>NC_091821.1:76643321-77243321 GCF_038994185.2 Dermacentor albipictus
TGATGCTTGATATATACTTCGCCCAACTCTCTCTTCTTGCTTGTCGGCGCGTTCTCCTCGCCTGGGATTTAACATGTTTAAAGTTTTCCAGGTTTTCTGCTGTTGGAAAATCACGAAGCATCGCCCACGCTTTGTTCTGCTCCCTCCGTGCTTGCCTACATGCATCGTTCCACCAGGGAACACGCCGTTTGGAGCCCATGCCGCTCGCTTGAGTAATACATTTACATACGGTATCAAGTATAAAAGCTGTAAAATATGCAACGGCGTCATCTAAGGTTATACCGGACATCTCAGACCAGGTCATGTGTGTAAGCGTTCGGCACTGTTCCCAATCGGCTGAGTCAACCTTCCACCGTGGGATCTGCGGGGGAAGTTGATCTTGTTTCGGCGTAGTTAGGATTATTCTGAAGTGGTCACTCCCATACGGTTTGTTAAGCACATGCCATTTAAAATAGGGTAAAAGTGTCGGCGATAAAATGCTAAGATCTATGGCAGAAAATGACTTGTTAGCCAGGTTAAAATACGTAGGCACTGTAATGTGAACATCTCGCATGGTGGCAAGTCTGACATCAAGATCCACATCACTTCGAAAAGCATCAGGGATACATGCGAGCTGCGGGCAGCCAGCCAAGCCTAGCAAATTTTGTACGCGATGACAACGACCTCTGTATGAATCTTGCAGAATGCTTCTTCATGTTGTTTTTAGCTGAACATAACATCCGCTGAGTGTCAGCGATCATGCCGGACTGCTTTTCCGGAAGATGTTCTCCAAGTGCAGAGAAACGAAACGCTACACCTGTGGACGAACAAAGGCTACATCAATTGTTCGGGAAGTGGCTGCCAACGCGGAGACTTCTTTGCTGGATGCCCTAAAACAGCAAGTATTTTCGATCGCTGTGGATGGCAGTAACAATAGGGATATGCAGCTTTACCCGTTTGTTGCTACATATTTCGTTAAGGGGGGATGAGGGTCTTGAAAACTTTTTTTTTATTTCTTAACGTATCTTCCTGAAAATTCGCATGCAGATATATCTTTCAATGCTGATTCCAAATATATATTCAGATTTGATATATCTCATTTAGAAATGAAGATATCGCAAAATAACTTATCCCACATAGGTCTTTTGTTACGGGCCATTATGGTAATTTCTTAATTAAAAAAACTAGTTTTAAAGAATAGCTGTCATTTCCAAGGACCTACTGCACATCCTAAAGCTAAAGAAATTTTTTAAAAGTCATCATATAGGTCATGAATGAATATCAAAGTAGGAAGAAAAAAACAATGCAGGAGTAATTAGCTTACACCTGACCTAATTGCTAGTCTATTTGGTTTAATGAAAAATGGAAAGCTTTAGGATGCAGCTGAGGTTTCACTGAAAAAAATGATACCTAATTCAATAAAATCAGTTGATGCAAACATTATGGAAAGTTCCGTAAGGCAAAGGCATTTGATCGAAAAAGCAAAGCTGAGAAAATTGCATTCAAAGTTTTGCTTACTCTGCCACTTTTGTTTACCTATCACATGGAAAAATTTAATGCTTTAGCATGCAGCCCAGTCATTACTGAACACAATAACACCAAACTCACAGAAATCTGTTCATGTAAAGATTGCGAAAACTTCTGTATTGCGTTGGCCTTTGACAAAAAAAAAGCTCAAAAAGTCACCTGCTATTTTCTATGAATCTGCCACACATTCACAAAAGTCCTGGGCAGTAGTCCTGGGTTCTGTCAGGCTTGTGTTTCTTGGCCATCCTCTTCTTCACCTTTTCAGCGTTGGTGTGACTTTTATCAGACCTGCACAGCCTCTGCTTATCTTTCTCAAGGCTCCTACGAATGAGCAGCTCCCAGGACTGTAACCAAGCTGTGCTGCAACAGCTCTGCTGGTTGCTGCCATTCCTTGGTTGAAGCGAGAAACTGCTTCTGCAACAGCTCTTTCAACAGCCAGCAAAGAGTCATGCGTGTTCTTGGAGCTTTGGCTCCAAATGACAGAGTGTAGGCACTCAATGGCGTTCTGTGTCATGCCATCTTTGCAGCGCTCCAAGAGGGCCTCGTCGCCCAGCCTTGCAAAGATTGGCTCAAGAGCAGTGCGAACGTGGCCTGGCAGAGGGTTTTTGTGTGGTGACGGCTCCACTTGGTTCGCCAAAGCACGATTGAAGGCACACCACGAATCAACCCCTTGAGGACAGCAACTGTGGTCTGGGGCTTCATCTGTCGAGGTCATGTGCAACAGCGTGGCATGCACTGCCTTTTTCATGCCTGCAACGTCGTGGCTGTGGCTCCGCAAGGCATACCCATAGTAGTTTGTAATTTTCTTTATCTTATCTTGGGTGAGGTTGCCCTTTCCGCCAAGAGATTCTCCTTGTGCCTTCTTCTTCTCCACCAAGTTGCGAAGAGCCGTCCCCATCCGCTTGTGGACATGGTTCAAGCAGTCTTTCTTTTCAATGGATATATATCCATACACTTCTCCTGAGGTCAATGCATGAAAGGTGCGGCTATCACCATCAGAAAGTATAGTTGTGTACCGCAACCCATTTTTTTCCAGAGACCTGTTGAACAAAATGATAGCTGCTTCAGTCTCCATCCGGCCGGCATTGCAGTCGATGTTTTTCATGCACTTGTGGTTCATAGCCCAGTCACCGTACCCATCATCACTGGGATCAGGTGCCCCATGGCACCCACGACAGTACCTCGAGAGCACAACATGGTCCAGTACTAGGCCAGTGTATAGCTCTATGATGCAGCCTACTGCAATATTTGAATTGTGACCACGTGTTTTCCATGTGCCATCAAATATGACATCTACATTTCCTGGTGGATTCAGGAAGTTCTTGTACATGTCCTTCACCACTTTGACGCTTGCTGCTTCTGTAGCAGTAGCTACTGCCTGGCAAGCTTTCACCATGGTGTCCATATGCCCCCTGAAAGTCTTGTGGTGAAGTCCTCGGTGAGAGAGGTTCATGGTGGCACAAAAATCTGCTAGGGCAGTCACTCCCTTGCCTATACTTTGAATTCCCTTCATTGCCCGCAAATTGACTTCAAAGGGCGGGATGTTGGATTTCCCGGGCACTCGTGGCGACGAGAAGTGCCGCTCGGCGAAATCGCAATTTGAGCATGTGAGCTCCAACTTCACTGCTAGGCCGTATTCTCTCTCACTGCACTTTGCGAGTTGGAGAGTGGTCATCCCACACTTGCTGCAGCTTGTGGACACAAACATCTTCTTTAGCACTGAGAGATCAACGATGATGTACTCTGTGCCGCGATCGTCATCTTCACTTGCTGTGGCGACGTTCATTAGCTCGAACTTGCGGAAGTCGCGGACTGCTTCGCCAATGAAGTTTTAACGTTGTCTGCGTAATTTTCGCGCCCCGCGCACTCCGCCTCCGTGAAAAACACCGTGTCGAAGCGTTGAGCACGCGAGCTCGGTTCAGCCGCGTCCGTCGGCACCGAAGCGGCGTGCGGAAACGCCGAAGTCAACGTTAGGCTTAGGTCAGCCGGCTCGGCCGCTTCCGACGACACGGAATCCGAAGCGACTTGCAGCGTCTCAAAAGTTGGCATTTTCGACGGGCTTAGTCCAGGCGCATCCACCGGCACTGCACAGACTTGCGGTAACGAAGTTGACACTGATCGGCACTGTCCAGCCGCGTCCACAGGCGAAGCTAGCGTCGACGGGGTTTGTTCAGCCGCGTCCACCGGCGAAGCTGTTGTTGGCGAGCTCAGTCCTGCCGCATCCACCAAGGGCACAGCAGCTTGCGGCATCACCGAAGCTGTAGTTCTCGACGATGTAGCGCTGTTCTTATTCCATGCGCGTCTCTTTTTGCCGACTGCTTTTCGCGTGCTTGCTTTCAAGCGCGCGTCTCGCGCCATCGTGACACGCGGAACAAAGCCACCAGGCACGCAAAAGCAAGAAATTCGTGGTTAAAAGAAGCGACCCAATAGCCAAAATATCTAGAAGAACGATAAAGAAAAAGGCAGAACGAAAAATACTAGGAAACAAAGAGGAGCTCGAAAAATGACGTGCGTCCAGGCGAAAGCAGACGACGTGAAGGAGTCGGACAACGCGGCCGCGGAAGGCGAAGCATACGTCACGGCCAATCAGAGGGCTGCGCCTCGAGGAGGCGCCCGGTTCACCCAATCAGCGGCTGTCTCGCGACGATTTCCCGCTTGAGAACGGGTGCCAATCCCTCCGCTGCACGAGGGTCTAGAGCGTGCCGAGGGGCGCCAGAATGGAGAGCGGGAAACCAGCTTTCAAACGAGACCAAGATGGCGCCGATCGGTACGCGTCGCGCGGAGCTACGGCAGCTTGAAAATGAGGCAAATCTTCGCGCTTGGCGTTCAATTTCGGCTCACCGACGTTTATAAATTACCGTTTATTTTATACTTCGAGTAGGAATTGCGCCATAATATTTTGTAGAGGCATAGTTGGGACATTAAGGACTTCAAAAACGCAATTTTTGAAAATTGCCATTTTTGACCATTTTTCGCGATTTCAAGACCCGCGTCCCCCCTTAAAGAAATGAGTAGAGTCGAAAGCCACCTTCTTTGCCTCTGGACAATCCAAGAGGAAGTGACGGGTCACAAGATTGCAAACCTGGTTCTGGATCCTGGTCGGGATTTGCCTGTTGGAAACCTGTTGGCTATGTGTTTGGACGATGGCAATGTAATGATCGGCAAGAAAAACAGTGTTGCTACTGTATTGAGAGAAGCTCAACCAGGTTTGATAGGGGTTGGTTGCCCGTGCCATCTCATTGACTTGGCCGCCCAAAAAGGAGCTTCATGTCTTCCTGTAATGGTTGATGAGGCTTTGGTTGACGTCAACATCTTTTTTTACCTAGAGAAAAGCTCAAAATGGAAAGATCAAGTTCCAAAAAATGCATGACGCCGAGGTCAGAAAGATGTTGAAGCACTCGCTGACATGTTGGCTTTTGTTGGGAAAATGTTTAAAGAGGCTGCTTGACTAGTGAAAACCACTACTCGGCTTTTTTTTTAAATCTGAAACAAAGTAGTGCAACAAGCAGAGCTTGTTTTTGGAGTCATACCAGATTCTGAAGACTTCCTCACAGACCCTCAAGAACCCTGCACTGACCCCAAAGTCTGCTACACATCTTCACAAGACTGCTGCAGGCCTTGGGAATCCCGCTGCCATAGTTTTACGAATTTCCAAATATTCAGGTTGTCAAATATGTAGATTTGAATTGCTGACAAGTTGCGCGTTCGATCAATGTCATTAATGATTGTGGCTGCTTAACGCACATGTTCTGTGATGAGCCCCCAAAGGAAGCAAGTTCCGAATGGCCCACGTGTACGGAAGACCATAAAAGGCATGGAACAGAGGGAGAAAACTACTCGTAGAAGTGGATGCCACCAACTGTGTCGACGAGGCATGACTGGTGCACGAGGGTAACCGAGAAAGCGCAGCGCGTCCATGTGCGGTGCTGACGACATGACATCGGCAAGTGCAGAACTTTTCGCATAAAATATTCAGCTGTGGATTTCGGCTCCAAATCTCACTAATGAAGAGGTTGCACAATGAGAGGAGACAAGAGCGGACGTATTGAATGAGCTGTCATCCACCTCTGCACGACGCATGGATGCATGACACAAGAATGCTACCAAGGTGCACGAAATGGCTGTAAAGAAGCGAAAACCTACACTAAAACGTAAAGAAAATGTGTCCTCATAGGCAGAGGACTATATCCCAGGCGTGTTTTAGGTGCTCAAAGTAAAGATTTAAATGTTTGCAACAAATGAAAGTTCGAGCTCCATTTTCTTAGCTTTCATTTTTTGTGTAGTTGCTTGTAGTCATTCCAGTGCCATTTCGCAACGAATGAACACAAAAATATTGTCTTTTGCACTTAGATCCTGAAACATAAAGCTGTCCATTTTTATCTGCACTGCATAAAAAAAATTTATAATGGGCTTTTGAAAACATCGTTAAAGATATATGCATAGGAAAGTAAAAAAAATTATACTCATTTCAGCATTTAAAAAATAAACCAATAACTTTCTTGCACAGAATGGGCCTTTGTGAACATGCTGATGTGAAAATCTTGGCTAAGTTATGTGTAGTTAATTTGGGGATGACCATTGGAGACCGTCAAGTGTTGTAACTCAAGAACTATAATAGATAGCACAAAACTGACTTCAGTTATATATTAGCATAGCAAATCACACCTGCATGCCAATTTTCATCAATTTATTCCCATAAATAAAAAATTGTTTTCATTGCCACATCCTCCCTTAATTTGCTATCACAATCAATGCTTCACTTTTAGGGTGAAACTGCGACTTTGTTTGTTTTTTACTTTGGACATTCGTCACTCACATTGTGCAATAAAGTTAGACATTGCAACAAGAGTTTTGGAAGTGAGGCTTTTCGGATGTTATGGACTTCGGATAAAATGGACGTTTTTTGTCAGATTAACAGGTTCCATTGTAACGAGAGTTGACTGTATTTGAGGACATAATGGCAACTTAAGGATTAGCAACAGTATTCAAGACAAGATTCAATATATTCATTCCAAATTTTTACACTGCTTCTGTTACCATTTTATAGTGATGCTGTTGAATGTAAACCATCTTCAGTCTCCATTGCTGACTGAATTTGAGTTCTATAGTGGCTGCATGCTTGGATTAGAGAGTGTGTGTTAATGCTGATAACAGTTTTTAGTGTGGCTTTAGCATTGCAAAAAATATTACACCATCTTGTAAAGGCAAAGATCAATGCAACAATGACTCTGGCTTTGGTACTGGTGCAGTGATGTCTATGTGGATAGGCATCGGAAGTGCACAGAAGGGCAGTGGCCAACAGCCATAGCATAGGATGCTGCTATTGATGCTTTGTTGACCTGACTATTATCTTCTACCATGAACCCTATCAAGCATCTGTGGGCAACATGCGTAGCGTTTGCCACCAGTTTCAAGAATATAGAAGGGATGGAACTTCATTGAAAGACGAGGAGAGGAGTGGGTGGCTTGGCAAATTCAATGAGTGAAGAAAGCATTTCCAATGTGGAACTACATTGTGCAGTGGAATCTCGATTATACGAATCTCGCGGGGTCACGAAAAATATTCATATTAGCCGAAATTCGTATCGTCGGAGCAATTAAAACTAGCTAAATTAAAGAGTCAGAGGTGAACTCACTCAGGCACGCGTACGTAAAAAGCATTTATTTCTTGAAAATAAGTCTCTAATGTCCTTCTGCTTCCTTTTCTTTGTTAGGTCACTTAGCAGACCTTGTCCAAATCCATAAAAACGCGTGCACATGTCGTCGCTGATTTCAACCGCGGCCATAACACGCCTCAGAACTTAGAGCGCGTGCAGCGTTTCAGCCGCCGGTGGTGGTCCTTCGCCGTCGCCCACGTCTAACAAAGAACACGGCCCAAAGCACAGCAGCTACTCCGTTCGATGGCACGCGGAAAAGGAGGAAAAGCACAAAAGCAACAAAAGCGCCACCGCTTCAAACTCTTCGCGCCCAGTCACGGCCTCCGCCGTGTCCGCGCCTCCGCACCAAAAGAGAAAGAGAGAAATCGTGTGACTGCGCACTGTTCTCTTTCGTGGCAGTCAGTGGGGCTCGCGGTCGCGTCTGTCCGTGCGCTGGAAACGTGCCAACTGTGGCCTCTCCTCCGCGCAGCTGCGCAACCTCCTCCCTTCCTTAGCAACCGGCGCGCCGGTGGGGGGCACAGCTGCGCATAGCAACCGTGACGTCGCACAGTAGCGGTAGAACGAGCGCGCGTCGGCGGTGGCAGCTGCACTGCCGCTCCTTCGCCAGACGTTTCGTTGCAGTCGAGTGGATGTGAGCGGGCCAGTGATTGCGCGCCAAGCAGTTCGGGGAAGCGGTAGAGGACGCCGGATTCCCCCAACACCAAACGCCAAGGAGCGAATGCGCATGAGACGACTGAACATGTCACCAGATGCGAAAGCAAGGGAGGCAGATGGAAACGCCAACAGCAACTGATTAGATGTCCGGGTATCAAAAGCAGAGATGCAGAACGAAAGCGGCAGCAGCGACAGGCGATATCGCCGAACATCAAAGCCAGGGAAGCGGAGCGCAGACGGCAGCAGCGTCTGGCTTTAGCCAAGCACACTGTAGAATTTCCAAAGTGTCTTCGGTAATTTTTGTATCAACCGACGCGGGTCGAAAATTGATTCATAACAACCGTTCTCTAGCACGTTGCAAAGTAATGGGGCTCGGTCGGGACCACAGAAAAATTCGTATCATCCAGAAATTCGTATTAGTCCTGATTGTATCATCGAGATTCCACTGTACTAGAGCAGTCGAGTGACATTAAGGACATTTAAGTTGCCTTGCAGATTAGATTGCTAGCAGTTATAAAAATCTTGCGTGAGCATCTGCCAGTTAGAAAGTTTCAACTCCTATTGATGCCTCATGCTTTGACAGATGAGCAAAGGTGCATCCACGTTAGATGGTGCTAAAAAAAGCTGGTTAGATTTGAAGGGAGGCAGCTCAAGGTGGATGTCCGACATTGTTACAAGTGATGAAAACTGGGGGGGTATTCTGTAAGTGTGCACCTAGTGGACATGTTCATTTTGTCTGCTGCTGAAGTTGTGATTGACTGCGCTGGGGTATGTGTCAGAACGAGACAAGTGGCCCCAGTCAATGAGTACTTCGGTAGCAGAGGAAATGGACCTGTCCACTAGGTGGACACTTACACAATAACCCCTCCCCCCCTGGAGTAATCAGTTCATCCTGAGAAGAAATGCCAGCTGCCTGTATGGATTCAATTCTGACATAGATCCACCAACAAAAGTCAAGCAGCCATGAACTGTTGACAAGAAAATGATAGCAACTTTCTTCTGGGAAAAAGGGTCATGTTATGATGGTTCCTCTTGAGGTACAAAAGACTGTTTCTGATATGTAAATGGTATGTAACACTATGCTTCCCAGAAGGTCATACAGTAAAAGTTCGTTAATTCACAACTTGTTAATCCTAGAATTTCGGATAATTTGAAGTAGCTGCCATGGTCCGTCTAAGAATGTATTGAAAGCAGTATGTAACGCACTCAGCTAATTCACACTGAAATCCGCATCGCCACCGATAATTCGAACTCCGCGCCGTCGTGGATGGGGAGAGTGCTAGTGTGCGGGAGCACGTTGGCAATGCTTGCGTCGCCGTACGGGCTGCGCAGCTTTGCTCTTTTCATCTGCGACCCTTTGTTTAGGCTTTACTGGAGAGAGATGCGTTTGTGCCTGGCCAGGCATGGCCAACGCCTTTGTTGTAGGTCAATTCTCTCCCTCTCTTAAGACCTTCAAGATAAAAATGCGGATGCGGCACTGCGTGTTCTTTATTTAATTTTTTTCATGTTACATAAAGAGGCTATGCCCTTTCTCTGTAAGGTGTCCTGCCAAGAAGTGGCACTAGGTCATGTCTAAAACATGGTGGCTGTGGCATTTGTTGATGCTCGCAGTACCAAAAAGCATAGCCTTTGAGATTAGTAGCTATTACTCAAAGGAAAGCATTTCTGGATGGATGGATGGATGAATGTTATGAGCGTCCCCGTTGGAATGATGCGGTGTGTTGCGCCACCAGGCTCTTGTTATTATATTGCCTAATGTCCTACCTATGTTAAAAAAAAAAGGGAAAAAAAACTGAAGAATTCCCATCACCAAACTTTCTGAACCCTTATTGCGAACTTTGTTTTTGTATGTCTTCATTGTTTCTCGTTTCCCTGCTTTTCTTCGTGTTTGGACGCCACCTATATGTATAGTGGAACTTGGCAGCATGTAGCCTCGTCAGCCGGTGCAGCTACGAGAGTACAATGGAGACCGAGGTCCCAGCAGGTTGTGGTGCATTTCGCGAGTGCATTTTAGAGTGCAGGTCTTGTTTCTGCGGTGAACATCGGTGGCGCAAAGGCGCAGTTATAGTCCGACGTTTTCAGCGCGTGTTGCTTGCAGTCAGTCACGCTACACCACTTGCGCCGGGTCAGCCGAAATGCCGTCCCCTCTAGGCTTCTACGTGTATGCCACTGGCTGATCCCCAACCTGCGTGCTGCTTTGAACGGCTATCTGCGATTGCCGGCAAAGCAGCGGGGGCACTTTTTTTTTCTCCGTGCCATGCATTGTACATCAGTGCAGTCGGCGTGATGAACGCGTGGCTGAAGCAAGAGCCATCTCAACGTCTGACTGCGTTGGCTGTGTCCGGTTACGTTGGCTGCGCCAGTGCTTCTAACTATAGACGTTGTCCCCACCAACATGGTGTAGCGTGTGCACGCATGCACTCACGCTACATCAAACTATATATGCACCTTAACTGAGCAATTTTTTCCTCTGGCTTTCATTAGTTTGAATTTTGTATAATTCGAATTGTTGTGGCAACCCCACGGAATTCGGATTGAGGAGCTTTTACTGTATTGAGCTGCAAGAGAAGTGGCTAAGGAACTGCACTGAAGAGTGTCATCTTGCACAGTGATTATGTGCTTACGCACACAGCAAACATCGCCCTTCAGCTTCTGGAGCTCACATGGTTAAACTCGTGACTCATCTACTTTACAGTCCTGCTTTTACTTTATGCGGTTATTTGCTGTTTCTTACAGTGAAAAACTGGCATTATGAGAGGTTCTCAAGCCCTGAAGAAGCTGTTCATGCCTATAAGCATGAGCTTGCAGCCCTCTGAGAAAAATGAAGGGAAAGATTGTTTTCAAAAAAGTTTACCAGAATGAAAAAGTGCATAGAATGTCATTGTGAGCATCTTAAAAAAACATGGAATAGTCTAAAAAGCTGAAACTCTTCATTTTTGATGATTCCAGAACTTTCATAGTGCTTCTCATAAGCTAAAGCTATTCAGACAGTTTATTTCATTGACTTGGCCATTTGCTTGAACTAACAACTTTTTCTGCTAATCATACGTAATTCAGTTGCTTATTTTATATGCAGTGTCTGGGGCATATATTGTATTTCCTCCTTGTTCCCAAATCGGCTTTCGGTTATTAAAATTATAATAAAGTTCGAATGCATGTACACTGTCAGTACTTAGGAACTGGGTTGCACGAACGACTAATGTGGGAGGTGTCAGTTTGCCGTATTTTGTGTTATAAATGGTAGCAAAGAAGATGCTGGCCTTCTGTGAAGTGTTTCTTAGGGAGTTCTAGAAATAATGCACCCAAGCGGCCTTGCGTACGCAAAGCCCCACGTCTTGCTTGTGTTTATATACCCAGCGGTGAATTTAGGTGTGTAAAACCTAAAACTCCCTGTTATGCCTTTGCTCTTGATAAATGCAGGAAAGCCATGACCTGATCCACCGAGATGTGAAGCCGTCCAATGTTCTACTTGACAGACAAGGCCGTGTTCGCCTTTGTGATTTTGGCATTAGCGGCCGCCTTGTGGACTCCAAGGCACGCACACGCTCTGCTGGCTGTGCAGCATACATGGCTGTGAGTTGCATTGATCACTTGAGAAGTTCAGTTAATTCTGAAGCTTGTTGGGGGGAAATCTGCTGACACTGCTATGCTTAGTTGTCTGTTTCTTTGTTATTTTTTTGAATGCTTTATGAATTATCCCATTCTACATCTGACGACCTCTGTGAAAAGTATATCAAAAAGATAGACTGATGAGCTAGTTGATGTGATATCACATACAGTGTAGCGCAAACGGAACACACAAGGCGACAGAAAAATGGGGACACAATGCCTGCACTATACTGTACATGAAAATGATATTTTCGTTGTAGTATACATACAGTGGACTCTCTTTAAATGGAACCTCAATGGACCAGGGAAATTGGTTCCATTCATCAGGAGTTCCATTTACTGAGGGACAAAGCTGAATACAGTTGCATGAATACAAAACTGACCAACCATTAAGATGGTGTTTCGTTTAAGTTACTAAGTGATTTCTATTTATCGAGATTCCACTTCAATTGTTTGTATTGCGTGCTTTTTTTAATGAGTGGGCTGCTGAAAGCGTTTAGCTGCTTGCTTTCTGTGTTACAATCACCTAGTGCTTTTGAATTCTCAATTTTTCGCAGGGATATCTATTGTATAGACATTTTGGTAGTGATCTTACTACAAATTCAAGACTGTGCCTTTTGAAATTACATCCAGATATAACAGCCAATTTTGCAAGCACTGCACTGATAAAGCGGATAATGCAGCTCAAATTTATTTTCTCTGTGGATGCACTTCTTAAAATATGTGGAAAGGAACAGTGGTGAGGCTGTAAAATATCAAACGGAAAAATCCTTTCCTGTACCTGGGGATCCTTACTTGTTCATTCAGTTTATCATAGGTTTGATTATAACATCACTTATCGTCTTGCAGTAAATTGGGGATGAAGAGGCTGGGCCACCCTCAACATATATGGATTTGTCTACTCATGATTTGTTATGTGCATGCCGTGTTCATTGCAGATTGATATAGGCACTTGTGAAAGAAAGGCATCGATGTTGCATATTAGGAAACGGTTTTGCGGTCGGCGTACCAAATGGCTTATGAGCATGCATTAATGGCATGACTTGACGTACTGCTCATTACCTGAGAAGCAACCTCACCACTGTGAGCACATTCGCCAACATGTTGGCTAAAATATTGTTGGGTCACAACACATTAAGGGTGTGCTTTGATGTTTCCAAACCACAGGCATTCGTACCAGTCTGTGGCTTGCCCTACTGAAGCAGGTTTGCAAGAGGTATTGGTGACATACACAAGCACCTCCTGTGTGCACAGGTCACCCATTACCCTTCACATTTGTGGGAGCTCGCATGAACTTTCTGAGCAACCTGGGAATGGCTGAGGCACAGCAATGTACATAGCACAACAGCACTTAGGTCTCATTATAAAGACTGGCTCATTAGGACCAGGAGCCATACTATACGACAATTAAATTTTCATACTTTTTTAATCTGTTGTGCCAAGTGGCTGCTCCAGGTAAAAGTAGTAGCACAGTGTCATATGGGCCAGTGATGAGTGGCCGAAAATATGCAAAATGAAATGTATTGTTGCAAAATGCTGCCCCAACTATAATACTGTTGACTTTCATTAATTTGACCTTGACAGGACTGATGGAATTGAATTGTCCAGCCAAACATACTGCTGCTTCATTTGGCAGTGCAGTCCACGCCCATTACAATGGATCCATACACAGTCGAAACCATACCCATACCGGTATAACATACCGGTTTTAACAATATATTGGTTATAACAATGAAAAGCTGCTGCACCGTCAACTTTTGTATCTTTTTCCATGGTGAAATAACCTGCTTGCTACAATGCCCCGATGATGCATTACCGGTTATCCGAGCCGAATGGTAGTAAAATGCGAAACCTTTGAAAAGAAAAAAATAAAACGAGAAATTCGTGCCACTGCATGATGGGCCGCTACTCCGACAGCCACTGCGAGCTAATTTCTGGCCATCTCTGCGCGTCTCTCTCCCGTCTCCCTTCCCCCTCTACGAATACAAATGGGCTGCGCGCACAGCTCGGCTGCGCCCACAGCTCTACGCCGCCCCACTCTCCGAAACACGAATGGACCATGCCAACTGCGCTGCTCGCTGGTTGCTCGTATGTTGCTTACTGGCTCCTCATTCAGCGCATTTCTGCAAACAGCTTAATCGCTCACATTGGTCTTTGTTGTTTGGTCGGCCTATATTATCAGTGCAACAAATTTCGTGTTTAATGAACCCAGCTAGGACTATCGGTCGCAACATTCAAATATTTTTTCTAATTTTGTTTAGATAGTGCAAATACCGTAAAACCCGCATATAATACGAACCCGAATATAATACAAGGTGAAATTTCTGGGACGAGAAATGAAAAAAAAAAATGTTTTACCCGCGTATAATACGAGTGA
Source organism: Dermacentor albipictus (assembly GCF_038994185.2). Taxonomy (NCBI): domain Eukaryota; kingdom Metazoa; phylum Arthropoda; class Arachnida; order Ixodida; family Ixodidae; genus Dermacentor; species Dermacentor albipictus. The sequence continues at coordinate 76,657,125 of NC_091821.1, forward strand.
GAGAAACTCGGGGAAAACATTTATTTAAATCAGACTCAGCACTTCATTCACTGTCGTCCTCCGCTGCGCTTTCATCGGACAATTCCTTGTCTGACATATCCTCCCAGAGGTACTCGTCCTCGGTGCCATTGAGCGCGTTCGAGATCCCGCACTTCTTGAAAGCGCGACGCACAAGGTCTTCTGGGATGCTCGCCCATGCGTCCACGATCCACTTGCACAGCGTGGCTGGCGATGCCCGCTTCAGCCACCCAGTCAGCGTCACTGCAGGTTCACCTGACCGCATCCACTCTGCGTAGCACCGCTTCACCGCGTCCTTGAAAGGCTTGTTGACGCAAACATCTAAAGACTGCAGCTGAGACGTCATTCCACCCGGGATAACGACGAGTTCAGTATTACAATCCTGCAACAGCTTCTTCACCGAGTCGGCCAAATGGCCACGAAACGCGTCCAGCACGAGGATGGACGGGAACGACAACAGTGCACCGGGCTGCCTACACCAAACGGACTTTATCCAGTCGAGCACAAGACTCTCATTCATCCACCCTTTCTCATGGCATTTAACGATGACATTTTTCGGCAGCTCACCTTTCGGCATTGTCTTGCGCTTGAAGACGGCATAGGGCGGGAGCTTGCGGCCGTCTGCCGTGCATGACAACATGACGGTAACACGCGTCTTCTCGTTCCCAGTGGACCGGACACAAACTTGTTTCGAGCCCTTTTCGTGCACGGTGAGGGGCGATGGCATGTCCAGATAAACTGGTGTTTGGTCAGCATTGCCGATTTGCCCTAGCTGAAAGTTCAACTTGCGCAACGAAATAACGTGGCGCTGGAAAGCCACCAGTAACTCTTCAAATGATTCCGGCAGCTTTTGCGAAATTGAAGTTCTCCGGCGCAATGAAAATCCTGCACGGCACGTATACCAATAAATCCAATGCTTGCTTGCTTTGAAGGTGGAGCTCGTTAGGCCTTTTTCTCTCGCAAGCTCCCTAGCTTTTGCCTGCATAAGCTCCACGCTCACAGCAAGATGCGTGGCTCGCTGTTCTCGGACGAATTCCGTCAGTTTGAGTTCAATTTCCGGGAATGTCCCATTCTTCGGGCCGCGAAAGCTTCTTCGCGTTCTGCTGCACTCGAAAAGTGCTTCTTTTTGCCGTCGCCATCCGCGGATGCTTCCTTCGGTGACGCCAAACTGCCTCCCGGCCGCACTGTTGCCGATTTCCTCTTCCGCTAAAATCACATTTCGCTTGAAAGCTGCCGAGTACTGCTTCCGTGCCCCCGACATCTTGCTCCTTCACTAAAAATTATGCACTTTGTGAAGCGCGGTTAACACGTGAACTGCTGAGGTCCGCACTCAACAAAGAAAGAAACGATGCCGTAGCCACGCTGCAATAGTGAAAGCAAGCCGTAGCCAAGCAGCAATAACAAAGCCAAGTCGTAGCCATGCAGATATCACGAAGCCAAGCCGTAGCCACAGAGCAATAATGAAACCAAAACTTCGAGCCGAACTTTGAAATTTTTGTCCGGATCCGCACATAGTACGAGGCGGAAATTTGGAACGCTAATAACAGGAAAAAAACCTCGTACTATACGCGGGTTTTTACGGTACAACATGCTTTGCTGTGATGATGTGTGTGTGTGTGGCAGTGAACTGCAGGTAACTATTCCCAGCTGCTCGCGGAATTTGTGACAATGCACTTTTTCATAAGAAACAAATACACTAGCGGCAAGTTTCCAGGGATGGTGTGCTGTGCAACGCCCCACCAGTGGGGAGTTTTCGTGTCTACCACACAAGCGGCTCACCTCTGCTCACTGCTCTTGGTTCAGGGCCAAGCAAGTGCCGTTGGCGTCGCTAGACCTAATCAGCTTCAAAGTGAAACCGTAGTATATGGCGCTTCAGAAACAACTGCTGATGATTACAAAATGCATCATTTCGAGAAAACTTTATTTCTCATAGCATCAATTTGCACAAAAAAGAAGATAGGCTGCTATTTGCAATGTGCAGACACCGAGGCACCCGAGGGACCGGCGGCCAGACATGAGCTCCCAAGTTGAACTTGCCTCGTACCGCAGCTCTCGTTTGTGCTACAGATTTGACAGTGATGGTTGCTTGTCGTGAAAAATAAAATTAAGACATGAATTTATTCTATTGGCTGATGTTTGTGTCATCAGTGGTACTCTTAAGCTGGACGGCTAGCATGGCAGCACCGGCCAGCCAGCTCCCTGCCATTGTGTCGGCCATTAACCCTTTCGCTGTCACGGACGTACCGGTACGTCATCGCGCCTCCCCCCCACAGTGTCACTGACGTACTGGTACGTTCTCTATCGTGCGTTCAAAATTTCGCGCCAGAGCGCAAAGCTGGCGCTCCTTAAAGCCCCTCAATCTCCCAAAGTAGCGCCATTCACTTCCCTCCTCCTCCGCTCGGCGCGGCCTCGACGGTGGCGCCGCTGGTGGTGGGCCTGCCGTAGCAGACGACGGCTAACACGCTACGGGAGGAAATCCGCGGAAAAGTTCGTTCGAGTCCTGCGGAGCAGTTTTTTCAATCTAGATCTTGCTTTGTCAGTCGGTAACTGGCCTTAAGAATGTCGTGTCGGATTTGCGGAAGAAATAGAGAAAAGCACCATTATTCAAGGCGTATTTAAGGCGTAAAGTGCGCGCACGTTGAAAGTTTGTGTTGCTGAAACACGACACAAGCACGCGGTGTGCTCAGACACGCGAGTAATTACCAGAGTTTCAGGTTTTGACAGCGCGAAAGTATGTGCACGTGGTTTCGTAGGTTAATTTACGTACCTGCAGGATGCTTTTGTTCGGCCGGCGCGTGAGAGATTCCGACTGTCTGCGGTCAGCAATGCCTGGCAGCAGGGCCGTTTCTGTTCCGCGCCTTTTACAGATGTACGTAGCTCATGCACAGGTTGTGGTGGCCATGAGCAACGTTTTCACACATAGCCGGTATAGATAATTTTAACAACGTACCAGCATATGAAATCGTTATTTATTTATTACAGTGCAAATGGTTAGAATTTGATAGAAAAGAAAGAAGGAACTTGATAGGACAACTGGAAAGAGGTTCAGAAAATAATTATCCCCCTCCCTCATTGGCACCAGCAACACTTTTGTTGAAGTGCTAATTTTATCTCTGTGTACTACGTGCATCTGTATTCTTTTGCGTTGTAAGTTTTCACAAGGAAGCAGTGTTGCGTTAACTGGAACAGTCAAGGCACACAAGACAGAAGAAAAGTTGATTCTTGGGTTTTACATCCCAACACCACGATCTCATAAGGCATGCCATAATGGGGGCTCTGGATTAATTTTTTTTGCAGCTGGGGTTCTTTAACGCACCCCCAATGCACTGGACACGGGCCCGTTTTGACACGGGCGTCAAAAGAAGAGGTTGGAGGAGCCGTGTCACTTCACAAAGCCGCGCATTCTTTGCCACTTGCTCGAAGTCAGCCCGCCCGATCTTGTGAATCCACACTTTTCTTCGTTTTGCGTTGCGCCCGGCGGATGGTAAAACAAAAAGCTTTTTGCCGTCACTGGGTCTGTTGTGGCAACCGTAGGCGCAGCAGCACGGCATCGCAATTAAGCACTCGGCCCTAACACATTGTATAAAACTACCGCGCTCCTTCAAACCGCCTGCCGTACTTCGTCGCGCAGGCCCAAGCATGGGGGTCGCAGGCCCAAGATTGGGGGTCGCAGCGCGCTGGAAAGAAAAGATATACAAAAGCGCGGCGCCTGCTCTGCGCCAGAAAGAAAAAAATATACAAAAGCGCGGGGCCCGCTTTCACGTGACACAGATTGGCCAATGGGGGAGCGGAGGAGGCTGGGGCGACAGGAGGAGTGGAGGAGGAAGCACCTGGGTGAGCGGGGTGGCGGAAAGATCTAAGAATGGCGCTACTTTTGGAAAATTGAGGGGCTTTAGCGCTCCTGCATTGGCCACGCTATCTGTTGACTCTTTCTACAAGTTCGTACATTCGCCCCGACCTGTGTTACTCCATGTATTGAAGAGTACGGCGCGATTGCCACTCCCCACTTTCTCTTTGCTGAGTGGAGCGGTGGCTCCCTGTTCGCTGTATCATGCGTCGCGCGCGTGTGCTTATGGGTTCAAGGGTTGTTCTGCCATCTCCGCTGGTTTGAAGGTTTTTATTTTTCTTCTGTTGGTGTGCCTGCTACGGCGGCGCGTCAAGTTCAGGCGCACATGCCGTTGCCTCTCTGAAAAGAGTGACTCGTTGCTGCTTTCGCTCTCTCGCCGCACCCTCGCTTCCGACTTGCAGCAGTAAACGTAAAGCCCTTCGAACTTTGTTTAGCCTTTTTCCATCTCCCTCTGTCTTCTTGATCACGCAACGTCCCATTGCTCTCCGTTGTGCGGGCGGGCGACTGAAAGCGCATCCTCCCTGCGCGCGGTTACTTTCGGATGGCTCAGCGCGTGGGACCTTCGTCTGCTCATTGGAGCAGTGGCTCAATTCCGATTCAGAATACGAGCCGAGCTCGGATTCGGACTCGGACAGAGTCGCATGCGAGGAAGAGGGTTCCGCATCGTCAGATTCGGATGTTGAACGGATTTTATAGTCAGGCTGATGATGATGATGATGTTTACTAACAACAGCTGCAGAACACTGAAATGTGCATATTGCATTGACTATGTTATTTGTATACCAATCATAATCAAAAATAAATTGCTACGTTCATTCCCTGTTATGCTCGTTCCCTGAAACCAAGCCGACACTGGGGGTGCGTCACGGCCAGAAAGGTCCGACAGCGAAAGGGTTAATGTTGCCGTTCTAGCACGGGAAAGCTGCCAATTGTCAGCAACAAGAGTCGGGAAAACGGCAGGCAGGAAGGCACCATGGGGTTGCATGATTACTGCATAAAGCCACATATCAATACAGTCGAACCCACTTATAACAATATTCAAGTGCCACGAAAATTCCATTGTTATAACTGATAATTGTTATGACAGGGTTGCATGAAAAAATCAAAATAGGGGGATAGCAGAGCTGATATGAGAAAGCTATAATGGTGGGGAGGCCAGAGCCCCTCGCCACCACCTTCCTCTATCCGGGTGCTCCGATCGCGTGTAACAAGCCACAACTGTCGGCGTTTAAGAAAGGCACTGCTATAACAACTGCAAAGAGATGTCACGGGTGGCAAGCGATATGCGAGCACCGCCGAGGCATCACTTTGGTGGCCCCAAAAGGGGCCTTTTAAATGTTGCGAGAACGCTGCCACGGCAGCCTCTCAGCTTGATAAATGCAGAAGAAATGCTGAGGAGAGATCGCCACAAGCATCTCACCATGTACTTCTCACTGGCTTGCACGAGAAAAGCCTATGTCAGTCAGCCATGCATGCTTTACGCGAAGCTTGCCGACACCCTTCTCCAAGGCATCCAAGCACTCCACATAGTGCAGCGGAAGGTTCCTCGCGAAAACGAAGCCTCGGAGGGACTGAATCATGCCGGGCCCTATTGTGAGGACAACGTTGAGGCAGCCTGCCCTACCGGGTCATCGCTGCTGTCGTCGTCGTCGCTATCCGATGCAAGTATGTTCGTTACGATTGTCTCATCGGTTAGAAACACTTATTTTCCAAATCTATAGCCATGCACTTTTCGCCGGCAACGGCGTGCATTGCTGATAATCAGCGGGCGGATCAACCATGTTCCGTTTCGGTGGAGAGTCAAGCGAAGTTAAGAAACTGCGTGGCCGACTTCGACAAAACCAACAAAAACGAACGCAAGTGAGTAAGCTGTTCGCAGAACTGTACTGAATGAGGAGTGAGCGAGCAACATGTGAGCAATCTGCTTGCGGCGCAGTTGGCGCAGTCTGTTTGTGTTTCAGAGGGTGGGCGGCGTAAAGCTATGGGCGCAGCCCATTCATGTGCGGAGAGGTGGAAGGGCGACGGGAGAGAGCCATGCGGAGATGGCTAGAAAATGAGCGCGCGGCAGCTGTTGGAACAGTGACCCATCGTGCAGTGGCTCGAATTTTTCATTTTCTTCTTTTCTTTTCAAGGATTTCGCATTTCACTACCTTTCGGCTCGGAAACCCAGCAGCCAGACTTCATCGTTATAACCAATAATGCAGCGTCGGGGCATTGTAGTAAGCGGGTTATTTCACCATGGAAAACACACAAAAGTTGACGGTGCAGTAGCTTCTTATTGTTATAATCGATATATTGTTAAAACCGGTGTCGTTTTAAGTGGGTTCAACTGTAGTTATTTATTTTAATTTCAATGTTTTCATTGTTTTTGCGGTTGCCTACAGGTTAGACACCAGTGTAAGCAATGTTACGTCATTTAACAACAAACCCTGACCCTAATGTTTGATATAATGGATGCTTTTCTCTGGGTTATCACTGTATGTCGCAACAAGCGTTACTCGAGGTGGGTGCAGCCTTAAAGCTCTTGTCAAGCTTGTCAACCAGGAAATTCAAAGGGCATATAGGCCATTCCCCTCGCTGCAGACTCCCAACACCTTTCGTACTGGCAATGCGCCTTCTAAACATTGCACTACGAATTTACTGCCTGATATTACCACTTCTTGTTGCCTTATCGCCGTGCTTTCCAGTGTCATACAGGTTACATATTGAAAAGAACTCAAGGGTTGGGGGGAACATAATTGCCCCTTGGCTTTTGTCCTCCTCCGCACTAAATGTTTCTTTATTTTCAACCTCATCTGGCATCTCGGGTGCGCTCTGACTGGAAGCATTCCAAATGAGAAACACTCCTTTATAACTGTTTCACTGCACTGTCCACAGGTTTTAGTGGCTTTCGCTTTTTTCTATCACTTCGCCTTCTCTGCCGAATTCCTGAATTTGTAACGCCTCTTGGCACTCTTTCTGGTGCTCATTTCCGACTGCCTTTCTTTTCTTCCCATTGGCGGCTATTAGCCTGACCCTCTTCCTGAACTTCTATCGAGGAAATCGGAAAGATTTCCTCCTCCGGCTGAACTACGTCTCTGGAGCTAGTTGTTTCATCTTCTTTTTGTGCACTTTGTTCATCGGCGTGACTTATCTGCTGAGCTAGTTCGCATGCTTTGGACCTTGTCAAAACTATCACCTGGGCTTCAGCAAATGTGCACCCACTTTTAATCAGTAGCGACTCTGAGCTGTTCGAGAAAAGGTATAGCATTTTTCTGGTAGCCCATTGGAGACTGCTGCTACTGTCTCGATATCTCCGAAAGGTCCTTCAATCTGTACCTTTGCCATAGGTAGGCACGCTGAGTCTTTGCTGACGACCTGCCTTATTCCACGCGCATTCACGCACATAGTCCTCACTTTTCACTTACCTCTAATGGACGATATCTATGGTGGCTGCACAGTCTTCGAGTACCCTGCACTCTTTGCTATTTACCATTAGGTCTGTCATGTATGGCTTTAGAAGATTGATGCTAGTTGGATGATTGCTTATGCAAGTGCAACCATCACCCTTTCAGGTGATTTCGCTATGCCTTTGGCACGCCAAACCGCGACTAGTATCGTCTCGTTCTTTCTTTGTGGTTTGTTACCCTCGAGGGTAAGATTTTGGCCGTGGGGACGGCTTTTGATAGTACTGTGCACTGCTGCTCTGTGGCCTAAGCCATGGCTTGCCACATACTCATCGGCCAGCTGTGCTGCACTCTTTACAGACACGCCTTTCTGCCTTTCCTTAACCCAAAGGCGCACGTCCTCCGTCAGGGTCTCGTAAAACTGCTCTAAGCAGATAAAATCTGACAGCTTACTGGCATTATCCGCCCCTGCTCCGTTCACCCACTCTGAAAAATGACCCTTGAGGCTACATGCAAACTCAACAGATCTTTCGTTTGGCTTCTTTCTTTCCTGTCAAAATCTCCTGCTCCAAAATTCCTCTGTGGAAAGCTTGCATTTTGCGAGCGAACTCCACTGAATTATATACACCTGCCTTGGCTGTGCTCAGTCGGGCTACGACTTGCGAGGCTTCTTTCGGCACTAACGCGTAACACAACACACACATTTTTATGCAGCATCAACTTCGGTATAAACAGAAACTGGCCGAAGAGAAACTGCAACAGGATATTGTCTGCTGCAGTGACCGAACAAAAACGCAACTTTATTGCTGAACGCATCGCGGTCCCCCCTTTTGACTCAGTGACATTCACTATTGTGAACTTGGAGTCAGTGAATGCTTTGCTGATGTTTTTAAAGTGCAATACTTGCAACGGAGAAGTTTACATGGCCAAAGGTGACCGGGAATACGGCCTTGCTGTCAAGCTGCTGCCGTGTGTGCAAACCGCAGTGAGAGGTCGTCAGCGTCGAGTACGCCCTGACTCGATGCAGGACAACAAATCAACCCGTTTACTGTTAATGTGCTTGTCTCACGTGTAATGCAGGCTACTAGCAACAAACAAAGCACGCTGAGCGACATGTTTTCAACTATGAACATTTCACATTGTGGCCTCCACACGAAAACGTGGCAGACGTACATAAAAAAGCTGAGACCTGTCGCTACTAATGCTGCCAAGAAACTGACTAGTGAGTGTAGCGAGTTTGGTTCGTGAACTTTATGGCAAACTAAATTTGGACAACTCTGGTTTGTTGCTGTGTCTTATGGCGAATCGTGGATGATGCGCGAGTGTTTGTTGGATATTAGCATCTGTACCCTCATCAGTAGGCTTGTTTCGGATGATGCTGTCCTTGGCAACTTTTGCGTCAGGTGTGAATCGGGCCTAAAGGAGGTTGACGCCTCATAAAAAGGGGAAAGAGGGCCATCTGTGCCAGAAAAACACGACAAAGAAAGCTGGCAAAACGGAGGTAGAGGCTGCCTTCATCTTGTACAAGCGGTCTTTGGAGCGCCACAACTTCTGATACATAACTGTGCTTTCGGATGGCAATTGTCGAACATACTTTGCATTGCTAGAAAAGGAGGTTTATGGCTATATCCCTTCAATAAGGAAGACTGTGCAAATCGCACCAAAAAGCGTATGGGCATGGCCCTGCATAATTTAGTTGCCATATACAAAGGCCCGAGCTCAGAGACCCTGTCTGGAAATGGCTGGGTAACTGGCAACCTAATCAACAAATTGAGCTCGTATTACGGCTGGGCCCTAAAGACACCCAATGATGTGCATGCCATGAAAACTGCTGTGATGGCCACATACCACCATGTGAGATCAAATAAAACAGTGACCAACTGCATGTTTTGCCCAATGGGACCTAACTCTTGGGGTTCACAGAATGAGGGAATGGCTAGGGGCGAGCCTGCACCTAAACATCCTCCCTGCTTGCCTCCTCACATCTGTGAGGCGTTATTGGTCATATACAGAGGCTTTCTGACAAGAAGCTCTTGGTGTGATGCCAATGGGCAAAGACCCAGAACAGCGATGAGAGCTTGCACTCCATGATGTGGGCACTTGTGCCAAAAGAGCGCCATGCCTCATTGTTCACCATTGAAGTGGCCGTGGCTAAAGCAGTTATCAAATTTAATGCAGGCAAAGCTGAGGAGACATTCTGAAATAGCTTAGCCTGACCCTTGGCATACAAAGCACAACATGCATGGCTAAAAAAGATTAGCGCTGTTTTGTGGCTTCAGCACATAAGCACTCATCCGGTGAAAACTTGCAGCAGACCTTGGAAGAAGACTCTGAAGGGTGCTAACAGTCTAGTTCGACTACATGCCTGGGGCATATTAGTCTATTCGATGTGTAAATATGTTGATATATTTTACTGCTGACTACATAGCATTACATAACATTTGCAGAATTTTTTCTAATTTTCTCTAAACACAGTTTTTAGCTACTTGTTTGCTGTGTCAATATGTTTGGACCCAAGACAGCTAAGGATATAAAAAAAATTTTGCAGCATGCAGCTATAAGTGTAGGGAAGGTAATGTTGAGGGCAAATTATTCCTTTACAGCTGCAAAAATGTTTGTTTAAGTTTAATTATAATCCTCGTTATTCATGCTGAAAACACTAAACTTCATTGTAAGTTGAGAAATAATTGTCAGATTCGAAACCGGCTTGCAGTGCTTCACTTCTTATGCACTATATGTTAACAGCTTAATGTAAAATGGGTATATTTTTATTGTTTCAGCAAACAATATAATGAAATTACAAAGTATTTCAAGAACTACATGACATATTTAAACTATAATTTGGAATTTAAAATCAGCACAAAAGCTGAACAAAGTTGTGCAGTTTAATCAAATTTGGTCAAGAAGTAACAAAATTATCTTACCAACCCATGCCCCTTCTTAGGTTACTGGAAGCCTTCAGCATTTGGTTTTCATGTCTTTTCATAGTAAGGCCACATATACAGTGGTACCTCAGTTCATAAACTAAATTTGTTCTGGTACTCTGGTCGCAAACAAAAGCAGAGTTTACCCGTTGGAAACAATGTAAATGTGATTAATCTGTTCACACTCAAGATATTTGTGTAATTTATTCAAACAGAAATATAAAAACAAGTTCACTACTGTAAAGTGACTGTATGGAGACAGAGATAACACACAGTTTTGGTGGGAGGAAAAGGAAGAAAGAGTGGTGTCTGGCAGTTACTGGTAAAAGTCACTCTCAGTAAGAATATTGTGGGGATTTCCTTCAAGGGCTTCCTCCCCTATTCTTTGTCTCTTAGCTGCATGCTCAGTTCTGGCAAACAAAAAATATGTCCGCTGTGACTTGTCTTTGGCTGTGCTGATCATTCATCTGGAAATGAGACCTTCCTGTGATTCATCAGATTTACACTCTTTTCATTACAGTCAATGTTGGGGTAGTGCTTCTCGAAGGAGTCCTGGCACTAGTTTATTTTTTCTAGAGTTGATAGCGCTGCTTTTTGTGCCTCTGTCATCTTCCTGAGTAGAAAGTTCCTTGAGAAGGACCATCTAAGTAATGTTATATTAAAGGTGTTGTAATAGCTCGTGGGACATCATCGAAGTGTCGCACAAGCTATTTCTGGGAGCCCGATACGAAGTTTGTAAACTGAATTGTTCATGAAGAGAAGTACCCGTAAACCGAAGTACCACTGCAAATGATAGTGAACTTTTTTTTTCATAATTAAAGTATGTATTTGGTTATAAGGCAGTCACGTTTATAAGATTAGGGTAGCCCTCAAGAAAAATAAATGTGCACACTAATATAAGACAATATACAGTAGCCAGCAGAGTAGAGTGCTTACTTCAATCTGAGGCGAATATTTTTAAAATTTTTTTTCAAAGAAAATGGCTCTGAAAATTGCCTCTGTGTTACAATAGGATACAAAACAAAAACAAATCATAATCACAACATAGCAACAGAGCACATTTTTGTGAAGGTTGCTGAGAGTTCATTTTGTGCTTGATGGTGACCTGTGTGCTTGGTATCTATGCTCAGGGAAATGCAAATGGCAATGACAATGTGCCGTGTTCACTGAAAGCTCATTTTTAAAAGAAAAGTTATATTCTTCGTTGAAGCTAGTGGTGACAGGCACAGAGTACGACATGCTGTGGTCAGTTGACAGCAACAAGGAGCTCTCCAACACTTATGACCATGGGCATTGTGAATAAATTTCCATTTTGTGACCGTAAAATCCACACATCTCATCTTTTCTTATAGCGAATGTGGGGGGGGGGGGGGATATTTTGGTATCTATATATATTTTAATCAGGCACACATTAGATTCGGATACTTTTGTTTCTTACTTTGAACCCGCGAAGATTTGGTGTGTGCTAGATCTGGGGGCGCGTTAGAATGGTTAAATACGGTATACAGATTCAGTGAAGCATGCCTGAAAGACCCAATGATCTCTAGTCCAAAAAACTGACTCACAAGGGGGTAAAGGTGCGTATTCCTCAAGCTGGCGAGCTTGTGAATGCAGTGCACCATCTCCGTGTGCATTTTGATCATTTCCATGCTGTCGCTATAGACGGGAAAGTATGGTGAGAGCTTGAACCAAATTAGCATCACCTGGCAACTTGAACAGAAAGGTGGACTGCTTTCCACTATCAGAATGATTGCGGTTTTGCAACTTTCATTCTGCGGCACTTCTTGCTTCATCGTGGCACAGATAGTGAAGGTGGAGCTGACTGATAATTCTAAGTGACGGAAATTCCTAACAGGAGACAACAGTGTTACCCAAGACCATCTCACTGTTTATGTTGTGTTAACCAAAACACGTTGGGCGCGTAGATGTGCAGGATGCACATGGAAATGTACAGGCTCTCTTATTTTGTTATAGTGCAAGCTCGACAAGGACAACAGAAGGCACATCTGACACACACAGCGCTGTGTGTGTAAGATGTGCCTTCTGTCGTCCTTGTCAAGCTTGCGCTATAACAAAACAAGATATGCCGTACCAACAAGCCCCTATTGCTATCCTCATGTACAGGCTCGCCAGCCCTGGCTTGGCTTGTCCAATTGGCTTACCTGGCAACTACTGGATGAACTAGATTATGAAAGCTGCAAGAAGAGTAGCGTCCTTTGGCTAGTTTCATTATTTTGGAGCTGCCGGCAATGCACCGAAGCAAAAAAAAAAAAGCTTGCTCTTTCTGTTCACAGTGGTGTGAAGTTTTCATGCCATCTTGCAGGGAAAGCTTATTGAACGGTTCGCTGTAGCATCACTGCAATTTTGGTAGTCCTTATACATAATGTACATGAGGGGGCTATTCGTGGCGCCATAACGATCAGAATTCTTTATCTCCGAAATCGGTCAGAGACTGAACTGACTGGGAAGGTTTAGTTCATTCCTAATATACTGCAGAGCAAAAAAATTTTAACGCGGGCTAGTAAGCATTACTTTCTGGCATTTTCCACAGCTGCTCTCCACCAGCTGTCGAGGCAGGGCTTTGTTCTTTTGATGGCTCGTTGATGACAGTGACCAAAGGCATTTGTTCGGTTTGTATTGGAGTGATGGCAAATATTGCTTTACCTGCCAGTGTTGCTAAATCTACGTTGCCGTCTAATACCGGTGTCACACGGGCACTTTCTATTGTAATAGAACGTGAGCAAAATTTCATTTCCCAATCACGATCGGCTCCATTTCGTGAGCTTTTGCAGAGGAACAAATTGCGATCAAAAGTGCCCATCTGACAGTGGTACGAAAAATGGATGGGCGGCAATATGATGCTGCCACTGCCATGTTGAAACTTAGACCATAAGGTACGCATACATATAAGGAAGGCAAGACGGGGGGGGGGGTGACTTCGAAGCTAAAAATCTTCAGAACAATCTTCACCTTATATATTTGAATAGTTAGGTATTGCATTTGTTATAAGTGGGTTTGACTGAATGCAATGTCTGGTGCAAAGGTTTGTGTAGTACATTCCTAAAAAAAAAAAATTGTAAATCCTGTATATTAGAAGTTGCTAGCTCGGATAACCTTAACATCTGATTATTTACTGGTGGATAAATTTTCATTTCAGCCGGAGCGCATTGATCCACCAGATCCATCAAAGCCTGATTATGATATTCGGGCAGATGTGTGGAGCCTTGGCATTTCTATGGTGAGTGTGCCTTCTTAAATAAGGTTGCAGGCAAGTCTTTAGTGGCGAATGAGTCTTTCTGTTGTTTGAAATGATTAGGTAATGGTACTGTCTTTAGGTGAATTTTGACACATTGAAGTTTCATACCTATGCCATCACTCTCAAAAAGGCATTACAATGCACTTGTTTTGCAGGCACCTACATTTATACATTTCCTTTGGTTTAATTTAAAAAAGAAAACAATGGCTCTTCAGCTGTAATTTTAGTGCCGTATTCAAGGTCTTGAAAACCTATAATGGAATCCTTAGAAATGCTTCAACTTTATTTTTGACTAAGCTCCTTGGATTCTGTTTGGTCGATTGGATGCAGTTAAAAAATTAATTCAATTTCATTAGTACATATCTGGAAATTATTTCAATCGCATTAATAACTTGGGGTGTTCTTTGGCTCTGAGCTTTTTTTTTTAATTTGTGCCCAGTTGACAGCATCTACATTCCTAGGGGCAGTGCCTTTTTTTTTTTTTTGCCCGCAAACATGTGTTGCTTTTAAAAATGCCTGGGCATCCTGAATTTTTTCACGAAGACTACTATGAATCTCGTTTGTTTGCTTGTCTTTGTTGAGAAAATTGACTGTGAGCCACCGTGTATAATTATCTCAATAATGCAACGTTATTTAACTGTTGCCGACTGCTTCTTGCAGGTTGAGCTTGCCACTGGCCAGTTTCCTTATCAGGATTGCAAAACTGACTTTGAAGTTCTAAGCAGAGTCCTCCAGGATGAGCCCCCTTCTTTGCCTGGTGATGGCACCTTTTCACCTGAGTTCTGCTCCTTTGTCAGGCAATGGTGAGTTGACGCCATTTTGTGCTTCTGGAGTTGCAGAAATTTGGTGGCAGCCTTTATAGGCAAGGCGTTTATGTTTTCTGCTCATTTTTTCAGCCTCACAAAAGACTACAACAAGAGGCCAAAGTACAAGAAACTGCTGGTGAGTATGGTTTTCTGTGGATGTCAGCAGGGTAATATTTAGACGTCGTATAGTAGACTTCCATTAATTTGACTTTGGTTAGCTTGAAGAGAGAAAGAGTAAAAGTAGTCCAGAAGCAGGCCAACCCAGGCACAGTAATGGTAAAAGCAGACGAATTCAGGCTGGTGCTTGCAAACAAGTATGCAGCTTTAGAACAGGAAGAAGATAACATAGAGGTAATGAGTTAAATCATAACTAGGCTGATTTCAGAAGCAGCAATTGAAGTGGGAGGCAAGGCACCTAGGTAAGAAGTAGGTAAGCTCTCCCAAGTAACAAAGGACCTAACAAAGAAACGACAAAACATGAAAATGTCAAACTCAAAAGATCAGATAGAATTTGCTGAACTGTCAAAACTGATCAACAAGAGGAATGTAAGGAATATTTGAAGTTATGACATGGGAAAGATTGAGGAAGCAATAAAAGATGGCCACAACATGAAATCAGTGAGAAGAAAACTTATCGTAGAAAAAAAGCAATATGTATGCACTTGAGGATTAGCAGGGTAATTTCAACAGCAATTTTGATGATTTATTAAAAGCAGCAGAAGAATTCTGTACTGACCTGTAGAGTACCCAGAGCAGCCATGCTACATGAGTTCCGAGTACTAGTGAAGAACAGGATACAGAAACTCCTCCTGTAACTAGCGATGTGGTCAGAAGGGCCTTGCAAGACATGAAACGGGGAAGAGCGGCAGGTGAAGATGGAATAACAATTGATTTAATCAAAGATGGAGGTGACAATGCTTGGAAAACTGGCGGCTCTCTATACGAAGTGTCTATCGACTGCAAGGGTCCCAGAAAACTGGAAGAATGCAAACATTATACTAATCCACAAAAGGGAAGATGTTAAAGAATTAAAAAAATTATAGGCCTATTAGCTTACTCCCAGTATTATATAAAATATTCACCAAGATAATCTCCAATAGAATAAGGACAACACTGGACTTTAGTCAACCAAGGGAACAGGCAGGTTTTAGGTAGGGATACCTTACAATGGATTGCAACCATGTAATCAACCCAGGTAATGAAGAAATCTGCAGAGTACTATCAACCTCTCTATATGGCTTTCATAGATAACAAAAAGACATTTGATTCAGTAGAGATACCAGCAGTCTTAGAGGCATTGCATAATCAAGGAGTACAGGAGGCACACAGGAATATCTTGGCAAACATCTACAAAGATTCCACAGCTACCTTGGTTCTCTGCAAGAAAAGTAGAGTTACCTATTAAGAAAGGGGTCAGGCAAAGAGAGATACTCTCCAATGCATTTCGCTGCATGCTTAGAAGTGTTCAAGCCATTAGACTGAGAAGGCTTAGGAGCGAGGATCAACTGTGAATTCTTGGCAGTCTTCAGTTTGCAGATGACATTGTCCTGTTCAGCAACACTGGGGATGAAATAAAACAAATGATTGAGGGCCTTAACCGAGAAAGTGTTAGAGGGGTTGAAGATAAATATGCAGAAGGCAAAGATAATGTTCAATAGCCTGTACAGGAGTATGCTTATCTAGGTCACTTACTCACAGGGGACTCTAATCATCAGAAAGAAATTTACAGAATAATAAAAATGGGTTGGAGTGCATATTGCAAGCATTAACAAATCCTGTCTGGGAGCTTACTACTGTCGTTGAAAAGAAAAGTGTAGAGTCATTGCATTCTACCGGTTCTAACACATGGGGCTGAAACTTGGGTGTTAATACAGAAGCTCAAGAACAACTTGTAAGGATTGCACAGAGAGCGATGGAGTAAAAAATGTTAGGCGTAACGTTAAAAGACGGAAGAGAACGGTGTGGATCAGAGAGCAAATGTGGATAGCCAAAATTCTAGTTGACATTAAGAGAAAAAAAAGATGGAGCTGGGCAGGCCATATAATCAGTAGAGTAGATAATCGTTGGACCATTAGAGTCACAGAATGGGTGCCAATAAAAGGGAAGCGCAGTGGAGGATGACAGAAAGTTAGGTGAAGAGATGAAATTAGGAAATTTGCGGGCGCAAGTGGGAATCAGCTAGCGCAAGACAGGTGTAATTGGAGATTGCAGGGAGAGGCCTTCATCCTGCTGTGGACTTAAACATAGCCTCATGATGATAAATTTGATTCCAACCGGAGGTCCTGGCTGGCACCCATGCATTTCTATGGGCCCATACTTTCCTTATTTCAATCCTAAGATTGTACCTCACCGGATAATTCGTGCTTGGCCAGTTAGCATGCATGTGCCTGAATCCTATGGGGTGAACCCAATAGCCACTCCTTTAGTGGCAACAACCATCTTGGCGAAGCTTAGGTGCAGTGAATACTTTGAACACACATAATCAAATCTCCTGTCGAAAATGGCGATTTTCAGCCTGCCCTAGGAAGATGTTGACGTAATACGTAGCTCACAATGTCTGGTTACATAGGATAAAAAACCAAAACTGCCTGTGCAGCGTTGGTATGCTTTACCGCACAATATAAATGTACTGCGGTAAAGTTGATTTTGAAAACCGTGCGGAGAAGCTGACATTAAAGGGACCTTGAAACGATTTTGACGATGTTGTACTAACGTACTGAGTCAATATGGTAGGTCCTTCTGATCATTAATTCATGCATATAAGTGCTCCGCGTAGAACGTGTAATTTATTATAATGATTTAAAAGTGTATGTCGCTACCAAACACAGCACACCACTCCCCTGAGGTTTCGGCTGCCGCTGACCAAATGATGCGAGGTGACCATGTGACGCCATTAGGACAAACTATCCAGCTAACTGCCCAGGGTGCATCATGGATAAATTTTCCAACTTTATGGTGAACAAATGTTGTTTGTAATAGTTGGAATGTTAGTGAATTTGTTTCTATAAAGAAGAAAGGAACAGAAAGAGAATCCACATGAACAATTTATCACTACACTCGAACACTTCCGACATACAGCAAGCATCGCCTGCTTGTGTTACAACGTGCTTCGCATTGACAAGACCTGTGCGGTCAGTGTTGTTCTCAATCTTTCTTTTCGTGAACATCATGGTTCGCCCTTGTTTTGTTGTGCGCCGCAAACGTAGTGAATGGCAATATGTCAAGCTGCGACATCGTGTCCCTCTGCAAGGCAGCAGATGAGCGGAGTGGCTGCAGCACATCGGACTGTTAGTATCCGTCTGGCGCCAGCAACTATCTATGCGTTTGCAGCCGTCACTTCACACCGAAGGATTACTACCACAATAAAGTTTAGTGTGTGCAGTATTCGGTAAACACAGGCACAAGTGGACTGAGTGTTTTACGGCATGAGCGGAGGTGCACACATGAACTGCCTGCATGGTGCAGCCATCTGGGGTGCGATCTTGTACGCGTTCCAAAATAGAACGGAGGCGGTTCGTTCCACCAAGCCAAATACGATTCGTCAATTTGAACCGTGCCGAACGCCATGACGTCAATTGCGGCGTGATATCTGCTATCAATCATTCCGTGTCGTCTGCTATCGGACGAACGGAACGGAACATACCGCCTATTTCGTGACGTAAAGAACGAACCACCTCCGTTCTATTTTGGAACGCGTACAAGATCGCACCTCTGGTGGCACAAAGCTCAACCAAACACTGAGCTAATATAGCACTAACCAAGTGTATTCTACTTTGCTGCTGGTGTAAATTTTCGGCAGGAGCGCAAAGCCTGTTTCACATGCAAGCGATTTTGGGCCAGAAGCAGCACTGCGCCCCTCATGTGAGCAAGCCTCTTTTCTTAATACCGGTTTTCAGAGCGGCACGCACCACTGCGATCATAATTGAAAGAGTTGGAAAAATTCACGAGCGGTGAAAGAGGCAACCAGTGCCTTGAGTGGTGACGTTAAATTACATGGCAGGGGTGTGGCCGGAGCGTGGGTGGTGCGGGGAACTCACTCGCTCGAGCAGATGGTTCTAGCAGATGACATTTGTAGCAGACGACTTCCACTGCCAATTTGCAATGTCTTGTGGTCTTCAATGAGCTGTTCATCCTCAAGTTGTGCAGTGTCCACTTATTTGGTATGCTAAAATGAAGGATTTTCGCCAAAAGGTAAGAGGAGGATTCTTTGGGAAGAAATTACGGACTGAAGCTGAAGGTACTCGTTGTCGCAACTGACTCGTACTTCCATAAAGTAAAAGTTGGCGTTGTTTGAATCGGCCATGTCCGTTGGTGCTTTGGAAGTGCTGCTTGTTTCAATGTGTCGTTTTTGAGTTACAGTCTCTGGAGCAAAATTGTCCGCACATGCTGTTTTCTTCTTTTTGCCTCTTCCCCCCTCCCCCGATGGTGACTCCATATGGGTCCAGACAAATAGGACGAAACAGCAGTTCATAATTTTCGTTCAAAGTGCGCAGTTTTTTTTTTATATATATATTTACAACTCCGAGCTAGTGCGTTCATAGATTTGGTTGGTATTGTTTATTCAGTTTAAATGTCACGTACCCCGAGCTCTACAAGGGCCGTCACCTTTTTACTCGAATGCCTAGTGGCAAAAAGGGATACGAGCTTTTTTGAAAGCCATCTATCGGACTCTTTATCCAGGTTACCGAGAGGGCACCCGAACGCCTTGTGACATTTGAAAACAAGAGCCGTTGGCAGGTATACATGTGCTTCAAGCCCAAATCACGGAAATACGAACCAACCCATTCCTTTCCTTCCATATGACTAATTCTGTGTGCCTGTACTTAGCAAGACTTTTAAGCTGTCACCTATAAAGAGCTAAAAGAGAAATAAATGTTAATAAAGAAGTTGTTCTAGACACACAATAAATTTATTGTCTAGAAGGTTTACAAGTGCTGAAGCGGAGCACCAAATTAATACACCGATGAAACCCGCAGCTCAAGCGTGCCAAAACGTGGAAATGTGGAGCAAGGCACAGCCCTTGAAGACCGATGAAACGCGCGACTCGCGGGTGCTTTCCACAAGCAACGCTGTGCATCGCAGCGACATGCGTCGCGCCAAAACGAAGCTGCGTCTGCGTGTCGTGGTGCTGCTCAGCTGCCGTGACCAACGCCGTGCCGTTGCTTGCATTTGAAACAGGCTTAATCTTGAACACATTGTCTTTTTAAGTGTTTCGAATGTTTTACACTTGGTGACAGCATTATTAGCTCTGTGTTTGGCTGGTTAAGCTCTGCGCCAGCAGTGGCTGTACCTTGCAGGCCAATTGGGCTGTTCACAGCACGTTCATGCTAAAACTCCTTCATCAGAGTGGTAGCAGTATGGAGGGGCTTTAGTGTACGCCCAGCTTGCCTGTGATTACTGGAAAACTGGACATGCTCTGCGCTGCAACAGAATTCTCACAACACACGCTGCTTGGATAGCTCTTGCTGGGGATCGAGAGCCAGGTGACTAGTGGAGAGGTTGGAGAGGCTTTGTGGGCTGGCTCCAAGACAACAGGAAGTACTGGAAGTAGACGACACGGCATCACATCATGACAGAGCCAGTGAAGCAGAGCTTAGCCTTGTTGACACGGTGAACGAGTTGAGGGCAAAAAGTATGGCTAGGGAGGAGGGTAACTCGTAATTGACCATAGCTATCCTAATATGAGATGCTTCACTTAAATTGTGACGCAAATGTTTTATTGTAGCTGTACCCTACTTGTCTACAAAATTTGTCCAAACCGTTTCAGGGACCCTTTAAGAAACCGGCTGCTATTGTGCAACATATATTAAACACTTGCGTATTTTTCTTGCTAAAATATTGCGTGCGCATTATGTTTCTACATTGTAGTGATGCTACAGCTGTGCCAATTGTGCCGAGAGGCAACCTCTGCTACATCCTGCTAAATTTCAGGAAAATGTGAGAAATCTACGCCCACTCTGCACCGAAAGGGTTGCTTGCGCTTTCAAGACAAAAAAAAAAACGGAACTATGCCCTGAAGAGCTGTTTTACCGCACCATCTAAAGTGGCATCACCTTGTTCAACGGCTGCGTTAGCTTCGCGGTGGGCAGAGTCAAGGGATCGTACTGATGTTTCTTTCGTGGGTTGCTGTCTATATTCAATACATTTCAACCCAACGTGTGCGGGTTGCTTAGGCAACGGGACAACCTCGAGTTTCTGGTGGCAGCGAGAGATCACGTTGGCACAGAGCCAGATCCCGTGCTCCTGTATGACCAATGTAAAATGGTGACCGAAGTTTCAGATGCTGTGTGGTGTCTCGCTCGACTTTTTTAACATAACACGCACGTTGCCGCACACAAGGCCGCCATCAACAAATTTTCCGCTTTTTAATTGGTCGCCTATCGCCTGTTTTTCTTGGAGTAGCGATTTCAAGGCGTAAGAATGGTGTGTGGCTGCTACCCAGAGCTTGGTCGACTCGTCACCAAACAGCATATTTCGCCGTTGAATACTGACGAAGTGCCATTGGTTAAACCTTGCTGTTTCGTATACCGCCCTGACAAAATCAGCTGCCAGCTGGCGCGGTGGCGGCCAGGTCATCGCGGAGAAATGGCCTCCAGCATGTCCGGACCAGTAAACCGCTTCGTTGATTGGGCGTGAGATCGCAGGCTTGACTGGTTGCCGAAAGCCGAAATTAGGGCCGCGGGTGAATGCCAGCGAGTACAGCGAATGCTTTCGCGAAGTTTGCTTTCATCCATACTGGACGGTTCTTCGGGATTTGTTTACTTTGACCCACTGGATAATTTGATCGATTTTGCTGGTCCCATCAGGGTCAAATTAATGAAAGTCGACTGTATGTACTTTGTACTTTTGAATGCAGGCACAGTAACGTGTTTCTCTCCTTCGTTGTAAAAAGTTACGTACTGTGCAGTGACGGAGCAACTGCTCAACATTAAAAATGTCAGGTTGAGGAGAGATAGAGTGTGTTATACCCCTGTTAAGCGGGCAAGTTATGTGCACTTACGGGGAGTGCACTTCGGGACCTTCAGTGACACTTTAGGCTAGGCGGTGCTAAATGGGAAAACAGAGCGCACTCACACTAAAAACAATGGCGACCAACTAAAACCATGTTTTCTAAAAAGCGATTGCATTAGTTGTATTATAAATGAAAAACAATCATAATCTATATTTACTCAACAAAAAACTAAGATATTTTTATCGTAAGAGTGTTACAAGTCAAGGCCGGTCAAGACAAATGCCTAGCCAATCCAGAATAAGATGGTGGCATGCGACGAGGCGGCCTTTGATCCTGCTAGAACAGAATATCAGCGAGTTCTGTTCTGAATATTTTGTTAAAAGCTGTTCAACAGCTAGAATGAACTTCTGTGTCCTTTTGCTATGCATTGCATTTTGTATCGTTAGAACCCCTGGCGGCGAGGCTACGCACTCGACCAGCAAAGTGCATTCTGTGAACGCACTATGTTCGGAGTGCACTCTTCTGTGAGTGCACTCCGCTTGTGCCGCTTAGATTTGGGAAAGCGCACTTAAAACCGAGTGCACTCTCCCTAAGTGCATTTAAATTGCCTGCTTGACAGGGGTATTATTAGTGTACGCTATAAATAGGTCCAACAGCATCAATCTGAATTTGGCCTAGTTGCTCATTGTGACAGCAAAACATAAATGGTAATATATAATCTTTCGCTTAGTCTCGTCTCTCTTTAAAGACAAATTATGGACACTGTTTTGTTGCCATTTTTGATATGAACTGAGAGGCCTAACAAAAGGCATCACTATTGCCACGAAAGTGCATTGATTTTCATATCCCAGATGATGCCACAGTGTTTGGTGTTGGCCATATGTTTGTCATGCAGAATTCTATTCTAAAACTCTCGGCAAGTACATGCATATAGCAAGGCTGTATACATTTCGTGTGCAACCACGTAACAGCCAAAAAGCTGTATTAAAAATGTCCAGTGCTCCTTTAAGCTCATTGTAAGAGACTGGGTGAGATAATATAACAGGTTTATCGCAATGCTTCTCCTTTTTGCGCTTCCTCAGTGGCCAGAGGGGCACTGCACCTAAGTTATCACTAGGCTCGGCTGCTAACGAACTGCGTCGATGAAAAATAAAATTGAGTGAAAAAATTCTTAAATTATATCGGCTGATATCTTCATGTTACCAAATACTTCATTACATTGAGCTTGAATCTCTTTATCCTGCAGCATCCATTTTGCTGTGCACTTGGCTGATGATGATACTATAATGCATATTTTAAAAACATTGGCATGTTTTTGCTTGCAGTAAACAATTTTACCAAAATTTCATTGCTATGTGTGTAAGTAAGCAATGTGCAGTTTATTCTTGCGTAAGCGTTACACACCTGTATGTCTTGAATTAAATGTTCAAGAATTTTGAAATTTCAGATTTTATTGTGTAGGGGCTGTGTCCCCCTCTCCAGAGCACAGCTCATTTAGCACTGGCTGTGTCATTGCGATTGTGTGAGAACTTGTGATATGGCATGCACACTGCATTATTTCCATGTGGCATCAGTGTGGCATATTTTGATAAACGGAGGAGATTTTCTTAGTTTTGGCGTTGTCACTTAATTGTATCCAGCTCCATGAAGCTAGTTACGTCACTTTTTTTCTGTGTCATGCATCATACCAATATGTGAGATCATTTGTGGCACCTTCTTTACTGATCCAAAGAGTGCGTACATGTGTCAATTTAGCATGCTTGTGTACAGCTAAGGGTGTCCACTGTCATTAATTGGGAACTTCTGTCATTGTGGCACATTGCTACCAGTGCACATTAGATATTCGTCAACTGCATAGATTTCACGCGCCCTTATAACATGGACATGGCTCAACAAAAAGTGCCGGGTTCTTGTAATATGTAGTTGTATCCTTGCTTATAGTGCAGTGGTTAACAGCAGAGAGTGTGGATGGTTCTGCTTGTCACGCTGCACTTGCATATTGCTATTAACAGATCTCGTCTCTGTACCAAATGTTTTCTCAGTGAGTTTTCTTTAGACAGTATTTGGCGCTTTTTGCCATTCTAATCTTGTAATGCATGAACTAACCAGTTTTTGTGTATTCTTATGCAATGTGCACAAGAGGCACATCTTGGAGCTCCAGGATCACTATGCATGAAAAGCAGGCAACAAGCTAATGAGTTGTGTTGCTGCATCATTGTTGCAGGAGCATCCCTTTATAAAGCGGTACGAGACGAAAGAGGTGGATGTAGCAGCATGGCTAGCCAGAGTGATGGATAACTCCCAAGATAGCCAGTGAGAGAGAAGAGGTGACTGATGCAGGCTCCCATGGAAGCAGCAAGCAGATGCCAAATCGAATGCTTGGTCCAGTTTCCAACCCCCAAGCGGCTTTGCCCTCACATGTCGCCATGTTTTTCACGCGACTAAGCAGGATTGCACAGCACTAGAGCATAGATTCAAGACAAGAGGCTGGCATGTCATGCCCATTTTCATAGCTGCCCAGCTTGGGGTTGCAATCTGTAGGGATGGTATGTAGGATGCAGTGTACACGTGCAGCAGGGACTTGAGTAATGCCTTGCCACTGTATTCACACTTTGCCCACTGGGCACACCAGATACCATACCAGAATTTGTGGCTGTACAGTTGTAGGTGCTCCCCTGATGCCAGCTTTGATATCTTGTCATGTGAGGCTATGAGCTGGATAATGAACACAAAGGTAGACAGGGGAAGCAGTCTACTTGAATTAGAAGAAGACACTGGCTGTGTTTTAGCTGCCTTTTATAACAATGGTCTATATTGCAGGATATCAATCTGCTTTCTGTGTACCTTGCTCTATGAAAAAATGCTTTTTGCATAAGGCCTAGCTTGGCCTAAAGAGCAGCACAGTCATTTGGATGCTCCAGTGCCATTGCAACGTTACTGAGTACCTCGCTTCTTCTAATCTGTGTGTTCTGTTCCTGCTTTGAGGACTAGAAAACATCAATGGCCACTGAAAACTGCTCACAGGGTTGAAGACCATGGTCAGCTACTATAGGTGTTTTTAGCGGGGGGTACGAGTTGTGTGTGTGTGCTGTTTGCCTCCGACTACCAGTTTCCCATGCAAAGGGAAGGTTTCTTCTTCTTTAGTGTATTTAGGGAAAAATAAGTATTTACTCTGAACAAACGAAAATCGACGTGTTGGGCACAAGTAGGCACAATGAGCATAGCTTGGCTGTGTTACAATTGGCAGAGTATGGTTCCCATTCTAAGAGTTCAGAACTTCTAGCCTTTGCCTTTACTTGGTTTTCTACTGGAAAGGACTCATTTTCTAAAGGAAAATGGGGAATTTAGGTTTTTACAAATTGACAATTGACAAATGTTCTTAAAATGTATAGAGCCAGCACTGTTTTGGATGTTATGCTTATTATAAAAATGTTTAGTGCTGCTGGTTTTTCGTAAACTGCAGTAGAAGATAATGCATAATGCTCTTTAGTCCTCACAGGAAAATTGAAGCTTGCCGAGTGCTGCTACTCCAGCGTATCAGTTCTCCATGCAGTCGCCCTGCTCAGACAGAAAGCATCCAATCATACTGTATGTGCCCACTTAAGTGGCTTTGAATTAAGACCTTGTTTCTATGCATTTATTGTTTGTAAATGCTCGTGAAAGCACCCTGGCACATAGACTTTGGGACTTCTTATTAGTGCTAGGCATTAGTTTGAAAGTACCATGTCCTATATATTGCTAGTTGCACACCGTTCATAAAGGAGACAGTGCTTTGTTCTTGCTCTTTTTTTTTTGCTTCTTTTAACAACTGCTGTTACCAAAGGGTCTAATGCTTTTGTCCGTAGCATTGTTGCTGAGGCTTTCTAGATTTGCTGGAAATCGTCTGGAAAGAAAATGCCATGGTCACATAAAATTTCTTTAGCACTACAGTATAATTGGTACATTGCACAAAGAAGCATGCATGGTGTGCATGACTTAGTACATGACACCTGCATAAATGCTTAACCCTTTGAGGGTCACGGTTTTTTTATTGCACATTTGAATTCTTCAGAGCGACTTATTTCAATAAACTAGTGAATCATTTTTCTGGCGACAATTAAGCGACAAATTTTTCAAATGCATGCATGAGAAGCCAACAAAACAAAGACACCAAGGAAAACGTAGGGGAAATTACGTATACTTACTAATCAAAAAAGAAATGATAAATTAATGGCACTGAAAGTGGATGAAAAAAACTTGTTGCAATGGGGAACGATCCCACGTCTTCGCATTACACGTGTGATGCTCTAACCAATTGAGCTACCGCAGCGCGGTTTCTCCATCCACTTTCTTGGGTATTTATGTGTTACTACTAGAACTAACCTTGGGAGTTTAGCCAGTGCCACCACTCGCAAACCTTGGCGCGGCGCATGTGGCACATCCTTTCTGCCGCAGGGGTCACTAGTACGGGATCTTTCTAGGTGAAGGCAACTGGTCAATAAACCTGCACACACTACCTGAATGCATCAGTGTTGCAGGATTCGACACCCTCGTTATGTATGAACGAGAAGAAAGGGGGTTAACTGAGCGGCCGATTTTTATTAATGATATCATGAGAAGCCAACAAACAGACACAAAAAAAAACATAGGGGAAATTACTTGTACTTGCCAATTAAATTATCAATTTATAATTTCTTTAATTCAGTTAGTAAGTACAAGTAATTTCCCTTATGTTTTCCTTAGTGTCTGTTAGCTTCTTATAATATGATTAATAAAAATTGGGTCCCTCCATTAACCCCCTTTCCTCTCATTCTTAAATGTGTGCAGTGTCACACATAGCTTATGGTTAAATACTTGCAAAAAGTAGCAACATTTTTTTTTACAAATGTAAGAACATTCAGAGAACTTATGTTTTAAAGGGCCCCTAATCCATCTCCAATATTCTTTAAGCATTTCAAGTAAACACACACATTGAGTTCAGAATGTCGTCGCAATTAACGGTGCCAAACGTGGCAGGTGCTACGCGCAGCGGCTGTGCCACAAAATTTTAAAAAACAATCCTGTGCTCTTCGGGCCTTTCCGTTATTCCCAGCACTTGTCGTGCCGTCACCAGGGTGCATCTGGTGATGTCACCAGAAGCAGATGCTATCGATTGGTCGAGCAAGAACCTACGACTTCCTGTTAGTCTGCTTGCAGGTGCATGCACGCTTGTGAATCGGTAACTACGGCTTGCAACGCAAGTGCCAAATTCAAGTGTTTTGTGATGGCTAGAAGGCATCCATGTGCGGTGCTTGGCTGCAAAAGCCCCGACTGGAAAAACGAAGCGAAGCGACATTGTCTGCTTCATGATGAAGCCCTGCGCAATGCTTGGTGTGCAACACACGTGTGCACAATACAGGATCCATAGCGGCATGCTTCACAGGAGCACGGGCTGGCATGGCAGCAATGGCGGGTAGCCGAAAAGCGCGGAGTCGCGGTAACCGGAAGTGGACAGTGTTTTGAAAAGCGCGTTGGCAGTGGCTATCTCTCATGACATTTGGACGAGCACTCGGCGAGGAGGAGAGACCAGCTGACAAATGTAGCGTAGTGAAGGAAGAGTGAAACAAGCGAGGGCTGCGTTTTGATCATCAAGTGCGTGCAACTCCGCTATTACGGCACCATTTTGAAAAATTCTCATGACTATGTATTTGTTGTAGGCTCGTGCACAACTGCAACATGAAAACTAAGTTTCGAACTCTGGGTGGTTTAGAGGCCCTTTAAATAAGTTTGACACCACTAAGGCCTGTATTTTGACATCACGTGTCGTGCTGAGGGTGTGAACCCTGCAAAGACTGCAGTGCGGTGAACCACGTCCCAAGGATGAAAGGCCACAAGAATGGATAATGTAGTGGATTGTAAGAAAATACGGCCCCATGACATGCAGCCATAGTGAAAACGAGGCATGCCATGCCATTGCCCACAAGCAAATGCATGCAGGGGTGCGTACCCTTTAGGAAAACAAAGCTAGGGAAAAACTTGCAGTAATGAATTGTTAGATCGCTAGACAAGATTCTGTCGGCTCTCGTGCATCTTCCAAAAACAGTCGCAAACGCAGCTGTTTTGTGAGCATCCGCCTGTAAACAAAGTAATGGCATGCCTATGGGAGAGCCATGCGAGAGCATCTCGTGATAACGCTTTTAGTGGTGAGAAAATGTTGGGCTGCTGAGCACGAGGTCGCGGGATCGAATCCCGGCCACGGCGGCCGCATTTCGATGGGGGCGAAATACGAAAACACCTGTGTGCTTAGATTTAGGTGCACGTTAAAGAACCCCAGGTGGTCAAAATTTCCGGAGTCCTCCACTACGGCGTGCCTCATAATCAGAAAGTGGTTTTGGTACGTAAAACCCCAAATATTATTATTATTATTAGTGGTGAAAAACGAGATAGAAAACACTCTTTCTAATGCCCGTAAATTGAAACAAGCGTGAGAATGTAAATTATAAAGCATGAAAAGCGCGGGCACGCAGCAGTAAACCAGGTAAAGCTGGAACACTAAAAAAAAAATTGCGGTGGCAGCTGCAGTAGGGCGAAGTGAAAAATTGGTTCTGGCGGAAGCCGAAGGGCGGTAGCACAATAAGAAAGTTTCGAAAAGTCACGGAAGGTTTGTTCGAAAAGTTTTCAAAGTGTTTCAAGTGTTTTGAAACATTTTGTCGCCGATGTACATGTAGGGTCGTGACCACTTCGTGTTTGTTTCCTCTGCTGTACATGTATGGCGGTGACTCTCAAAGGGTTAAGTACATGTAGGAATTGCTTGTTCTTTACACTATACATAAAATTAGTGCTGCTGATGTTACTGAGCAAGAGTACTGGAGAGATTCCAAAACAGGGCACTTGTTGCACTGCTGCTAAAATCTAGCGGTATCTGTTCTTTTGGCCTGATAAGTTGTAGGGTAGGTTTTGCATTTTTTTAGAAGCTGTGATTAGAGCTTTCGCACTTGAGTTAACTGAAAAATTGCTGTCCAAACCTCTCTTTCTCCATGTTGGTTTACGTTGCCCTCTGCTGGTCACTTGTTCTGCAGCTATTGACAGAAAGTGCCCAAGTACTGTTGCAGATTCAGGAGCGTGGTTTGCGGAAGAAACTTGATCAAGATGTCTTGTGACAGATGGTGTGTTATATGCTTCCTCTATAGTCCGCCTTAAAGTCCTGTCAGTAGCCCCAATTTATTTTCGTACAAGTTTTTCCTTCTCAAATTGCTTTTCACTTCATCTCGCTTCACAAGGACTACACTGTGGTTAGTAACTGTTTGAACTGAGTGGTGCCTTAGCTGTTCCATTAATCCGATCCTGTCTGTAACTGTAAATGCCACGTAGGCTGTGCCCGGTCAAATGTTTTTTCTCCTTGTACCTCTGCTTGCCTAGATACAGGTTTATGACGGTCTTTCTTCTCAGACATTGAAAGAGGCATTCTTGTGAATATTTGAGATTTTTCCACCATGCATTGCCTCAGCCAGCTTCCATATGCTATTTTTTAACTAGGTGTGCCTGTTAAACAGGCTGGAGGGTATGCAGTTGTTGCTGTTACATTACATGGCTAGGTCTGCCTTTGTGATAAGATGCTTGTGGAGATGGAACAACTTTTTGTTCACACTCTAAGCTGGTCTTCAACCCTGGGGGAAGGGGTGTACAGCCGTATTTATGTATAAACACAGCTGCTTGTGTCTCGTCTCATGTGACTAGGCTAGGATCTTCTCTTGCTCTCAATGCGTTGTCCTACTTAAGTCCCCCCTAGCCAGCTGCTTCCATGTTTTTGCTGGGAAGTAGCATGTGCAGATGTGATGTACATAATGTTTCACAACAGTGTAACCTATATATAATAGTAGATCTACATACTATTCTGATGTAAATAAATTGAAATGTGTGTCTGTAATCCCTCACTGTCGCATGCAGAGGGAAAAGTCTTGTCGAGTAGAGGGGCAACCTGTGTGCGTGTGCTTTTTTTTTCCCCCTATTGTGAAAATGCGGCTAGTCAGTTTTTCTACATTTATTCACATGCTGCACTGAGTGATTGGCTACAGTCATTGCCTGGCTGCTGCCTCAGTGTGCAGTCATGCGTACACAACCTCTGGAGACTTAATTTAGGGTCTGGCTGGATGCCCATTGCATTAAACAGCCTTTAGTTTTCTTTTGTGCCATTGTACATGTGCAGGGGCTGTGATGCTTTTTTTTTTTTACCTCATTCTTTGTGATGAGTTAGGCACACTAGGGAACTGGAGTCGAGTTGACAATTAATCAGCTGTGACTAAAGTCTGCATAGTTAAAAATGTGCTTGTAAGTGGCATTCACTTTCAGTGAAGGGACCCTGAAACAGGTTACTTTAGCTAAAGCAACGAAAGGGGCTAGTTGGTGCACGGTTATGATTATGTTAAGCTGAGTTTTACAGTGGCAAAAAAATGACGAAGAAGGGAAGAAGGACGCAGATGGATGAAGCGCAAACTACCAACTCTTTATTTTTGTTAGAGAACGCATTAATATACAAAGTGAAAAGGGAAGATGGCAGGGGGGGGGGGAGGCGGATGCTCACTTTGTGTGAACACTCAGGTTACTTTGTTTTTGTGATGGCCATATTTGGTGGAAGTGAGCTGTTTGTCATGCTGCTCATTTTTTGGCACTTAAACTGTTGACAGTACAAAAGCCAAACTTCGTTCATGTAGGCTACATTCATGCTCCTTGGTGGGCAAAAGTGGGGCTTTGTTGCCCATGAATGTATAACCAATATCACAATTGTATGGTTGCATTCACAGCAGTATAGACTGTCAACATGATGATGCTGCTGGTGGTTCCTTATCAGCCACAAACCTTATGAAGTTGGTGCAAAAGTGTAGGAAGGTGGGAGAGGGAGACAAGTGCTTTCCTGTGGCTGAAGTGACCACAAGCTGTGCACCACCTTCCCCAACTGTTGCAGGGTCCCCTCAATGAAAGCCAGTGTTGTAGCACGCTTGTTGGGTGTGAATTATTGTTGAGGGGGGGGGGGGGGGTTCTGAGCGGAGTCTTTAATTAATGCAAGAATTGGCCTACAAAGTATACAGGGTTAGGTTGAGAAGCATTGTGGGTGCATTGATCTGGTATGCAGTAGGTGCGCTTGCACTTGTAGCTGTCATGTCGTATTCTTTTGCTGCTTCAAAGTGTCTGGTTGTGTTTCCTCTTGTCAAACTTACGGGTTGTTTTTACTGCTCATTTTTCGTCATGCCCATAGTAAGGAGACGCCACTAAACACCACGGGGAGGGTTTGCTGCTTTGTTGCAAGTAGCTAAGCAATAAGCAATGAAAGCAGCTACTGTTCAGTGCAGTAGCTAGCTTCCTTTCTGACAAGGAGAGCCCACAGGCATAGATTCACCAAGTTTTCAAGTATAGGAGACCATGCGTAAAATTATTTGGCCCTGGCTCTTATTTTTTTTTATTCCATCCTATTTGATGCTGTTGTGGGGAATATGAAAACTGAGCACTGGGCTTTAGCTGTCCTGGCCAGGCTGGCATGTGATGTGGTCATTGGTGTAAAACAGTGGTGGCTAGTTTATTCTCCAAGTGTTAAAGATACCATTGTTGCCATTGCACACACTGTTTGGTGTC
The DNA here is from genome assembly GCF_038994185.2 of Dermacentor albipictus. Lineage (NCBI taxonomy): Eukaryota > Metazoa > Arthropoda > Arachnida > Ixodida > Ixodidae > Dermacentor > Dermacentor albipictus. The sequence continues at coordinate 76,687,899 of NC_091821.1, forward strand.
GGCACTGTCCTACCTGCAATACAGGATTGAAGCAGGTGAGGCACTTTGTCTCGCCTGCTTGCTCTCCGTTCTCTCTCTCCACACCGTCTTATTAGGCAGTTCTAGTTTAGCGTCATAGCGGGCTAAGCGAAATAGCGGGATCGAAATGCGCATGCTCAAAACGCTAAACGACCCATAGCGTTCAGCGTACGCACGCTTTTTCTCAGATTTAGCGTTACCTTCTTTGCGTGGTTTACGTAGTTTACGCTAAACATGGTGGCGGTCCTGGCTGCCCACTTTGAGCTGAATTTGGCGTTGCTTTTGTAGAATTCACTTCATTTGTAGTAAATGACTGTGTAAACGGTTTTCACTTAGTCTGAAGCCACTTCGATGACGGAGTATTATGTATAACCTTGTAGAGTTTTCGCGATAGCTTCTCGTTTCAAACGTGTCGAGGCTTAACGAGAGAAACCTTCAAGATGCCAGCGCTACCTATCGGTGAAGTTGGGAGATACGAGTGACAATGACATATGGTCTTTGAGATCAGAAGATCTTGGAGCTATGTATGGTAGACAGTCTATACTGCTTGCACTGATTCCGCTGTGGATTGGCAGATGTGGAAAGTACAAATGCAATGTGCTCCCGGCTTCCATTGTGCTGCCTCTTGCACTTTCCGGACGCTCACACAACAAAATTTGGCAAATAGAATCACTTAGGTGCATTGTCTATGCAAAATTTATTGCAATAGAATAGAGTACCGCTCGTAAACTACGCTATCGAGCTATACTAAAACTGTCTTCCTGCAGAGTTCATTTGCGGAGTAGTAACGCTATATTCCTTAACGCTGCTATTACGCTAAACATTAAAATAAAACTGTCTATTGTTTAAAATGCACTCGTGCTGCTTTTGGTGGGCATTAAGGCAAGCCCACATTATGAGTAATTATTACTGGAAACTTGCAGTTTAAGCCTTGGGATAAAAGTCTTCTTGTGACTGCTCTGTTCTTGTCGATCATGTAATTGGGTGTCAGCCAGTTCAGCACCTTTTCCTTGGCCCTATTGCAGACTGTGTGCACCACTTCAGACATTTCGCCTGTTTTCGTATTGCCCAGTAATCATTGGACACACAAGCAGTCGTAATGCCACATTGTTTGTGACCAATCACTCGTGGCCCTCCTGAAGTCGCACCACTTGAAGGGAATTGTGCTGGAATTCGCAGCATGTGGTAGTGGCCACATACTCAGGCCATTGTGTTCTGTGTTGGTGTACCAGTACCACCATCACACGGCAGAGTGTGGAAAAAATGTGACTGCAGCACTGGAACAGCCCACTGTAGCTTTTCACCCATAGGGTGTCTACTGGCATCAGTGGGTGAAGCTGGTGCTTGCAGATCGTGAGCACACATTGACGTGGTGCCACTTTATCTTGCAACCTGTTTATCTTATCAAATGATGCACAGAGATGATCTTTGAAGGCTGCTGCTGAGTGCATTTATTGAGGCCATTTTTCATTTTAAACTTGAGCGCAATTGCCTCCCCTACCAGTTTTTTTTTTACTATGAGACATCAAGCAGTATCTAAGTGACCAGTGTGTGTTGGCATGAACGAGAGGCACCATGCACAACCTGCCTGCACCTGGCAGTGCCAACTGTTGCGTTGGGCGTCCTACCTGCCTAGCTTGCTTGCTGGTTCCCTGTGGTGAAATCTCGGCAGATGTATGCTATTGTCGACGGTGGGGCTCAATTGTTTTGCAAGATGAGAATAAAAAGTGGCATTCTGCTCATGACCCAGCGTCTGTTTGTAGCATAACACTGGTGTTTGCATTTGCAGGTGGTACCATGTTTTTGCAGTAGAAAGCACCTACTGTAGCGTATTGCACTGGCTACACTGTCACAAAGCCACTTTTGTTTTACTGTAGCGGTGCTGCTGACAATTTGGACAGCCATACAAATAGAATACCTTTGTCGTGGACCAGGCTGGACCAATACCACTTTGCGCTTTTCCGCGGGGAAATAGCGGAGGCTTCCGACTAGCGAGGGTAGCCCCATGGTAGAGCAGCAGAGTCGTGAGAGCAAGACTGTTTAGCATTTTCGTTCTCTAAGAACAGGTGTGTGAGAGGGACGAATACGCCACATGACAGAGGTTGTTTGGCCTCCCAGCATCCTCTCAGGGCAGCTGTAAGATGCGTTGGCGGTCTGTGGGCGCCACCGTACATGATTGTGTGCTTTTGCTTCTCAAGTAGACCTGGACAAAACTTTTGCTCCAGCCACCGTTGCTGCTATTGTCATGCGCCTCGGAAAGCGAGGACTCTTCTGCTGCCCCGTTGCTTTTGATGCAGACAAGATGGAATTAGAAAAAAACACTCGGAGTCGAAACCCTTGATTTTAAGGCTTTGCTGTGGTCATGGTGGACTACTTCTACAACCACCACTTGCAGTGTTCTGCATGGAGCTTATTTTCTTGACCAACCTCGTGTGGATAATGAAGATGCAGCAGCACAGTACAGAATGTTCGCTTGTTGTGTTACGTGAAGCGAAAAAGAGGGGCATTTGACACATTGCCTGGGTTCGTACACCTTGACTTTGGAAAAATAGATTCAAGGGCCCTTAAAACTCCTTGGAAATAAATATGCTCCTTAAATTCCTTGAAAACGGGGGTTGGGCACGACTTCTGAACGTTCAAAGTAAAACTCCGCGTAGGGTCTATGCCATCAACACTTTTCTATCGGTAAACTGCCGTAGATATTGCAATGTGGCGTTTCGACAGCCTCTAATAACTGCTTATTTAAATCGTTGCCATCTTGGAGCTGGGCAAATAAGCCAGATCAAGTGACCAAGCTTGTCGGATTTGGCGCTCGTAGCTGTAGGGATGAACTTGGGAGGGCAGGACTAGGCGAGCAGGACTAGGCGAGCAGGATTTGATGGCAGTATTTACATATGAAACATGCGGTACATTGGCAGTCTAGCGCGACTCCCATATGGAGCCCGCAAAACTAACATACAGCAAACAGTTTACGAGCACACAGCTCGTCTACTACATTTCGAGCATGACAACGAGCACTCGGCTCCTGACGACGAGCACACACTAGCAGCCGGCAAACGCTGCTTATAAGCTCGACGTCATAGTTCGACGTCATCGTTCGAAGTCCCCGTGGACGGAGTCCCAGTGGACGGAAACGCTCATCCAGTCATTGTAAACTTGCCGCCCCCCGCACGACGGCCCACACACACTAAGGCTCACACGTGCGAGTGTCCGGAGCCGACGTCAGAGGGCTTCGTGGAACTCTGCTCCGTCCCCGGTGGCGCTGCCGAGTACCGCATTCCTGAGCTGACCGCGCGCCACGTGGCTGCCGGTCATCCGCAGTTCTCTGAATGGCTCCCTGTCTGGTGGGCTTGGAACACGTGCAGCGGGCTGAAAGGTGGCACGTTGCCACCCCGTACGGCCATTCCTAACAAGCTGTGCCAGCATTTTGTTTTACTCGTTGGTTCGTACCGCAGCCATCGGGGCTCCATTTTGGAAACCGGACGCAGCGCGCCGCTCTATGCATGGTAGAAACGCTGGAAACAGGTATTACGTTTTCTGGTATATTCAAATTGCATTCCTGCGCCGCTTGTATGAAGGTTGTGCTTAGGTTGTACTGTCGGGATGGGGGGCTCAATCCCGTCGCTCGTGATCCGTTGTCAAGATTGGAGTCCGGCATGAATTAGAAGGTAGCTGGCCCATGCCGTCGTCCAACTTATCCACGCTGAGGACGTTGATGAAGGGAAGGACTGCTTCTCATCGAGAACGAGGAATATGGGTTTATTTACAATATTTATATCAGTCTAACATGACTGTTTGAGAAAGTACATCAGTCTAACATGACTGCTTGAGAGAGAGTGTCAGTCCAACATGACTGCTCAAGAGAAGTGTGTCGAGCATCCGCACAACAGCAGTTTTTAAACACTCGGTCCTCCGGCGATGCAAGGCGGCGAACGTTCGTTTCGTCAACGCAACCTAGCCGCCTCCCGCAGGATGGCCTACGCACAAAAAGGCACACACGTTCCAATGTCCGGAGCCGACGTCAGAGGGGCCCCGTAGCACTCGGAGCCGTTCCGGGTAGCGCGTTGGGGAGTTTGGGAACAATAGTTGGCCCGCCGAACTCATTCCGTCACAAAGTCGATTTAGTCATGCTGTGGCTAGAAGTTGGCGGCGAAGCTCCCGGTATCTTGCCCTCATAGACGTAAGCGGGTGGCAATCTTGCACGGCAGCTGGCCATTCTTAACAACGCCGGGAGGTTGCCTTCATTGTCGTAAGTGGGTGGCAATCCTGCACGGCAGCTGGCCATTCTTAACAGCGCCTCCATGGCCCGAAAAATCTCGACTGTCTAGCGCTGACAACCGCTGGGCAGGAAGAGAACGGCTGGTGGTCAGGGGTTGATTGATGCCTTGGCTCGCAGCGACCACTTGTGTATTGATGTCACCGCCCCAAAACATCCAACAAGGACAGGCAACTGCAAAATGAACCCCACAACACGGCTCTGCGCCGAGATGATGTACATTGGCTCTCACTTTAGACCCGCTAGGCTTCAAAAAAAAAAGAAAAGAAAAAAAAACATAAGTGCGGAAACAAAAAAAAATGCTGCATTTAGCTATGCCAATTTCTTAAGCAATTTCGTGCTGGCAAATTCAGCAATCATGGAGGGAATCCTGCTAAATGAGAGGGGATCTTCTTGGCTTAAAAAAAATTAAACATTAGTAACCCTAAAATTTAGGCGGGCCCCCAAACGCAGAATTCAAATTAGCCTGCTCAAACCATCCGCATTGCTATGCAACTTTCCCTTCTTATATCTAACGGAGAAGTACTCTTGGAGAGTGAGGCTCCATCGGAGCAAGCGGCCATTTTTGTGTGACATTTGATTGAGCCACGTCAGAGGACGGTGGTCGGTCTCGAAGATGAACTTCGCTCCGTACAAGTAACACGACAACTTCTGGGCGACCCAAACTAAACAAGCGCATTCCTTCTCTGAAGCGCTGTAGGCTTCCTCTCTTACATTTAGTTCACGGCTGGCATATAGGATAGGATGCTCCTCGTTATCGTCGCCGACCTAAGTACCACGCCCATACCTCTGTCGCTTGCGTCGCATTGAACTATGAATTCCTTTGAGTAGTCTCGCGCGCGAAGCACAGGACGAGAAACCAATAGCGTTTTCAAACTTTGGAAAGCGTTCTCTTTGTCCTTATCCCAGTGTACGTTACTCGGTGCTCCCTTTCGGAGGGCGACCGTTAATGGACTTGCCATTTGCGAGTAATTCGGAATGTACCGTTGATAGTACCCCACAAGTCCCAAAAATGAACGAAGGTATGTTTTCGTGCGCGGCTGAGAAAATTCTCCAATCGTAGCTATTTTCAGCTCGGCCGGCCGTCTCATGCCCTGACCGACAATATGGCCCAGATAAGTAACCTGCGAACAACCAAACCTACACTTTTCCGCTTTCATCGTTAAGCCGGCTTCCCTCAACCGTGAGAACACCTGTTTGAGGTGCGATACGTGTTGTTCCCAGCTGTCCGAAAAAATTTCTACATCATCAAGATAGGGCAAGGCGAATTCCTGCAAGTATTTTAGGACAATATCCATTAACTTAGAGAAGCTAAAGGGCGCGTTCTTCAGCCCGAAGCTGAGTGCGAGAGGGCGAAAAATGCCTACAGGTGAGATGAATGCGGCATAGCGGCTGGCACTTGCTGAAAGGGGAACTTGCCAGTACCCCCGCACGAGATCTATAGTTGAGATGTATTTAGCAGCGCTAACTATTTCAATTCGTTCCTCAGTGTTGGGTATCGGGTACAGCTGATCCCTAGTGATGGCATTTAACTTCCTGTAGTCAACACACGGACGAGGGTCCTTGTTAGGGGTTTCTACGAGTATTAGCGGTGACCTGTAGTCACTCTCACCGGGCTCAATAACTCCCAACTCTAGCATGCGCTGTATCTCTGCCTCCATAATCTCTCTCTGTCTTGGAGACAAGGCTTTGATCTTACTGGTCCGGTTGATGTCAGCTCAATTTCATGCGTTATTAGTTCCGTTCTACCCGGCTGATCGCTGAATCTGTCGAGATATTCCCCTAACACCTCTTTTAGCTCATCTAGCTGCTCGGGTCTTAGAGCGTGCGAGCTTACCGACTTCTTCTAGGCCGATTTCAGAGTTGGAGGTCGCCCTATACTCCTTAAACTTGGTACTAGTGCCATCCTGCTCTTTGATGGTATAGTTAACGACTCCGCTCCGCTATATATATACGGCTTCATCAAATTGCAGTGATATATCCTCACCTCCTTCCTGCGACCGGGCATTTCCAGATCATAGTTAGTATCTGAAAGTTTGTGCAACCCTTTAACGGGCCCGTCCCAGTGCACTTCAAGCTTGTTCTTTCTTGAAGGTTTGAGGATCATTACCTGGTCTCCGGCGTTAAACGTACGAAGCCTCGCATTCTTGTCGTAATGGAATTTGGCGTTCTTTTGAGCTACTCCCATGTTCTTTCCGACTAGTTCTTGGGTTGCGCTTAGCCGTTCCAGCAATTTTAGCACGTATTCAACCACTGTTGGACTCTCCCCTCTTTCCTCCCACATCTCTCTTAACATTCTTAGTGGAGAACGGAGTGTCCTCCCATACACTAGTTCTGCTGGCGAGAACCCTGTCGCTTCATGTGGAACCATTCGCAAAGCGAACAAAGTTGCCGGCAGACAGTTCTACCAGTCCTCCTTGTGCTCGTAACAGAGCGCACGCAAAACTCGCTTAAGCACCGAATGCCACCTCTCTACACTGTTTGACTGAGGGTGATAGACAGAACTGTGTATTAACTTTACCCCGCACTTCTGCAAGAATGTGGAAGTCAGTGCGCTCGTGAATACTGACCCTTGATCTGCCAGAATTTCGGCTGGAAACCCAACTCGTGCAAACACTGTCAAAAGCGCGTCTACTACTTCGGTGGAACTGAGCTCTTTCAAAGGGATTGCTTCTGGAAACTTGGTAGCCGGACACAGCATGGTAAACAAGTACCTGTAGCCTGATTTTGTTTTTGGAAGAGGCCCTACCGTGTCTATTACAAGTCGTCTGAAAGGCTCTGTTATTAAGGGCACTACCTTCAGTGGAGCTTTCCATGTCTCTCCTGGTTTACCAGAACGCTGGCAGGCGTCGCATGATCTTACAAAGTTTTCTACGTCTTTGAAACAGCCAGGCCAGTAGTATTTCATAAGCAATCTTTCCTTTGATTTGTTTATGCCTAGGCGGCCGGACCACCCATTTCCATGACAGAGACTCAAAAGGTCCTCCCTGTACTTAGTAGGTACAACTAACTGATCTAAAATCCTACCCTTTCGATCTCTGTAGTTCCGATACAACAATCCTCCTCTCTCATGTATCGTCACGTTGCGCCTAGCAATGCCTTCTTTAGCTGTGTCATGTAATTTAGCTAAGCTCTCATCATTCTTTTGCTCGGCTGCCAGTGGCTCTCTATCCACACGTAAGAGCTGATCAGAGTTCTTTGAGGCCGGTGATAATAACGACCCTGTCTCGCTTGTGAGTGCGTCAGCTTGCTCTTCCTGCAGGCTAGAACTTTGACCCTCTAGTGCTACGTTCTCATTGAGCCGGTCAGCTGGCAGGCTCTCCTGAACTGTTCTTTTATCGCTCGGGCCTAGCTCGGATTCGGGTATTGAAGTTATCCCCTTTTCTGCTTCCGCTGGAGGAGCTTGTGCATTTTCAGCCGAAAGCGCCGAGATCTTACGAGCTTGGCCTCGGGTCAATGCTTGTACTATACCCTCTCCCAGTTTGAGCCCTTTGTCACGCAGTAACTGATTCGAACGATTCGAAAAGATGTAAGGATACTGCAGTGACAAAAATTTGGAAACTGCAGCCTCAGTCTCTAGCTCCCCGAATGGTCCATTGATTTTGACTTTGGCCATGGGCAGACACACGCTATGTTCTTCTACAACCTGTTTTATCCATGCTACTTCTCCGGTGAAGTTATCCACCGTCACGTAAGACGGATGGACAATGTCCATCGTGGCGGCACTGTCTCTTAGCACTCGGCATGGTTTTCCATTAACTTGCAGGTCGTGAAGATATGGACTTAAAAGTTCCATATTCTCATCTTTTTCCTCCACGTAGGAGAAAACTACGCTAGGCTTCCCGCAGTTTACAGCTATATGTCCCAGTTTGTGGCATTTGTAACAGCGAATTGGTCTAAAAGATTCGAATTTTCTTTTCTGTTCTTTTTGTGCAGTTTCTCCGTTAAGTTTCTCCTCGCTCTCTTCTGCGGGCTTTTCCGCCACGTCTACAGGCTCCGATCGTCTAGTCTGCGCACCCCTTTTGAACGGAAATGGTTTTCGCGGTCCATTTCGACCGTCCAAGTTTCCGTCCTCGGCGTTCAACTTTCTACGGGTTGCGTACTTTTCGGCTAATTGGGCCGCCCTTTCCACACTGTTTACATTCCCTCTGTCTTGCACCCACAGTTTCACAGCTTGGGGGATGTTTTGTAAAACTGCTCTAGACACATGCATTCAATGATCATGTCTCTGCTGTCGTACGCTTCCGCGCTTTTAAGCCACTCGACTAGGTTGGCCTTTAAGCTATATGCAAACTCCGGATATCCCTCGCTATCTTTCTTGCTTGTGCTCCTAAACGTTTGCCGAAAAGCTTCGGCTGAAAGGCGGTATTTCTTCAGGAGACTAGCCTTAACTTTTGCATAATCATATGCATCCTGTGCACTCAATCTGGCGATTACTTCCGCCGCCTCACACGGCAACATAGACAGCAACAGCTGTGGCCATGTACTCGGGCCGAAGTTCATCTTTTCGCAAGTCCTTTCAAAATTGCTTAGGAACAAGCCTATGTCGGTCCCGACCTCAAATGGCTTTAATAGCCTGTCCATGCAGTACGATTCTGCCTCACTTGATCGTCCCAGAGCGCCTTCACTTCCTTGAGACAACAAGTTCAAGTTGCATTTTTCTTAACTCGCGATCTTTATCGCGTTCCTCTCTCTCTCTGTCCCGTTCTCTTTCTCTGTCCCGTTTCTCTCTTTATTTCAGAAGTTCAAACCCCATTTCAATTTCTTCCTCACTGGCCTTTTCGGAAATTAGCTCCAATAATTCCGATTTTAGCATTTCCTTGCGCACATCTAGGCCAAGTTCCTCACCAACAATCAACAATTCGTCTCTCAGCAGTGTCCTTAACTCCATGATTGCTGCTTTACTGCCTTGATCCTGCTCTCTAAATCTAGCTAGGAAAACACAACCTAGCTAACACTCAACAATCTAGCTTCCCTAGTGTTCTAAACAGAACAACCAAAAAATGAAGCCTAGAGAGTCAAAGCAAGAACCAAGCACTCACCGCAGTCACAGCACCACGTCGCAAAGTCCATCTCACCGCTGTCAGCCAGTTGTCAGGATTGGGGGCTCAACCCCGTCGCTCGTGATCCGTTGTCAAGATTGGAGTCCGGCATGAATTAGAAGGTAGCTGGCCCATGCCGTCGTCCAACTTATCCACGCTGAGGACGTTGATGAAGGGATGGACTGCTTCTCGAGAACGAGGAATATGGGTTTATTTACAATATTTATATCAGTTTAACATGACTGTTTGAGAAAGTACATCAGTCTAACATGACTGCTTGAGAGAGAGTGTCAGTCCAACATGAGTGCTCAAGAAGTGTGTCGAGCATCCGCACAACAGCAGTTCTTAAACACTCGGTCCTCCGGTGATGCAAGGCGGCGAACGTTCGTTTCGTCAACGCAACCTAGCCGCCTCCCGCAGGACGGCCTGCGCACACAAAGGCACACACGTTCCAATGTCCGGAGCCGACGTCAGAGGGGCCCCGTAGCACTCGGAGCCGTTCCGGGTAGCGCGTTGGGGAGTTTGGGAACAACAGTTGGCCCGCCGAACTCATTCCGTCACAAAGTCGATTTAGTCACGCTGTGGCTAGAAGTTGGCGGCGAAGCTCCCGGTATCTTGCCCTCATAGACGTAAGCGGGTGGCAATCTTGCACGGCATCTGGCCATTCTTAACAGTACTTTACGATTTTTCTGACGCATCTTACTATGGGGAATTCAATTAGTTCAATAATGCCGCTGTGCCACGCGGAGGACCTGCGTGGTAGTTCGCAATAATTTTTCACCAAACGAAGTCCGACGCAAGACGCAGACACAGGATTTCTTGCGACACGGGGCCCTTACGGGGCTCCTCATGAGGCCATGTAGCAAATTTCAGTTATACGCTGGAAGTTGTTACGTCCCTTCTAGGGAGCGTACTGCCACAAGAATTTTTCAAATTGGCTCATTAATAGCCGAGATAGAAATATTTCACTGCCGCGAACCCACGGATGGATGGATGGAAGATATAGGAGCGTCCCCTTAGAAACGGGGTGATGGCAGTTGCCGCCTTGCTCAGCTTTTTATATTTGTTTAACTGGGTTGAAAGTTATTGAAATTCGCCATTTTCTTCAAATAATTCTTCCTACAATTTTAACCTTATGTCACCTCTCTGCTTTTGAGCCACCAGTCTTCCAATCACTTTTTGCTATTTTCCACCGCACCCTCCTAAAGAAAAAAAAATTATATATATCTTCAATTATGAATGGCCACACATGTGCATGTCATAAATACCAGGTTCTCTAGCCGAGTGTCATCCGTGCGGTATACCCGAGCTCAGATTGGTCCACCTTGACTGATCAAACAGGGCACCACTGTAGGTTAAATGAGGCGTACAACTCCTGCGGGACCCGCTGTGGTTGCTCAGTGGCTATGGTGTTAGACTGCTGAGCACGAGGTCGCGGGATCGGATCCCGGCCACGGCGGCCGCATCTCGATGGGGGCGAAATGCGAAAACACCCGTGTATTTAGAATTAGGTGCACGTTAAAGAACCCCAGGTGGTCGAAATTTCCGGAGTCCTCCACTACGGCGTGCCTCATAATCAGAAAGTGGTTTTGTCACGTAAAACCCCATAATTTAATTTTTAGAGCGCAGCTCTTTGGCGTCCGTTCCTGGGTTTCGCGTCGTCGTCGGCGTTGTCGTCGGCCTCGTAACCAGCTCCGCCCCCCTTTCATCCCCCCAGCGCTAGCAGCGACCGACTGATACCGCTGGATGCCGCTGACGCCGCTAGAGAGTCAAGATAACGTGACTGCATAGAACACCGTCGCCGCCATGCAGAAAGAGGAGGAAAGGGTCCCCCCCCCTGTTCTTGTGTGGCGGATAGGGTGCTCTTCAGTTGCCGACGCGCCGGTTATTTCACGTAGGCCCCGGCACGTCGACGAATACGTGACCACCTTCCCACGGCTAGACCTGGTTCTTAGCGCTGCGGAAGCGAGGGTATCATATTGTTTGTGTCGGCATCGGCGGCGTTGTCCCTGAAACCAACTCCGCAGCTGGGGTTGACTCACTATCGGCGTCAGCGGCATCAGTCAGTCGCTGCTATCTCTTCCCTCCTCCCTTTATCGTGTTGTCCGCTTGCTGCGCGCGCATCTGCCCCCATCGTTTGCCGCTGGGTGTACACGCCGCCCCCCTCCCCCCTCTTCCTGCGAGTCTCCGGTTGTCAAAGCGCCGGCTCGAACTTAATTCCTTTCTTCGCTCCTCCTCCAATGCAACCCCTGTGCCGTGGCAATCAGAGAGCCAGATCGGTGGCGGCGGATCTGTATATGTGCACCGCCCGAGCCGAAATTGCCGCTGCCTTCATGACTGTCAAGAACTGTTAGTGGAGTCTTTGTTAAAGGAATACGTGTGAAAAAAAAATTCTGTGATAGCGCATACATGTGTTGCTCGATTTCTTTGCCTCAATCTATCGAAAAGGTGAAACAGCTTATTTGCTGCGCTCAAATTTCGCATTAGGAAGTAACGTAATCGTCGGTACTTTTTTAAATTTAACTACTGCGGGGACGGTAGAGTATCCGTCTCTCGTGCGAGAGGACCGTGGTTCAAATCCCGGTGCCGCGCAATTCTCCACCGGAAAATACAAAAAAAACGTGTGTTCAGAAAATTGCACAAACAGGCCTGGAGTGCGGCCTGATCCCGGTGACCAGAACCGGTAACGCACTCTCTCACCAGAGCAGGATTGGCCACCCTGGTGCAGTACTTGGCCACAACCTCCCATATGAATACAACAATCAAACCCCGGCCCTCAGTCCCCAGCAGCCGCGAAGCAACTGACCACGGCGGCGGTCAGATCTGTGACGCTGCAGAGGGTGCTAAGAATACCTGGCTCCGGACAGGCCGCCATTGGAATCTGAACCTGGCAACGTTTAACGTTAGAACGTTATCTAGTGAGGCGAGTCTAGCAGTGTTATTGGAGGAATTAGAGGATAGTAAATGGGATATAATAGGGCTCAGTGAGGTTAGGAGGACAAAAGAAGCATATAAAGTGCTAAAAAGCGGGCACGTACTGTACTACCGGGGCTTAGCGGAGAGACGAGAACTAGGAGTCGGATTCCTGATTAATAAGGAAATAGCTGGTAACATACAGGAATTCTATGGCATTAACGAGAGGGTGGCAGGTCTTGTTGTGAAACTTAATAAGAGGTACAAATTGAAGGTGGTACAAGTCTATGCCCCTACATGCAGTCATGATGACCAGGAAGTCGAAAGCATTTATGAAGACGTGGAATCGGCGATGGGTAAAGTCAAAACAAAATACACTATACTGATGGGCGACTTCAATGCCAAGGTAGGCAAGAAGCAGGCTGGAGACAAGTCAGTGGGGGAATATGACATAGGCTCTAGGAATAGCAGAGGAGAGTTATTAGTAGAGTTTGCAGAACAGAATAATACGCGGATAATGAATACCTTTTTCCGCAAGCGGGTTAGTCGAAAGTGGACGTGGAGGAGCCCGAATGGTGAGACTAGAAATGAAATCGACTTCATACTCTGCGCGAACCCTGGCATCATACAAGATGTAGACGTGCTCGGCAAGGTACGCTGCAGTGACCATAGGATGGTAAGAACTCGAATTAGCCTAGACTTAAGGAGGGAACGGAAGAAACTGGTACACAAGAAGCCAATCAATGAGTTAGCGGTAAGAGGGAAACTAGAGGAATTCCGGATCAAGCTACCGAACAGGTATTCGGCTTCTCAGGAAGAGAACCTTAGTGTTGAAGCAATGAACGACAATCTCATGGGCATCATTAAGGAGTGCGCAATAGAAGTCGGTGGTAACGCCGTTAGACAGGAAACCAGTAAGCCATCGCAGGAGACAAAAGATCTCATCAAGAAACGCCAATGTATGAAAGCCTCTAACCCTACAGCTAGAATAGAACTGGCAGAACTTTCTAAATTTATCAACAAGCGTAAGACAGCGGACATCAGGAACTATAATATGGATAGAATTGAACAGGCTCTCAGGAACGGAGGAAGCCTAAAAACAGTGAAGAAGAAACTAGGAATAGGCAAGAATCAGATGTGTGCGTTGAGAGCCAAAGCCGGCAATATCGTTACTAATATGGGTGAGATGGTTCAAGTGGCTGAGGAGTTCTACAGAGATTTATATAGTACCAGTGGCACCCACGACGATCGTGGAAGAGAGAATAGCCTAGAGGAATTCGAAATCCCGCAGGTAACGCCAGAAGAAGTAAAGAAAGCCTTAGGAGCTATGCAAAGAGGGAAGGCAGCTGGGGAGGATCAGGTAACAGCAGATTTGTTGAAGGATGGTGGTCAGATTGTTCTAGAGAAACTGGCCACCCTGTATACGCAATGCCTCCTAACCTCGAGCGTACCGGAATCTTGGAAGAACGCTAACATAATCCTAATCCATAAGAAAGGGGACGCCAAAGACTTGAAAAATTATAGACCGATCAGCTTACTGTCCGTTGCCTACAAAGTATTTACTAAGGTAATCGCAAATAGAATCAGGAACACCTTAGACTTCTGTCAACCAAAGGACCAGGCAGGATTCCGTAAAGGCTACTCAACAATAGACCATATTCACACTATCAATCAGGTGATAGAAAAATGTGCAGAATATAACCAACCCTTATATATAGCTTTCATTGATTACGAGAAAGCGTTTGATTCAGTCGAAACCTCGGCAGTCATGGAGGCATTACGGAATCAGGGTGTAGATGAGCCATATGTAAAAATACTGGAAGATATCTATAGCGGCTCGACAGCCACCGTAGTCCTCCACAAAGAAAGCAACAAAATCCCAATACAGAAAGGCGTCAGACAGGGAGATACGGTCTCTCCAATGCTATTCACCGCATGTTTACAGGAGGTATTCAGAGACCTGGAGTGGGAAGAATGGGGGATAAAAGTTGATGGAGAATACCTTAGCAACTTGCGATTCGCTGATGATATTGCCTTGCTTAGTAACTCAGGAGACCAATTGCAATGCATGCTCACTGACCTGGAGAGGCAAAGCAGAAGGGTGGGTCTGAAAATTAATCTGCAGAAAACTAAAGTAATGTTTAACAGTCTCGGAAGAGAACAGCAGTTTACGATAGGTAGCGAGGCACTGGAAGTGGTAAGGGAATACATCTACTTAGGGCAGGTAGTGACCACGGATCCGGATCATGAGACTGAAATAACCAGAAGAATAAGAATGGGCTGGGGTGCATTTGGCAGGCATTCTCAAATCATGAACAGCAGGTTGCCACTATCCCTCAAAAGGAAAGTGTATAACAGTTGTGTATTACCAGCACTCACATATGGGGCAGAAACCTGGAGGCTTACGAAAAGGGTTCTGCTGAAATTGAGGACGACGCAACGAGCTATGGAAAGAAGAATGATCGGTGTAACGTTAAGGGATAAGAAAAGAGCAGATTGGGTGAGGCAACAAACGCGGGTAAATGACATCTTAGTTGAAATCAAGAAAAAGAAATGGGCATGGGCCGGACATGTAATGAGGAGGGAAGATAACCGATGGTCATTAAGGGTCACGGACTGGATTCCAAGGGAAGGGAAGCGTAGCAGGGGGCGGCAGAAAGTTAGGTGGGCAGATGACATTAAGACGTTTGCAGGGAAAACATGGCCACAATTAGTACATGACCGGGGTAGTTGGAGAAGTATGGGAGAGGCCTTTGCCCTGCAGTGGGCGTAACTAGGCTGATGATGATGATGATGATGATGATGCCGTTGTGAAGGCCACTCCTAACCAAAGGCGACAGAGAAGCGTAGCTTCACGTCGGGGAAGTCCGGGTGGAGGTCGGAGCTGCAGGGAGGGGTTTAGTCGATGTAGTCGTGTCAGTCGTAAGTTTTGCGAGTTCCACTCGGACTTGCTGAAGCTACAAAATGAGGTATGAGCTTCTTTGTAACAACCTGTGACAGCACCGACTACCAATATTTTTTTTATGCATTACCATTTTGCAAAACCTTTCTGGATGGCTAGAAAAGTGGCTAGACAACCACTATTCCAGGTGTTGCTTTCGCCGCCGTGTTCCACATAACTGGCCGCCACGCAGTTCCACGTTGACGCCATGCAATTTCTTCTCCTTGAAGGACTGGTGAAGCACGAAGGGTATTGCACAAGCACTGTAATCTGGAAGAGCTCGGGAGCTAATCGTATTGATGCGCTCACATAAGTTTCGTCCGAGGTTCTGCGTAAGTGCGCAAATGCAATTACGTTTGCGTAAACTCGCGTACAATGATGGGCCCTATACGTATAAAACTTAATGATGTAAAATATTTCTAATGTCCTTTTTGTTGTGTTCTAAAGCAGAATTTGTTAGTATAAAATCGGCCTATTACTTTGTAAATTATATAAGAAATTCTCAGCATTGACTTTCCTTGCAGGATGTGTAGGAATTAACTTTTTTTTTACTATGTATAGCCGGACAAAAGTATCGTTTTTTGCACTCCTTTGCATATATCGAAGTAAAGGCTTGACAGTTCTGCCATGAAATGTATCAATGCGAGGAGCATGAGAGTCATTCAAATAGACAACTTGGTGCGTAAGACGTGGCTGCCGGGAGCAGCGAGCTAGAGAAATTACCGCGTACGCTCCTCGCCGCCATCGTCAAGCAGCAAAAGAGCTGCCCTCATGTATCTGACAATCGGGCTTGCTTGAAGGTATATACAGTCCATCAAAATCTTGTTTGTCGCCCGTATTCGTCGTACCCAGCGAGTGTGGTAATCGCGTGGTTGCACGCTTCAGAGCATCCCGAATACTTTGAGGCAGGACAGAAAGAGGGATTCAGGCCCGGGAGCGTTTGCCAGCGCGGGCAGTGACTCATCCATGAGATTCTGGAACAAAGTGGATGGCGAAGAACCGGTGCGCTAACCTTATTACCAGCGCCATCGAGTCCGCCGTTTCAATAAGCCGTGGCGGCCCTTTATGCACGATGCCGTTATTCTTTCGGCAGCGAACACTTGCGCCCCCTTTTCTCTTCGCCTTGCCTGCTTCGGAGACCAATTAAGGACCGCTCACCGCGCCGGATCTTTTTTTTTTACTGCTTTTGAGACGACGTGCTCACATGACTGTGCGCTTGTTTTCTCAGATTAAAGACATTAACGTATACGGTATGGCCTCAAGATGCCGGATGCGCGGCTGTGAGCGAACTAATAGTACGATATCTTGGTTCTGACTGGCCGCTTGCACTAATTATCGACACTGCGAGAAGCACGATGATACAGCGAATATCAGTAGTGTCAAACTTTGGTAGTTTACGTTTTGATGAGATTGGGCTTTAAGTGCCCCGCTGTGGTAGTGGCTAAGTAAAACACCGCGCGCGTATTTGTCGCGCGTATTCTGCACGACGAACCAGGGACGTGCGGTTCTAGAAAAGCTGGGCGTCACGCCACAACCGCTGTACTGCGACGAGGATACAGTGTTACTGGACAGGGACACGAGATCTTATATCACGGTGGCAACGATACCAAAGAATATGCGCCCAACGTACCATGCAGGTAGAAGACGAGCACTAGCTGCAACCATGCGGAATCGTTGTGAGAAAGGTTCTACCGCGTACTACACAGACGCTAGCAGAGGCAGTAGAGAGACTCACACGCTAGCAGTCACTCAAAAACAACGTGTCATAACGGCCACAGTCGTAACTCGGTCCACGCGTGCGGCCGAAGCGGCTGCAATAGCCGTGGCCATTGCAGACGCGGAACACAGAAACGAATCGACAGTCATACTCTCCGGCTCGCATACAGCATGTCGCCTGTTTCTCAAAGGGACGGTACCCAAAATGGTACGTAGAATTCTGGGACAAACCTTGACAGAACACCATGACATTATTTGGTGTTCGGCTCACGATGGCTTGGAGGGCAACGTTGCGGCAGACCGTATAGCTCGAGGATTCAACAACCGAGCTGCGGCCGAGCCGAGCGCGGGACTTCTTCCAAGCATTCGTGACATTCTTCTACAACAGCGGGAGGAACGCATAGAGTACGGTCATCCACACAAGGCCCTTAGCAGACAGTAGGCTACGGACTGGCGACGCATTCAAACAAACAGCTTCCCCAACCTGCATCAACTCCGTAAAATAAACCCAACTAGATTTCTGGACGCCTGTCCATGGTGTTCTAACAAACCCACACTACAACATATCACATGGGAGTGCCTGGAAATGCCTTTACATATTATTATCCCACACATAACTGCACATCCACTTATGTTAAATAGGCAGTGGGAGGCATGGCTTGCGGACGAGGGAAAGGAGAGCCTCCTGGACCAAGCCCAGCGAGCCGCTCGCGCCAGTGGAGCTCTGGACTGAGGGCCCAACCACGCTCGCCTACTTTTCTTTTTGAAAAATTAATATTTCTTTCCTTCCTTCCTTCTCAAAGGCGCAACACTTTCTCAAAAATCAAACTTTTTATTTCCATAAATACTTGATAAGCATAGACATGTGCGTAGGTGCACTATTAGCGGGGAGAATTTGGAGTGGCGCCCTTTCGCGAGTGACGTCAGGGCCAGGACGCCGTTCGCTCTGGCTCGCTCGGCTGCAGCGCGCGCTCGATCCTTTCGTGTGTGCTTGGGGTATGGGTGGCTCGAGCCGTACGTCTTGAAGGATATGTCAGCTTCCTTGTGCTGCCATGCCTGAACCACAGTTCCTTCTTCTAAAGCGCGTGAATCGACAAAATTTGCGACTTGGACATAGCGAGCTATGCAGCGGTAAAGGGGTCTACTGGTTTTGCAATGCATATATGCGCCGTCTGCAAATGTCTCCAAATTCAACACGCCAAGTTGTGTATACGGTGCTTCGCTAAACACTTAACATGTCCTTAGTACTCAGCTATGACAGACATGGCATTCTACATGGAAGAAAAATCTTGGTATTTGGTGTCAACATGTTATCCGTGTTAGAAAGACACTGCCCAGCTAAGCTGTCTTTATGATTCTTGTTACTCTGGTGAGTGGTTCCAGTCAAATATGGTCACTGTATTAATGCGTAAAAGAAAGGGTTAGGCGCGCATTTCGTATGAAAATTTGCTGCTACTTTCACCGCTCTCTGAAACAGGCCCCCATAAAACGAATTGCTCATGGCTCCTAACACGACGGCGCGTCATGTAGAGTACATACATAGTTAATTCGCAAATACCATAGTAGCAATCACCTGAAAGAGAAGTTTCGTGGTTAAGATCGAGAGCCAATCAATTGCAAGCGATTATATGTTTCATGGTGGCCCTCAATAGACTTTACCGACAATATGGCACACCCCTCATGCTACGGAAGCAACTGACTGACTGGCGAGGCACGCATTGTTCGCGAAACCCATTAGATACCTACAACTTCGAATTGAAACTATGAATCAGTCTTTTACAGCGCCACTTGCAATGCCTAAAGTATACTCGAGGTACTACATCGCAGCTTAGGGTGCCTATAAAAGGAAAATTCAAGCACCTTCTGCCACACCATATCTCGATCCAGCGTTGTATAATCATACAAACGGAGAACTATTCGCTTCGGCGGTACACAAAAGAGAACTTCGCAAACCTTCATAAGGAAGACACCCCAAGCATTACATATTTCACTTGATTTTTGACTCTCCACCGGGAAATTATGAGATATTCAATATGTGCCATACTACTAATGATTGACGCTTCGGCTTCTTTCTGACCGCAGCCATACGGTCCAAAAGGCATATTTCACTAAAAAATATGGACCGAGCAGCCTGTGTCAGTTCGCCAAACAGATTCGTCATGTATATTCCTCAAGCAACAGACACCAGTAAATTGCGCAAGTCAGTTAAACGTGCAGCACGGAAAAGGAATTATATATTGGTACATTCCTTCTCGTATTCTGCAAGCGGCTGTAAGCCTCAATTAACTTTACTTCAAATTACCGCCACTTAAAACAAGCACGTAAAGAACCAGCTAATTTTGAAAAACAGTTAAAGAACCATGTGGTGCTGATAGAATCTAAACTGCAACTTTAGTTAAGTCCTCGTGTTACCGCCGAGCGTTTCTGTAAAGAAATACGAAAATTCGATATTATACCATGAACTACTCGTCGCGAGCAAACCTGTTTTAGAGGATTAAAATCAAGGTAACTGTTGTAGAAGTCGTATATAGCCAGCGTTTATAACATACTTGTTGCACCGCTGCAGGTATGGCATCCTAACTGGATTCTTATATGCTATGTTTTTGCGGTTGTCGATCCACGCATGAAAAACCTGCAATTGGTTGGTCTGCACTCCTTCGGCTGACACTGTAGCGTTGCCTTTGAGAACTGTATTGTCGTCTAAGAAATAAGCTCTTTGAATAAATTTTCGCGAACGAAGACGTCGTGAAAATATATTTGAGACGACCGCCATAAATATGCAAGAAGAGGGAAGGAGAGCGAACAAACCAAAACACTGCTGAAGGCGCCCGGACACCGCCCTAACTGCAGCAGACGACAGGCGCGAGTCCGTGCCCTGACGTCACGCGAGCGGCGCTCGCAACGCCCCTGTAATAGCCACTGTACCTGTAGTCCGTTCTCGGTGCTAATAGCACTTGTACATCGTCCATCCGGCTTCAAGCGTCCGGGAGAAGGGCAAACGGCGTTCGGTTAGAAATTCCCATAGAGTTTCATATAATTAGTGTATGAAACGCTATCGAAATTCCAACTCTTTCCGTGGCGCGTAGCGATTAGCTCATGTAAACCTTTGTACTATAGTGTCCCGTCAGTGGCTCTGATGGATACCTTGGCTAAAGTTTCTACGCCCCCTCCTCTGTGTTCCTCCCCCGAAGTTTTTTTTTTCTTTTTGAATGACTTCTGTCAGGCCACTTACACGTGTTGCTATCACCTACACTATAGCTGTTATTATGGATGTAGTGATGCATTCCCCGTTGTTAGGCGAATTTTATATTTAAAAAATATAATTTTTTTTTAAATCTACGATAGCAGCGCATGCGCAATAACGTTCCTAGTAGTTTGTCTGAAAATATACTTAGTTGCAAGTGAGCGTCTTTCCTGATCACGTCTCATTTTTCCGTAACGCATCTGCGCTCTCCTTTGCAAAAATCATAATCAACGCGTCTGCACGAAACACTTTCATGCACACGAATCGACTGTAATATGTCCTGCATCTGCTTAATTGTTATTGACAGAAAACGGCAGCCTTAACAGTCCAAGATGGTGGCACTCAAATTCTTCCGTAAAATAGACTATATGCACTCGAGACCTGCCTTGCAGTCTGCTTCCTCTGGCGAATATGCATTGTTTGTTAATTGTACACAAGCACAGTGGCGTAGCAACAGGGGGGGCCGGGGGGCCGTGGGCCCCGGGTGCAAGGGGCCAGCGGGGGGGGGGGGGGGTGTCATATACGTCTGAAAACACCCCTCTTTCCGCCGGCTACACCCGCGGGGGGGGGGGGGGGGGAGGTGACAGAAGACCTATGGGCCCCGGGTACCAGACGACCTAGCTACGCCACTGCACAAGCATTATTGCGCGACACAGAAGCTGACAGCGGGTAGTTGGACGGATCTGGCATGGGCCCAGCATTGCAGAGGTGGCCGGGAAGTGAGGAGACCATTCGTGCTCTTATTTTGGTCGGTTTCCGTGAAAGTCACACCCATGGCCCGCCTTGACACCAAACATGTTAATAATCGTGGTCAAATGCTTTGCTGATTCGTGTTGTTGTCTGTTGACTACATGAATCGGCACGCTTTGCTGCGCGCTTTTCCGCGGACACTTAATTCCGCCAAGGGCACCGCGATACCAGCTGGTGGT
Source organism: Dermacentor albipictus (assembly GCF_038994185.2). NCBI lineage: Eukaryota > Metazoa > Arthropoda > Arachnida > Ixodida > Ixodidae > Dermacentor > Dermacentor albipictus. Next base: position 76,708,978 of record NC_091821.1, read on the forward strand.
CGAGGCACCCAGACAGAGCAGCGCTGCTCGGCTGCGAGAGAAGAACATGGCAACCGACAACAATTTTTCTTTCTTCTTTAATATGGAGCGCGTACAAGGCAAGAGCTGTACTTGTAGGCGACTCTCTGGGGCGAGCCCGTACAAATCGCGCTAGCTATATATACGGAACAGCAAGACGCAAATAAATGCCAAACGCTGGACCACAGCACTGCCAACGCTAGTCGGTTCCTGCTGTGGCATTACGCCCAATGAGCAGGCATCTTTGCAAGGATCTAGCTCTACCCCCTTGTACCAAACAGTGAGCATAGTTCCATCATGCTCCGTGATAAATTTTAATTCATTTGCTGATTGTACGCTGACCGCGCGATACTCTAGGCCTCATGCTACGACGCATCCGTATATTTGTTTCGGTAGGAGCACACCAACCTCATCGTCAAGCGTAGTGTCGGGCAAAGCCTACCACATGTTAGAGAATAATATGCGATATATGTTTCGAGGCGGTTCAGTTGGAACGGGGGAAATGTTTTTACATTGCCTTTGTACATCCATATGAGTTATGACGGGCATTCGTTAGTTCCGTCTCGACGCACTGACATAATGTGTAGTCGTCTTCTTTTTTCTTTTTTTCTGCCTTCCGCGTCATTCCCGCATTGAAATGCCGGTAGATGTGACACTTTAGGCACGCAGTCGTTCGTTCAAATTTGCGGACCGGCCGATGCAAGATGCATCACATTTACCTCGCGTGGACAAGTGCTTATGCTAGAGAAGGGGTGGGAGACCAGGTAAGAGGGGAGCACATCATCTCTCCCTGCTGTCGTCGATTTCGTTGACGCCCGCTGGCCAGAGGTCCGGGCGCCTACGGCGGCGGATCGCGTCGAGGAGCAACCTGCGAAGCCCCGCGATGCGCGTCGTGACGGCATCGTTGTCGAGCACATAGCAGCCCACGTTGTAGCTGACGATGACCTCGTGTGCGACGACGCCCTCGAGCCTCACGCAGCCGTCCACCTCAGCTCGGTGGTAGGTCATGTTGTAGAAGCGGACGCACAGCTGCGCGATCTGCTCGGGCCAGCAGATGGGCGGCGGATCGCGGCCTGCGTGGCGCGACGCGCGTGAGTGAGTGGCTTGCAATGCGCAATCCCGTTGCGAATGTCGAAAAAGAAAATACGGGAGCTGTAAAAAATATCATTCGCAGACCACATGCACGCGCGCGCAGCTTGAAATTGAGCGGCAAACTCTCTGCACTGGTTTGTAACGCCCGACAAAAGTTCCTACGCGGAAATGGCAAAAAAGGCTATACTGTTTATGTGACATTTGACGGCCTCTGCACGGAGGCCTGCGGTTGACACGTGTACGCTTCCCCTGAGATGGAGGGCCCATATGCAATGCAGTTTGAGAATTTCCCGGGGCATGCAGGTGCATATGCATGCAACCAGCGCGTACGTACTCGTGTTCTAGGTTCCGCACCCGGCATATAGCGGCGAAGAAATTAAAGTTTATATCATGGCTCCTGTGTTCGGAAAATGTCTGCCAGCAATTTCGTGCTTGGTGCGAATGTTAACGGCACTGAAAAGGAAAACTAGGAGAGGCCCTACCCCGTCCGCGCGCTAGGAGAAAAGTGTGGAGGAAATGATGTAGTACGTTCTCCCCTCCCCCCCCCCCTTTTTTTGCTGTTCTTTTTACTTATTTTGCTGTAGCGGCCACGCCTTTCGGGCCATAGTGGCGGCTTTGTTATGGTAGTCTGCGCTCACACGTGTTGCTCGGTTTCGTTCCGTGGCAAAGGCGGGGTGTGGGCAGGTTTGCGTTGGTCTCCGTGTTTTGTTGCGCTGTGCTATCTGAACCGTGCTCTCCCGGATGTTGCTGTGGCCAGGTGGGACAGGAAAAACTAAAGGTCGTGAAATGAACGCGCGTGCAACGCTGTACGCAATGTACTGCATGCGCCACAGCAATGGCAACGGACGAAGGAATACCGCGGGAAATTTTTCCCTCATTGGCGGAATCATGCTAACGTGCCATCGCAGGCCGAAACCGATGCGTTTCAGAATCTGTACAATGAACGCCTTGCAGGTCAGTGATTCCTGCTTTTGACAGCACGTGGTGCATTTGCGGCACGTAGAACGTACGTTATGCAAGAATGCATATTCCTGGTTTTAGAACATTCGTGTTCATTAACAACTTGCTTTTGTGCATATTAAAACACATGTTGCTTAACTGTTGCTTGTTTCTCGCAGTACTCGCGACAGCACGGTCTTTTAAACAGAACGCGTTCGAGGTTGAAGCACACCTGCACAAGTGTACCTCAATACACGTGCTGATAGAGCGTTATACGCAGAATATGTGCATTTTGCTGCCCTCGGCACCGTGCGCCGGCCAGCCGACGCTTCATCCTGGAAGATGGGAAGGAAGCGGCCGCTTTGACTTAAGGAACGAATAATCCATACCGCAGGCGTATCTTATCTGTGCGCGCGAGAAGCGCAGGGAAGTGAAGGTTAGCGGATGCGCTGCAAGAGTGAGCAAGGCTCTACAGAACGTACGCCCGCGAACACATCAAACGGCTATACCACGGTCGCACGTAGGCCGGTTCTACGCGCGTACTGCTCTGCACCGTGCGCCGGCTATCGCAAAACTTTGGTTCCGTGAAGCTTCACTCACCGTGGGAAGAAAGCACCTCAGACCGCAGTCAATGAATCTAAACGCGGAGTCACAAGTGACATTCTGCCCCCCAAGCCACAGCGAGAATATGTGTTTGTCCATAAACTCCAAATGGATCGCAAATGGGTCGGTGTGTCGTACGTGTCTCCAGTGCGTCCTTGTAGTGCAGTGAGAATGCGTACATTTTTTAGTATCGTCAGACGCCTAGCTCGCAAGACCGTCTGAGAGCCCCAGGAAGCTCAAGGAGAGAAAAGCACGTAGAAGGCAGCGATAAAGTGGCATTCTTTAAAAAAAAAAAACACGCAAGAACTGGGCAGCGGCCGGCACCTGCGGTTGATGAGAACAGTTCAGTTGGCTGGCCTTATAAGGCATGTTTATTTTCATAAAAACCGGTGAAAGCAGCCGATCCGACCTCACAGCCCAATTTGCGAAGTTCATTATGAACTTGTTTCAACATGACGTCGGCAACATGCAATGAGACATCGCGATTGTTTAGTACTGCTGCGGAGAGCGCGCGTCCGAGCAGCCCGGTTGCGCGCAGTGCGGCATGGTTTCGCGAAAAATGTAATCAAGAGAGGAGAGCTGGCGTGATAAGCGGAGCAACGCCATGAGCAACGCCAACTTTTGGCTTCACTTAGCTTCACAAACAGTGACGTCAGGGCCCCTCCTCAGTTTCCTTCCTCCATGGTACTGAGCGTGTCACTTTGTCAAGAGTGCTCCAGTGCGTTGCAGAGCAAATAAAACTTTAGTCCAGCATCGCGCGCGCGCTATGTTGAACCGAGAGACAGCAGGTGGGCAGAGTTCTGACTGGTGTGTCATGCGAGGAGCGCTGCAAACGGACGCCAAAGGTTTCCTTCGAATGACGCCGGATATCGCGCCAGTGGTAACACGTGGGCTGCACTAGACAAAAACAGCCTGGCTGAACTGGCGTTCTGCGGGTCGATGAGGTATCGGCCATTAGTATCAACAGGCGTATTATCTTCCACTGCTTACCTGACACGGTTCGGTTGAGGACAACGCTGTCATCGATGGAGATGCTGAAGCCCAAGGCGTACTGGTCGGGGTAGTACGTCAGGTTGCTGCAGGCTGCAAAGCAATACAAGTTCCACTAAACCCCTCTAACGGAGTTTGAACTACGGGCAGGTGAAGTGAATCGGAACCGGCTACGCAGTTGAGAAAACGCGAGGATATTTTAAGCATCGAGTAGCGTACAGAAAGAAATGCCCACATTTTTTTGCGGGCTCGAACTGAAGTGACCTTTACACGGTAATTGTTGTGATCACTTTTATGCTGGACATTTGTTTCCCATCTGCGTCCTGGCCGCACCATGCCACATGTATGCGCGGCCTGCAAGACCGCGCGCCATACAGCAAAGCAGTAAGAAACGCCAATTATTTTTTGTATCATTGTACTTGTTTGCAGTGATACGGTACTTTCAAGAGCTAGGTGCTGTATTGTTTAGCTCTTATCGGGCGCTTCATTACTGAAGGTCTAGTTCGAACGAAGTTTCACTGTGCGAGTACAAAAACAAAATCATATCACCAGCGTCCCTTCCAACAGGTATGCAGTGTCCGACAAAAATTTCCAAGCCACTGCGCGCGCGAGGAGAGCTGCTCCTCGACTGTACGCCACTGGGCTTCTGTCAAGTCAGAGTCCGAGGAGTTCTGCTTATCTTTTAGAGCGTTGGAGTGCTGAGGATGTAGTACAATTAAGGCCCTCATCACGGTCTTGATTCGAACTGTAACGGCGCTTTGACTGGCTTGGGCGCATTTGAGAAGGACTTACCAGTACTGCACAATGAGTAATGTTGCGGCCTCGCAAGTGCAACAACAACCGTGACCACCTGCTGGGAAGGTCAGGCGGATTCAGACACAGGTCCAGAAAAGATGCTTCGACACTATGCGGCACCGTGTTCTTTACTGTCATGCATTCTCAAACTGCGCTCCATTAACTGCAACAGACAACCCTCCGCTCCGTTAAACCTCGTGAAGGGAGTGACTACCTTTGTTCTTGATGCCGAAGCGTGGTGCTGACATGTTGAAGCAGCAGCCGCACTCGTTGCCGACGCACTGGCACCAGCGGCTGTCGCTGGGCCAGATCACCGTCTTGTTCGCCGGATCCTCTGCGCCCGGCTCGGGTACCACTTCGTCTAACTGCGACGCGTCGCCGGCGAGCGGGTCTGCTCCCCAAGCTGTGCGCATGTGTTCAACAAAAATACCGTGAAGACCCATCCTCTAATTATCTATTAATACGAGAGAGAGGGAGCTAGGTTTTATTCACAGGGAAGGCAGAGTGGTCGGCCTGAGCTGGTACGCTCCAGCTGGCTCCTCTGCATTGGGGAAGAGGGAAGGAGGAGTGAAAGTATGGGGATGAATGATGATGAGAAGAGAACGACTGAACGCGTATGTATATGGTCCTATACAGGGTGACCATTTTTAAGTTTTATGGAATTTTTAAATATAGTCTGTCGCAGATAACGTATTCAAAGGAAGAGGTCTGGACACCGACCAAAAATGGTTTAAAAGAGTTATTTACGCTTCGGCTCCCTCACGGGAGCCTTGTTCACAATGAAAGAAGCGGCAGAGCTGGCGCCCCTTTTTATGTGCGTCTCAAAACATGGTTAAGGCACATGATTTTTGGTAGGTGTCCAGACCTCTTCCTTTTAAGTATGCATCATCCCGACCAGACGGGCTTCCGTCATACTCTCAACTTCATAACATATTCAAGTCCTTGAGCTAGATGATTCAGAGGGGCGGGCAGTACTTGCACGAGAAATCGAAACACGTGTTCAACTAATTAACAAAATACGCTAATTATCTATTGAAGTAATTACTTTGCGGTACTTATTGCGATTTAAAAATTGTAGCCCGTGAGCTTGCAAGGCGTATCCGCTTAGAATAAATTTCCAGAATAATGCCAGTTCCGAGATATGCGCCCTCAAACTTTCCGTAAAAATGCACTGTTGTTCCGCTTACTTTTTTAACAAAACGCTATCCTATGCACTGAAGCAAAAAAGTAACTGGAACGCCCATGTATTTCATTCCACACTTTAGGAAATAATATCTAGAAACTGATTGCATCCTGGAAATTCATTTCAAGTGGATACGTCTTGCAAACTTCCCGGCTACAATTTCGTAAATCGCAATATGTGCCGTAAGGTAATTATAAGTAAATTTTTGTTAGTTAGTTGAACACGTGTTTCGATTTCTCGTACAAGCACTGTCTGCCTCTTCGAATAATCCAGCTCAAGGACAAGAATCATGCTATCTGCCACAGGTGATTTCTACAAATTCCATAAAACTTAAAAACGATCACCCTGTATACCAAAGCCGCGCGTCTAGTCCTGTGGCATGCAGGAACTCGCATCTGTCGATAGGAGTTCAGCATTACTGCTCAACGGCAGCAGTTTAGCAAGGACACAGTCTGCGTCGTGTACGTGCTTACGAAGCACGAATAAGGGCTGCCCCGTGCATGCGTGCACAGCGCGCACTAACGCTTTCTTCGGAGCTGGCTTCTCCACATTATGAAACATTGTGCGGAGAAGCCCGCTTCTGTGATGATCATTTTGCAGGCGATTGTGCCACCAGAACATCGGTTTGTGTTAAAGAGGACATTTGGGGTTGATCGAGCTGCCACGAGCAGCTTTCCCCCAACTTTGCCTCCGCAATACTGTATTTTGTTTTGTGGAAAATAAAGCGCACTTACTTACTATATGTGAATGCAGAGTGCGGTGCGCACGCCGCGGGCTGAACTCGGTTTTCGGAGCGCGTCGTGGCATTTGCTCCAAGTAACTCGCGCGCCAGCAGGTGGCTTGGCCTGTACTAGTAATGTTTCATGCGTTACAATGCCAAGCAGTCAACGGGAACCCCTACATGCGTGCGTGTATTGATTGATTGATTGATTTTAATGTCCCAAAACAACTATGGGGTTATGAGAGACGCCGTATAGTGGATAGCTACGGATTAATTAGACCACTTGGGGTTCTTTGACGTGCACCTAAATCTAAGCACACGAGGGTTTTTTTTTTTGCATTTCGCCTCTATTGAAATGCGGACGCCGTAGCCGGGATTTGATCCCGCGACCTCGTGCTTAGCAGAAACAAGAACAAAGGTGTGTGTAAGTGCGGATTTGAGCAGGCATCTACAGGATGAAAAAGCGAAGCGCTGCGCCAAAGTTATTGCTGGAATCGGCCTCTCCGCGAGCCGCGTGGCTGCCGAGTTTCAGCTTCTTTAAAAAAAAAAATAATGCAGATGCAACGCGCATCTTGGAATCTGTGTGAACCGAAGCTTTGGGGAAGCGATTAAATACGTGCCATAAGTTTGCCCATTTAATTCCTGCGTCTTCGACGTAAAGGAAACTGGCGCGCGCACGTGCTCTTGCGCACGCGCGCTAGTTGCCTTTGGCCCACTAGAAGCATACGTGAGACGATGGCCGTGACGATGGATACGTGACGATGGTTAGAGCATCGGGCAGCTGTGCAGGGGGTACCGAGGATCGATCTCGGCATGGGGCGCGTAATTCAATGTTTTTTTTTTAATTTGTGTTATTCAGCAAGACAGCAGCGACATCCAGCGGCCACGGTCAGGAAAAGTTTGAAAAGAAAGCTTTGCTTTAAAACATTAGTGCGTTGTGTCAACTGTTGTAACGAACAGGTTTCATTTGATTGCGCCTTATAAATACAAAGGGTTGTGTATATGTGCATATAGTCGCTATACGAGTTTTTTCCATCGCAATTGAGCAAGAGGCAGCTGCGTGGACAGTGTACAGTGGCAAGCTTTTCCGGATTCAAGCTGATCATGCACTTTGGCGAACGTGAGAGCTCGTGTCAAAACGACAGAAAGGACCTGCTGATGTGCGCCTGCAGTGACCGAAGTGGATGACCACTGCTAATATATGTGCAGCGGGATGTGCTGTATACGCACAGCGTATATGTCTCTTGCTCTATCGTTTGGCCACAGTTTCCGCGCGATAGCTTGCTTCATACTTATTTAGAGACTCTGATGCTTTCCGCATCCTGCAGACATCCCCGCACGTCCTTGCGTATGCTGCAGACGCGTTGCGTCATTGATTTTTGAACTGTACATGCGAAAAACGATTTGTCTACGACAATACCTTAATAGAATTCGCTATAAATAACTGAATTAATTAATGCTGCAAGTCGTAATGCGATTACAGGGTGAATTCAAACAATACAATTCAACAAGTGCGTACAGCCACAAGTACAAACATTTTAGTTCAGTCAACCAGAAACCAACAACCACCGTAACACAATCGTCTAGCGGCTGTGTGGATTACAGGACGTAGTGCAACAGATTTACCGATCAATATTCACAACACGACTCTGGGTTCGGAGTCTGGGATCGACGAATCTGTTGGTAGTTTCGAAGTTTTTCTGCCTGGTTTTCACGTTTACCGTTCCGATCGCAATGCGCATGGCAGTGGAGTCTTTCTACTTGTTGTCTCGTGCTTGCAGTCGTCTCCCGTGTTAATCCGAACTGATTGTCCCGAGTCAGTTTGGTGCAATATCCGATTTCAAACTGGGCAGTTGTTGACAGTTGGCTCCTTTTACCGTTCCCCCGCTTCCACATCGCCTGAGACCTTCACAGCCCTCTCCGTGTTTCTTTCTACAATAAATCATAACTATCTCGTTGGCGGTAATTTCAATATGCCTGACGTGAGGAGGGTTTACAATAAGCTTGTCCTTGTTAATTCTTCTGCTCTGTCTGTAGCATTCCGCGAGGCAATAGTTACCAATGATATTTATCAGTTTGTTACTCAACCTACTAGGTGTCGTCCGAATAGCCCTTCTGTCTTAGATCTGCTTTATTAAACCAGCCATTGCTTGTGTGTCACAACGCCGTAATTCCCGGTATTAGTGACCATGACCGAATTGTGGCGCAAGTTCAGATCGTCCCCTTCTCATGTGTACATGATCACCCAAGGAACGTATATTTTTTTAGAAAGGCAATTATGTTTCATTATCTAATGATCTTGCCATATTCCTGCAGGAATTCAGTCACTTAGCTCAGTCCGCAGATTGCAATACACTATGGGATACATTTTGTTCCACACTAAAGTAGTTGGTTGACACACATGTTCCATGTAAACATATTTCTGCAATAAAAAAAAAACGTAGTGATAAACCTTGGGTTACTCAGGAGGTCAAGCGAATGATTAATAAGAGGCATCGTCTTCTGAATGCTTATAGAAAGCAGCGTAACCCTTCTGTATTTGTAATGCTAAAGTCCCTTGGAAAATATCTAAAAGTAAAAAAACAAGGTTGCTAAGGAAAAATACTTCGTAGCATTGGGCCCAAAGTTACAAAATAACCCGAAAGAAATCTGGAAGTGTTTAAAAACAATTAGCAAAGAATGAGTTGGCATCCCGAGCTTAAAAAACGGCAGTGTACTTCTTGCTGATGACTTCGATAAAGCTTCTTGCTTCAATGTTTATTTCTAGTCTTTCAGAACTCCCTGCCATAATGAATTACCGCATATTCCCAACAATGTGTTCGAACCTACGCCGGGGCTGGTCGTGACACACGGCGGTATACTTAAGTTACTTGACAATATAAATGCTTCTTCTGCAAGTGGTCCTGATGGTATACCTTCTTATGTGTTAAAGGCTTGTTCTGACATAATCGCCCACTATCTGGTTATTATATTTGAGAATTGTTAAGTACGTCTTGTTTACGTAAGGAGTGGAAAGTTGCAAGCGTGGTACCAATCCATAAAAGTGGCCCAAAACAATATTGTCTCCAACTACAGGCCGATTTCTCTAACGAGTGTGTGAAGTAAAACACTGGAGCACATAGTGTACTGTGCCATAATACAACATCTAGAAAACAATAACTTTTTTTTATCGAATATCAGCAAGGTGTTAGGTCTGATCGTTCTTGTTCGACACAGCTCCTAGAATTGTACATTTCAAAAAGGCAGTTGATTCTGTTCCCCATGTTTAGCTGTTACATAAGCCATCATCCCTCGGTATCTCTCCTTCATAGCTTGATTGGATTAAGTGTTATCTGCAAGAACGCATGCAACGTGTTGTAATGAATGGCTCACAATCTGATTATATTGCTGTTACTTCGGTTGTTCCCCAGGGATCTATTTTGGGGCTATTGCTATTTTTGGAATACATCAATGATATTGCACAGGTTGTGTCATGCAAATTCTTTTCTATGCGGATGATTGTGGAATTTATCACTGCGTTAGGTCTTCCACTGACCACGAGTAGTTGCAACGCAATTTGGACTGTATAACACGCTGGTGTGTTAGGTGGCAAGTGTCTTTATACGTCTCCTTTGCACGTAAACAAGATCCATATCTGTTTCATTGTACATTAGACAATGTCCACCTATCGCGAGTAACTGAGTATAAGTACCTTGTTGTTTATTTCTCATCGAATTTAACTTGGACTAAGCACGTTGAATATGTTACAGCGAAAGCCTGTCAAATCCTAAATTTTGTTAAACGCAACTTCCGGTTAGCTCCTCCAAAAATTAAAGAACTACTTTACTTTTCGAACGTAAGGCCCATATTAGAGTATGTCCGCATGGCCTGGGACCCGCAAACCAAAACTCTGTCTAATATGCTCGACCATGTACAAAACGCGCAGCCCGTTTTGTCTGTAGTAATTATGACTTCACTTCTAATATTACCGCACTTAAGGATAGCTTGGGGTGGCAATTAAGCATATGCAGGCAAAACATGAGATTAGAAATGTTTTTAAAATTTATTTCGGTATAGTTAAAATAGATAAAGAAACTTACCTTTGACCTCCCCATTTCTTATCTCACAGAAGGGACGACTCCTTAAAAGTAACAGAAATTATTTGTAGAACGAGCGTCTTCCAGCACTCGTTTTTTCCACACACAATATCACAGTGGAATCAGCTACCGCAGGAAAGTGCTGATTGTCGCACTGAAGCACCGTTCAGAGCGTTTCTGATGAATTTATAGCGGAGTGAACTTATCTATTGTGTTATTTTTGTTTGACCAGTTGTGTATTTTATCGAGCTCATGTAACAACGTGTTCCCCCCCCCCCCCCCCTGCAATAATGCCTTCGGGCGCTGCAGGTACTTGAAATAAATAAATAAATAAATAAATAAATAAATAAATAAATAAATAAATAAATAAATAAATAGTAGTGTTCAATGCAGAATGTACTGTGAGCTGGTCTTCTTGCTTTGAGATAACTGCATAAATTAAGCAATCAACCGTGAATAGCCGGACTGTAACATGGGGCGGGGTGGAAACTGCAATGTCATTGACGTAGCATAAAAATAAAATGGGACCTTGCGCAGACCCCTGAGGGACACCTGAGGGTACCCCCAGGACGTCAGATTTTGCGCCATTTACCTCCACGAACGGAGACTCCAGTGCTCTTACTGACATTTTTAATGCAAAGAATGAATATAAAGTTGTAAAGATAGCGTAGCCAGTGTAGGGCAAGCGACGGTATGCATACGCAGAACCCAAAGTCCGTCTTTCTTTTCTTTTGTATGGAGGTTGGTACGGTAGGGTAAAAGATGGATACGATATCGCTAAGTGATGTATACAATGTTTTGCATACGTCTGTCGCGGGCTAACACGCTAACACATGATAAGGTACCGTCATGTTCACACGCACGAGCACAGATGTGCCAGTGGACACAGCTGGTATACTCAACTAAAAAAAAATACCCTTAGGGCTTTACGTGTCAAAACTAATATCTGATTATGAGGCACGCCGTAGTGGGGGACTCGGGATTCATTCTGACAACCTGGGGTTCGTTAACGTGCACCCAATGCACCCGTACACGGGCGTTCTTGCATTTCGTCCTCATCGAAATGTGGCCGCCGAGGCCGGCATCTGATACCTTCACCTCGTGCTTAGCAGCGCACGCCAAAGCTACTAAGCAACCGTGGCGGGTCATATTAATCTAATTAAAGTTCTCAAAGACAATGCACTCTAAAATAAACTATGTAAAGCTAAAACATAAGCTGGAGGCGTACAACTTTGTGTTATAATTTGAACATATCAGAAAACATCTCTCACGAGGAAACCAAAAGACCAAAATATTCGTGGTAGTTGACTATTAACATATATAGGTCGAAAAATGTCTGGTTGCCGATGTCCTGGATAGAATACCCAAAATTAGATCCCCGACACAGATGCCCATCTCCGAAGTTGTGCGTGTAAATTTGGAAGCGAGCTGCAGGCGTCCCTCGGACGAATTGTTTTCACTGGGCGTGGCGGCTTTAAAGCTCGACTCACACGACGGGCCGAATTCAGCAAACAAGCATGACGGGACTGAGCCACAACGAATTGCGCCTCCAGCAGCTTATCTGCGTGTGGCATGATTGGGCACCACTGAGCCACGTAATGTTCGTCCGCTGGATTTTGGTCCGTCGTGGGAATGTACATCTTTAGGGTAAGGGTCTTTACTGAGCGTGTATACTGACCGTACTGATTCGCCAGCGCCGAACTCACGAGAACGGCCGACGCGAAGGCCAGGACGAGTAGCAGCGGCGGTGACATGATGGCGCACCCGTGTCCGCTGGCCACGATATCTGAATGTCTGGATGCTGGCAAGCCTGCCGCTCAGTGCGCCTATCTATATACGCGTTCCGCCGTCGCGAGTTGGACGCCCTCCCCGTCCCCGTGTATATCGGATGTCGTTTCGAGCGAGAGCCTTGGCCCTCACGCTCGAGTGCTGATATGGGGCCGCCGCCTCTGCCGCTGCCCCCATGTACGCGCCATGGTGACAGCCGACAGAAGCCCCGTGCACACGCTCGCAAGCGCCGGGTGCTTATCCTTCCGGGCCACTGATCTGATTCCTTTCTGGCAACCACGACTCGAAGTGGACGGGGTAAAACAAGACTATCATCATCACCATCAGCCTGGTTACGCCCACTGCAGAGCAAAGGCCTCTCCCCTACTTCTCGAACTACCCCGGTCACGCACTAATTGTGGCCATGTTGACCCTGCAAACTTCTTAATCTCATCCGCCCACCTAACTTTCTGCCGCCCCCACACAGACACAGCTGTTAAAACACAGCCGTTATAAACTTTTCTCTTGAGGGATAATGGCAACCTGCTGTTCATGATCTGGGAATGCCTGCCAAACGCACCCCAGCCCATTCTTATTCTTCTGATTATTTCAGTCTCATGATCCGGTTCCGCGGTCACTACCTACCCTAAGTAGATGTATTTCCTTACCACTTCCAGTGCCTCGCTACCTATCGTAAACTGCTGTTCTCTTCCGACACTGTTAAACATTACATTAGTTTTCTGCAGATTAATTTTTAGACCCACCCTTCTGCTTTGCCTGTCCAGGCCAGTGAGCATGCATCGCAATTGGTCCCCTGAGTTACTAAGCAAGGCAATACCATCAGCGAATCGCAAGTTACTAAGGTATTCTCCATTAACTCTTATCCCCAATTCTTCTCAATCCAGGTCCCTGAATACCTCCTGTAAACACGCTGTGAATAGCATTGGATACATCGTATCTCCCTGCCTGACGCCTTTCTTTATTGGGATTTCGTTGCTTTCTTTATGGAGGACTACGGTGGCTGTGGAGCCGCTATAGATATCTTTCAGTATTTTTACATACGGCTCGTTTACACCCCGATTCCATAATGCCTCCATGACTGCTGAGGTTTCGACTGAATCAAACGCATTCTCGTAACCAATGAAAGCTATATAATGGTTGGTTATATTCCGCACATTTCTCTATCACCTGATTGATAGTGTGAATACGGTCTATTGTTGAGTAGCCTTTACGGAATCCTGCCTGGTCCTTTGGTTGACAGAAGTCTAAGGTGTTCCTCATTCTATTTGCGATTACCTTAGTACGTACATTGTAGGCAACGGATAGTAAGCTGATTGGTCTATAATTTTTCAAGTCTTTGGCGTCCCCTTTCTTATGGATTAGGATTATATTAGCGTTCTTCCAAAATTCCGGTAACCCGCCGTGGTTGCTCAGTGGCTATGGTGTTAGGCTGCTGAGCACGATGTCGCGGGATCGAGTCCCGGTCACGGTGGCCGCATTTCGATGGGGGCGACATACGAAAACACCCGTGTACTTAGATTTAGGTGCACGTTAAAGAACCCCAGGTGGTCAAAATTTCCGGAGTCCTTCACTACGGCGTGCCTCATAATCAGAAAGTGGTTTAGGCACGTAAAACCCCATAATTTAATTTAAGATTCCGGTACGCTCGAAGTCATGAGGCATTGCCTATAGAGGGTGGCCAGTTTTTCTAGAACAATCTGCCCACCATCCTTCAACAAATCTGCTGTTACCTGATCCTCCCCAGCTGCCTTCCCCCTTTGCATAGCTCCCAAGAATTTCTTTACTTCTTCTGGCGTTACTTGTAGGATTTCAAATTCCTCTAGACTATTCTCTGTTCCATTATCGTCATGGGTGCCACTGGTATACTGTATAAATATCTATAGAACTTCTCAGCCATATGAACTATCTCATCCATATTAGTAATGATATTGCCGACTTTGTCTCTTAACGCATAGATCTGATTCTCGCCTATTGCTAGTTTCTTCTTCACTGCTTTTAGGCTTCTCCCGTTTCTGAGAGCATGCTCAATTCTATCCATATTATACTTCCTTATGTCAGCTATCTTACGCTTGTTGATTAACTTGGAAAGTTCTGCCAGTTCTCTTCTAGCTGTAGGGTTAGAGGCTTTCATACATTGGCGTTTCTTAATCAGATATTTCATCTCCTGCAATAGCTTACCGGTATCCTGTCTAACGAAGTTACCACCGACTTCTATTGCACACTCCTTAATGATGCCCATAAGATTGTCGTTCATTGCTTCAACACTAAGGTCCTCTTCCCGAGTTAAAGCCGAATTCCTGTTTTGTAGCTTGACCCGGAATTCCTCTATTTTCCCTCTTACCGCTAACTCATTGAACGGCTTATTATGTACCAGTTTCTTCCATTCCCTCCTTAAGTCTAGACTAATTCGAGATCTTACCATCCTATGGTCATTGCAGCGCACCTTGCCGAGCACGTCCACATATTGTATGATGCCAGGGTTAGCGCAGAGTATGAAGTCTCTTTCATTTCTAGTCTCGCCATTCGGGCTCCTCCGCGTCCACTTTCGGCTATCCCGCTTGCGGAAGAAGGTATTCATTATCCGCATATTATTCTGTTCTGCAAATTATACTAATAACTCTTCTTTGCTATTCCTAGAGCCTATGCCATATTCCCCCACTGACTTGTCTCCAGCCTGCTTCTTGCTTACCCTGGCATTTAAGTCGCCCATCAGTAAGATGTATTTTGTTTTGACTTTACCCATCGCCGATTCCACGTCTTCATAGAAGCTTTCGACTTCCTGGTCATGTTACCAGCTATGTCCTTATTAATAAGGAATCCGACTCCTAGTTCTCGTCTCTCCGCTAAGCCCTGGTAGCGCAGGACGTGCCCGCTTTTTAGCACTGTATATGCTTTTTTTGTCCTCCTAACTTCACTGAGCTCTATTATATACCATTTACTGCCCTCTAATTCCTCCAATAGCACTGCTAGACTCGCCTCACTAGATAACGTTCTAGCGTTAAAAGTTGCCAGGTTCAGTTTCCAATGGTGGCCTGTTCGGACCCAGGTATTCTTAGCACCCTCTGCTGCGTCACGAGACTATACGCTGCCGCAAACATTTATGCATTTTTGAACAGGTGTAGTAACAGATGCGAGTCGAGATCCCTGCGGATAAAAGAAAGTTTGGAGACGCTTAAGCTTCGCTTTTAAGAGTGGAACGCGATAGCATTAAAAAATCCCTGGCTGCTTGTGCACCTTTCCCGGCAACTGCATCTTATGTAACCGTAACGTTTACCGGGAAACGCTGGCGGCGAGCGCTATGCACGAAGGTGACCTTTCTGGTAGAAACGCGGCCTCTTGAGTGGACCGCGATGCTGTGGAGGCGAGCGCCATCTGGAGGTGTTGCAAGGAACCGGGTGCGCCGCTTTATGGCCTTGAAAATTGGCGCACGCCGGCGCGCGCAAATCTCGGTGGCCATGGCCGCTCTATGAACGGTAGAAACGCGGGAAAAGGCGTTTGTGTTTTGAGTTTCCACGTAAGAGAATAATGGTTTAGCGTATATTCAAATAGCAATCCGATGCTATGCATGTCTGTATGTTGTGATTAGGTCGTACTTCACGATTTTTCTGACGTATCTTACCTTGAGAAATTCAATTAGTTTAGTAACTTCCTTGCGCTACATGGTGGGCCTGCGTAGTTAGATATGCGTGGTTTGAGATGGTATTTTCCTTAACGACGCTGGACGCGGAACGCCGAGGCAAGATTTTCTGCGACACGGGGCCCGTAACGCATTCCCGTTAAAATTAGCAGTGACGCAAATTGGATGATGCCCCGAAGAAAGTGAGGTCGAAGCGTATTTGCTGAACAGGAAATAAGAGGAAGAGCGAAATGTTGCGGCCATGCGACCGCGGTCTTTTCGCGCAACGCGTCTCGGGACTCAAAACTCGTGTGTCGCGACCGTCCTAGATCATGACATCGCGGACTTGATGGATGCTTGCTAGGAAACTCATCGTCGCTATTTCTTTGCCCAAGTTAACGCAGAGTGCTGGGGATTTGGGGCAATCACAACCGAGCGTCACGGGCCTCGGCGTAACGGTACATGTGCACCGTGGCCGATCATCTGGACCCACTATAGGACCTACTATAAGGAAGTGGCGTCCCGGACCGACTGCATTACATCTACTGAACGTTACGTTTTCAGACCCGTTTCTCAACTCATTACTGCTATAACGATAAAACGTGCTTTGTTGCGCTGCGCCACTAACTGGTGGATTTCGATTTATACACGATGGCTTCGCACTGACACCTAAACTGCTTACACAAGAAGCACCCGACATACTACACGGACGCCTGCCCGTGGTGCGGCGCAAAATCCACGCTGGCCCTCATAACGTGGGAATGTACGGCTTGCCCAGGCAACGTCAACTCACCTTTTCTAAGGGTCACGGACTTCGTACGGCAGTGGGAGGCACTGCTCGCGAGCGAGACTCAGGGGAGCCAATTGGCCCTCCTGGACCAAGCTCAGCGAGCAGCAAGAGCCAATAGAGCCCTGGACTGAGGGCCCCACCCAGACCTGCCATAACTCCGATTAACTGGTCAATTAAGTTTTCTCTCTCTCTCTTCGTACTGACACAAGCATGGGCGCAATACGCGCAGAGACCTGTACACGGTCCTTTGTAATACCTATACATGTTAATAACGTATACATCGTTCAAGATATAAAAAAAATAATTGGAACACTGTAATGCTTCTATTCTTTTTGTTTTTTCGAGATGCGGATGCCTGTTACATGCCATCAAGGCCCAGCATAAGCTGGCAAAAGGGACCTTCCAGAAGTCGTTTCCTTTGAATCATAAAACCTACGACATTCTACAAAGAAATGTTTGATTGTTTCAGGTTCACTGCAATAATAACCTTGAGAGGAAGGATCTAAACCTTACCTTTGTGAATAAAGATTAAGCACTGGTATTCCGCAACGCAGTCTGGTACAAGTGAAATGTGAAAATTTATTGTGAAACACCATCTCCTTTGCTAATAGAATCTGGTCAGTGTTGTTTATGACAGACGATTTAGCATGTTTCTCATGAACACGAAATTTTCTAAATCTTGTAGTAGTAATATATTCCGAAGGTCGTCGAACCCTAAGCACCGAGCCTCAGAACTCAGAACTCATAAGGAGCCAATTGGGAAAATTCAAACATGGATCTCGGGAGCGATCATTATATCATACACATAAGTATACGCATACCGAGACAGGAAACTAGAATCTTCAAATTCACTGATTGGGATCAGTTCAGAAAAATCAGGGCGAACCGAAGGAAAGTGGGGCCTCTAGATGCCGAGCAGGATCCCCTTCAGACGTGGGTCACCCAGCTCAGAGAGGACGTAAATTATGGGGCTTTACGTGCCAAAACCACTTTCTGATTATGAGGCACGCCGTAGTGGAGGACTCCGGAAATTTTGACCACCTGGGGTTCTTTAACGTGCACCTAAATCTAAGCACACGGGTGTTTTCGCATTTCGCCCCCATCGAAATGCGGCCGCCGTGGCCGGGATTCGATCCCGCGACCTCGTGCTCAGCAGCCCAACACCATAGCCACTGAGCAACCACGGCGGGTCTCAGAGAGGACGTCAAAGGGGCCACTAAAGAAATCAGGACAGAGGAAAATATTGAGGCTATGGACAGCAGGCTGGCGCATCTGATTGAGGCCAAACAGTCTATATTACAGAGATGGAAAACGCAGAGACTTAACAGAAGGCTAAGGAAAAAAATTGCGCAATCAAATAGAGAAATTGATAATCACTCGAAGACTCTTGTGAAGCAACAGTGGGATGAGATCTGTAATTCGGCTGATGGTAGACTCAAGCATGGAGGTAGCTGGAACCTCCTCAAGCACTTGCTCAACGAGAATGAAACAAGGGCAAGCAAGAGAACAGCTATATCTAAGTTGGTTCACCAGGAAAGCCAAGATAAAACACAGAAGGATATCATGGATAGTCTCGCAGCCAAATATCTCCCACTTAAACAACCAAACGAAGAAGACGAGAGCCCCGAATATACGGGAGGCATATGTGAAGGACTTGACCGGGACTTCACTGAGAGTGAAGTGAGGGCGGCTCTTCACAGTCTTAATAGTAGATCGGCGGCTGGACCTGACGGAATAACTAACAAGATATTGAGAAATCTGGATGATGAATCAATTTCTTATCTAACTGAACATTTCAATGAGTGTTGGAGAAAAGGGGTATACTCAGAGGAATGGAGGGTGGCCAATACTATCCTCATACCAAAGCCAGGAAATCAACTCACTCTGGACAACCTGCGTCCTATTTCCTTAACGTCCTGTCTAGGCAAAGCTATGGAACATGTCATCCTAAATCGACTCACTAAATACGTTGAGCAGAACGACATCCTCCAGTACAACTTGATCGGCTTTCGTCCCGGGCTGTCAACTCAGGATGCTATGCTGCTGATCAAACACCAACTTATACAGGCCAGCCCAGCGCATACGAAAGCTCTTTTGGGATTGTACGTGGAAAAAGCTTTTGATCGTATAAAGCATAAGGCAATACTTGGCGTTCTCTCGGAGATGGGGTTAGGTAAGAGACTCTTTAACATGATTAAGGACTTTCTTAGAAATCGAACTGCACAACTTATGCTGGGTGAGCTTGAATCAGAAGCTAAGAATTTGGGGAATAGGGGCACTCCACAAGGGGCTGTGCTCTCACCCATGCTATTTTATTTATTTTATTTACAGTACACCCTGAAGCGCCGAAGCATTATAGCAGGGGAGTGGGTACAACATGAAGTGACTAGCACGAGAATATAATCACACAAAAGAGAGGGATGACAACGGAGCAATGCATCAAGATAAAAATAAGTACATCAAAAAAGTACATCAAAAAAGTACAAGAAAAACAGTACAAGAAAAAAGTTCATTCATCCTGCAGTCATTAGTTTGGAAGACGATTGCAATTACAAATCATTGATTAGTCTTAAAAATGCATCCCGAGGAGCACTCACAACTTCAACTGGCAACTTATTCCATTCCGAAATACTGCGGGGAAAAAAAGAAAACTTCATATAGTTTTGCAGGAAATTTCACGTATTTTGAAACTGTGGTCTCTTCTGTTTGATATGTAGTGGGGTGCTTTAAGGTATTTTAGCTTGTCAATGCCTGTCGCGTCAGTGTATATTGCGTGCAGAAGTTTCAGTCGGTGCTTCTGACGTCTTATCTGTAAGGGCTCTAGTCCGACGTGTTTCTTTATTGCTGTTATGCTTGCGTGTCTGGAGTACTGCTTTGATATAAACCTGGCAGCGCGGTTTTGTATGCCTTCTAACTTATCAATCAGGTACCGCTGGTGGGGATCCCACAAGGCGGTGGCATATTCTAATTGCGGCCTTACCAGCGACTTATATGCTATGGTTTTAAGAATCTGAGGGGCAGTTCTAAGGGTTCGTATAAGTAGGCTGAGCATTTTCCCGGCTTTCCTGACGGTCATATCAATATGGCTGGAAAAGGACAGATCAGCAGTTAGATGAACACCTAAGTATTTAATTTCGTTAACCTTCCTGAGCATGGAATCTCCCAGTTTGTAAGTAGGTTCATTAGTGATTTTAGATTTAGTGAATGTTACCTGGTAACATTTATCAGTATTCAGGCTAAGTTCCCAGATTTGACACCAGGAGGCTATGCTGTTGAGGTCCTGCTGGAGTACGTCTATATCATGTTGATTGCGAATGGATCTGTAAACAACGCAGTCATCTGCGAAAAGTCTAATTTGTGAGGAAATGTATGAAGCGATGTCATTGATGTAAATTAAGAACAGCAGTGGCCCCAGCACCGAGCCTTGGGGCACTCCAGAAGTGACTTGGGCAAAACTAGAATTCTTGCCTCCTATAACTACGCATTGAATTCTGTCGTTCAGGTAATCTTCAATAACCTTCATGACTTTCGCATCCAAGTTAAGAGTGCTCATTTTATGTATTAACAGATCATGTGATACGGAGTCAAAGGCTTTGCGGAAATCGAGAAAGACTGCATCTGTACGTATTCTTCTTTCAGCGCTATCTGCAAGCTCATGAAATAGTTCTATCAGCTGAGTGGTACAGCTCACGCCTTTGCGAAAAATTTAGCAATGTCCAAGGTTGCAAGAAATCTGGAGAAAATTGAGGGTATACATTATGTGGTATATGCCGACGACATAACCATATGGAGTGCCAAGGGTAATGTAGGACAGACAGAGACCAGATTACAGGAAAGCTTATATGTTGTAGAGAACACACTGAAAGACATGGGGTTGAAATGCTCGGCAGCCAAATCAGAAATCTTGGTCATTAAACATCGCAGAAAAGGTCGCAAACCAAGAGGTTACATTCCGGAAGATGATCCAAGAGTGTGCTTATACACTCATGAAGGATCCGCAGTCAGGCTAGTTGAAACAATCAAGGTTCTTGGGTATCACATAGACGGAAACAATGCTAACTATAGAACAATACAACATATCTCGAATAAAACAGATGAAGTCATTAGGTTACTAAGGAGAATTACCAATAGACACAGAGGCTTAGGAGAAGACAGCGCATTGAGGCTAATACACGCCATTGCTCTCTGTCACTTCACTTATGTGGCTGGATTATTCAAATGGAAGCAGGCAGAACTTAACAAACTTCCTGTGATGCTCAGGAAGCTCGTTAAAGTAGCCCTAGGGATACCCAGTAATGCTGCAACTGACAAACTCATGAGTCTAGGGGTGCACAACACAATGGAAGAAATCGCAGAGGCTCAACAGCTAGCGCAACACGAAAGATTGACAAAATCACAAGCTGGCAGGAACATATTACAGGCAATAGGTGCAGAACTGAATACATCAAGGAGCCCAATAGAGGCTGAAGTAGAATTAAGGACTGACGTTAGGAACAAGATCAGAACCAACCCTCTCCCCAGAAACATGCATCCAGAATATAATGTCGAAAGGAGAAAGGCAAGAGCTAAAGCACTCTTGCAGGAAATAGAACAGCAGAACCAATTGGCAGCTGTAGTTGATGCAGCCTGGGTGAAAGGTAAAGAAGCATATACGGCCATTGTCTCAAATTATCAAGGGAAGGTGCAAGATGCTATCACTATTTTTACCAAGGACCCCATGGTGGCGGAACAAGTGGCAATTGCTCTAGCCATCAGGAGTAATAAGTGGGCCTGCATTTACAGTGATTCGAAATCCACTATAAAGTGTTTTGATAAAGGCTACGTAGCTGGTGTTGCAGTGAAAATTTTTGAAAACATTGGGATTAGGAGAACTGAAATTCGATGGTTTCCTGCGCATATGGGAAAAGTGGACGAGACTCGGATAAACCTCAATGAGGTTGCTCATGACTTGGCACGAGGACTTGCTAACCGTGACAGTCACAACCGAGCCGTTCACCATCAAGCCAGGGAATCTAAAGATCATTTATTACATACAATGACATTATCAAACACTACTATTTAGGACGCAGGCAATTCCCATTGCCACATTCAAAACTGAACAAGGCTCAGGCAGTCTCATTGCGCTTATTGCAAACAGGTACATATCCCACACCGGACACCATTAATAAAATATATCCAGAGAGGGAGATTAGGATGGACTGCAACGATTGTAATGGCATCATTGGAATCAGACATATGCTGGCGGGGTGCCCCGCGACTCTCCCCAGCCTCATTGAAGAATGGACACAGTGGGAGAAAAGGATTCCAAGCCCATTGTTTCAGGACCAACTAAGGGCCGTCCAGAGGGCCCATGATGTCGCTGAAAAGCTTGGCCTGACAGTGCCAACGTGGGAGCGGCCCGCCTTGACTTAAGAAGTCGAGCCTCCGGACCTCATTCCAATAAATGTTTTCACACACACACACACACCGAGCCTTTAAGGGATGCCGCCGTTAGTGCATTCACTGACTCATTTAAAGCGAAGCCCGTCTGGCCTGGTATCCCTGACATACCAAAATGACAAGGCGCAAGTGTTGGGAAATATATGAACGAAATTATGCGAGAACGTTAGAAAATTTGTCACTGTCAGAGTAGAAGAAACGGACAGGGACTTGATCATTATGACAGCTTAATCGTAGATGTGGAGCGTTGTCGTAGTGCTATAGAAAGATCGCCAGTAACTCTGCCTGGAATATGTGAAGTCGGGCATGCTATGCGAAAAAGACCAGTTTATTGATGCCAAAAAAAATTACCACTCCTGCTTTCTCTTCACTGGCAGAAGCACCTGTGGCTATCGCTGTATTTATTTGGAGGATCTCGCGATGGTCTTCCAGCAAGCCCTTTAGGTATCTAACAGGCATGAGTTTAGCATTGTTAGGATATATATTATCAAATTCAACGATTACGGCAGGAGCCAGCAATGCGCCTTACGCTATAAAAGAAGCAGAGGGTGAAATTTGTAAGCAGGACCCCCCACAGAAAAATACGCAGCCGTTAAAATGGGGCCGGACATACATACAATAGGTCATCAGCAGAGTCTCTCTGCGCATTCCGAAACGTCTAATACTGACTCTTACCAATCCAAACGCACGTACTTCTTTAGATGCGATGTACTCAATGTGTGAACGTCAATTAAATTTTTATGTTTATACTATACGCTCAGATATTTTAGCGAATCTATCTGCGGTAAAATTTCATGACTGTATATCACACAATCGGACAGGAGAAGTTAAGCAGTGCAATTTTGTTGACACTGATAGTGACATGTGTAGTCCATTAAGCAACACTTCAATGTCATTCAAAGACGTCTGCCGAACGTATAGAGTGAATGTATATCGTTTGAAGCAGAAAGAAATGCTGTCATCAGTGTATACGTACGGTCGCGATCGAAAAGATATATTGAAGCTCAGCTTCGCGACCTGAAATTGGTGTAATACATTGTTTTGGTCAAACACGCGCGCGTGCGCTTTGATTTTAGCCGAAATACCCAGGCTGCGAAAAAAAAAATAAGAAAATCGCGGCACCTTTAGTTCCCAAACTTTTGATCGCGCCTGTACACCTGTACGTTGTGATGTGACGGTAAGTACATTCTACCTCCCCACAAGCATCATATGCACCTCACCGTTTGCGTCTCGTATACTGTGCATGCGCCAAATTTGGTATTTGCATTTTCGCAACGCTTGTTAACGGTCTAATTCATGCAAAACAGACATTGCATGAGATGACAGGTTGTATAGGATGAAAATAAACACATTAGTACGCATTGAATTTAGCTGTGAATATTTAATAGCTTCACATAGGTTCAACATGTGTGTTGTATCTGCATAATTTTTTTACTTTCGCCGTTAGCGCTTGTCGTGGAAAATTTCCTCGAAACCCAAGTCACTCTGGTAGAATCAACAACAGTTACCGAAAGTATCGTTCAAACAGCAACACGCGTACAGGAGAGCGTGAGCAGTGCGTTTCTGCACGACGACGCAGCGTCTGCGACGCTCAGTATATAGGCTGGGCACGCTGAACATAACGTACAATTGAGTTGGCCACGCGTACACTTGAGTGAGCCAATTAGGTAAATTTGGTGACTGGCGAGCCAGGTGACTGTTCCTAAGGCAACAGCTCCGCGCGCTGCGTCGAATTGCTCACGTCAACGCAGCGGCATGCACGATCGTGGATCGTGGATCGAACCAGTTCGGAAGGATTCCTCCCAAAAATTTCGGTTCGGGTTCGGTTCCATGGTGGCAAGAAGATAGCGGTTCTAGCGGATAGCGGATAACGGCTCTGGTTCAGCTTAAAATAACGGTTCGGCTCCGGTTTTGAGTTCGGTGCCGGTTCGGTTCTACAGCCTTATTACAGCGAATGATAAAATTACCCAGGGGGTTGATGGTGCTGCTGCCCAAGCAGCTACTGTCACCACCATTTAAACGCACAAAGCTCGAACGGCATTTCAGATCAAGGAAAATTAGTACAATGTGTTTATTTCTGGCCATCGAGACTACATTCGTACAAAACACATTGGAGTAAAAATTAATCAATACAGTAATTAGGTTTGCTAACTATACACGGCGGAAGCTTTGCTACAATGTACCGTTAAAACTACTATATTTGGGCCCTGTGTTGCTTCCAGCGCGTAATCAGAATTTTAAGGTGTCGAACTCGACACAAGAAAAATTATACGTTGGCCATTGTGGGGTTAAAATACGTCTTTCAAAATAAAAAAAAACAACATTATTGACCACTTTCCATAGGCTACTAATAATTTCAAGTGTTTTGTAGCACCGCCATCGAATAAATATGACGCTTTTTTTTGCGATGTAGCACGAAGCCGCCAAACTGGCATTCAGTGAAGCGAAGCACACATGCTCCAAGTAACACAAAATTTGCCAATCAAGCTGGGGTGTAAGTTGTTTTCAAGAGTAAACGCTATTTTCAATACACTGTATTCCTTGGCCAGTTAACCCCCTTTTCTGTATCGGGTATGTTTCTAGCCTCATTCTTAGGGCATCGGGGCAGCTCGTGCAGCCAAAAATTGTTGGTCGATACCGAAGGTAGTACAGTGAAAAATGTGGGCCAATCCCGAAAGCAGTAAGGTAAAAATGTGGGCCGATCTCGAAGTTTTTTACGTCTAAAAATGTAGGCCGATTCCGAAGATAGTGGAGTTTAAAATTGTTGGCCGTTCCCGTGGGTATGTGCAGTATAGAAATGCAAGCCAATCCCCAAGGTACAAATGTGGACCGATCCAGAAGGCAGTGCAATCTAAAAATGCGTGTCGTTTCCGTGGGTATATGCAGCTGTATTATGCGGGCCGATCCCGAAGGTAATGCAGTCTAAAAATGTGGGTCAATATATATATACCGAAGGTAGTGCAGTCCAAAAATGTGGGATTTCCCGTAGGTATCTGCAGTCTAGAAATGCGGACCGATCCCGAAGACAGTGCAATAAAAAATGTGGGCTGTTCTGGTGGATATGCGCCACCTAAAATTGTAGCTGATCCCGAATGTGCCGTCTGCGGACGGCGCGGACGGCACATTCGGGATCAGCTGGACCGGCGGATCAACTGGACCGGCCGTTTACCATGATGGAGCTGTGGACAGCGATAGATGATAGTAACAAGAGAAGTGCACCCGGCAGGGACGCCATAACTTACAAATTGCTTGGTAACATGAGCGGTACAGCGGCCCGCGGCCTCCTAGAGCACATTAACAAAGCCTAGGAGAGCTCGCGGTTGCCGAAGGAATGGAAGGACGCCGAGGTCCGCTTCATTCCAAAGCCTGGCAAAGCCCTCACGATAGACAACATGCGGCCCATCTCCCTCACATCCTGCGTGGGGAAGGTGATGGAGCGCATGGTCCTTCGCCGGCTGCAGAAGCACCTCGAAGAAACGGATCAGATGCCGGAAACGATGTATGGCTTCAGGCAACATCTCAGCACCCAAGACGTGATGATCCAACTCCACGAATTGGTCGTCAAGCCGGCAACGAGGCACGCGCAACGCGGGATACTCGCCCTCGACCTGAAGGGAGCGTTTGACAACGTGTCCCACGCGAGCGTGTTGCAGAATCTAAACAAAACCCGGTGTGGCAGAAAGACATTCGGCTACATAAAAGATTTTCTTTCAAACCGAACGGCAACCATCAGGATAGGGGAAGAGAAGTCGGACCCTGTCGAGCTCGGCGATAGGGGCACCCCTCAGGGATCGGTCTTGTCGCCCCTGCTCTTCAATCTGGCCCTGCTGCCTCTGCCCGATCTACTCAAGCAAATCGAAGGCGTGGACCACGCGTTCTACGCCGACGATATTACGGTGTGGACGGCCCGAGCCGGATCCGACGCTTGGATGGAGGAAGTCTTGCAGCGGGCGGCAACGACCGTGCACGACTACGCAAAGTCGTGCGGACTGAGCTGCGCTCCCCAGAAATCAGAGCTGCTCATTATCCAACCGGGAAAAACCAAGAAGGAGCTGCCGCCGAACGTGATTATTACGATCGCCGGAACGACCATCAAGCCAACACAGCAGATTAGGATTCTCGGCCTACTACTTCAGAGCGACGGAAAGGCACAGGCCGCCATCACAAAGATCAAGACTACAACCGAACAGATACTTGGTATGATTCGGAGGGTATCAAACAGAAACCGAGGCCTTAAAGAGGACGATGCCATGCGCCTGGTACGCGCGTTCGTCGTGTCGCGGGTTACCTACTCCGCCCCGTATCTCCAGCTGACGAAGGCGAATAGGGACACCCTAAACACGATGCTTCGTAAGGCAACGAAACAAGCACTGGGCATGCCCATATACTCGTCCACGCAAAAACTGCTAGACATGGGCGCCCACAACACGGTGGAGGAGCTCATCGAAGCCCACCTATCTAATCAGAGAATCCGGCTCAGTCACACGGAACACGGACGAGCCGTCCTACGCAAGATAGGATGGCAGATCGAGCCAGTACCCATCAAGACGGCCCTTCCGGAAGACTGGAAAATGACAATTCAGACAAAACCCCTTCCCCGGAACATGACGCCGGGCAAGGACGACGAGAGGCGCACCGCGCGAGCTAAAGCACTAGCCCGGAAGCTGGAAGAGAACCCCAGGGTCCTCTACGCGGACGCCTCGCTCCGAAAACACAGTGACCGTGCAGCCGTGGTGGTTACTTCAAAAGAGAGGCTGATCGTCAGCGCGTCCCCGAAGACAACAGACCCCGCAGTTGCCGAAGAAGCGGCCGTAGCCCTCGCACTCGCACAGCCGAGCGTGGACACCGTAGTCACCGACTCAAAGACAGCCTACAGAAGCTTCCGCAGGGGGGTAATCTCCTCCGCGACCCGAGCCATTCTAGCCAAGCACAAGCCTCCGGGAAGAGCCATAGAGCTCATGTGGGTCCCGGCTCACTCGCAGGTAGCAGGCAATACCATCGCCGACTACCATGCCCGAGAAATATCAATCCGGGCCGAGCACGAGCCGGCAGAGCTACCGCACCCGCTTACCAGCTTTCGGGACATTACCCGGATGTACCGAGAAGACAGGTGCAGACTGCCAGAACCGCACCCCAAACCCACCAGGCAACAACAGACGATCCTGCGTCGAGCGCAGGCGGGATCGCTTGCGCATCCCGTACTGATGAACCGCATGTACCCTGCGGAATACGATATGCTCTGTCCTTTTTGTAGAAGAGAAAAGGGCACCCTGCCGCACGTCTTGGCAGAGTGCACAGAACTCAAGACCCCCCCTCCTTCCCTTCCCACCAACACCCCCAATCCCCAAACCCTTGAGCGATGGGAGACCTTGTTATCCAGCCCCGCCCTACCGATTCAGCTCACACTGACGGACAGGGGCCAGGAGCTGCTGGAAACATATGGGTCCCGTAACTAGGGAACCACCCCGTCTGGTGCCTGCGTGCACCACCGATTTATTTCGGGCCCAGTGAATGTTGCTTCATCATCATCATCTGCGGAATGCGGGCCAATCTCGAAAATAGTGCGGTGTAAAAATCTGGGCCGTTCCCTTGGGTACGTAGTCATTTTGTACGGGTCAATACCAAAGACTGTGGCATGAAAAAATGTGGGCCAATCCCTAATGTTGCGAAGTGAGTGAGTGAGTAAAGACTTTATTTGAAAACAAGGTATTTACTGTGAAGTAAAAAATTTGGGCTGCTACTGTAGGCATATGTGCAGTAATTTTAGGGGCTGATCCCGAAAATTGTGCAGTCTAAAAATGCGGGCCGATCCCGAAAGTTCAGTCTAAAAATTGGAGGACGCTTAAGCTTCGCCTTCAACAGTGGAACGCGACAGCGTTCCCGTCGACCCGCCAAGGGGTGTAAGACAATGGGCTACAGCGCAGCGACTACACGCCCCGCATCGGACGCGGTGAGCGTCGAGCAACGCAGCGTTCGGCGCGGCAACGAAATGTGCGCCTGAGCAAGCGACGCACGCCTGAGCCTTAGAAACAGCTCGTTTCTAAGGCAACACCGCATTCACTAGAGGCGCTTTTGTACCGCTTCGAAGCATCGAACTCGTGGCTCAGTGGTAGCGTCTCACACTCCGGAGACCCTGGTTCGATTCCCACCCAGCCCATCTTGCAAGTTGTTTTTTATTCATGAAGTGCCTGCTGGGATTTATCGCTCACGGCCGCCGACGCCGACACCGACGCCGACGACACCGGCTTTTCTGCGACACGAGCTCCTTAACGCTGTCGCGTTAAAATGTGGGCCATTCTCATGGACATGTGCAGTCATTTTATATTGGCCGAACCCGAAGGCAGTGTGGCATAAAAATGTAGACAGTTCCCATGAGTATGTGCAGTCATTTTATGTGTGCCGATCTCTAAGAATGTGCAGTGTAAAAATGTGGGCCGATGCAGAAGATAATGCAGTTTAAAATGTGGGTGGATCCCGACGGTAAAGCAGTCGAAAAATGTGGGCCGTTCCCGTGAGTATGATCTAAAATGTAGGCTAATCCCGAAGGTAACGAAGTTTAAACATGTGGGCTGTTCCCATGGGCAAGTGCAGTTTAAAAATGTTGATCACGCCTGAAGGTGTGTAGTGAATATTTTGGGCCGATCCTGAAGATTGTGAAATCTAAAAATGTGTGCTCTTCCTGTGGGTGTGTGCAGTCTAATAATGCGGGCCGATCCCAAAGGTAATGCAGTCTGAAATTGTGGGCTGTTATTGTGGGTATGTGTAGTCTAAAGATCTGGGCCGATTTCGAAGAGAGAGAGAAAGAAGTTTAATGACACGAAATGCCGAGAGGTCGGCCTGAGGTATATTCCTCTAGCCAGCTACTCGGCATTGGGGGAAGGGGAAGTGGGAAAGAAAGAGGGAAGAAAGAGGTGCATGATGGGTGACGATGACGATAGAAGGAAGATGTAGAAAATATGGCAAGCAATTGGGCATGCTCAAAGTCTGCAGTCCAGGCCTGTAATTTTTAAAAAGTTCAGTAATGCCTTGATGGCCTTAAAACTCGACTGAGCGTCTGGCCAAGAGCCTAAAATAATATCCTCCGACAACGGTGCACTGTCGAGACGCGTAAGGTCCTTGACCAACCTATCACGCTCTTCCACGAACTTAGGGCAGTCACAAAGCACATGACCTATAGTTTCAGTCACATTGCACACCTCACAGTGTGGAGACTCGGTGCGTCGCATGAGGTGCACGTATCCGCGCGTAAACGCTACCCCCAGCCTTAGTCTGTGCAGAAGACTGGCATCGCTTCGTTGAATTTTCGGTGGTAGCCTAAAATTCATGGTGGGGTCCAATCTCTGGAGTCGTCTGTGGCGATTATCTGGATTGTCCCAGTGCTTTGCTGTGAATTTGCGGATGACACTGGAGAGGAGACAGTTGGCGTCCGCTCTTGAAAAGGGAATTGAAAGCAGGGACTCTCGTTCTTCGAGTGCTTTCTTCGCTTCGGCGTCGGCCAGTTCGTTGCCCTGTATACCACAGTGACTAGGGATCCACTGAAATGTGATGTGGTGGCCGTGTTCTTGCGCTAAAGTGTAGAGCTCGGCAGTTTGAAGAGCCAACACTCTATAAGCGCTTTCTTTCAATTTCGATTTCGAAGGTTTTGCACTCTAAATTTGCAAAAGGTTCGAAGGTTTTGCACTTCGAAGGTTTTCGAAGTTTGCAAAAGATTCGAAGGTTTTGCACTCTAAAAGCGCTTTCTTTCAATTTCGATTTCGAAGGTTTTGCACTCTAAATATGTGGCCCAATGCCGAAGGTAGTTTAGTAGAATGTGGGCCGATATCGTGCGTATGTGCAGTCTAAAAATGTGGGCAGTTACTAAAGAAAGTACAGTAAAAAAATTAGCGCCATAGTGGGCGATCCAATGTGTAAAGCGACGATGTGCTCACGACGAACCGTAAGAGTATGCTAGCAGTCTGACGCTCCCATTCTCCTCACGCGAAGCGTGACGCGACAAAGTGCCGTGCGCAGTGACTCCACCCCTTTCTCACGGCCAACTCGCTGAGGCAGACATTGTCTTTCATCGATGTCAACTAGACGTTGAATCACCTTCCAACTTTCTTCTTTCAAATTCGATTGCATTGAGTTCAGAAATAAGTGCCATAGACATACTAAGTGGCACACGTCAGCGAACATTGATAACATCCAGACTTTAGCGACGCCACTATTGCGACCACTGTAGATTTAAATGCACAAGAGCGACGAAGTCTTATCCATTTAACTTGAAAAAGGAAGTGACAAGGAGGTATGCAGTCAGGATTTCTCTGCTCAGCGAGTGCAGAGCATGGTCATTTCTGTTGGAGATGCAAGAGGACACTTCATCACTTTGTAAGAGGGGGAGAGGTTGGGGAGGGGGCAGGATAAAATATCCTGATCTTCCGCCTATTCCCCTCCCACCTCAACCCCTTAACTCGCTCCGAGCCCGTAAAAACTTTCTCCGGCAGGACACACGCGCTCTTATCCCACCGTGTGTCTACTCCCTCCCCCTTCACCTTACTAGGGCGGAGGAAGTTGTGCTTAGGAGGCTTCGGGCCGGGTTGGCCCTTACACCGGCTGTTATCTCAAGGTGGAACTGGTCGCATTTACCACTGGGTGCTACGTGTCCATACTGCTCCGTTCCTGTGATGGAAGCAGATGCATACCACCTAATATGGACATGTACTGGTTTAAAATCGCAACGCTCGCGTCTCCTACTGCAAGCCGGCCTCCGCTACAGTGTGACAACCAGCTATGACCGCTGGATACATGACAACAGATACCACAAAACACTGCTTCAATTCATACACAACACAGGTCTCACGGCACACATATAATACACATATACGCATCAAGAATTATGCCTTAAGGGCAAGTCTTTATCGCAATAAAAAAAAAGGATAAAATATTTGGGGGTGGACTTCCACTTTAGAGCTTACTCCAGTGACAAAGTGGATAAATTTATGGCGTTTATGAAAAGCGCAGCATACCTGAAGGTTGTTTCATTCAGGAATGCTGCAACACCACTGCTCTTGTAGACATTACACCTGCCTTTCTTTGTGCATATGGGAGTAACGCACTTGAAGACCTATGCCCACAGAGTGGCACATATTTCACAACAGTTGGTCAATGTCACTGTTGCTGAACGTCCTGTCACACTGCACAAGAGCTCATAAGCGCACCATTTGCAATGTGCACTTGCACGCATTGTAATTTGCACGTACGAACACTGATGATGATGATCACCTGCTGAATTGTGCGACACTTTGTGTCTATGCTATGTTAGGTCGGTGGGCTTTGTGAACACTAAATGCGTGGCGGTCCTAAACGGGCACATTTTTTTTTTATTGCGATAGCTATATGGACATTCCAGGCGCATTTCCACCGTCGCCGTGAAGTTTGTACAAAGTCCAAGTGCGATTACATCATGGCCCCGCGCCGTTTTCTGGGTGTGCGAGTGAAAGCGTGTGATGGTGAGCCGAGCATGGTGGCTCGATCTCGCGCGCGCTAGGGAGGAAGGCGGGGAGGAAGCGCGCAGTCTTCCATCGCGCGCAAGGAGGGGGAGCGGGGAGATGTAAGCACGCTATATAGACGAGGGAGTTATAGGCGTATCTACTGGGGGAAAGTGTGGAGGGGTTGTAAAGTATGCCATTTGACCCCCCTCCACCCACGCTTTTGAAAGCGGACACCTTCGGCATGCACGCTTGAAACTATACAGCAACAAAACTACAGCTGAAGCTCAATATTCGTTCTTAATAAAGTGGCCACGTAAGTAATGCTTTTCTTTACTCCGTATACCCTGCTTGGGCAGCGAGAATCTCCTTTTGTGGCGCCTCGAAAACGCGCTGTATAGCGGACGACGCGCGGGATTTTCCATATAGGCTTCGCGTTGCGCAGAAGGTCTGGCGCTGGGCGATTCCCGCCCCAACGAATGTCAGCTTGCGCTACTTGCATCATGTCCAGTTTTTAGGGACAGGTATATCCGTATTTGAAAGCACAGTCAGCTTGCTATATTTAATCAGCGGGTCAGGGGGATGCCCGCATAAAGTATTTTAATCAGCCGCACCCAACGACTGGTGTGCCTTACGGCATGAAATCGTTGGATTATCAAATGCGGCAACTATTTTATCTCCGTCTAGTGATAGCCTAGACAGCATCGCAGTCTCAGTATCTTATCACGACCAAAATTCTAATGAAACCTCTTACAGGTATAACTGTCGAATTTACTTGTGTAATCCCGACTTATCGTAGGTATGTTCGTGAAAATGGTTTTGACCGAACGTACAGAGTCACTTCAATACCATAGAACACTGACGAATTTTTTATAAAGGCGTGGGTCACTTCTAACTGTCGATTTAATTCACAGGCTGTTTCTAAATAAGAGCAGTGCTAATACTTGTTTCACAGCAGGAGTGAAAACGGGATACATTTCATATTTTGAAGAAGTGAGGGAGACGGGTATAGAAACTTTGAACTGTGTATATATGTTGCTTATGTGCTATGGAAACAGTTGCTGACTGCTCGATTTCTCCCAATTTTTATGCGTTATACACAACATTTAATTATTTTCCCCCTGTACCTTCGGTAATCGATTCGGGGCACGGTGTTTATATTTATGTGAAATATAAGCAATGATCTGAGTGATGAGCGATAAATGTTTATTTTTTGTAGGTTAAATACAGCCTTTGTAGAAAGTTACCCATCAAAGCAATCCAGGATGTCATACTGCCGCTAATCCACATGTTTCCCAGTCTCCTAAAACAACAGCACGAGATACGGACTTGAAATTTCATAAAAATACGGAGAATTTTGAGCGCAATGGTGTTTCCAAACTTTCTCTTTCCTGTTCTAAATACAAAGGTTGCAAATAATTACTAAACCTTCGTTCTTCCATGCGTTTCAGCGCATCATACGTGATTCGTAGTTTGTTTCTCTGGTGCCCTCAGTGAGCTAAACAAGACATCTTGTTTATACCTGCGGAAAATTAGGGTCATGGTATGGCTAATGTGTAGGCAATGTTCCAAATGGGTGAGTTAAATTCGCCTTTTCCAGTATAATAGGTATGCAAGATGTCCATAGCGTTACTAGTCGTCGTTTTACGAGCGGTGTAAAACTTAGACGGCTGCGCTGCCAAATTAAAGTTACAACTGAGGTCAAATTTTCTGTGTGATGGAAATGCGTGCTGATCAAATATAGATTTAAAAGAAAATTGTAGGCAAGTATATTCAAAAGTGTCACGCTGCGGTTATTATCTAGGTTTACCAACATCCAAAGAGAACTCTGCGTTTCAGATATTTTATGCTTTGAAGGAATAGGCAGCACTTTCTTTTTACTTTTTCATGCGTGATATATTAGGTTCGCCTGGTGTCCTCACTGAACTGTAGGAGGCAGCTTCTTTATATTTGGTGACTGTAAGGACAAGGTAATGAGTGATGTGCAGGTAAAGTCAGATATAGAGGGTTAATTTGGGCTTTCGCAATATATTACGTATGCAAGCACCCTAAAGTGTTATGAGCGTGTCTAACGAGTATGGCAGAATTGGGTCCGCTGCCCTGGCAGAACTATACAATCCATCAAGACCAAATTTAACAAAAAATTGTTGGAACGCTGTGGAAACTCTATGTGTGAAGTTAAATGGAGTTGCATCAAGCATAGCGTTTGTAAGGATGTTTTATTCAAGTGTTAAAGCGCGTGATATGACATGTGATATATGATATGGCCGCTATCAGCTATGCTTCCCAGTGTCCCGGCATAGCTGAAGGTTACAACAGGTTTATATTTCGTAGAAAGTGTGGAGGGGTCATGCTAAGTGCAACATGCGGCAAAATTTTTACGTTCTCTTTCCAGTTAGAAGAGTTGCAAATAATTACTGAGCCGTCGTTGGTCCCCCGATTTTCATGCGTCATAAGACGATCCTATTGGTTCCAGCGATGTCCTCGGTGAACTAAATACGACACTATATTTGGCGAAAATAAAGGGCGCTTTATGGGTAATTGTAGGTAGACTTCTAAGACAGTGGACTAATTATGACATTTGCGGTAATTACCCGAGCGAGCGATGCGGAGCTTTATGAATGAGTTTTACGAACAAAGAATTTATCCCGCTGCCCTGGGAAAACTGTGAACTCAACTATATAAAATCTAGCGACAATTAATTGAAGGGGGAGGGGGGAGGCGGAGGGAACCATGGTAAGGGTTAATAAATTACAGCAAATGTTATGTAATTACAAGAACCTCAAACTTTTATTGCAACTGTTCGAAAAAAAAAGCTTAGCTGGAAATTGGGATGTAATTCTCCAATGTCGCACACATCTGATGTCTTTTTTGTTGGGAATATTTTGTCATTTATGTGGATTATATGTCATTGTGTATACTATTACCCAAACTAAGGATATATTTATGTTGTAGACTTAAACACCGATGACAATTCTTTAATTATTATTTATTTTATTTATTATTTATTTACAAATACTGCTGTCTCAAAATTGAGACATAGCAGGAGTCGGTAAGTACATCAAGATAACAATCAACATGTTACAAGTAAACGAACTTCGTCTACAAAACGCTCAAGTGGCAATTCTCGGAGATCAGTATGTAGCGTGTTCCACAATTCAATGGTAAATGGCAAGAAAGAAAATTTGAAGCTATCTAAGTGAGCTCGAAAGGGAACAATATTCAAGGAATTGGCTCTTCGCGTTTTCAAATGTTCCTTTTTATGTTCCTTGTTTATGTGCGCTGTACTGCTGCTACTGGACGAGATTAGGGCCCTCTCTCAGGCACTCATTGCCTTTTATCCGGGCATCTTCTCGAGATTTTGTACAGCTGTAAAAAAATAAATGCGAATTCAAATAATTTTTCTCGCATCCATGGTTCATCATGTGTAATTGATAAATAGCTATATGTCTGTCAAATATAAAGAAATAACTTATTGTAATAGGAATCCGCAATCTATGTGTTTGCATTCTTCCAGTTTTCTGGGATCCTTGCAGTCGATAAACACTTCGTATAAGGAGCCGCCAGTTTTCCAAGCATTATGTCTCCTCCATCTGATTAAATCTAGTGTTATTCATAGGCCTGCTTCTGGTGGGTACGTCGAAATAAACGTGCGCTTCTTTAAGTGCAGATATATATATATATATATATATATATATATATATATATTCGCGCCTACCTGAGTCACTGGGTAGTTCGTGGTCGAATGGGCAGCGCATCGGGCTCCTGTACTGAGCTAACAGGGTTCGAAAGCAAAATATACATATATATATATATATATATATATATATATATATATATATATATATATATATATATATATATATATATATATATATATATATATATATATATATATATATATATATATATATATATATATATATATATTTTTGTAAACCCTGACGAAGATCGGTCCACCGATCGAAACTGTCGAAATTAAATACTTGTTCTGTTTACCTTGTAGCACCACTCAAGTTCTTTACGTTTGAAAGGTAGCCTGAAGAAACCCTCTTTGCCTACTATATATATATATATATATATATATATATATATAAGACGGGCTCGCCGAATCGAAACAGCCTTTTTTAATGATGGCCGACATCCAAAAAACCCGCGCACAACTGCACCCTTCGTCGTCTTCTCTCTCTGGCGATCGGTGCCTGTAGCGGGCAGCTGACTTCTGGCGATCAGGACTCGTAGTGGGCAGCTTACTTCTCGTAATTACTCCCCACGTGAGAAGGAGATTCTTGTTGATGGGAAGGAAAGGTTGGGGTTAAGTGCAGCGCAGTAACTGTCTCGCAGCAGAGGACACCTCAACCGCGCTGCACAGGGGGTAGGGAATGAAAGTAGAGGGAGAGAAAGTACACCAGAAAAAGCAGCACGCCGCGGAAATGCGATGGAGCTAAAGGCGGTCGGCGAGGCCGGCAGCCTCGGCGAATTTCAGGAGCGCACGTAGTAGTGTCCTGTGTGAAAAGCGACCGTAAAGTTTATCAGAAGGATACTTCTTCGTGGGCGTAGTGCGGTTTGAGCCGTGCTACGTGGACAATCTCGGCTCCTGGCCGTCGTCGGCTCGAGCTCATAGTTGTACTCTGAGGGACGACCTCGTAGTTCACGTCGCTGAGTCGCCTGACAATCTTGTACGGGTCAAAGAATCTACGCAGTAATTTTTCCGACCGCCCCTGATAACGGATGGGTGTCCACACACAAACATAGTCGCCAGGTTCGTATTGGTTGTTCCTTCGGCCACTGTTGTAATGGCGGACATCAGTACTCTGCTACTCTTATTCCCACATTAGTCGTTAGAGTGTTGCAGACCGTTAAACATGGCAGCTCCATTGTCGATCTGCACCAAGGAGGAAATGAGGGCAGTAGTTTGCTTTTTGTTTGCGGAAGTTGCTCAACCTGCGGAAATTATTCGTCGAATGCAAGCGCAGTGTGGTGACAGTAGCTATAGTTTATTGCGAAGCAAGATCTATGAATGGATAGATCGTTTCAAACAGAGAAGAACTTCTTTATGTGACGAGGAAAGATCGGGCAGGTCATCGACTGAGGGCAATTTGAAAGTCGTTGAGAGTATAATGATGGAAAACAGACGAATCACAGTGGACGAAATCACCAATACTTTACATATCAGTCATGGTTCAGCGTATTCCATCTTACATGACAGGCTAAATTTTCGGAAAGTGTGCGCAAGATACATAGGCGGAAATTTTTCATTTTTCCGGGGGGGGGTGCAAACAGCTTTCCTACCCCCCCCCCACACACGGACAATATATCTATATATTATGCACTTTAAAAAACCTCGATGACCTCGAAGCACTGTTCACTGAAGTGACGGCCTTATATGAGGATTGAACAAGCCCTCATAGTAGGAGACAGTTCAATTTCACAGCCTGAGTCCTCTCGCACCACCAAGAATATGGCGTCTCTCGGTGGTGTAATCTTCCTTCGTGTCATTCTCGTATACGTCGCTATCACTAACACTGATTCGCCTTTCCGGCGAAACTGCAGCCTCTCTGTAACTTTTTTTTTCTTTTTCTGTGAGTTCGAGTATGAACGCTCTGCGCATGAGTGCTGTTGATTCCGATTTCGAGTGAACCCGGCTTGGCCTCATTTTGGTTACTGAGTGAATTATAAAGGGTGCCCCAACTATCATGTAGCAAGACCTAAATTAAGAGCAGTTTCTTTACTCGTAGAAAACCTAGTGCATTGTTTCCAGTACAGTAGAGTGGCCGCCAGTAATTCTTTCGTTCCTGAAATTTATTTCTATAATTGAAATTAATTAATTGAATTCGAGAAGTACTGCCCTAACTATAAAGTGTCAATGAGGCATTTGTAGGCACCCCCAGGCACCACCAAATGACATCTAACTGCTGTGTTTGCTGCGACGTACTAATTGCGCCCAATTTTTTTCCGACTGGCAAACAAACCTCACGAAATAGGAAAAACACGACGTGACTGCGCTGGGGGGCACCCGCATCCATAAATCAGCGCTCTCAAATAACCTTACTGAAAACAACTGCATTGTCTGTCGCAACCAGAAGAGACAGCGCATCCCCATTGATTATGGTACGGAAGGAGCACCAACACCAGGTTTCGCGGCTTTGCAGCTATTCCTTCCTATCTACGTCACACTTATTATCCATCTCTCAAGGCCGACTGGTCCCATTGATAATGCGGCCGAAGTGCCACTCTGACCATGCACGAAACCAGAAAAGCAACGTAATAGGCATAGAGTGTATCAAAATCCCGGCTTTGCTCGCACCGCATCGACAAAGTGAGCGCGCAGCTCATTTCGCGCCAGAAATTTCCTTACGACCAAAGCCAAATTAAAGTGACGGTTTTATTTTTGATGCGAGTGCACGTGCTGCAAAAACATGCGTTCAAGAAAGTAAATATGGCAATTCTAAATTAGCCAAATCGGCAATCGGGACGCCTGCACAAAAAAAAAAAAGATGCATCAGATTTCAGAGGGCCCTTATTATCTAATTCGTAAGCACCGTTGAACACCAGCTGCTGTCTAGAGGACACGTTCGAATAGGCCTCCTTCTGCAGCTACGCAGTACTGAGTCCGCTTTGTCACATCTTCAGTGGCTTTCTTGATGACCGACGCTGGAGTTCGACGGCAGACGTCCCTTATCTTTGCCTTCAACTAATCTGACGTCCGTCTCGATCATGTAAGCACGATCTTTCACATAACCTCAAAGAAATCGAGTAGAGAGAGGTCAGGTGACCTGGCCGGCCAATTTACTCGTCCGTGCCTTCCAATCTGTTGGCATGAAAAGTCGCATCCAGCCAGTTTCGTGCTCGGCTGCTGCTGTGTGCTGGTGCCCCACCTTGCTGATATCACAGAAGTGGAAGACTGGATAGCGGGGCTTCCCTGAGAAACTCATCTACCACTCCTTCAAGGATTTCGTACACCTAATGCTGTCCAGTCAGTGCGTGATCGAAGAAGATGGGACCGATCATAGCACCAGCATAAATTTAGGCCCAAACAATGAAACGTTCCTTTCCTTCGAGCGCTTAATTCCTAACCTTACGTGAGGCCTCCTTACAGCGAAGGACCGATGGAGGAAGCAAGCATACTCTGAAAGCTCCCTTCACCCGTCCTCACGTAAGGAGCGGTTGCCGCCATGCCTGGGTTCGAGATTATCTCTTAAAAGCTTTAGGCGAACACCAGAACACCCCTATTCAATAAAAAAGGTTGTATCGTCGCACAATCTCTAAGTTGATGAGCTAATATAGAGAAGCGTGGACGCTATTTTTTAGTTTTGTTTACTAAATCTAAAGAAGCAGTGCATTACAGTGCGAAACTTGATGTGCTCCAGCAACGCTGGCACGCCGGCGTCGTGCAACGCCTAGCAACGCTTCCATGCCGCACGCGTGACTGAAACGAACGTGCCTGGCAAAACGTACCGTGCTCGCGCTTCTCCGAAGGTGGGCGACAGCACGCACGCGCAAGCAAACGTCACGTGGTTAAGCAGTGAGGCGAAGTGCTCGTTCAGGGCCAGGAGCGGCGTAAGGACGCATGAAGGTAGCTTGGCCCAAACAATAAAACGTTCCTTTTAGGAGTGTGCGAATATTGAAATTTTCGATTACGAATCGAATACGAATAAGACGAAGAACTCTCTTCGAATATCGAATCCAATATCGAATACATGTGTAGTATTAAAAAATTGCAAGAGAGGTAACAATAGCTTTATTACCCTTTTAAAAATAACATTGCATTTTACAAGGTTGCTTCAAATTAAAGAGGTACTCAATTATAGATTACGGACTCAGGTAATGCCCTCAGTCAGGTAAAACGCTTGTTACAGATTGTCGTGAAGGAAAATTAACTGCTCAATATGGCCAGAAAGTAAACGCTCTCTATGCACTGTCACATTTCTACCGGTAGAAAAGACTCTTTCACTAGGAACTGAAGTGGCAGGGATCGCCAAGTACTTCCGGGCGAGTGCACTTAAAAGCGGGTACCTGAAGCGGCCAGTGGACTGCCACCACTCACAAGGATTCATGCCCCTTTCCAGAAGAGGCTTTTGCGCGTAGTCTGTACCTTCCCTCTCAGGGGCAGATGCCAAATGTGTCTTCTCTTTGTTCATCACTAGATCGTCAAAAGCATTCCATACACTCGATGCCACCAGTGGACACGAAGTCGACGCTGGCACGGCGGTGTCCCCATGGGGTTCCACGACGGCTTCCTGGAGCTCCCTTGTCACAAGGTTTTTCAGCCAGATCATCTGACATGATCATCTGATGAACTGTGGCCATAAAGCGCGGATCAAGAAACATGCCTAGGCTGGCCACTTCATCAAATTTCCACTCCGCACAAAGAGCCTTGATACATCTTGAATCAATGTTAGCAAACCCTGAGTTGCCTTTGCAACCTTCAAGGCAATGGGGCATTCCAAAATAATTGGAATTATAAAGCTTGGTGAAAAAGAAACCGAAACTGATCATGTCTCAAATGCCTGAAGCAGATAGACTGAAACAGAGCATACAGATAATGAGCGGATCATGCGAAGTTCTCAGTTAATAAACATGTTCTTAGGAGAATGCGGAGCAAGCATAC
Organism: Dermacentor albipictus; assembly: GCF_038994185.2. Classification (NCBI taxonomy): domain Eukaryota; kingdom Metazoa; phylum Arthropoda; class Arachnida; order Ixodida; family Ixodidae; genus Dermacentor; species Dermacentor albipictus. The sequence goes on from NC_091821.1 coordinate 76,749,106, forward strand.
AATTGGTTAATTGCTCAATTATTCGCAGTCTATCCGAATATTCGCCGTTTCCACCGTTATTCGGCCGTCCTCGGATATTCGTGAATTTCCGAACATGCATTTCTCGAATCGAATACGCTTCGAATATGGAAAATATTCGATTCGTATTTGAAATTCCGAATATTCGCACACCCCTAGTTCCTTTCCTTCGAGCGCTTCCTAACCTTACGTGAGGCCTCCTTACAGCGATCGAAGGACCGATGGAGGAAGCAAGCGTACATAGAGTTACTATACTGACACTAGAGGACAAGCTACCCATAGGGCCCATGCATTAAAATCGGGAACCTCAAGAGCGCCGCCATGTTGCTACGCGCCGAGGTTGCCAGCTCCTGAGACGCTTGCTAGACTTGGTGACAGTAGTCAGTTTTAATCCGGCAACAGTAGCAGCGTAGCAGCATGGCGTCTCGCTTGAAGCTTTCTCTATGCTTGAAGTGTTGTGATGTGTGCGTGCAGCCGTGTGTTTGGGCTTCATAAGTCGGTTCTTTATTCTATGTTGCGGGATGGTGTGGGTGTGGTCCATGTTGGCCGTAGAGCTGGCAGTTATGCAACCGAGGGATGATCCTGTTCAAGCTTCTGGCGGTATGCGGTTTTCAGCGGTCACGCCTGTTGCAGGAGTGTCACTCGACGACGTTACGAGCTCGAAGCTGTGGTCAGATTCCTCGTTGGCGTTCCGTAATTATCTTCGCACGGGCGCGGTATGTTGCAAAAGCCGCTTTCGCGATCTATCATCGTGACGATAGATCGGGTTTTTTATTATTATAAGTAATGATCCAGCTGTAGGGCACATGTAACCGACAAACGGAAGTCTCAGGAGAGCACCTGAGATGGTAGTAGAGCAGGCGGCGCAGGAACTCCAGGGCACCCGAGGGACAGTGGGGGGATCAAAGCTCGAAGCAGAACGGTACGTAGGTTGGGGCCGCCGAGGCAGGTGTGTGCCAGGGAGTGTTCGCACGGACAGCTCCCCTGGCACGCGCAGCCGTGCCTTGCAAGGTCGAGATACTTTAAAGGCACCTGCGCCCATGGTCTTTCTTTTGCCTCGGCGCAGTGAGCACGATTAACGAGAATAATGTGGAGGGCATCCGGTGCAGTCGCGAATGCATCATGACAAATGTAGCTCGCGTCGCCTGGCGTCTGTAGTAATATCAGAGTTGGTTGTATGAATTTTATGCATAATACGTTTTGTTACGGTACCTCAACGGAATGGGTCTAGAGGACGGTGTTGGTACATTTTTTCGTATCGCCCTAATCCTATACCCCCACTACAAACACACACATACCCCCTTTTTTTATGTATACATACAATTCCTTGCCATGACGGATCATAGCCTCCTTTATTTTTGAAAAATAGAGGAGGCTATGGACCGATTGACCAGTTCAAGTTGTCAACTTGTCAGTAACTGTCGTAGGAATCACTGTAATAAACATAATTACACGATCGGATTGTTTACTTTCATTTTTTGTTGTAACACTGAGGACTACATAGAACTTTATTTTGTATATGTGAGAGAAGTATGTGGATATCACGAGCTTAAGCCAATGTGCGATACACAGACAAAGCAGCTGCTACAACATGAACTGCATTGAGGGCCACACAACACATACGTAATTAAAGGTGCAAAATATAGGGGGAAGCTTCAAAATACGCTCTGTAGCACTGCAAAGTATAACATATATTGTATGTGTACAATAAATGTTCAAAAATACAATAATCAATGTACCATTTGCCTTCAAGTTTATTATGAAGTTCAAGTTTACTGAAGTTTATTATGAGCATATGTACAACAGGGATCAACTAACACACCCGCAGTCGAGGTGGCTGTTCGAGGTGTGCTGGCTGCCTCAGTGTAAGAAAAAGAAATTGGGTAAATGTCGACACCAGTGCCACTGCTTCTTGCCTCTGACCTGCACGTGCCTCTGCGGCATCTTTGTGCACAAGTGTGCTGGCGTGGTGAGGCGTAGGAGTCGTCCGAGAGAAAGAGTATTGTTTACATGGAGGAGTGGCTGTTCACATTGCCTGTCACTTTCCCTCAAAGGTTTCCTTGGCGACTAGGGTGACACACCCGCAGTCAAGGTGGCTGTTCGAGGTGTGCTGGCTGCCTAAACGAAATAAAAAGAAATTAGATGAATGTCTATACCAGTGCTATTGCTTATTGCCTCTTACCTGCATTTGCCTCCACGGCCTCTTGGTTTGCGGAGTCTGTATGAGGGAGCTGCTGTGGCTAGGCGTAGGCATTGTCTAAGCAAAAAGAAAAGGCCATTTAAATGGGGAATTATGGAAATAAATGCAGTTATGTCTGCTTCTTGCACTCTTCTTGCCTAAAAGTTTTCAAACATAGTGTCCAGAACACACCAGCACTTTGACTGCTTCTGCTTTTTACCTGCAGGTGTTGTTGCGAGATCCTTAGTATGGCTGCGTGCAGCATTGTAACACTTGGTGGAGGCATTTGAAGTGGTAGCCAAAAATATAAAGAATCATCCTTGTCTGCACGAATGCTTTCAATTTCTAAATGCAGTGGTAACTATCACTATTGGTGCAAGGCCCCCCCCACATCTATGCGGCAAGTGCCATAGCTCGAAACTGAATTGTTCCTTTATGTTTCACAAGGCATCTGATATGTCCACATTAGATGTGATGTGTTTGTTTTTATTTATCCCAGTGTGGAGAGAGCATCATTAAATGGCTGAAGTACTATAGCGCCAAACAGACGACACAAGAAGAGACACGGACGAGCGCTTATGTCCGTGTCTCTTCTTCTTGTGTCGTCTTGTTTGGCGCTATAGTACTTCAGTAATATGCACCAACTAGCCCAACAAAAAGTTCTGCTGAAATATCATTAAATGTTTTGTTTATTTTTGCGTGTCTTGTTTTTTGGTTTATTTCTGAATTCATCATGATGCTAAAGTGACTTATGTAATGGCAATCAGCTTTTGTTTTGCAGAAAAACAATGCATTTCCTGACCCATTGTTTGACATCCCCTCACTCGCATAATTTTGCAGAGTATTCTACCTATATTGACTTGCTTGACCTCCACTAAAGGGTCTTGCATTTTTAAATACGACTCTTTCCTTAAAATCATTAGACACTTCTCATAATTTCTGTACCTTGGGCTTCTGATACTCTGCATTCACTATTTTTGCTTGTTTCTGACTAGAAATGTCTTCTTTAATTTAGAGCTTAAATTTTACCTTTGGAACACACGGAAGGGCTTGCCATTGCATATCTGCATAAAAGGGAAACAGGTTTCATTAAACATTTGCAAAATCCCATTGAAGATTGATGAATGCAGCTTGCAGTGTGATATGACTGAATGAGCCATAAAAGTAACTCATCTCACTTGGTAAATGAAAGCACATATTAGTGTGATGCACAAGATACGTTACACTAACGTGGTGGGTTCTCTTGCTTATAAAGCAAAATAATCGGTGCGCGAGAAAAAAATTATTTTTGCATAACCCTTGTACACACTGACTTAAGGAAAATGAGCTGGAGCTGTCCACATGATGTACTTATTTTACCTGCGAGTATGGTCAACAAAAATGTGTCCCAGCTGCTTAGTGGTATTCCGGATTATGTCAGTATTGCATATGTGCCTGTTGTCGAAAATAATTGAATTTTGAAAGTGCTCGCAGGGATCTGATGCGCATATCTGCAGTTTATGGGTACATGTAAAAGACTCAGCATCAAGTGCAAGTGAACGGTCCCACAGGCCCGGAGTCGATCATGCAAATAGATTCGCTGCACAAATTTGTGACCAGAAAAGATATGCCACATGAAATGGCATGCAAGGAAGTGTTGAAAATATTGCACAGTTAATAAAACGCCTAAGCTATTAATATGTGGCTTGATGCACTCGTTATGCAAAACGGAGGTGAGGCGTGCAGACAGGAAACAAGAGTAGAGTATTTACAAGCAAACAACACGCGCGCCGCCCACTTCTCTACTCTTGTGTCCTGTCTGCACGCCTCACCTCTATTTTGCATAATGAATCCTTACGAACTAGCTCAGCTTTCTGTCGTTCTAAGTCTCGATGCACTCTATTTCGTCCGCATTAGGCACTCGCCTCTTGATTACTTCGTGGCACAGAAATACTCGGTCATCAGGCTGCTTTTCTGCTGTGGCCTTTGTAGAAGCATGATTGTTCAAAGTGCAACAATTAAACAGATTCTTTGAGTTGCTTGTGGCTTCGCCAGTACAATTCCGGTGCGCTGGTCCGCCTGTCCAGCAATTTCCTACTGAAGGGAAACCTGCAAATAAAAACACCGCTCCGCATGCAGAAAAATGCTCTACTGTGACGCTTCTCGAACGATTGTGATGTACCACAAGAGCTGCCTACTCGCGTGATATTCTCAACAAGGAGATAAATTCGTTTACTTACATGTGAAGGTATATGCCAGACCACTTCGGGGCTTCGGTGGCACATAAGGCACGAGTGTGTCATAGCGTCCGATGTCGACGCGCGATCGCATGTCAAACGAAACTACTACGCATCCAAAAAACAGATTCGAAACCGAAATTCGCGTCATCCTTTATTGCATGAATTCGTACATCGTGATTTACATAAGTCACGGACTTAGCGATCGCTTTCTGTAATCTTAATATTAACGTACCACCTTCATAAAGCCATCAGGTATGCGTTTTTAGGTGACAAAGCATAAGGTGACCTGTACTTGTTCTCAGCTCTTTCAATAGTAATTGCGCTGGCCACATTGACCAGTAGCAACAGGGCGGCGCCCTAGAGGTTCCCACTTTTCCGGCCCAGCTTTTCCTCTAGAGTTGTTCTACTAACTCTATGCAAGCGTACTCTGAAAGCTCCCTTCACCCGTCCTCACCTAAGGAGCGGTTGCCGCGTGCCTGGGTTCGAGATTATCTCTTCAAATCTTTCCGCGAACACCATTATTCTATTAAAAAATGTTGTATCGTCGCACAATCTTTAAATTGAATAGCTAATATAGAGAAGCGTGGACGCTTTCTTCTAGTTTCGTTTACTAAAGTTAAAAAAAAGTTGCGCATTACAGTGCAAAACTTGATATGCTCCAGCAACGCTGGCACGCCGGCGTCTTGCAACGCCTAGCAACGCCTAGCAATGCTTGCATGCCGCACGCGTGACTGAAACGAACATGCCTGGCAAGACGTACCGTGCTCGCTCTTCTCCGCAGGTGGGCGACAGTGCGCATGCGCAAGCGAATGCCATGTGGTAAGGCAGTGAGGTGAAGCGCTCGTTCAGGGCCAGGAGCGGCGTAAGGACGCATGAAGGTAGCTTTGGAGCTACCTTATGCTGAGGAAGCACCAAGGAAGCCTTCACCGAGGGCCCCTCAGTAAGGAAGCTTTCAGAGTGACATAAGGTAGCCTCACCCCAATGAAGGCTTCCTTAGTGAGGTAAGGAAGATTTCATTGTTTGGCTTCTTATGCTGAGGAAGTCCCAAGGAAGCACCAAGGAAGCCTTCACCGAGGGCGCCTCAGTAAGGAACCTTTCAGAGTGACATAAGGTAGCCTCACTGCAATGAAGGCTTCCTTACTGAGGTAAGGAAGATTTCATTGTCTGGCCCTTAGAGAAAGGCAAGGCGACTTGGACGAAACAAAACGCACCTTTAAACATCTGCACTGACGTTGTCAACTCGCCTTTTGTGGCAGAAAACAAAAAACAGACCATCCGTGCACTCTATCTACGCTAAGACAACAGCTATCACAGCTTGTTTCCAACACCAAACGCGACGTGTTACTTCGGCGGAGGCTTGGCAGATAAGGCACTAGCTCGATCACGACGTTTTACAGCGAAGCTGTATATGGCTAGCCGATTCCTCCGTCCGTCCGTCTGTCACCTGTACCCCGAAAACGCTTCCGGTGCATCTCCATGCGAATGCACAAAAAAAAAGCGAAAAAGAGTCACGCAATTGGCTGCGCCACTAGCGACGTCGTTGCTCTCCGTCGCACCTGAGCGGGCGCGCAGCAGTTTTTCTCAGGCTCCGAAATGGGTAGGCCATGCGTCATACATACTCCTGAGGAGCAGGCAGCTTTCGATCAGCAACGCCGCGAACAGAACCGGGAATGAGCTCGTTTACGCCGTCCCGATGGTGCAGCCGGGACACAAAAACAGGCTCGTGCAGGCGAGCGCAAGCAGCAACTGCGTATCGAGGATCGGGCCGCCTACCAAGCCGTCGTTTAATGAACCGTCGAGATTAACCCAGTGATAAACACCGGCGCCGCACGTTTCAGCTTCGATGGTTAATCATCTGTACGGAGTGCTTGGGCGGTGATGTTTTTCTTTATTTCCTTCATTTCGTTCTGCCTAACTCAGAAGGAGCCTGTTCGAGGGCGCTGCTTTATGATGCGGGTGGGAGCGCAGTCACGTGGTATTCGCCATATTTCGCAGGGTTTACTTATCAGTCTGAAGAAAATGGTACGCAATCAGTACATCGCTGAAAATACCGCAGTTAGATCTCCCTTGGCAGTGCCTACAAACACCTCATTGACACTTTGATAATTATAATAATACGTCTCGATAAATTTCAGTAACGAAAAATTACAGGCAGCTACTTCACTGTACTGGAAACAACACGCACTGGGTTTCCTTCGAGTAACGCATTGCTTCTTTTTTACCTTGGTGCATGAAAGTTAATTGGAACACCCTCTATATATTTATGACCTCAGCATGCAAGTCACAATGTTTTCATCCCTAATAAATGTAGTAAATTATTAGAAGTGCTTCTTTTAACGAGTCGTTAGCTTTGCTTACTGGAAAGGGAAGCGAGACTGAGACACATCATTCACATGCATTTCACACGCCGTTGATAAAAGACTTTACCGAAGGGGTCACTAAAGTCTACAGGTTTTTTTCAGGGTCAAAAAAGCACGCAAAGCATCTTGAAGCGAGGTGAACATACAGCAACATATTCATTCTCTAGGCATAAGCTATCCATACTTTTTGAAATAATTGTTAAATGGCTACGTCCTTCTCTTTAAAAATATAATAAACTATTTCCCGGTGTATTTATTTAAATATGTTGTATATGTGCATGATGTTTACAGTGGAAATTTAAAACAATGTTGAAATGAGAAAATAGGGATGAGGCAGCCGCCGCTGGTATTTCTAATGCGCTCGTTCTCCTATTGTCAGGATTTGCCAAAATAAAGCAAATTATGAATTAAAATCCGTGCACATCCGCGCCAACAATGATGCAGTAAGCTATTAGCCACAATAAAATTTTAAGTGAAAAGGTCAAGGCAAGTCCAAAGAAACCTCAAATGATGTGGTTGACAAAGCTCTGGGAATGACACTTTAGGTCACTTGAAACTTAGGCTTCCGCGTCACCGGGGGGGGCTCAGGCCACGAAGCCCCTCCCCCCCCCCCCTCCGTAGTCGGCGCCTATGGCAAGATGGATCCCAAAAGAATTGTCAGCGCAGCATAAGGCACAAAGGTTGGACATCTCAAGCATTTGACCCGTTATCGTAGCGAGGGAGATGGATTTTTACAGCAAATCGTTACAGTAGATGAAACTTGGGTACATCATCACGGACCGGAAAGTAAGGCTGCGAGCATGGTTTGGAAACACTCATCATCATTAGAAGTTAAGAACTTTAAACGTCAGCCATCAGCTGGTAAGATTATGCTAACCCTATTCTGGGACATGGAAGGTGTGGTAGCCGTTCATTTCATTCCAAGAAGCGAAACTGTGAAGTGAGAACTATTGTGATGTGTTGCGAACTAAATGGAAATCTGCAATCACATCCAAACGTCGTAGAAAACAGCGAAAAGGTGTCATACTGTAGCAAGATAACGCTCGGCCACATTCTGCCAAACGGACGGCCGAAACAATAACGGAATTGGGATTCAAATTGCTGGAACACATGCCATAGTCTAGACCTGCCTCCATGAGATTTTCATGTTTGGACCATTGAAGGAAGCGCGCAGGGGAAGATTTGCAACCGATGAAGAAGTCATTCATGCAGTGCAAAATTGGTTGTAGGCGATCCAAAAAAAAAATTTTTTTTTTCGACGGGATAAAAAAAAACTTGTGAAATGCTGGGCAAAGTGCGTTGAAGTGCAGGGAGGTTACATAGGAAAATAATGTAGGTTGCAGTTTTCTATCATTACAATAAATGTACCTTTTCTTAGTACCTTTACTTTTTTACTTCCCCTCGTATATACAGGGTGTTTAAGCGAACGCCTTCAGATTCTATTAAAGGTTGCCTGGTGGCAGATAGCTCAATTCTAGTTTATGAGCCGGTCTACTCGAAGCGGCGGACACCACTAGCAAAAAAAAAAATGAAATGCAAAATCGGCTAATTAACAAGAATTTACTAATTACCTTCTTAGCTAATTATCTTATGACCGATACTGCAATTTACAAATTCTAGCCATGGACTTCGCAAGGCGGATCCACTTGGAACAAATTCTCAGGACGACACCAGTTTCGAGATATAAATTTCCGAACTTTGCGGAGAAATGCATTGGCGTTCCAGTTACTTGTGTGCTTATAAGTCGATTCGCATCTCAATTTTTTTTTACAAGTATTGTCCGCCGTTTAAAGTAGACCAGCTCATGAACTAGAATTGTGATATCTGCCACAGGGGGGCAACATTTAAAAGTGCTCGCTGAAACACCCTGTATATATCATAAGAAGCCAACAATTAAACAATGACACCAAGGACAGCATAGGGGAAATTACTTTTACTTATTAATTGAATTAGAGAAATCATTAATGCAAAGTGGATGAAAGTACAACTGACCGCAAGTGGAATACGAGCACGTCTTTGCCTTGTGCGTGCGATGCTCTTATTACCGCGGCGCCGTTTTCCCATCCAGTTTCTCGGGAATCGGAACTACTGGATCTACTGGAACTCACCCTGGGTCAGTTGTTTTTTCATCCACTTTCATTTTCCTTAATTTATAATTTAATTCAATTGATAAGCACAAGTAATTTCTCATATGCTGTCATTGCTTGTCGGCTTCTTACGATATGACTAACAAAAAATGGCTGTGGCTTAGCTAAGGTTAAGCCCAGGATACGAAGCATACTAGCCTTTATTTTAGTTGTTGGACCACTGTTTAGCCTGGTGAACTGCTGTTGCTTGGCTATATTTGGTTCGGCTAGACGAAGAAACAACTCATGCGTTACTCTGCTTCGCCTTCAAGATTGGAACGCGACAGCGTTACCGTCGACCCGCCAAGGGGTGTAAGACAATGGGCTACGGCGCAGCGACTACGCGCCCCGCATTGGACGCGGTGAGCGTCGAGCAACGCAGCGTTCGGCGCGGCAACGAAATGTGCGCCTGAGCAAGCGACGCACGCCTGAGCCTTAGAAACAGCTCGTTTCTAAGGCAACACCGCATTCACTAGAGGCGCTTTTGTACCGCTTTGAAGCATCGTACTCGTGGCTCAGTAAAACCTTTCGGTACTCGGTTCTTACCGTGTGCAGACACAGGGGGAGTGCCGGCTGACTTGATGATGCTTTTGTGTATGAGCAGCGTGTGGAAAACGCGTCTGCATGTCAGGAATGCCCGCGTAGATGAAAGGTCTGCGAGGGAACACCTAAATGACAGTCTTACATACACGCGTGATGCCTTCAAGCACATGATTGAACCCCCAGAGTGGTTTCAGGAGCTTGACACTCTGGTGTCTGTGATATCCTCTTTGAGTGCCTTTTAAATATTTAGTCTCTCGAAGTGATGTAATATTATTTTTCTGCACCAAGTGACCTACTTTGTACGCGTTTGATTGGTGTTGAAATCAAGGTAATAAAAAAAATACTCGTGGCTCAGTGGTAGCGTCTCCGTCTCACACTCCGGAGACCCTGGTTCGATTCCCACCCAGCCCATCTTGCAAGAGTTGAGCCAAAGCCACCTAGAAACAAGCGCAGCTGCTTATATACCGCCGCGACGCCGCGAGCGACGGCGCGAGTTGGAGCCCCGTTTCTCCTCTGTCGTGACGTCACGGTGTCACGTGGTATGGCATGGGGTCAAAGGTCATTGAAGGCGACACCGCCGCGCCTGAGGAGCTGGGTTGAGCTCTCGTAATATGCTTCGCATAAAACCAGGCTCCTCGGTTTCCTTTCTTTTCGTTCATTATTATATAAGAGGGTATTAGTTAAGAATAAAACAATCACACAAATGAAGGTTCTTACCGTATAAAAGCCACACCCTTGTAAGGGCCGCAACCCTAACTTGACAGTTATTTTAAAAAATCCAACCGAGAAGCAATCACGTTCGGTGTGCCGAACGCGATTGCTTCTCGGTTGGATTCCTTCTTTTTTAAATGTTGACTGTCAAGTTGGGGGTGCGGCCTTTACACTGGTGTAGCTCCGATGCATATTTATACGTTAAGAATCTTCTTAAGTGTAATTTTCCCATACTTCGCTATCACAAATACAGTTTCGCCTTTCCGGCGAAACTGCAGCGTCTTTCTCGCGCTTTTTTTTTATTATTATTATTACGAGTCCGCCAGCCACTGTTTCTCCGCGAGGCTGCAAATAGCTCGTACTTCCAACTTTTCCTGTTACCTAAACAAGGCGGCAACCAGAAAAATAAAATTATAAGCGCGTAAGTTTATACATTTTCCCTCGTCTATTATAATGGAACGGTGAAAGCCTAATTCTTTATTGAACTGATATAAAATGCTTGCTTCGCTGCAACTATTTACTGTCAAGTTTCACGAGTAAAACGGGCTCAGCAGAAAAATATACCGTACATGCACCGCGGACTTTTGAAGAGTGAAATACTCGGCCTCCATACACTTTGTCCGTGTCTGTTGTACATCTCATCGTTTCCGCTGATGAAAAAAACTCTCCAAGAACAGCAGACGCTCCAGAAATATAAAGTACGACGCCATACTGAAAATGTCGCAGGACAACTTCGTTTGCTTCTGCGATTGGCTAGCGGAGTAGCACAACGCCACCATAGCCGCGCGGAAGTGCCGATGTTACCATCCCTAATAAATGTAAATTATTAAAAGCTTTAATTTTTTTCACGAGAGAGAGATCAAACAGAAAGGCAGGGACGTTAACCGGAAGATAGATATCCAGTTTGCTACCCTGCACTGGGGAAGAGACAGAAAGATCTTTAAGAAATGCACACACATGAAAGGAATGAGAGGGGAAAGAAAAATTAGGAACACACACACACACACACACACACACACACACACACACACACACACACACACACACACACACACACACACACACACACACAGGAACGCAGTAGTGTCAGTCATTCAAGCAGGTCACTTGACTGGAGAAACCTCAGTAGCGTCTTCACCACTTTCTGGTGTGAAGGTCGCATCAGCTGGCACTCCAAGATTGTCGGCTCAGAAAATGGCTGGTCATCGAGGAGTGCCAACGCCGTCATGAGCAACTGTTTCTGGGAGCTGTAGCGAGGACAATGACAGATGATATGTTGGATTGTTTCCTCGCTACCGAAACTATCACAAGTAGCACTGCCAGTCATTCCGATGCGGCAAGCAAATGCATTCGTGAAAGACACCCCTAGCCATATTCGGCAGAGAAAAGTTGTCTTGATTCGGGATAGTCCAGATGGTACAGTTGAGTATGTCGGAAAGCTGGCGTGTTCCACATGGATTGTGTGGCACCACGTGCTAGAATGCAAACCTTTGCTGCTGCATCAGTTCTTGATGTGGGACTGGTTCCTTTATGGCGTCTTCGTGAGCCCTCCTAGCAGCTTCATTGGCGTTTTCATAGCCTTTGATGCCACAGTGGCCTAGGAGCCTGTGAAAAGTGATTTCATGTCGTTTCTCTGCTAGCTCGTGATGTAGCTGCCTTATTTCTAGCACAAGTTGGTCTTGTGGTCCACAACGTAGAGCGGATAGCAAACAAGGCAGGGCTGCCTTCGAGCCGATGAATATGCTTTATACTCGAGGTAGGTCTTCATGGTTCATATTTTTTCATGAGTCATTAGCATTGCCTACTGGAAAGAGAGCAATACTGAGACACATATCATTCACGTGCATTTCAAAAGTCGTTAAAAAGACTCTGTCGAAGGGGTCACTGAAGGCTAGAGCTGTTTTTCAGGGCCAAGAAAGCATGCAAAGCAATTTGAAGTGAGGCGAACATACAACATATTCATTCTCTAGGCATACACTATCCATACCATTAGAAATAATTGTTAGTTGGCTACCTCATTTTCTTTAAAGAAATATAGTAAGCTTTGTCCTCCGTATATATCTAAATATATTGTCTTTACATAGTGATCACAGCAGAAATAAAAAAAAGAAACGAACTGAAGAAATGTGGATGAGATAGCCGCTGCTGGTGCTTCTAATGCACTTGTCCTCCTATTGTTGTGATTTGCAGAAATAAAGTGAAAATATGAATTAAATGCTGTGCACATTCACCCTGACAATGATGTAATAAGCATTTAGCCACAATAAAATTTTAAGAGGGCTTTGCCAGGCAAGGACTCACTGAACCTATTAGTTGGGTCATGAGAGTCTGGGAAGCTTGAAGTTGCAGAGGGTGCGACTCAGCTCCATAGAGCACTTCTTTTGTTCGATGCCAACCCACGGTCTCCCAGGTACAGTTGAAGACATTTTCTGTGTACCGCTTCTAAGCACTTAGATTGAATATCTGAGGGTGACACCAGATCAAATCAGATGAGATAGGTGTAGGTTACAGGCTGCACTCACATTTTTATGCAGCACTGAAGATAGCGCTGCTCAAGACAAGAGGGAAAAGGTAGACTCGCCTTGGACATTTGAAGATATGACCTGCAACTTAAGTGTATCACAATTTCAGTCAAAGAGCTGCATTCCATCTGAAGAAGCCAAGTCACTTGTTCTGGAACATTTGAACACAACTTTCCTGAATCACCTCCAAGTATACACAGATGGCTCTGTCAAAGTAGACGAAGACTGCTGTGCAATTGCATTCTATATTCCCTCTCTGAGATATGCGTGGTCTGGCTGTCTAGAATGTATAGCCTCGTCGACAGTTGTTGGAGTGACTATATAGGTACTGCTCTGCACAAACTAAAGACTTTGCGTCCACAGAATGTGTTTCTCCTTACGAACTCTCTACTGTGGTCTAAAATAACTAGCCCTCGTGAAAGAACTCGGCAACCAAGGCTTCACAGTAACATTTCAGTTGATTCACTCCCACATTGGTATTGCTGGGAACGAAAAAACGATGCTCTTGCATATGCAGCGCTCTATCATCCTACCAAAGTCAAGGCCCCAAACAGTAATCAAATTTTAAAAAATCTGACATTCGAAATCGCTTTGAATCACTTTGGGTTCCACCACATATGCCCTGCGTAACCAAGAGATTTCGTAGAGAGGAGGCCTCACTTTTATATCAAATAAGGACAGGATTAAGACAGAGCGCATCAATTCTCCGAACTGCACGGAATGCGACAAGACAGGAGAAATTTAACACTTTCTGTGGTCCTGCCCAAAATTCCAAGATGAAAGGCGTGCTCTCTTGGAAAATATGCACGGACCTTCCACATACGTGCCTGCAGCACCTTGTGTTCCCCGAAGGAACAGTTATAGCCCACAAAGGAACTTCGTCTCCTTATCGCATCTTCAAGGGAGACTGGTTTGATTGACGTGTTGTGAAACACCGCAGTGATATTAAAAGAGGCGCTTGGGCGGAGAAATTGCCGGCCTTGATCACCAGGCTAAACACGCCTGTTGATACAGCTCGCGACCACCATCATAATAAAATTTTAAGTGAAAAGGTACAGGCAACTCAAAAGAAACCTCAAATTATGTGGGTAACAGAACTGTGGTAATGACACTTTGGGGGGGGGGAGGGGGGGATCTGCCCTCCATAAAAAACTTCGGAGGGGGCTCGGGCCCTGGAGCCCCCCCAATAGTCAGGGCCTAGGCATAAAACGAAATACATGAGTGTTAATGTATTTTGCCCCCATCGAAATGAGGCCGCTGCAGCTAAGATCAAACTCGCAACCTACAGCTTAGCAGTTCAATGCCATAGCCACTAAGGTACTGTGACAGGTATTTGATGTAATGCACCATGAGCGAGCTGGTTAGCTCTTTCATAGTCATAGCACCCATTTTCTGGGACGCTTAGGGAATTTCAATGGCCAACTATTTCTATATAGGCCAGCAAATCAATGTCAGCTGCTACTTGAACCTTTCCGAAAAGCTGAAAGCCACCATTGGAAAGAAGTGTCTTAGAAAACTTTAGTGTCTTGTCATTTTGCTCACAACAAGGTGCTCTGCCACACAGCAGGCTATCCCACGAAGCAATCAAAGCTTATGGATTTGAACTGTTATGACATCCACCTTATATGCATGAATTTGCACCATCAGACAACGTCTGCTTTCAGCGATGAAGATAAGCCTAAAAATAATGTATTTGCTAATTGACGATGCAATCAAGTCCAGTTTAGATTAAAGGTGCAACAACCAGGAGGCACAACTCTAATTGGTGAAACTGGAACAGAGGCGAGACCGCTACTGGCTACAGACACCCAGGACTTGCTGGAATGGTTACGTTCCAGCATCCAGATCATGACAAAATTCACTACACATACAACTTTAACCAATCTTGGACAACTGCATCTTATTTGGCCGCAGCAAATTTTCATCGAACCCTCATAGTCACCATAGTGGCATAAAATGAGTTTCCTGCCATATATTTTACAAGAAAACCAAATATTGTGCTGCAAATCAAAGAGTAATGAAGCTTTTCTCTTATTTCATCACTACAAGGAAGGAAATGACAATATCAAATGCTCTATCGGTGTCCTCTGAACTAATTTCGTTGTAAGTAAAATTACTGGGTTTTTTTGAATTTCAAGTTCTAGATGGCCAGGGATTGCCAAGGGCTTGCACATGGCATTCATTTTCCACATGGACCTGCCAGAAACTCTACCCACTGGCTCAAACGATGTCAAAAGTGTTAGTTTTTTAGAATCGGGACTGGCTGCAGGCACCCAGAACTTGCTGGAAGTTTTCGTTCCAGCATCCAGTAGATGACAACATTCACTACACATGCAACCATTCAAACTGGATGCCAAAGACCTGTGGAAGGTTTTTGTGCTCTTGTTGGTTTTTTTCAAGGCTTCTTATGGTCACTGTCCATTTGCATACAACTTTCGATGTGTCATCCACATTAAACTTGTCAGCAATAGTATACATTTCCACTTGCATACAGAGGTATGTTCAATTAGTGCCGTCTTCTCGACTGAAGTCTGCCTTTTGCTGCAGCGGTTTGGATAGAATGGTGAAGCCTTAAACTCAGAAGTGAGGGCTGCACTCTGACTGCCTTGATGACTGAATGAGTTTCCAGTACTCGTCATCCATGCAAGTCAATACCACAGTTTCTACACCCAGTGGTACTCAGTGTGAGTCCTTTCCTGAAGGCCTTGTTGGTTGGATGTCGTTTTGAAACTGCAGATCAGGAGTGTCGCAGCCACTATTTGGCATCCTAAAGTTGGTGGCAGCTGTGGGGAGTGCACCAAAATCTCCCTCCATTGCATTATGAAGCACAACTAGCAGAAGCCAGGCGAGTGCTCGATTCACATGTGCAAAACTGCCTGGGAGTGCTAATCGCTTTTGGCCTACACAGCTACTATTATGGTTACATAGGTTTGTCAGTGAGATGCCAGCGGACTTCTAAATTGAAGAAACCCATTAAGGCATCCAGTGACATACTTTAAGAAGCAGTGGCACACTATACAATTATTAATTGCATTACATGTTTTCTGTTCTCACATCAACATTATATGGTTACTGCTTCAAGCCAATGCTCTTATATGGGAAATGGCAACACTTGTATTCAGTAAATGAGGCTACACACATCTTTTGTAAACAGAAAATGCATTCTTGCAGTGCTTTCATTGGTTACTCAACTTACTAGAAAAACAAATGTAACATTTTTTTTTTGAAGTATATTTAACCACTGATATGCAGCAGGGCATGCACAATGAAATAAGACGTTCTTTATTCTCAGCTACAAAAGTATCTAACATTATCGAACTTTCTTTAACAAATTTGCAATGGGATACTTTTTCAAAAGTGAATTAGCTTGCTGCGTAGACAACTGCGATGCCTTTAGCCCTGGAGTCAAGATTCCTAGCGAGCCAATAGCCTTGTACTCTGCATTACGTTTCTGCAAGAGTAAAAAGTGCACACAGATCCCATCAAACACTTCATATAATTAAGACATAGGTAACATGTCACCTTTACACTGAAGCATACTAACAACAACATGTGTCACTTTTCACAGGGGCAATTCATGGTCCATTAACACAATTTACTAATGCGAGACATTGGGCATGCACATAATACACCAGTTGTACATGTGCACCTCATGCCTTGATGGCATAGACTGCAATAGTGGGTGATGCATCATGCTATACACAAAGGATCCTAAAAATTGAATGTGACAACCGTGAGAAAGACCTCGCGTGGCCCTTACAGAATCTACAGGGTGTTTCAGCTAACTTTAGCCAGAGTTTAAAAATATACCGATGCACTCAAAGAGGACGCAACCAAATGCATGTTGTTCACTTTTGTATGTAGTGCGTCACGCTATTTCTTGTATTTTGCTCAACTGGATAATTAGTCAAGATTAATTAACCAACTTCTGAATCAACAAAGCTAGGAAAAAATTCTGATTAGAAAGTTGCAGACTGGTTTGCAAAACTCCAGAATAAACAGTTTCTTCCTATCTATTAAGTATTAACATTTTTGAGCTTACTGTGGATGCCTGTGAAATACAAAAGAACACCACGTGACATGCCCGCTTTCGCATCGTGATTGCACTGCTCCCAAGTGTTATGCCACCCCCCCCCCCCCCCCAAAAAAAAGACAGCATTTCGCCGGGTGTACTGCTACTGTGTCTGCTTATCGCTATCATGAACTGCCATGAGGGAAGTACATCACTGGCATAAATTGCACAGCCAATGCCTTCCTCACTACCCTGTTGCCTTTTAAACGGCAGCATGCCCTGCTAGATTCTTTGTTCGTTTGTACACGGACAGTTAGAGAGTGCTGCAACCACAGCGCGCAAGCAGGTATGTATTTTTTTTGTATTTGGGGGCATCCGCATTAAGCTGAAAAACACTAATACTTAATAGACAGAAAGTTAGAAACTGTCTAATCGGACATTTTGCAAAGTGCTCTACAACTTTCTAATTGGAATTTTTTTGCTTAACACCGTTGCTTCAGAAGTTGGTTAATTAATCTTGACTAATTATCTAACTCAGCAAAATACAAAAATTAGCTTGACACACTACACACAAAAGTGAGCAACATGCATTTGGTCGTGTCAGCTTAGAGTGCATCGGCATATTTTTAAGCTCTGGCTAAAGTTAGCTGAAACACCCTGTATAACCCTATCACAGCTGCACTCAGCCATTAGAGCCATTAGACTAGGAAAGCATAACTGGCTCCTTTATGGGAGCTTGCAGATTTAAATGGTCTTTGATTTCTATGGCATTTAAAATTGTGCCCATGACAGTGCTCTTTCCATCAAAGGACATGCTGCTTACACACTGCAATAGCAAGTGCAAAAAAGTACAATAAACACAAAATAAGTCATGTGTTTTATAAACAATGCTGTTAAATTTCCAGGAGATTTCTGTTCAATTTGGGCATCTGGACATCAGCGAACTCGATGCTTAAACTTTAGGACTTTTCTGCGCTAGTAATTAACAGCACTCATTATTTTGGACTGAAGCGTTAGAATCCTGAGTTATCATAATCAACAAAAGAATTATATGGCAAATACTCTCACCATTAATAATATAATTGGCCACACCAACATTATGACACAAAATCATGGCAAGGAAATACAAAAAATATGCATTTTTAATAGTAGCACTGTTACGGCAGCCACCACCAAAAACATGAACTACACATTTGCACTTTGTTTCACCTAGACATTGAATTGAATGCTCAAGTGACACCAAGTAACACAGCACAGAAGCCAGATTTATGCAAAAACCACAGGCCCTTTCTTTGCAAGTCACAAAGTATGTTAAAATTCAAGCTGTTCCCACACTGCTTGGTCTAACTTTAGCCGAGACTACTTCTAATAAATGCTGCAGCAGCTTATAATGGAAGCACAAAGTAATGAATGATGGTGATGCACTTCCAAACCTTAAATGCTTGAAAAAGCAATTCACATAGCAACAAAACAACTGTAAAGTCAGGATTAGGACACCTTCCTTCACTTGATATCCTATTTGCAACGGCCGACAACTTGCCAAGCTCAATTTTTCGGAACCACCACTGTGACAGCAACATGGCAGACATGAACACACTAGAACTGTATTCCACCGCAGTCTTATTGTCCACTGCTGATCGGCTGATTCTATTGATAACACAGAGAGGGTGCCTCTCAGGCCAATGATGAATTATGTAAAGTAATACACTGAAATACGATTCCTGCAGTAATACCGGGCTGTTGACTATTTCTCTTCTTTTTTGGGAGGAGGCAACTTTGGTAGTGCTTTCAATTAAGTTGATTTCTATGGCCCTGTTTGCACTTTTTTTTATGCAGGATTCCCAGGCCACAATTTTGTAGCGATGCCTTTTCCCGATGCCATAACACAAGAAATTTGGGGTTTGATATGGTGCCATCATGAGCTGTACACAACCACCGTATGTACTACCCATGCAACCCAGTAAATGCTACTAAAATCTGGCAGCAATCGTACCAAAACAGTAATGTGACTCCTGCACTAAGCTCTTACATTAGACATTTAAAAGTATGATAACATGATTATTTTAACAATAACTGACGATGTCTATGACCAGAAATTATAATATGTTACTTTAGTTAGCACATACTTGGAGTTTATAAATTTCTGGAGCATAACTGTTTACTTTTTATTTATTTCCTGTGTTATAATGTCCAAGAATTATGACCTTTTTTTTTATTAAGGCAAAACTTCTGAATATAAATTTGTCATGTGTTTTCTAAGTTTTAACCAAGAATGATGAACCCTAAACATACGTCACATGCTTTTCATCTTCCCTAGAGTTCCTTAACAACTTCTGCTTACCACATTAGCACAGCCGAATAAGTAATGTTCAATTGCCTGGACTTTTCTCTGTCACCTTTTCTCAGGCAAGCAAATGCAATTTTTTTAAGAAGGTTTATTTTAGACACAACATATTTATAACCAATGCTTCATTAGGTACAGCCCAGACTTTTGCAGCTTGCAAAATATTAATAATCAGGATGGAGCTGCTTGTAACAAGCAGCAGAGCAGATGCTCACTAGTTTATGCCTGATGCTCAATTGCTGTTGACAACACCATCCCTCACATTAGCAAAACTCAACACAATCAACTGTGAGGCACAGCAATGCTCACCTGTTCAACATGGGCATATGAGAAAATAAAGCAATGTGCAATGAAGAAGAGAATCGAATGACAAAGTAATGTCCGCATTGTGCTCAGTGACCGAAACAGCAAAATAGAGGAGCAAGACTACTGCAAAGGTTTGAATACGGTACAAGCATTTACGTACCAAGAATTTGTTGAAGCAGCCTTCAAATGCTGTGACTTCCTTAGTACAGTTATTGGAATCATAGTTTTTTTCAGCCAAGCAGGAGAACAAGGTCATCATCTCTGGTAAACAGGCAACATCTGTAATTGTAGCAAAATTCATGTTTTAATTATAGGCTACACTTGAGATGAGCATTAATTTCTTCCAAATAGGTCCCGCCATGCAGCTATGCACAAACTGAAGGTAGCAACATTTTTAATGCATCATTTTTGTTTAATTACAGAGCTCACAAAAGTTCAAAGCCAGGACAATGGGTGGACGGGTGTATACTACTTCCGCGACTTTTAATATAAATAAATAAATAAATAAATAAAAACACAATAGAAGGGGGAAAAAAGCCACAGGTGTAGGAAGAGCAAACTGCAGGCACAAAGATGTGCATTAAGCAGCATGGAAATACTGCCCTTTTACAATCCTTCATGCTGCTTAACAAGATGCAAACTATACAATGGTCACACGGTGCACTTTCGATCGCGGTTGGGCTCAATGGCAATCAAAAGAGCCCCGGCTGACCGGGAATTTCATTCAGAGTTTAGTCATTCATTTTGGTACTGAATCAGTAACTATAGCAGTGACCTGCTTATATCTTCACCATTAAAGAGTCTTTGCAACCAACTCGTTAGCGCTGAAATCTCCGCAAAGTAGTCACATTTACCAGTCTTTTTCGTACGATAGCATAGTTAACGTCGATGCTACCCTTGCCTGTCCAGTATAGGCGAAGAACGGCGGTCATCTACGATTTCTGCACGAAGGAAGGCACAACGAGAGGAGTGGCGCTGTTCATCTGCTGGGCCCCTGCTGCAACCTCCGTTCCGCTTTACTCACCGCAAACAAACAACGTAAATGTCAGTAGCAAAAAGGCTCCGCCGAAAGCTGAGGTACTCCCGCCAGACACGCTAAACTTGCTTCCTTGAGTGGTGCAGACCGTAGACAGCGGCTCTGCATTTACACTGGAATAACTAGGAATATATGGAAACGATATATGCTAACACGAACTAGAACGCGATGTACTACAATCTTCGTGCGAAGCACTAAACGGCGGCAGCGCTAAACTCGTCACAAGTTGCGGCGGCCACTGAAGAGATGCTCTCATTGCACTAGGATCGAAAGTACCAGAAACAAAACGTAGAATGGCTTAACGACATGATACTTCAGTGCTGATTACTGGATAAATTGGTATTTGCAAAACATACCGTTCTGGCGACCTTTCTTTCCAGAGATCCTGTCTTTCAGCTGCATGGGCAAGAGCTGCTGGAACGGGACCGGTGGCTCGGCAGGTCGCCGGCCGTTTCCGTACAACGGCTCTGTCGTTCGCATTCTATTTACACAGACACACGATGACACGTTTTAAGAATTAGACAATGCAAGAAGCAAATGAAAGCGTTACGCTGGCACACATGGAGCACGCATAGCGCCGAACAGCGGAACACATGGAGGAAGGATGCGACAGCACGGTTTCCGTTCAGTGTTGCTAGGCAGACACTAATAATGACATTTAAAACAATTTGAACTGCTTATTATACTGCTGTAAGCTCGTGAAGACCTAAATTTTGAATATACTTGCTAAAACGGTACTGTTGTAAATACTGTGTTTTTGTGCAACAATGGCATTTTAGTCTTAATATTATTATATGACCCGATTTGGCGTCGCCCGGATAGCTCAGTCGGTAGAGCGTTAGGCTTTTAACCTAACGGTCCGGGGTTCGAGTCCCCGTTCGGGCGCTTTATTTTTTTTTTCTTTTTCTTTTTTTCTTTCCGAATCGAAACAGCATTCTTGCAGCCAACAGCGGCCGTGGTGACAGGATCGACTGAATGGATGCCGAGGGATACGAAGTTATTTTGCCTACGCTGCCATCAGGTCGTAGTGTTTTGAATATTTTTGCACGCGGATGTCCCGTCGAAGCCTTACCGAGTCGAACATTTCCGGGACACGTTGGCGCATCTTGGGGTGCTCCCTGAAATTACAGCGTTGGGGGCATATCAGATGAGCCACGTGTGGGCTGTGACATTCAAGAGCACGGAAGGGATGAAGGCTTTGGCATGTAGTGAAATGAAGGTGAAGGGCCAACGTTGTTTGGTTATCGATGCGACAAACCAGGACGTGCATCTGAAGCTTCACTGGCTTCATTTAATGTGGCCGATGATGATGTGCGTGTAGCGCTTGCTCCGTTCGGAAATGTTTCCGAGGTCTCGAAGGAAAAGTGGAGAGTTCAAGGGATCCAAGACAAGGGGTCGATGACGCGCCTGGTGCACCTCGAGCTCCATAGCGGCATTAAGGTAGATGACCTTCCGCACCAGCTCCTCGTCGCTGGTGACATGGCCCTCCTAGTCGCGCCTGGAAGAGCGCCACTGTGCCTGCAGTGTCACAGTAAGGACCATATCAGACGAAAATGCAGAGTTCCTCGTTGCACGCACTGCCGTCGTTTTTGACACGAAGAATCTGAATGCGTGAAGACGTACGCAAGTGTTGCGGAGCCGGTTGGAGGAGAATACACCGCGGAACTCGTCATGGACGAGGCTGACGCTGAAGAAGCCGCAAGCGAAGCAACTTCGAAGCTCGAGGGACTTGATGCGGCAACGTTAACCCTGCCCGACATGCTCCAAGACGCAAATGTTAACAAGGAAAGCCGAAAGATGACCGACGCAGCTGGCGACGCCACCGGCGTCGTGAAAGTGCAGGATGCCACAACGCCGTCGACGTCACCTGAGGAGCCGGCAGTCATGGAAGTGAGCGAAGGACCAACTGGCGTCTCAGTATCCAAGCGAGGCCATGACGCTACGCTGGACGAGCATGAGGCTTTGGCTGCAAGGATCTTGGAAGGACCGCCACCAAAGGCGGCGATATCACTCGGCGGTCAACGCTGCGACCGCGTCCGAACATACCTCCGGACCGGAGGCCGGCGGAGACGCCGCCGACGTAGCCGCGAGAGCGTGTGCTTCGCGGCGTTTATTCTGGAGTCAATAAGTGACCAAGCCAAAACTCAAGGGACGATGGAAAGCCATGACAGGGACTGTGCCTTCCGAAGGCTGCCATGGCAGCTACGGAAGGTTTGTGCAAGATGCGAAGGCAGCTTTGAACCCAGACGCATGAGTGGGTACCATGCGGTTCGTTTGTTCTTCATAAAACATAACAATGGCTCAAAACACTGTACTTCGTTTTGCCACTATAAGTGTCCGCGGTCTTCGTGCCAGAAAGCGGCAATACTAGCTTAGCCGGCTTTTCTTAGAAACAGATGTTGATATAGCAGCGGTGCAGGAGACAAAGATAGAAAGTGAGGAACGGACGGATCGCATGGTGTTGCAGTTCCGCAATAGATACAATGTTTGTGTATCACATGCTGTTGGGACTTCCGCGGGATGCACTATCTTCATTAGAAGCAACCTGGGAATTAGAGAAGAAGAGGTTTTTTTTTCTTGTGAAAGTGGAAGACTGGTTTTTGTGGATTTTTCTTTTTTGGGCGTAGGTTGGCGCGTGATATGTGTCTACGCCCGAAACATTCAAAGCGAGCGTGCGCCTTTCTTTGAGAGAGTAAGTCAGCATTTACAGTGTGACAGAAAAGTCGTATTGCTAGGAGATTTTAATTGTGTATGTTTCGCGGCCGATCGAATGAAAAACATTCCAGTGCGTGACAAAAGTGCTTTACTTTTAAACACTCTGGTGCAAGAATCTAATCTGGGTGACGTCGGTCATTTCCTGTGTGGTACTGGCACGCCTGCATTCACACGTTTTCAAGGGCAAAGTCACGCAAGGCTAGATAGAGGGTATGTCGCACTGGAGCTTGTTCCGATGTGCGGCAGCTATAGTGTAGTAGTAGTAGTATAAAACTTTTATTTAAAAAAAAAGAAAAAAATCACATTCAGGTCCAGTGGGTGGGTCCCTCAGTCCAGGGCCCCACTGGCGATCGCGGCACGCCGGGCTTGGTCGAGAAGGGCCAATTGGTCCTCCCGCACCGTGCTGGCTAGCCACACCTCCCACTGCCTACTGTTGGAGTTTTGCCCCATAAGGGGTGATTGGATTTCTTGTGGCCGACTCTGGCACGACCATGTGATATGGTCAAGAGATGGTCGCCCTCCGCACCAAGGGCAAGTGTTGGGATACCGGGTGGGGTGTATGTGGTGTAGTAGGAGTAGGTGTGGGTATGTACGGGTTTGTAGTCGGCGCCAGTCCCGCATTTGCGCTGAGTCCAAGGATGTGTCTGGAAAGCTATATTGTTGCCTTCCTCGTCTCTGTGCCTCTAAGATATCTTTTGCTGTGATCGGGGATTCTACGAGAGTGCGTTCCGTCGCTCGGATGCTATATTCTCGAGCGAGGCGGTCCGCCCTCTCGTTACCCGTCACTCCGGCGTGCGCCGGACACCACGTAATAGCGTGGTGTTCCGTGAGATTTCTTCCTAGGATTTTGATGGTGAGTTTGGGCAGGGTGCCTGCCATGAAAAGGCGACATGCCGACTGCGAGTCGGTTAGTATTACCGCAGAACGTGCTCTATTTTCAGCGTCACGTATAGCCAGAGCCACCGCAGTAGCCTCTGCTGTGGCCACCGACCCTGTTCTGACTGTTGCGGAAATAGTAGTTTGTGCGTTTGTGGCTACCACAGTGAAAGTTTTGCTATCCTGTTTGCACGCGTCCGTGTAATGACCCAATGACCCAATAACAATGACCCAAAATGACCCATTTTTGTTAACTATGTTTCAAACAAGGCTGAGCGAAGCTATACCTGAATTCATTGTATCGTCACGTCGGTGCAGTCAAGGCAGAGTGCGTGGTTTCCTAAGAAGTAGTCTGGGCCTTTCAGCTGTTAAAGGTTCGGTTTTCCATGGAATACTTAAGTAGGGTATCACGAAAGCGCTTATATAAGGACCTGATAGACACAATGTTGCCGGTGCCATTGCATCGCTCGATGTTCTGCATTGGGCCTGAAAAGGACGTTCTAAAAAGAGTAAAACGAATGCCAGTACGCCCGTCGGTAAAGTCATTTTTTTTTCCAGCTCCCCACCAATACTTTACCTGTGAAACCGTGGCTAGAGGAAAATAGACTTTCTGTGCCTCGAAGCGTCAACTGTTTACTATGCCGGAAACCCGAAACAGTTGAACGCATATTTCTTGACTGCTAAGATGCTGTGTTCCATTGGGTCATTTTACAGAGAAGGCTAAAGAAGGACTTGCCGATTACACCATATGGGATTCGTTTCTTGCCTACTTTAAATGAAGACAATGTACCGTGTGACATGTTCATGCTGGTGTCCTTACATATTTTATGGAAAACTAGAATTGCCATGAGACATGCCGAAATAAACGCCCGGCCTGTTAGAAAACACTTCATTGAAAGCATTTGTTATATTAAGGAAATGTATAATTTGCAAAAAGAAAAACCAGCATGGCTCAGTGTGATGACTGAGCTTGCGAATTTCAAGCGTTCTTAGCCCCGTGACTGCCACCCAATGGTAGAGATTCTTGTCGTGACTGTTGCGTATTGTTAAAATGTATTGTTTTGTATGTTGCCATGTCGGTAATAAAGAAAAAAACGTCGCCCGTGGCTAGAGGAAAGAGGGATTTATGTGCCATGGGGAAGCAGATGCTTTCTGTGCAACAAAGCTGAAACGATTGAACATGTTTTCATTGATTGTAATAATGCCATATTCTTTTGGGATATATTACAGAAAACTTTAAAGATAGACCTACCCCTCAATCCACTGGCATTCGTTCTTTACCCCGTGAACGCGATATTGAACAGATGGATGTTATCTTTTTACTTGGAATGGCGCAGTATGGCGTAGTCTGTTGGCATATAGACATTGTGATGTTAAAGGCCGAACTGTGTATGAATATTTTGTGGAAATATTTGTGAAGGTACGTGACTTGTACAAGATGAATGACTGTGATGAAGCTGCGGTATCAATGCTTGATACAATGACACATATAAAACGAGTGTGATCTATGATCACAAACACTTTTGAGGCTTGTAGCCAAGCTGGAAATAATAAAGAAAAAGCCCGGATAGCTCAGTCGGTAGAGCGTTAGGCTTTTAACCTAACGGTCCGGGGTTCGAGTCCCCGTTCGGGCGCTTCTTCTTTTTTTTTTTCAAACTAAAACAGCAATATTGCTTACATCTAGGGCTCCATGTTTTCGGAGTTTATTTTTCTAGAAACTCGGAGCGTGTTTTTCGGAGTTTATTTTTTTGGCGGAAATTCGGCGTTTATCGGAGTTTATTTCTCGTAAACCCCAATTCTCCAAAATTCGGAGTTTAGTTTTGCATTATTCTCAATGAATACTCCAAAATTCTTAGAAGAAATATCTGAACATGAAAACATTAGAAAACACGAAGCGTATTTTAGTTGTATGGAAGGTTTGAACACACAAACACATATTGGGGGCGAGGACTTACGGAGTCGCCATCTGTCGGAAGCGCCTCCCTTGCGTAGTATGAGGGATAACGCGGCGTGCTCCTCATAGGTCTGGCTTACGGCGCTCGATAAAAACACGCGCCAGCCCTCCAGTAGATTTTTCTCTTAGTGATGGTAACTCACTAAGAATTTAAACAACGCGTGGAAGCGTCCGGACACCGCAGTAGCTATATGGTAGACGACCCGCCCCGACCCCACTATCAAGCGTTAAAACACCCACCCGCGCACACGCATACACACACGCATGCACTCACAAGGGTGTGACGTACGGGTTGACGTGTCGGCGCGGACGCTTAAGGTCGGAGCGTTTCAAACAAACCTTTCGTGGCACAGGCGCTCCATCACCTGCAGTCTTTGGTGACAAGATGGGGGGCGATAAAGGATAAAATAGAGTAGAAAATATCGACGGGTCAGCCGTGTCCCCTAGCACCACTTTAGAGCTGCTTCTGGGAGCCATTCGTCGGAGTGTTTCGCATCGCAGATTCGCAGCACGTGAAACAGGCCGTGTACCAAATGGCGTAGTACGCCGACTGCACGAGACCATGCAGGTTGTAGCGTGATAGCGATGATCGATAAGACCCGTGGCGATAAGACGAGAACCAGTTTTTCACCATGCAGGAACGCAGGTGTTTTACATTTACAAAAGTGCAGACTGGCACCAAGATCACCGCAAGTTGCTTGCGAAACTGGGTGCTTGTGACATGGAACTTTTGTAAGGGGGACAGCTGATGCTATAAACAGATGGACGAATGCATCAACGAATGCCTTTTATTCACTTATGTTTTTGTCTATATACACACTCTTTCAGCGAAACCAAAGAGCACATTTAAGTGACATCAAAAACGCACTGCTGGGTCTCAGTAAATGGGAACTATAAACGGGCGTGCACAGAACGAAAAGTACATACAAAGAATGCGTTTAAAAAGCATAGTTTATAAATCACTATCAAATATTCGTCTCTTTCAGAGTTTCAACACAAGGCCGGCTTGTGAATGACCAAGCATGTAACCCCTGTGATAGAAATTTAAATGTTACTTCGCCCACGTTCTGCCGGTGCCTTTCATTGTTGTATAGTCAGCCTTGTGCATAGCTTCAGACTCTCGTATAGTAATTAATTAAATTAGAATAATTAAATTATGGGGTTTTACGTGCCAGAGCCACGATCTGATTAGGAGGCACGCCGTAGTGGGGGACTCCGGAAATTTGGACCACCTAGGGTTCTTTAACGTGCACCTAAATCTAAGTACACGGGTGTTTTCGCATTTCGCCCCCATCGAAATGCGGCTGCCGTGCACTCCTATAGTAAACAAATAGAGATGTTTTTGTTTGTTTGTTTGTTTGTTTGCATGTCTTTGCAGCGCTATTCAATCTACACAAAGACTTGCAGTATGTTTAAAAAAAGCGTTACTCACTTGGGGAGCCGCGTCTAAATATTTTGCACAGAGGGTACTACAAACTGGGGATACCTACAGCATAAAAAGAGCCGAATTTGAACTAAGATCATGAAAAATCTGTGCGAGTTTCATTTCAATGACATGGTGCCTCAATGGATACAAAAACAATATGCTATACCAGGATGCACAGTTATATGTATTACTACGCTGTTAACACTGTCTGCATTTGTCCGATGAAAAACAAACAAAACAAAAACGAAGAAGAATACGAAAGCACAGAAACTGAATACCAAACATACCTCCGAACATTGCGGCCATACCGCCGAGACGATGTTATATGAGAGATTTGTATTCGGAATTAAGTCTCGATACCACGAATCTGGGCCCTTTTTGCGCAGGAATAAACATCAACGAATGCTTTCAGACTAAACTATTGTTTCTTTTTAATACTACGCAATCCTTATTTATCGGCAGTCGATTAAGTCTTTCGGGTCAGATGTTCTCACAACATTCGACGTAACTCAGCTGGTGAGAAAATTTCACAGACAGGGTGGCCATATTCCGTGTGGTCTTACGTCATTTTCTGGCATGTCAAGGCTGCCCTCTCAGGAGAAGTCACTCAATGGTTATTTCAAGAGCGTAATCTACAACTCTGTCCTGACGTTTTCGTTTCGAGTCTCTTTTGAAGCTAAAACCATCAACACGTGCCCCATGTAAAAACTAAGGAGGCAGTACGTGACACCTACTCACATTGCTCTATACAAGGTAAGAGAAGGCTTGCACGGCTCTTACTGTTAGAACATTCAGGAAGGTTGACGCTCCCACTGAACACCAAGCTTTCGAATAACAATCAGTAAAAAAAAACTAGTAAAAAAAAATGCACGGGCTGCCGGCCTTCCTGCGTGACGTCATGGCTGAAAGCGCGCAGGCCTCAGTATGTTTTTCAGGACGTGCTGGCTCAGCATACTACCTTGCTCTTACACATACACTGAAGTTCACTCATCTTGTCGTGTGTGCTGTTATATCGCGGCCCGAAAAAGTCGCGCTCATGTCGCCGCTTGAAGTGTTGCACACGTCAAGTGGCAGATGCAAAACAATTCGCCAAAGCTGGTCATGCTGCCCACTCTTGTAATGAGACTAACTTTTATGGACTAAGACAGCGTACTACATAATTTTTGTTTCTTAGCTTTTTATTGTATAGCCGGCGTTAAAAAAAATACGTAGTGCTGAAAGTGACCCGGAACTGCCCAAAGGCTCCCCCTGACTATGCATTCAAGGCAACCCAGATGAATAACGGGGTCTCCGAGGCCTCGTATTGCGCTGAATGGTTCATCGTTATGCGAATGGAGAAAGAGAGCGTTCGCACAAGGACTTGGAGGAATAGCAAGGGTACCTACCTAGTTCCGGCTATTTGTGTTTCTAGACCAGCAATATATATGAGATCGAACAGAAGCATGTGCCAGCATTGCATGGCGTGCTCACATGCACAAGAACAATAATATGCTGCATTCTTTTCTTTTCCATGTTCTTTCTTTCTTCACCGTACAGTTTTATCTAGTGATCAACGAAATTTCGAAAGTCTAATCACAATACACACGTAAGATTAATTAGGAAAACAATAAGACATATACATACACACAAATATCTAAGAAATGTTCCAACACGCTGAAGGGCAAAAGTGCAGTAACCGGTGCCCCTGTGGAAAAATGCAATACACAGAGGGAACTAGGCTCGCACTGAATGTATGTAAATATAAAGAGAGTGCCTATGCGTAAATAACGAAGGCGCCTTCGAATGTTGTGCATGCAATGCTATTAGCACGGCGCAACATTTGAAACGGCGCCACACGTCCGTTGTAAGGGTTGCCAAGCTTGTGCTTACAGCTTGCTCCCAGATGCCCCGTCACAAACTTCGTCTCCAGCTGAGTTCGACGAAGTGCCGGTACTTAACAAACTTGTCACCATGTCTCGCTGCTCATTGGCGACATATAAGGAGTCGCGCACACAACACACCGCACTCGTTAGCTTTCACTTGACTCGCGGGGTTCACACCAAAGGGCGCGCATGTCCCCGTCAACGCACTCGACTTGGCACGAACACATTGTGACTTTCGAATGGGAAGTCCGGAAACGCGTCGAACACTTCCACAGAATCGATTTCTCGCCGAGTCCTTCGCACAGAGAAAACACATGGATAAGTTCTTGTCGTCTGATGCCGAAGCACACACACACACATGTTCAACAAAAAAGACAAAGGCACGCTTAACGGCACACCATATGAAACTTAAATTTCGCCTTCGAGTGCAAGGAATAAACTATTTTCGCTTAGTTCTTGAAACGTAACCCGTTACTTGACATTTAGGACAGATCTCGCGCATTCTGATATGCACGTCAAGGACAGGGTGCCGTCTTGTACCAATTGCGGTCTAATTTTCATTCTTTTCCTTTGCCGTTTAGTGCCCCTGCGCATCGTATGCATATAGCCACACATAAGGCCTTCAAATATAAGTTTATATCCGTGTCCCATATGAAAACAATATAGAAGATACGCAAATAGAAGTGTTATTGGAACAAACTCACAAAAACGGCTGGCACAAATTTCACAACAACGAATTGATTAGCGAGAACTCAGCAATTACCTTTTTTATTGATCCAGATAACTTAATTCGTTGATGTTACAATGTACAAAGCGGCCGCTATTTAAGAGGTCAAACCAATCATGTGACGTTATTTTAACAAGTACACACGTTGCCAAATATGCGCAACATATGATCTTCCGTATCATCAGTCCGCTAACCAAATGATGCAGTTGAACTGACGTAGATGCTGGGTATTTTTTAAAACAAAATGTTTGCAAGCTAAACTTTAGATCCATAGTTTGGACTTGCGAGTTGTGTGTAGCTCATGATTCTCATCGGCGATGCAGCTGGCTTATTATTTATTACGCACGCATTGCGCTTTTCAATTGAAAAGCTTGTATTCAGCACGTCCGATAGCATATCTACGAATTTTGTTTTTTAATTTAGCTATACTGACTGGTGTGGCAGAAATTATGGCACAGGAAATTTCAACCTGAGCGGAGTGTCTCCCGATAATGTGGGGATGATTAAAGTATCACTACGCTGTTTCACGGCTGTTCACTACAGGCTCGAAGAAAAGTGTTTGATGCAGCTATATACACAAGGCCAAGTTGAACGCAAATCTCAAGTGACAAATAAGGTCCTCTTGAAATATATATGCAGTCTGCCTCCTTTTTTTCTCCGCACCATGTTTTTTTTTTTTCTGGCTTTACAGCGTTTTCTCAGCGGACGCCGTGCCGCTTCCCTTATTATGCACCTTTTACAATGCAGCGCGCCATACAGTAACCAGCGAACTGCCACAGCTCTTAGTGATTAGAGCCGTGAGGTATCTCTTCAATATACGTAAGTGAAACCCGCGGCAGATTTGGGTCTTCGCGCACATCGACCAAGCAGTACAGCAAAGCTCGCGCTTCGGAATCAAATACAAGCTATAGTAGCAACACAAATGCTACATCGAACTGAATGATCAGATAATTCGATGACTGTCGCGAGACAAACTTGGCATAAGTCAAAAGTCCTGAAGTGAAAGAAAAAAAAAACTTTCGAGAACTTCCGATGTGACGTCTACACAGGCACTGGCGGTCCATCAGGCAACCTGGACAGTTTTCAAAGCTCTCACTCGCCAGTACGGCAGCTGGCTCCCCTGCCAGCCACTCTCTTGGTGGTAACATAACAGGTGTCCGTGCTTCATCCGTGCGCCGTTGCACACAGATAATAACGGCGGAAAAAGAAGGAAAAAAACGTCTGATGCCGGGGAATCTTTAGCTGCAGGGCACCCGTAGCCGCAGCATCGTTAGGAGTCGAACGGAGGCGCCTACAGCTTCTCGTCCACGCCATATTCGAGGTTGTAGTAGGCGTGTTCGGGGAAGTTGTCCAGGTCGATGTATCCGGCGTTCAGCTTGATGAGTTGGTCAAGGTCAGAGGCGAGCCTCGAGAAGGGCGGCCGCTCCTTGGGGTCCGGGTGCCAGCAGGCGCGCATGAGCCGGTACAGCTCCCAGCGGCAGTGCACCGGCTGCACCATCACGCGGCCGTCGCGCACTGCGTGGATCACCTCCTGGGCGCTCAGGCCCGGGTACGGCGTGGAACCTGGGGAACAAGCAGCGAAAGGCGGCCCACCGGGGCTTAATAGCAGTCTTCGGAAGAAAGAAAAAAACAAGGGGGGGGGGGGGGTGCCCGCTTTTTCCTGACGATCAGGAAATTCAAACCACAGAAGCGGGATATAATTTTGTCCCAAATATTATTGGAGTGTTTGACTATAAACAGGCGCAGTTGACTTGAAGCATAAGACAATGAGCTGGATGTGCACGTCGGGTACACTTCATTAGGGAAAGATTGATACTTCGTGTGCGTGTGTGGTTAAGCCCGCTTTATTTAGTACTATTATCACTTGGGTAAAATGTTTTTTTTAAATGCTGCAACGGCAGAATAACTAGATTTTTTTTTATCTGCAATATTAGCGGCCCTGGTACGACCGAGGTAGTACCAAGGTTTTCCGGTGAAAGGAGCCCTTCGTCACTCGAACATACATATACAGTTAAATCTCGATATAATGAAACCTGATTTTACGAAGTTCCCGTTCTACCAAAGAAATTTCCATTCCCCGCCAAGTACCCGTAAGGTTCACTGTCGTCATCAACCCGAATTAAAGAAACTAGCTTGAATTAAACCCGACTTAACGAAGCTTTTCCAGAAATACATGAATAAAAGAAAGCTGTGATTTCTCCCTAATTTTGGCGCAGACGGGTTTTTGCTTCGAGCGTGCGCTCTAATGCTATCGCGTTAGAGCATCAAGACACCCTAGCCACTGCCATAGCTTTATTTTGACGAGGCTGCACGCCGCACCTACGCACGGAACAACGCACTCAGCAGTCACTGGCGTTAACGTACCAGATACGTACCACTGGTATTCTTACGTACCAGAACCTAACTACCGCCGCGAGGTCGGCGGTATAGTTAGGCCGCCTTCGCGGACTTTTTACACGCACAGGCGTGGGTTAGCGGCAAAGACAATGTCGCGGTACCTTATGGGTGTCGTTACGTTACAATTTTAAATTTCGAAAGACCGTAAAATAAGTTACTCGATTTTCCGAACTTCCCGATTTAACGAAATAATTCGAGCACGGTCATCACTTCATTAAATCGAGTTTCAACTGTAACTAGCGAAGGGTGACGGGCTATGCAAGAGGTCTATACGGCAAACTACGAGTTATTTATCTAAATTTTCGATTTGCCTTATTTCCTTTTCCCTCACACACACGCACACAAACACACACACACACGCACACACGCACGCACACGCACGCACTCGCACGCACGCACGCACGCACGCACGCACGCACATCATGTCAAACCCTACTCACATATAACAAGCTATATAGTGTTTTTTCTTTACTTCGAACACTTTCTGAAAAACCTACAAACTGTATTCGAATTAAGTCCTTACTTATGAAATATGCCCGGGCGGGCATCATTTGCAAGAAAAACCGAAGTAAGCCTTTTACTAATTAAACTAATTACATTAATTAGGTCATTCGGCACAAAGCTTACGGCACACGTTTATATTGGATTGGAAAGTTGAAGGGAATCGTTATAGAATTGTAGTTACAGGTTTCCACATTTCGAATGGCCATCTAGCCCGAGATAACCAGCTTCAAATTATTCGTTCAGTTTACACGATTTTGCACGCTGCACCGCGAAGCGCGGCTCGCCGTCCAACATCTCTGTGGCATAAAAGTGTGGCGTCAAATCAGGCTGCCGTCGCACTTCCCACGAGGTGATTCCGACTGGCGGCTTCCGCATCTCGCGGTTGGTCGCAGGCTCGCTTCAGCGGCAGGGGCGGCGAGACAGTCCACTTTATCGCGCGCTATGGCGAAGTCAGATTGAGCCGCGCTTCGCGGTGCTGCCTGCGTAATCAGGTAAATTGAGTCCACATTTTGACGACGCTATGCATATCGGTCTACACGGCTATCTTGAAGTTTTGAAATGCGGAAGTAGTCTGTTACAACGATTCCCTTCAACTCTCCGATATAAACATGTTCCGAAAAGTTTCCAACTAAGGAAGTAACTATTAAAATTAGCTTATCTAGTGAACGAATTGCTTTTTTTGTTCTTTTTTCTTTTTTTGGCAAATGATGTCCTCCTGGGCAGATAATTCATCTGTGGTGACGTTGTTCGAATAAATTTTGCAGGTTTTGTTTAAAAAAAAAAGATGTTCGAAGTAAAAGAGAAAAAAAAAGCTCCGTATAAACGTTATCGGGTCACGTGGGCTCACTTTCATTTGGCAGTAGGACTGGCCAGGCATATCCCAATAACGGACCGCGCAGCCGCTGCCACTGAGATGGGCTGAAGCACGTCATGTCTAACATCGCCCTGTTGTTCTAACTTCTCCACTCTAGAGTGGAGAAGTTAGAGTGGAGGCTGCTGCAAGGTCATCTGCACGTGGTCAGGTGGCGCTGATTGGACACCTGTATTGGTGTCACGTGGACCCTCGAGCATGGTATAACTGCGCATGCCACGGTGCGCACACGTATCGTCAGGGAGCGCGGCGGGTTTATTGCTGCACTCATGATAGACGCTCACGCACAGATATACGAGGTGATATTTTTAATGTAAAAAATAACCTGCGGAGGGTAGTCGGATTACTCGAAGGTCAGGAAATTACTTGCACGACAACTCGCACTGTGACGCTGGCTATGACAAGGGAAGTGCAGTTTGCTACCTTTTGTAATATATATATATATATATATATATATATATATATATATATATATATATATATATATATATATATATATATATATATATATATATATATATATATATATATATATATATATATATATAGCAGAAACCCCGCCCTTAGCGCCAGCTTCAAGAAATAAGTTCTTGGTTTATGCAGCGAAATTCATCGATGTTACAGTTAACATGTGGTTTAGAATATGTGTCACTTGCGCCTCGCGTAAGAAAAGAATTTTACTTTGATTAAGGGGAGAGAGTGTGAGATACAAGCTTTAATGATATGCTAAAGATGTTAGCCTGGCTGCTCGCCTGACATGCTACTCCAGGTTGTGAGTGATTGTGATTATGGTATATGCAGTCTACCTATACATAAATGCGCCAGCTGTTCACGTCACGACGAAGCAAATAAAGCATGCCGAACAATGGCAGCCGTGCCGCCATTCTCATAACGGCGCTTGCTTTCGGTTTTCGCCGTTTCCTGCAGCTGCTTCTTTGACTCTGAACGAGCTGTTATAGCTGGATTCGCACTACAGGTCAAATAGCGAATTCATTCCGCAGAATAACGCGCTGTAGCTTCCCGCACCCCCACCACTCCTTGACCAGAGCCGAACAAACAATATACAGGCAAATCCAGGCAGGATCCTTTCCCCACCCCTGCCTCCAGAACAAAATATACCCAGAGAGATATAAGAACACATGTCCTCACTGCAATGCATTAGGCACCCTTCGGCACGTCATAGGAGAGTGCAATTTTTCCATAGACCACCCCCCACCTATACCCATAACTAACCCCCCTGCTATCCCCACCCTTTACGAGCGATGGGAGATCATGCTGTCCAGCCCCGCCCTGGAAGACCAGCTCCGACTGATCCACAGGGGCCAGGCGGCCCTGGAAGCATATGGAGCCCGCGAAGAGGGAGCCACCCCATCAGACGCTTAACGCGTTTCATTTCATAATGGACCAGTAAAGTTGTTTCTCTCTCTCGCTCTCTCTGAGCTGTAACAAACCATGCCGCGAGCAGTTACTGCAGCCTTCGTCGTAATTCTGTGCAGCGTGATTCGTTCGCATAGGGCAACGTCATGCTCATCTTCGGAGTAAATCAGCGACTCAGCCCGCCATGTGAATCTAGCTCAAACGGATGACCATGCCGGGAAACATTCGAATCGTGATCAAGGTTGAAACGTGCGTCGGTTTCCATGCGCGCAGCGCGTAAGAGGAAGGCACGCTCTCAGTGCGAGCCTGCGCTCTGCCGCAGTGTGCTGCTGCAAAAGCCAGTGCCGTGCACGTGCAGCACGGGTGTGCATAGCAGCGGCCGATGCAACACGCACAGCCATCCGCATACCTAGCGTCACGATCTCCCACAGCAGGATTCCGAAGGCCCACACGTCGGACTTTGCTGTGAACACCTGCAGGTACAGGCACTCCGGAGCCATCCACCGTACAGGTAGCGCGCCCTTTCCGAGACGCGAAGGGAAGACGAGAAAAAGGAAACACAAATTAGTTGGCTGCAGCGACGCTTCAGTGCGCACATGTGTGAACATGCGACAACACCGTATATGTAGTATAAAAACGTAGACCAAGACTTGCTTGAAACCCAGTGGTTGATGTCAAATATCACTTGGCACGCGGACAGAAAATGCGGATTTTGTTTTAGGTTTATGCGCTACAATGCATCCACTATATATACATATAGGCAGCTTGAGGCAGCTGAGCTGAGCTTAAACTTGGATGACAAGAAAACAGCAGCAATTTGGAACGTTTCTTCACCCCCTCCCCCTTTTCTTTTATGAACTCCGTTCTTTATTCTAGAGAGCCTGATACCATCTGGGCTGCCATCTGCTAATGCCATCAGGTGGGGTGGATCATAAAAGTGAGGACTACGCTGAGAAATTGGAAGAGCTAAAAGGCATTATTAACGTTAGTAAGAGAGGTCGTAATCGTTAGAAAGAATGAGAGATTCCTTATGACAACGGCTGCAGAAAAATCAAAAGTCCATTTAAAATTTTATCTATACCAAATAACACGACTCATTGTTGAGCAGTATATTGATTGCACTTCATAGGGTTTCAAACAGTCAGCCACTATAGGCCAGAAATTATTTGCAGATGTGTGCGGACGTCTGAATGATATAAGGATTCCCTAGAAAGGTATCTTGGCCATAAAGGTTGAGAGCAATGATTTGTTTCTTTCTTGAACACTGTAAACGCTGTGCGATTACAGCGCAGATGCAGTTGTTGCAGCATAACTTTTTTTTTCCTATTATGCAATTAGTGAGGCGCTCCAGTAATGAAAACACATAACATTACAATCTTATCGCAATTCAGCTGTGTCGTTCATCCCAAGAAAAAAAAAAAAAAGAAAGCGCTCATTGGCAGTCTTAGCGTCGTAACTATTATGCAACTCATTATCACAATCATGTAACTGTGAGCCACTCAACAATATATAGCTTTTTCTACGCACTATGGACAAACAAATGCTCACTGAATAAAGTCGCGTGCGGCGCGATAGGCCCCGTGCGTTGGCTGCATTACAGACAACGTCAGTAATTATCGTTTTCATTTTATTATTTAACTTCTGCCCTCTAAAGGCGCGGTAGATGCTACCTTGTGCTTGGTATATAATGAGTGAACAGGAAGATTCCTGATGCGCCAGGTTGCGTGTGGTACCTTGGACTTCTGCTGATAGACGTCCGTCTCGGAATCTCGAACGCTGCGAGATAGGCCGAAGTCGGCCACCTTGCATTGGCTGTGCTCGTCCACCAGCACGTTCCGAGCGGCCAGGTCACGGTGGATGATCTGCGTGTTGCGGAACCCAGGTTCGAAAATCCTTAACATACGTATAGTCAGTCAGCGCTGGCGCAGGCCCACGATCGCGCAAAGACGCAGTGCAACATGCTTGATCCGTAATTCGCATTATCGCGTGCTGAACGCCTCATTGCATTCCGGACTTGTGGCTGTTGCGTTATTTGGCGTCACGAAGTACATTCTGTCCATTCTGATAATGCACTCGACGGCCACAAGTTCAAGAGTCGATAACCCGATACCGGTATATACTACACGGGCGCCGGACATAAAGAAGATGTAATCCTTACAGCTGTAGTATCCGAAACCTGGCATAATGCAAACATGCACCTGCATGATGAACCCTTTACTACAGAGACAGAAATCACGGCTATCATGGAAGACATTGCAATCCGCTCGCACCAACGTGACCACATACTTACACTAACGGACATACAGGACGCCTGTCGAGTCTTCGAACGAGGACGCTGACCTCCTCATGCGCATTACATACTCGGCCAACACGTTGAGTAGAACCCACAACTGCGACTCTTCAACCAATGGATACCTGGCCATGAAGGCATACCGGGGATCGAGCCAGCGCACAGTCTCACCCACGAATTTGATTATCCTGGACATCCATGTTCATGGCCAGATTCAAGACACAAGGATCACACTTAACGAACATGCCAAACGAAGATACTGCATGCTAGAGTACAACTCTAGCAGTTCTAGGTTCTAGGCAGTTCTAGGCGAACAGCCAGGCGTGACATGACTTGTGAAGAGGCGTGTATAACCGAGCGCACGCGGACCCACTCCCTGGTAATCGCGCTCACAATCTACCACTTTACCAGGCCACCAGATCCCCGAACTTTCGCTCAGCGCGAGGACTTCTTGTCTTTCATACACACCCTACGGGACTGCAGTTCCATAGGGTGTGTATGCATGCCCCATAACTCGAGACTCCCGTACGAGTACACTTAAGCCTATACATCCAGCCTCTGTGAATCACTGGCTCCGTCCCCGAACCCACACCTACATTATCATAAAGGCGCTTGTTCAGCACGTCCGTATAACGTGTTGGCCGGGACCTGGTAGGCAATCACAGTCTCACAGCCGCAGCTCCGTACTAGGAGCTGTATTATAATAAAATTCATTCTCTCTCTTTCGATGACCACGGGACGAGAAAAAAGAACCTAGCAGTATGTGCCCGCCTGCACCATTTCACGCGTTCGCACCCACTGGTTTAGCCGAGAGGCGAGCTTTGATGTGATCACTTCCGATTGCGATTAGCCGATTATACAATACCTGGTTACGCCGCCGGGAGGCAATTTAATTTGAGAGTGGTTTATCGACGGCTGGGGTACGTCATATGTCACGCTATACCGTTACATACGGGGGAGTACCCCGCTCTATGGGGCCTTGCGCCCCGTAGCTCGCAGCACCTTTCATTACAGTTATTCCATCCATCCATCCATCCATCATATGTATCCATCATATCCATCATTACATATGTACCCGTGCGCTTCAATTCGTATACTCATCGTGATGTCACTCCAGCGTCCCCATTATACTTTACCGTCCATTTTTCATTTCGCAGACTGGTACCCTTATTCTTCTGCAGAGTAACAGGGTTGTGGATTTTTCATCCTTGCTGCGTCGTTTCTACATCGTTTAGATGGTGGCCGAACGTTTACGGGGAATTGTTCGCATCGTGTTGTCCTGTACCGCATTGAATATGCACTTATTTTGACCTAGTCTCGTTGAATCTTAGGCTGATGGCGCGCTCTTACATGAACTTTACCAGGAAGCCACAGCGGGTTCATTCACAGACGCGCCATTTAAGATAGAATGGAAATTTTCGCTTTTTCCTCATTCTGTACATATCGTACTTTTATAGCGATAGCGTAACCGCCGTCGCGCTATTTCAGAGAAGGACCTTAGTTCAAGTCCTCCGTTCTATATTCGCTGTGATCGCGGCGCAGTCTTCGCACGGCGTAAGAACGAAGAGGAGCATCTATGGGCGAGTTGTACATCCTTTTCTTTTTCTTTAGCTTTTTTTTATGTGATATGGAAATCGGAGCGTAAGCGACGCGGCACCGTTGACGGTGTCCCAGCTGACGCAAGTAGCACACGCAAGATGGGCCGTCAGTGTTGTCCCCGTGGGGTCATGGTCGGGAGTGCTGGCGACACGTACGCCCCACGGCTCTTTGTAGCGGATGCCGTTCGGCCGGCGCGGCTGGTCGGCCGGATATCCGATGGACACGGTTGCATGCAGTTGTCCCCGATGCGATCGCCATAAAAGCGCGGTACAGTGTGCGCCGCCGCGCGTTCTCTTGGGCGTCGTTCTCGCAAACACAAGATCAGTAAGAGAAAGTGTTTGCGAAAAGCGTGACACTCGCGTTTGCCGTATAGGTTTGCTTTATTTTCTTCCTGCAGGTTATGTGGAACAGCAACGGGCTCACTGAAAAGTAAAAAAAAAATATTGGTAGTTTATGGGTTCAAATGCTACTATGGGTAGAATTGATAGCGAAACGTTCATAAACGTTCTATAGAATGTTACAATGCATATTTATCACGGTTCAGCCATCTTGCCCTTCCTAACCCGTATATTTAAAAAAAAATGAAGAAAGGAAAAAAAAAGCTCATACGGTAGAATTGTTTAAATAGAAAATATCCGTCAATCGTGATGCTGCACCTATTATTAGCGGAGGTGGACGGCCAATGGCAAAGAGCACTCGCGAACGAAAAGCTTCATAAACTGGTCCCTCTCTTCGAAACCTATAAGCAACGTTGAAGATGCTGGAAACAGAGTTGTATAAAACACTCTCTATCGCGGGCTCAGCGGTGGCGCTCGCATGTGCATACACCACCGGCTCCGCTTGCGATCGTACCCCTTTCTTGTGGATGTAGTCCATGCCCTGCGCCACCTGCAGTGCAAACTGTGCCAGGTCCCGCGGACCCAGGCAGCCGTCGTCCTCGGGCTCGTTGTAGTACGCCCCCTGGGAACGATGCTCGCGCAGGAACGACTGCAGCTTGCCACGCGAGACCAGCTCCATGATGAGCAGCGGGGGCTCTGTGCATGAGATGGGCACTTTGAAACGCCAACAGCGCCATCTTCTGCGCTAATCTGTGGATAAGCCAACTACCTGGTGCAATGGACGCAGTTATGGCGGTACACAGAAAGGGGCATGCCAAGCAGCGAAGAGAGCCGTATAATTGCTTTCATCACCAAAATCACTTACGAACATCCGGCGTCCTTACACCAACGCTCTACAGTATACTGCAAGAACAGTTTCGCACGGACATGAGAAGCTGTGAACTGTTATAGTGACCTTGCGACTTTTTTATTTATTAAAAAATGATGCAGAACTTTCTTGGGGGGCATGAAAAAAGGCAAGAATAACAAATACGCCAGACTGTAGAAAAGAAGAGCAGTTTTTTGTAATGTGCGTACTACACTGCAGGTTCTTATAGAGACCGGGAGCACAAGATCGAATTATTGTAGACTCATTCTTACGCACAATTCTGTTATTACTAATGAAGAATCCGCGTTGAACTAAAGTTGCAAGTTGCTGACGCTACGTATAACCACGAAAATAAGTTCTTTAGGTGGGTTGATAACGATATCATGGTGTTTGTAGCCGAACGTAGTTAAGAAATGTTTCGGTACACCGTAATTGGGCATTGGCGAGCATAAGCCACCGGGGACCACAGACCGTGATAAAAAGATATGCGATCGCTGGGTAATGCAGCGATCGCGTATCTCAGCACATCATGGAACAAAAGTTGTTCAGCGCACATAGAACAACTGCCCTTGCGCGACAGTGTCTGGGGACATTAGCGTTTAGCCCGGTATAGTATATACAGGGTGTCCCAGCTAACTTTAGCCTGAGTTTAAAAATATACCGATGCACTCTAAGACGACGCGACCAAATGCGCGTTGCTCACTATTGTATCGAGTGCGTCACACTATTTCTTGTATATTGCTTAATTGTATGGTTAGTCAAGATTAATTAACCAACTTTGGAAGCGATGAAATTAGGCAAGACATTCCAGTTAGAAAGTTGTAGAGCGCTTTGCAAAACGTCCGATTAGACAGTTTCTAACTTTTTTATTTATTAGGCATTAGTGTTTTTCCGCTTACTGCAAATGCCCGCAAAATAAAAAGAAAATAGCACGTGACCTGTCCGCTTGCGCGGCGTGATTGCAGCGCTGCCAAACGCTCTGCGTACAAACGAAGATAGCCAAACGCTCTGCGTACAAACGAAGATAGCATTTAGCCGGTTGTGCTGCCGCTGCGCCTGCTTGTCGCTATCATGAACCGCCGCGAGGGAAGCACATCGGTGGCGTAAATCGCACGGCCAACGCCTGCGTCACTGCCCTATCGCCTTCTAAGCGGCAGCACACTCTCCTAGGTGCGATGTTAGTTTGTACGAGAAACGTTTGGGACAGCTGCAATCATGACGCGCAAGCGGACATGTCACGTGATAGTTTTTGTATTCCTCGGGCACCTGCAATAAGCGGAAAAACACTAATACCTAATAGATAGAAAGTTAGCAACTGTTTAGTCGGACGTTTTGCAAAGCGCTCTACAACTTTCGAACTGGAATGTTTTGCCTAACTTCGTTGCTTCAGAAGATGTGTAATTATTCTGGACTAATTATGCAATTAAGCAGAATAAAAGAAATAGTGTGACTTATTCTATACAATAGTCAGCAACGTGCATTTAATCGTGTCGCCTTAGAGTGCATGGGCATATTTTTAAGCTCTGGCAAAAGTTAGCTGGAACACCCTGTATAGTGTGACCATAGCAGGTAGCAAATGAACATAACCGCATCATTACTACATAGGGAGCCTAAAAACGTTGCGCACAGTGCAGCTGTTCGCATACTTTTTCGCACTGTGCATATCGGCACATAAAATAAAACAATATAAAGAAATGAAAAAGGCCCGTGCTCGTAGCCAACAACTTTGAACAGCAATAATAGTGCGCAAAAGCCGAAAGTCATTTTGTTTTTCTTCTCATTTTTGCCCGTAGTTTAGGAAATGAATTTTGTTGACAAGGTCTACAGTTTCTTATTGAACAGCTGTGATGATCAGAGGCATAACAGTTTAAGCATAGCATGCCTTTCAGTGGGCATATCTTGTTGCAGCTAGTGAACAACAGAAACTGCTGAAGTCACTGGCAAACATTCACGAAGTTTCTTTTTGCCCGCTTAAGCTTACGCGCTTCCGTGCGCAGAAAAGACGTCTTCCTCCGATGAAGACGCCATCAGCACGCAGCCATCGTTGTCTCACCGTAATAATCATTAGTTGAGGGGCCGAATTTTCCGAAGCATGCTCGCCCGGTGCAAACGAGAGAAATAATATAATAATAGTATAAATAATATAATATAATAATAGACGCATACGAAAAGCTATATAAAAGTATATTTACAAGGAAATACGCCGCACTGGGCCAAGAGGCAACAGCCCGCGCTAGCCTCTAATCGTCGTCGTCGTCTTCACAGTGCTCGCCTCTACGTCATCGCAAATACTGTTCCGTAGCACTGTTAATATGCCAAGGTAATCTTCGGGAACATGCAATGCACTGTCGATGACTCGTAAATGCTTCTCTGCGGCGGACCGTATACGGATGTTGTTGGCGTAAGAATACGAACCAAGATGGTAGTCTTGGTCTGTATGAGAGAGCACTCTTTTTTTCTTTTTTTTTCCTGATTCCATTCTGTTCCTGAGGCAAGTCGATTGTGGTAGTAACGCAGGCGGTAGGCCGCTCGGGCTAATTAACGACGGAACTTGAAAAATGATAGGAATAGAACTACTACATTATTCCGACACCACAAATGATATAAACGTACAGGACCCCGCCTAAAGGTACAGCGTCGACCATACTTCAGGTTGCCTTTTATTTATTTCTCACAAACATTTCTCTCACTCTCTCTCTCTCTCTAGCTCTTCAGGGTTGACGCCTCGTTAGCACTAAATCCAACAATAACCTCGACATTTCTTATTCAACTTCTCATAAAAGAAGTGGTCGACATGACGCTGAAGGCACCTATCTCCTTAACCCTGTAATGCTCAACGTATCAATCTATACGCTAAGTTCGGCACCCCAAAATACTGATTCGTGCACGGGAAACTTAACGCATAGTCGATAGCAGCGTTTTTGATTCACTGGAGAGAGATTTCAGTTGTGGATGATTAAAAAAACTAATAACTATTGATTAATTGCTATAATAATTAGGCTTCGACTCAAATAAGACCTCGTAAATTATTTTTTTTCCTCTAATGTTCTCACAATGGCCGGAAATAAAGGTGGACATGTTCTAATTTTTCTGATTAGAACTTGAGACTGACTCCAACCAAATAACTGAATTTTATTAGCCCGACGTTTCGGAGCCCATTCGGCTCCTTCTTCAGGGGGTTGTTCTTCGGGGGGTGGCGGTGTGCCGCTTTAAAAGCGGCACACCGCCACCCCCCGAAGAACAACCCCCTGAAGAAGGAGCCGAATGGGCTCCGAAACGTCGGGCTAATAAAATTCAGTTATTTGGTTGGAGTCAGTCTCAAGTTCTAATCAATTTCCCAACCAGACAGGCAATTCTGTCGAAATGTTTAGCTTCAAGTCTAATTTTTCTTCATGAAGAACTGTGTTCGGGCATTTCAGGGTTAACGATGAAAGGTTAGCCTGCAGCACTGCATTCCAAATTTTGACCGCTATGAGCGCTTAGTAATCTCTACTGAGGCGCTTCTCCTAAAAGAGTGAGTAACACTGTAGAAGAATGAAAAAAAAATAATGAATGAGCGCTATGGGGCAGTCCCAGCGAGGCAGCCGGTTCCGTTTTCTCACCGTCCAAGGTGCAGCATCCCAGGAAGCGTACGACATGCGGGTGCTTGCCCAGTTTCCGCATGAGCCCCATTTCGCGCACCAAGTCTCTCTTCTCCTCGTTGGTCGCGTACTCTGCGGGAGAGCGCGCGCGCGCGCGTACAATTAGCGAACGAAAGCCCGTCGTAGGACAAGCAATTCCTCCGAAGGGAAATATATATATATATATATATATATATATATATATATATATATATATATATATATATATATATATATATATATATATATATATATATATATATATATATATATATGAGCTCGGTTGCAAAGTT
Organism: Dermacentor albipictus; assembly: GCF_038994185.2. Lineage (NCBI taxonomy): Eukaryota > Metazoa > Arthropoda > Arachnida > Ixodida > Ixodidae > Dermacentor > Dermacentor albipictus. Next base: position 76,793,199 of record NC_091821.1, read on the forward strand.
TTGTACACAGAAGGTTGGCGGAGCTGCGTACGTGCTGCCCTCCGCATCTCTCCCTGTAAATACGGGATCCAGCTTGCTCCTTTCTTCCTCTACCAGCTCAATGCAAAAGCCTGCTTGTAGTGTGTCGAGTAATGTTTGTCTGTCTTTGTGCAAGGCTTAAAGTCTCCCTTCAGTGGAGAAAGGGGGAGGAGGCTCCTACGGCGGCGAAAAGTACAGCCGCACACACACACACACACACACACACGCACACACATATATATATATATACAAACATACACATATACATATATGACAGCAAACACTGACACCAAGGACAGCATAGGGAAAATTATTTGTGCTTAATAAATGAAATAAAGAAACGATAAATTAATGGAAATGAAAGTGGATGAAAAAACAACTTGCCGCAAGTGGGGAACGAACCCACAACCTTCGCATTTCGCGTGCGATGCTCTACCAATTGAGCTACCGTTTCCCCATCTACTTTCTTGGGTACTCATGTTTCCTAGTAGAGCCCTGGGAGTGTTAGCCAGCGCCACCACTCACAAACCGCTGCCGCTGTTTATGTTTATTTGGGCTAGTGTATCATTAGCAACACATACCAATTCTTTCACGTCCTTAAATGTTATAAATAAACTAGTGTCGTCGGCATAGATAACAAATTGTGCGCCGCTGTTGATATTAGCTATGTCATTTATATACAGGTTAAACAATAGTGGTCCTATTATGCTTCCTACAGGAACTCCAGCGAATATAGGCAAACTTTTTGAAGTTTTTACCTACGACAACGGTCTGATACCTGTACTGCAAGTAACTTCTAATTAAGTTCAGGAATGTTCCCCTAAAGCCATAAATGTCAAGTTTTGTTAGTAGAGTATTGTGATTAATGGTGTCAAAAGCCTTCGAAAAATCAATGAAGACGCCGAGTAACTAAATTGTCTTCAAAGCCTCGCAAAATTATCTCTTTTTGCATCAGTAAAGCTATTTCTGTTGAACGACCCTTTCTAAACCCATACTGGTAATCTGTAATTACAGTGTGCTTTTTACAAAAAAGAGGTTACTTTTGTATTAATCAATTTCTCGAGACATTTAGAAAAAATAGGCAGGATCGATATTGGCCTATAATTTGAGAGCTCGTTTCTGTCGCCAGATTTCAAAAGTGCTGTTACCTTCGCTATTTGCATGCGCCGAGGAAATATACCATGCGCCAACGAAAGATTGTACACGTGCTCTAAGACAGGATAGATTAGATCTAGAACATGCTTAGCTGGGCGAATCTGCAAATCGTCGATATCGCAACTTTTGCTATTTCGAAGGCTAAGAAACGTGATGTAGATTTCATGAATGTTAGTGGGGCTTAGGAATGCACTTTCGACGACTTTTGGTTTTACGTATTCTGTGCAACGAGGATCGTAGGAACTATTCACCAACGATACAAAATGATTGTAAAAGCGTCAGCCAATGCCGAGCCTGATGTCGGCTGATAATTCATTTCTAACTCTGCTGCATTCTCTGGCTGATTGTTTACACGAAGTAAACTCTTCAGTTTTTTTCAGGTGATATCGGTTCCCATTATCGTTTTTTCATTAAATAATTTCTCGAAATATTGCGCTTTTGCTACCCTTAGAGTACCATTTACTTTATCCCGGAATTTTTTTAACCCTCTCTCTCTCTCTCTTATATATATATATATATATATATATATATATATATATATATATATATATATATATATATATACATATACACACACACACAGTCTACCATCATGAAACAAAAGTAATCTGCGAAACTATATCTGGGTGTTCCATAAGTATAAGAGAACTGCGAACAATGTGCCGTTAATCAAATTTGATGTCTTATAAGGACTGCCTTTGTATAATTGAACAGAGCAGATTTTGCTAATCGTGGTAGCTTGGTATAGCGATGGCGCTGAGTCGATCGCTGGCGACTGTTCGATATCGGCAGCGGGGGCCGCATTTCGATGAGGCTTAAATGCAAAGAAGCTCGTGTACTTAGATTCAGGTCATGTTAAGGAACTGCGCGCGCGGTCAAAATCAATCCGCAGTCCCTATAGTGCGGTGTGGCTCGTAATGACATCGTGGTTTCGGCACGTAAAACCCCAGAATTCATTCGCTCAGTGTGCTAATAACTTTGTCCTGTAGCGAGTCCAGTATAATTAGAACGTTATCGAGCCGTCTGTTAAGAGGGCAATGAATGGCGCATTCTGCGATGGCTTTTCCGTGCGCAGCCAGTGACGGTGCCATTGCCCGCTGTGGGCACCAAGCAGCCCTGTTCTTTCACGAAAGTTTATTTATTTATTTATTTATTTATTTATTTATTTATTTATTTATTTTCGCGTGGCGCGATAGCCACACGCAGGTGACGGCAAAACACAACCTGAATGTCGGGCGCGCGGGGACTGCGTAGCCAATTACCTTTCCGCACTTTAATACGTATGAAATCTGTGAACTCGAATTCAGGTCTGCAACTGAAGAAACTGTCCTCACGTACCACACCCCACTTCCGCGCTCCGTCGCGAATACGCAGCAAGAGAGTTAGGCGAAGGCTAGTCGGCTTACGTGATTATGAAGCACGTCCACGGCAACGTTTTTCTGTCCGCAAGTTATTCTCTCAGGACTTTACATTGAGAGGAAGGAGAACTGGGTAGTGGCTATAGGAGAGCCCCGACCAACCACCAGGTAAAGGGCCGGGGCCGCAGTTAGTACAGAAACTTCGCACACCTTTGAGAGTCTTGACGGCGACTGGCGTGGACCTCTTGAAGCCGCCGAGCCCGTACGCCGTGGCCTTCCAGACGCGGCCGAAGTTGCCCTCGCCCAACACCCGCTCCAGCCGCACGTCGTTCCGCGGCACTTCGTCCGGACTCGAGGCCACCGGAGCGCTGGCACGAGGATTCGGCGGCGCCGAACTCTGCTGGGTAGCGTGGGTTGAAGTAAGAGCGCTTCGGTTTAGTCCTTCGGCGATGGTGGTGCTAGTTCACGTTCAACGTGCTGTATTACGTTATTCATACACAGTCACTCAAAAATTACGGATTGCATCTCTTGAAAAGTCGTACTCAGTTCTTCTTTGGCATTTAGGGGCCCCTCACGAAGCCCCGTAGCAAATTATGGTTATACACAAGAAGGTGCAAAGCGTCGGGCAGGGGGCGTGCGACCGCAAGAGTTTTTATAAAGGGTTTAGTAGTCCCGAGATAGAAATAAAACTAATAATAAAAAATAAATAAATAAATAAATAAAATAAAATAAAACCGGGCTAGTTCAAACTTTGATATTTGAGGCATTTCCAGCGCTTTAGGGGAAACAGGAAAACTGAAAAAATGACAACCTCCCTGTCATGTTCTGTCTTTTTTTTGTTTTTTTTATTAATATTATTCTTATCTAAATGGTGGTATATGCCTTGTTTTCGCCTAACACTAGGCGAAAACTGGCCCATTTGTAAAATGTCGCAGTTTCGCCCGAAAGGCGAAGCATCGATTGCGACAGAAAATTAGTAGACAGTTATACGAAGTGAGGATATAGTAAGTTTACCGGCCGTATAAATTTGGAAACATTCGCTCATTAACTGAATTAACAAGCATAGTGTCAGCGAGCACACGCAGACATAAACACATCACACTTGATGACCGCGGACACTCGCTGTCAAAACGCTGGCGTGAGTGAGCAAGCACGGTAGCAGCAGCGAGCGAATTGCCCTTCGTGCTCTCGATCGCTTCAATGTAAACAACGGCGAGAAAACAGCACGCACAAAGGTATGAGCTGTCTGCAGATCGCTTTCAAGACGTACGGCACTCGCGCCCCGCGCCCCCCCCCCCCCCTCTCTCTCTGCCACGCTGCCTCCCCACTTTTCTCCGTTTCGCGCGCGAGATTGAGTCGTGATCGTCAGTTCCCCTTGCGCCCGGTTGCGAAATGTGCAGTTGCTGCCGGAGCCCAACGCCAGCGTAGAGTGCGTCGTCTGTTCACCGATGACGCCATCCATAAAGCACGCGGCGAGCGCGTCAAACCAAAGCGCTGCATGAGCGGAGGTCTGTCTGCGGCGGCTGCTCTGAACCACACCCCGCGCACTGCCTCTCGCGTTCTCCCGATTAGCGAGGCAGTCGCATCACACTTCGCTCGTTTGCAACGTTCAGTACGAGACAGATTGTCCACGACAGCCAATATATCGCGAAATGAAAGCACGTATACAGCTGCGCTCAAATTTCGCATTAGCGAGTATCGTAATCGTCGGCGAATTTTTGTAGCCTATACATACGTAAAATACTTTGTAGACACGGTCGTTACCGCGTGGTACACGTATCAGGCTTATATGTTTATGATGCCCGACCTTGGTGAAGTGTCATTTAAAGAAATTACAAGAGCGCCTTATTGCCTCCGCGAATCGAATATCGCTTTTCTGTCTAATTAATTTGGAATTTAACAGTTTGCATACTTCCGATTTACATTTGTAGAGCACTGGTATATTGTTCAACGTTTTTTGTCGCTTAGTTGCGCTCGTCATTGTACCCCTCTACTAGACGCCTTTATCATCACCAGCATTCAGCCTGAGGCGTCGGCAACGCACTCCGCGTCGCGAGGCATTGGACTCGCTTATAGAAAGCAGTTACTCAATATCCTGTCCAGTCCCAGAATCGAGAGCCCCCACGTTCGAGTTCAGCTATTAGGCATTTATTTGTTTGTTTAGTTATTCATAGCCACGCTTACGGTTGTCAGCGGTAACGTTGTCGGTCGGATGCACACGAATATTATGGAATTACGGACGCTGGCTTCCCCCCACTATGCTTCAAGCTGTGGTGAAGCCCGCTTTGGCAAGCGATTTTTAAGGGCCTGCGCGCACTTCGACAATGCTTGCGACTTGTCGCAGTGCTACACAAAGAATATTTATCATCAGTATAAGGTCGCGACGATGTCATCAATATAAGCTCTTTTCTAATATTTGCACATTATTCACTGGGAACTGACTACGAAACTGCGCTTTATGTAGCCTTCAGCTAGCGCCCCTGTATAGAGCATATAGAGGGACGTGAACTCAGGTGCTACACGTCGTGAACATCGTTAGTATCTCACGGAGTACGCTGACGTCGCTGTTGCAAAAAAAAAGAAAGAAAGAAAGAAAAAGTAAAAGAGGAAACGACTCGCCATCCCCGCCCTGCGAAAGTGGATGTCCAGCGAAGTTGCTGCAGCGAAAACCACCGATAGAACAGCTTAAGGGGGTATGCAATGCTCTATTGCTTGTAATGGTATTCTTAGAGTAATGGTAGTAATGGGTGTAATGATAATTTTGACAGCACACCGCCACTGGTCGTATTGCCGTTTCGTTTTCCCTCTACCCGCCGCGGTTGCTTAGTGGCTGTGGTGTTGGGCTGCTAAGCAAGAGGTCACGGGATCGAATCCTGGCCACGGCGTCCGGATTTCGATGGGGGTGAAATGCGAAAACACCCGTGTACTTAGATTTGGGTGCCCTTGAAAGAATCACAGGTGGCCAAAATTAATCAGGAGTCTTCCATTACGGCGGTCCTCATAATTATATCGTGGTTTTGGCACGTAAAACTCCATAATTTAATTTGTTCCCTCTTTGTCGCTCCTCATATTCACGCTGCTCCTCGGGAGCCCTAACTATGCGTTGCCTACCCATAGCGGTGCTACAAATCAGTTGCTGTGCTGGTCCTTTTATACACGAAAGGCTAGTGACGTCACTCCCCACGTCGCAAGCTGCCGTCGCCGCGGCAGCTTGCGCAACAGTAATCTTTACCAAGAGACGCATGCGGGGAGTGCTACTTGCTGCGCATTGTTCTCAGGAGCACCTTATCATCAATTATGCGGTTCGAATGCTTGTTTTGTGCTTGCTATTTATTGAAACGAATGCTGTTCTGTATGTTGTACGCGTGATTCCAAAGAATGTATGCCCTTTTCGCTTCACTTCGCTGAGTGCTTGAAGCCTGTTTCAACACCGCCGCGGGTTGGTCCAGTATTTCACTACCTCCGGGATCGGTCCACATTTTTGCCCACGGACATCGACAGGAAAGATGACGACCAACGAGGGGCTAACAGTTTCGCTATAAAACGCTGACGTAACCTGCTTGACTGTTTCTTTCCCATTACCCGCACAAACGTAAAACTTGTGTACTGCGCGAAACGATCGCCTCCCCCCCCCTTCTCCCGTTCACGTACATATGCAAATAAACTATATACCATCACCTTATTTTCTGATTGTGAGGTGTTGAAAATTATCTTAATTGCGGCCTCAGACCTCCATTGATGCGGTGCGTCCTAGTCTCCCAATTCTTCCGGCATCACGACAGATGTAGCGTTGTGCGTATATGATGAGCAATCAACATATATATGAAATGCTTTCTCAAACTAAAACTGACGTGCCGCGAGTACCTTCAAACATCCACCAGAGTTAGAACTGGGACTCCATACTTCGTTGATAAGTTTCAGAGATATCACTATCAGTATTCGTTGGTTGCCCAAGCCACTGAGAGTATGTCTGTCGCTATAGTGAGACGTCGTGCGGGGTACTATGTCCCATGAATGTGGAAGTAGCACCTAATGTGAACGCAGACAATACGAGCTTTGCGCTCTTTGCAACTGTGGCACACTGACCGTAGGCATTAATTCGCTGATGGTCTTCGCATACATCTTGTTGTAAGCATCCTGGATGTAGCTGTACTTGGTCGGAGGATCTTGCGCCACCATCTCCTTGTCTTCTTCGTCTGCTGGTGGTGCGTCCGGGCTTTGTTTGTTCTGAAATAAATAAATAAATAAATAAATAAATAAATAAATAAATAAATAAATAAATAAATAAATAAATAAATAAATAAATAAATAAAGAAGTGCTGGGCTTCGACCTATCAATTGCCTTTCCTATCGACTGAAAAAGAAGAATGCTTAAAAATGTTGGCTTCCAAACGCACCACGAAAGAGATGACTTGTATACTGCTCATCGGTGCATTCCAAGAAAGTAATGCAAAACAACGTATCTGAGTAGACCTAAATACGAGCTAAGCGGGGTTTGTCGTGGAGAATTCGACGCTCCCGTTTACTGCCACGGTGAACAGTGCACAGATGGTTATGTATACGTTTTTTTTTCTTCCTTTGTATGAGGACCGCAACAGGATGGCAACTGGGGGCCCGTCACTATGAAGATAGTTTGGAAATTTCGCACCCACCCTCAAAACAATGTTCGTTTAATTTCACCAAATTCAGCAAAAGCCAGCAACGACGACTGCGGAAAAAGTGCTCTTAATTTTTCTATAAGTTTGTGGGGCTTCTGTTGTTAGAGACACTAGCAAAGGTAGCACGAACGTAAGTGTGTGGTGCATGCTCTAGTTCGTTCGCATGATCGAACTGCTCTTCCGACGCACTCTCGAAGACCTAACTTCTCTTTGCGTCTTAATTTGTGGAGAGGTAAACGACACTGCGAGTAAACAACGTGAAAAATCAGGCTGCTGACGATGTGAATTGGAGACGCCGTGGCATCTCGATGCAGCGATGCGTCGTGGAAAAGTTTACGTCGAAGTAAGTCGCGCTCTTTATATTTTAGTTTTATTTTCTTTCCGCCACCACTCGCCCGGAGCACGTGTAGCGGAGCAGCCACGAACCGAGACTGACTTGTCGGGCTTCTCCTAACGCAAACGTGCGCCGCAGGTAAACGTTCATAGCGGTGTCATTGCGTTCCCGTAAAGCGAATGCACGAAGCAAGACATGTTTTCTTTCTCTTTTTTTTGTTTATTCGGGGTGGGCTGCCTTAAGGTATCGTAATAAACAAAACTATATAAGTGGATGCAATCCTGCATCGTGCAGGAAGTCTAGTAATGATCTGTAATGCAAGTAATCTTGAATTCACGTGCTGAAGTCAGCATGCTAGTCACTGCGGAGGCCAGATCGTCCGAGCAAGGGCTCTCTGATATGTCATGTGCACGGGCAAGTACACAGAAAGTTGTACACATTTGTGTCTTGTGTCAGAGTCATGAAGTAGGGGCAAGTGGCATCATCCTTAATGAAGCCCTTGCGCTTGCAGGGGAAGTATTCTGTAAGAGTCCACACAGTAGACATGTCCATTTCGTCTGCTGTTGAAGTACTGATTGGCTGCGGCGCCTGGCGGCTGCGGACGCGCAGCGCAGCCCAGCCAATCAGAACTTCAACAGCAGAGGAAATGGACGTGTTCACTAGGTGGACTTACAGAATACCTCCCCAGGTGACAGCAGAGGTGAGGGCTACTTCAACCCGCATTCACCTCAGGTAGATTTCCTCCGCCGTTGCGAGGTTGCGGGGGAGTGAGCGGGCACACGGGGCAATAAGACCACGCGTGTAACGTCGGAGGAAATTTTGGGGGGCTAGGAGAATGGAAAATGAGACTGCCACAAGAGATGTCGGCGGATGCGTGCGTGTTTTTCGTGTTGTCGGGTACTTGGTTATCTGCCATGGCATTGAAATAGTCAGAGGTGCGTCCTTGCACCCAGGGCAGGTGAACATTGAAAGCCGAGTCATTATGAAGCTCATTTACCTTCTGACCGATTAATGGAGGTTTCTGACTCCCTCTAGGTGTTTAAGAACATTCAAGGGATCAGTGTACTTTCGGAACTTCGGGGATGTTCGATAAGCATGAGGCTGACTCAGTGGAATCACGTGAGGCCTAGACTTCTAGCAGTGTCGAGTCACGGACATCAGCTGTATATTCCTTGTTTCCTTGAAGAGGTAAACACGGGGGGCTGATCCATGGCGTGCGTCCGCCGCTACGGTGGCTTTTGCATAAGTACATCTGTCGCGTATTGCACGTACGAATAACTGAATCTGTGCTCTCAAAATTCTGCTGCTCCGCCACTGTGCATTACATGTATGAGGCAAAGTAAATTTGGAAATAATACAACTTTGTTCTGCGATCGAGTAAAACGCGGAATGCGCCCTGTGCAAGCTCGTTGGTTCTCCAGACGGGAGCAGAGGTTACGCTTTGGCCGCGGTTGTAGGCACTATGGTGCGATCTTAAAAAAAAAAAACATTTGTATGCGTTCGTGAGTGCCCTCGCGCCTGCATATATATATATATATATATATATATATATATATATATATATATATATATATATATATATATATATATATATATATATATATATATATATATATATATATGTGTGTGTGTGTGTTAATATGTGTGTGTTAATGTGACAAGCCTTCTACCTTTTCAAACCGCTGCTCTCTGCGGTGCGTGAACAGCACGCTACTAGGGGGGTATTCTGTAAGAGTCCACCTAGTGGACTGTCCATTTCAGCCGCTGCTGATTGGCTGGGGCAGCTCGTCTTCTCCTCGCTCGCACAGCTCTATCGAATCAGCACATCAGCAGTGGCCGAAATAGACAGTCCACTAGGTGGCCTTTTACAGAATACCCTCCAGGTAGACAGTGTGTGCGAGGAAGCTGTGACACGAACTTGTAACCACGGCTTCAGGCTCTCAGCGTGGAAGTTAGACGGCTAGATAGATTTAACACAGGATAGATGAAGAGACATGGATGTAAACGAGAAAAAAAGTACCTGCTTGGCTACTCTGTACTGGGAGACAGGCGTGAACGGTAGGAAAGGTTAGTGGTGAATAAACGAGGATGCGAAAGAAAGAACACTTGCATGGGTGACGGTGCTGACTGACACTGCCGTGCCCACTATGTAATAAAGTAGGTGGTGCTCTTCTTTTTTTTTCATTTTTAAGTAGCTATTTGACCGGTGCAGTAGCTTTGCATAATCATTGTCTATATGCTGAATAAGATGGAAAGCTAGATAAGACCTTGAAATTAATATATATATTGATAAGTAACATTTATTAGGAGTACAATAATATATATATATATATATATATATATATATATATATATATATATATATATATATATTATTGTACTCCTAATAAATAATATACAATAATAAACAATAATATATATATATATATATATATATATATATATTATTGTACTCCTAATAAATGTTACTTATGAATATTTATATTGCAATATTAACTGTGCTAAAACTAAAGCTGTTCTTTTCCGGGCCAAATTTACATCACGCATATTGTTTATTTCCCTAAGTTTACATAATGTCAGACTAGAAGTTTCGTCGTCTGCAAAGACACTGGGTGTTGTGTTTCACGAGTACATGTTCTGGCAGTACAACACAGGCTGCATAAGAAATAAATGTCAGTGCATACTGCTAGAGCCGCAAGAAGAGTTTCATAACGCTCTCTTCTCTTCTGATCTGCGTTACTGTCATCTAGACTGGTCTACTGGTACCAAGAACTTGTTGCACAACTTCATCATATTGCAATAAAAAAGATACCCTCCATTGCATTGCAGGTTTGTCGCACAATGCGGACACGTCCGAATTATTTGCCGAATTTAACGTTTTAAAAGTTACAACCCTATACGAATATCATCTGTTGACAGCTTTAGGTCCGTGCTAATTCATAAAGGCCGCAACATTCCCACTTTAGCAAATTTAACACTTAATCCCTCCTCACACCTAACAATTACGACATATCAACCATTGGTAAATCCCCCGGCCAAGAACTGATTATAGACTGCCGCTATTACAGTTTTGTCTCCCGAGCACGTTAAGTTTGAACAAACAGATGAAATTTTACGCACGTTATTGAAAAATGCTATATTAACTATCATATCATGAAGGTTTCTGTACCTTGCAACGTGAAAATTGTGTGAATTGCATGCAGTTGGACCACACCATTGCTTTGGATTGTTCTATGCGAGACTTGTATCCACTCCTGCCTTTGAAAGCAGGGGGTGGCGGGGCTAGTCAAGCTGCTAAAATGCAGCTTTTTTCCTGCTATCTTTACTATTTAGGTACATTATTGTTATGCGCTGATGTGCGAATATGGTGAAAATAAAGCAATCTAAAAAGTAATTTATTGCATAGGAGGTAAATTTACAAGTATCTGCCGTGTATAACCACGTTCAACTTGGTTGCTCTGATGGTGCACTGTAAACGAACGAGATACTAGAGAAATCGCGAGGTATCTTTCAGCAACTTCATTTAGATCTACTTGAAAGCATCGCAAATTTACGAGGGCCTTGAGTGAGTTCTTTCGCATGCCTTGCGCCTGTGTACCTTTGCGTTTGCGTGATCGTGGCAACGCGACTCATGCCTAACCCAACATTCAAAATCCACTCCCAAGGAAGAAGACGAAGTGCCTTTCAGGCAGAACGCCGAGTCTTCCAGCTCTACTTATTTTGTGCATTTCTTGGACTCTGCCTTGAACTGCTGTTTCCTCCTTAACTGCGACGGAGATGGACTCTCACGCGCGTCCGCCGGACTCGGCAGTGCCCGCGGCGGCTGCCTCCAGGAAGCGCAACGGCACCGAGAGCGACACTGACAGCGACGACACGATGCAGTACTATGTCAGCAGTGAAGATTCTTGTGACGACACCTTCGAGCTGGTGCGGAGTCGTAAAGCGAAGCGAAGATTTCTCAGCGCATCATCGAATTCGAGTGAGTCCACCGTTTTGTTGTTGTTGAGAGAGATGGAGCTCACCATCCTGTTCGCGCCAGTTCTCGCCACTGACAACCTAAGACGCCTCAACAGGCAAGCCGTGTCTTCACATCTAGAGGCGCTAGTTCCGAACGAAATCAAAGACGTCAGAGTGAACACCCGCAAGAACGTCCTAGCGATTGACGTAGAACACGCAGCTGCGTTGGATTCTTTGCGCATTGTCACGGAACTTGACGGGATAAAAGTCCGCCCTCATATTCCGCTGGGCAAACAAGTCAGTACTGGTGTCATTTACGATGTTGACGAGACCATTGTCGACTCTGATCTGTCGATCTTAATCAAGCCGGCTACCGAAAACACCATCATCGCAAACGCGTTTCGCCTCGGCACGTCACGGTGTGTTAAGATCGTATTTAAGGGCGAATCCCTCCCATCGCATGTAAAAGTGGGCCACTTTCGACACGCAGTTCGCCCGTTTATACCAAAACCGCTGCAGTGTTGGAAATGCATGAAGTTTGGACATGTCAGTAGTGTGTGCAAGAACACTACCGTCTGTTCTCGCTGCACTGGGCCACACACCACTAACACGTGCGAGGCCAATGTGCTGAAGTGCACAAACTGTAGCGGCCCTCATGATGCATCCTCGAAGGAATGCCCTTTGATACGAAAGGAAATGGCCATATTGAGAAAAATGGTTAGAGACCACTCGTCTCACCGAGAAGCAGCAGCATCAATTAAGCGACGACGATCACGTCGCCGACGTCGATCAAGAACCTCCAAAGCCTCTGCAGAACGCCAGCCGCGTACATTACCACCCGCTCTTCCGCCCCGGCCAAACACAGTCAGCTCAAAGGACACAGATGCATCGAACAGCATGGCTGCTGACGCTTGGCCTGCACTCCCGCGGCTACATGCCCCTACTGAGCGAAACCAGAGCTCTACAGCAAAGGATACCTCATCTGTTCCTGATAAATTGTCAGACCAGGATCAACAAGTTGTTGTCATGATAAGCTCTCCGATGAGTGCTATTCGTGTTCTTCTGGACAAGCTACAGACACCAACAGCTCGAAGTGCGTTGCAAGTGCTGGATGCCATCAATCCGGTTCTTGAGAGCCTTCAGAAGTCCAGTGCTTGAGGGCTTCTACAGCAGAACCATGGCTCATCGACAGCAACAGCGATCGTTCCGGGATGATGTCAGAAGTGCCTCCATATTCCAATGGAATGCGAGAGGCCTGAGGTCACGTATTTCGGAGTTGCGGCAGTTCGTGTTTGACAACCACTTTCCTATACTGGTTATCTGCGAACCGAACTTATCAGCCTCCATAAGACTATCAGGATATGAACCTTTTGTTTCAACCACGTGTGTCCGTAGTAGTAAGGTTTTGGTTTACATCCGCAAAGACCTTACGTATTTTTCCCAACCCGTAGCGCCACACGACGGTAACCAATACGTCTGTGTTACTGTGAAAAAGAAGAGGCTGTCTTTTACTCTTATTGGCGTCTACCTATCCCCAACCAGTCAGTTTAATAGCAAACGACTAGAAGATATTATGACTGCTACTCCCGGTCCTTGGATAATAACAGGGGATTTCAACGCCCACCACCATATATGGGGAAGCTCCAGGATAAACTCGAGGGGCAGGTCACTAATATCATTTGCATCAGGCCACAACCTATGTCTTCTAAACGACGGAAGCCCGACATTTCTGCGAGGAACAACGTACAGCAGCTGCCTTGATTTGACTTTTGTGTCACGTTGCCTGACTTCGAGCGTGCAGAGGTTCAGCGATATTGAAACCTATGGAAGTGATCACATTCCGACCTATGTGAGAATCGATGGACTAAACGCCGCATTACCGGTTGTATCTCGCCAAATCGACTGGTCAGTCTTTCAAGCTCGTGTAGAAGACACATGCAAGAAACGTATCGCACGCAAATTAGAAGAAATAATTGTTGACGCAATGCAAGATTGCACGCGTTGCTTCACACATTCATCAAAGCGTACAGAGAATGACATTGAGTTGGAAAGGCTTCGTGCACTTCGTCGCCGAGCTGAAAGGAGGTACAGGCGCACGATGTCAATTCACGACCTCAGAGAAGCTCGGCGTATGCAAAAGAAGATAAAGCGGCGAATGGATAAGCTAGCGGATCAAAGATGGAAATGCTTTTGCGAGTCACTGGACCCCCGCAAGCCATTATCCCGCGTGTGGCGTACCCTACGGGGCCTTAGCTCAAGCCCCCAGCAACGACACCCTTTCAACGCCCTTGCTCTCTATGAAAACCGCCGTGAGGTAGAAATTGCGGAGGAATTTTGTGCGAAAGTCGCCGGCGGCACAGTTTTAGCCTTTGACATGACTTCAGGTGACATCCCCGGTCCACGAGATACAAGTATGGACGCTCCATTCTCTATGGAAGAGCTAGAAGCTGCTATGGCGCTCTGTAGGAGTTCATCTTCACCAGGGCCCGATGGGATAACATATAGTGCTTTGCGCCACCTCGGTCAAGAAGCACGAAGACAACTCCTCAGCATTTTTAACAGCTCATGGCGAGATGGTGTCGTCCCACAGGAATGGAAACGAAGCCGCCTGGTACCACTACTAAAAACAGGAAAGTCACCGCTCGAACTGGCGTCGTATCGGCCGATAGCACTTGCCAGCTGCGTCGGGAAACTCATGGAACGTATGATCCTCATGCGTCTCGAATGGTACCTTGAACACAACAAAATTTACCCTGACTCAATGGCGGGATTTCGACGAGGCCGTTCATCGATTGATAGTGTCATCGATCTGGTATCTTCTGTAGAACAACAAAAATCTCGGAAGCGATTATCAGCCGCACTCTTTCTTGACGTGAAAGGCGCTTACGATAATGTTTCCCATCAAACCATTGTCGACGCACTTCTCACAGTTGAACTAGGAGGGCGAGTATATCGATGGATCAGAAACTACTTGACACAAAGGTCCTTGTTCGTGCGTACGGAAGATGGTCCGACTACCGACCACTACACATGCCGAGGCGTTCCCCAAGGCGGTGTTCTAAGCCCTGTTCTTTTCAACCTCGCGCTTCTGGGGCTGGCTGAATCCCTCCCGGAAACAGTGAGTGTTTCAATATACGCCGACGACATCTGCATCTGGACATCAGCGGTCACTCGCCTGCAGGTTCGCGCAAGGCTACAGCAAGCAGCAACACAGGCATCTGACTATCTTCAGACACAAGGCCTTACCATCTCAACAGAAAAATGTGCGTTAGTCGCTTTTACGCGGAAAGCAATGTCTGGTTATCCAGTATACATCAATGGCCAGCCTATCAGCTACAAGAAAAATCATCGGTTTTTGGGTGTCATTGTTGACCGGGACCTCTCTTGGAGCCCTCAGGTTGCCCAGTTGAAGAAGAGGCTCACATCTATTGTTCACATCTTCAAGTTCATCGCCGGCAAAACATGGGGATCGTCAATAGGCTCCATGCTACAGTTATATCGAGCACTTTTTATCGGATTTCTACGTTATAGTTCTCCCGTGCTTGCTAAAATATGCAAGTCCAATCTTAGAGAACTTCAGAGCGTGCAAGCACAGGCACTACGTGTTTGCCTAGGCCTTCCGCGGAGCGCCTCAACAGCAGGAACCATTATAATGGCTCAAGACCATCCGATCACGACTTACATCAGCACCGACTCGCTCAGGGCGCATGTTCGTCATATTTCACGGATTCAATCAAGCTTTCTTGCCTCTCTGCCAGAACGACGACCACAGGCATCCTTCTCCAACGAGATCAGCAAGTATCGTGCCTCCCTACCATCGGGGTTTACACCATCAGCACGTTCAACCTCAGCTTTGTGGTGTTTAAAACAACCTCAAGTGCGTCTTACGGTTCCAGGAATAAGAAAGAAGACCGACCTATCTACCTTGGCCTTGAAGCAAGCAGCTCTGGATTGTTTGCACACTTCCTACTTTGACCGAGTCCACATATATACGGATGGCTCTTCCACCCAGACCAGCTCCACCGGGGCAGTGGTTATACCATCACGATCACTAAGCATCCGATACAAGATTTCTCACATGACAACATCGACCGGTTCGGAGCTTGTTGCCCTCCGAGGTGCCGTTGATTATATTAGCAACCAACCGGCTAATCGGTGGGCAATATTCTGTGATTCAAAGGCGGCCTTACAACGTCTTCTGTCATCTCTTCGTCGCGGGTCCTGTGAACAACTCGTATCGGAGATACGAGAACTTCACCATCACATGATTGCTAAAGGGCACGACGTCGTGTTTCAGTGGCTGCCTGGCCATTGCGGTATCTCCGGCAACGACCTCGCTGACGACGCTGCTAAGAAAGCACACGAAGGAGCAACCCTTGTTTCTATACCTTTATCGCGTACTGACGCAGCCCAACACTTAGGCAAGCTAGCGCAACGTATGACATTGGAGAAGTGGCACACGCCTGATTTCACTCAACATCGATTGCATTCCCTCGATCCATCTATGCAACTGCGGCTGTTACCAGGGCTTCCGCGTAATGAGGAAACAATGTTGTGCCGCTTACGCTTGGGCGTCGCATTCACGAATGCATATACGTTTTTGATTGGCATGGCTGATAGCGCCGAGTGCAATGCCTGCGGTGTCGAAGAAACTATCGACCATCTACTGTGCTACTGCCCATCATTTGAAAATGAAAGACAAGATCTCTGCACAACTCTCAACAAGTTAGATAGCAAACCGTTCACCTTGAACAAGATCTTGGGACCATGGCCTCGTATATCGCAGCTACAAAAGGCCACAAAAGCGCTGCTGCGATATTTGAAAGATACAGGATTGAGTGAACGTCTGTAATCCGGACTGAGTGACTGAACGATATCCCCGGTGGACTTTCTCTTCTTTCTTTAATCTTTCCGTCCCCATTTCCCTTTCCCCAGTGTAGGGTAGCCAACCGGGCTCAGTCCTGGTTAACCTCCCTACCTTTCATTTATCATTTGCTCTCTCTCTCTCTTTGCGTTTGCGTGGCACTGATGTAAATGTATGCTACCATTACAAGCGTCCTGCGATGGGTGGCACATGCTCGTGTATACCGACCTCCTTGTTTTTGTTGATCATCTTTCGGACGCACCAAATGACCGCTCCAGCAGCGGGCACCACGCCCACGATGGCCACGATGTAGACGTTGGTGCCGCCGCTCGTCGGGTTGTCGAAGTCGTACTCCGGACGCCGGCCTGCGCGCGAGGTTATTTTGCGCATCAGAACGACTCCTTGCGGAACCCTATGCCTTACACACAATCAACTAAATCGTTGTTCCTGCGTAACAAATGAATACAGACGAGAGAACTGTCATGATCCGGCTGCCTCAAACCGAAAGTGAGATGCCAACAAAGTAAAAAAGAAACGAAAAAAGAATGTACGCAACAAAAACCACGCCAATTTTACAAGGCGCGTGAATTCGAGACTTTCTGACATTTTGAAACGTATGATATCTTAAAGTGCGCTTTGAACCTTCGTCGTAAGATGCAGGAATTTTCAATGAATTTTGGAAGAACACGCTTCTAGATGTGTCGCGTCCTACAAAAAGCTTTTTTTTTTCTTTACTTTTGGACATGGGACTTCACCAGACGCTGCCTACTTTCTCGAAGTTCCCGCGTGCATACTTTTCGTGCATGTACGTATGTGCTTTTTTTTGCTTGGACTTGCTTCTCGTGCTTTTACAGCGAAGCTGTTAGCCTCTAGTCGATCGAGATTTTGCGTGTCCGTCGACAAAAAAAGAAAGAAAAAATTAAAAAAAAAACGTGCATATCTCCTTTGGAATCAGGCATACAACACACAGCTCAGTAGTCATTTCAATAAAGAAGAGTACTAAACAAGCATCGAAACCACATGATGGATGATAAGGCGCCTGTGAACAATGCGAGGAACGTTCCTTCTCCCCGCGTGTGTTTCCCGTTGAAGATTACGGTTGCATAAACTGCTCCGGTGGGGAAGGGGCAACAGCAGCATACGAATCAGTGACGCACGTCACCAAACTTCATGTATAAAAGACTAGCCCAGCAACTCGTTCAGTTCATTGCAAGACCGCAATGGGTAGGCCACGCAAAGTTAAGACTCCCGAAGAGTAGCTTGAATACGACGAGCGTCGAAAAGTGCAAAATCACAATGCTCAGCAACGACGTCGTGCTCAGACTAAGCAGAACCATAGAACATTCCATATCCCCATAGGCGGCATTTGAGTGGTTTTCTAACAGCTTCGCAGGCCACCCACTTTCGCAGGGTCGGGATGGCGAGTCAATTTTTTTTTTCTACACTAAATCTCGGGCAACTGCCCAGTAACACGTGTCTCCTATACTCTCCATATTTCATTAGTCTTACAGCTGCGCTAGCTTGTTTTCCTTGGTGGCAATTTCTTGATAAATCACGTTGTATTTCGGGTGCCTTAATTTATTGTAGCGACGAAAAAGCAAAGAGATCGTCGGTTTCACATACGGTGACGCAGCGTCTCCTATACAAAGTGAACGCAAAGTGTCTGCAAGGCAGTTTGCGCGATACTCACTCCTGTCAGGCTCGGGTCCGCGCGCCACCAAGGTGCCCGAGTTCTCCTTGGGGAAGCTCGGTTGTTGGTCCTTGGCATCGACAACGCCCACTTCCGGCCGTATCGTCACCGACTCCATCGCCCTGAGCGCCTCCATTCTGGACTCCTCCGAGGAAGTTGGGCCCGCTGAGGTCGGTGTCGAGCCGTCGTCGAGAATAGAGGCGTCATCCTCGCCAACGTCTGGCTGCCGAGAGGGCGCTGCGGATTCCGCTGCCCCGTTCTTCGACCCACCGCTCCGACGCTCGTTTACGGCGACATCACCGTGGTCGCTGGAATTGGTCGCACTAGCCAGCCCGATCTCGGCGCCTGCGTCCGGTAACCGCTCGGTCTTGCCTCTCGTGTCGGCGACTTGGCTTGGCACCGAGTTGGCCCCGTCGGCGCTCTCTGGCGCTTGCAGCGCTTGGAAGGTGCCGAGGGGCGGAGGCACTGAGGTGGCCGCGACAACTGGAAAGGTAAAGAGCGCGGCACTTAGCGACAACTATGCGAGAGAACGCAGGAAGCCTAATAGAGCTACTTATACGCCAACTAACCGCTGGTTTGGGGCACAGGTAATAAGGTAATGACACAATGAGACAGAGGCGCCTTGGCAGTTGTGTGGAAGGCAAGTTGCACTTTACCCACTGCCGTATCCACGTAGCTATAGCGGGTAATCGTAATCACGCGCGACGCCCAAGAACAAACGTGAACAGTCATTTAGAATTTCCTCTCAACCGGAATCGCTACACATTGCGTGCAACATCACATTGGTTTTCGCTTGCTTTCACACACAAAGTGGCACCCCAGCCTTGATCGCGACTAAAAGCACTTGAGGGCACCTCAGACATTTGTCAGGGGAAAAGCACCGTCGGCCACTGCCATGTAGAAGTGCTCCAATGTGTTCCATGGTGACAAGAAGAAGATATACTTACAAAATAAGGTCTCGTTCACTTTCTTGTCGAGCTTACACAAACGTGTCGGCATGGAGCGACGCGGACAGTGAAACACCAATGGAAACAGGATGCACTATCTATGTGGCATTTTCCAGAGAGAAACGCGTAGTGGCCGCCGTCAAGGGGCGTGTTGCCAATATTTGTTGTACAGAACGCCTTTTTGGACCGCTTCGTAGCAGGTACAAGCGATTATTAAGGCACCTACTATTTTGGGGAACACGAACACGCCAGCGTTGCAATTAAATCGGAGTGGTAAAAGAGTCCCTGCATGCCTGCGTTGGCCAAACATGGCAGTAACCGAAAATATTTTACGCGACAGCTGAATTACCGCGCGTTTTTTTTTTATTTCTTATCGTTCCTTTGCTTCTCGTTTGTGGAGTATAAGAACACTGAACGTGATTGCGACCTGTAAGGAACCATGAGCTTGCCCAAGCCTTCTGTTATAAAGTAACTACAGAATCGGGACTGCTTATTACGTTGGAACGCAATGCGAGCAGAACAGCGTGCCTTGGATTTCAAGCTGCTTGTCATTGGCACTGCCCTTTGCGATTCCCAATGGCTGAAGCATATCGTGATTTACGCTGAGCGTTACAGAAGCATTTTCTTTATAACGGAAAAGAGTCAACATGTGAGTGATGGAACAATTAGAAACTGCATATGCGTCTGGAAGACTACAGGTAGGACTCAGGAACAAGTAAGGTCAAATTATGCACATTAAATGTGCGCAGAAATATACAATAAATATACAGCAGAAGCCTGCAAGTTGTTATGACGCAAGCCACAGACCGATACGGCCGAGAATGCTGCTGCAAGAAGTGTGGCAAATGTTTTAGACTGAGACGAAAAATAAACTTCTTTTTCAGAGTAGAAACAATGTCTCTCTGGCAGCAAAGTCAACCGCTTGTACTACCTAGAGACGAAGTTGCATAAACGACAAGACTAACTAGCGTAACTTAAGGGAACGGCCGCAAGAGCTGGCCCGAACTTCGTGTTCGCAGGAGCTGTTAACAGGTGGTTTCGGCACTGATGACATAGGCGTTTCAAGGTCAAGAATTTTACATCGACTGGCCATGGTACGCCTTTCAAGTATGCCCCGTATTCCGGGTCTTGACTCCTTAGCCTCCGTCATCAAGGATTTTCTTGTACTGGAGGACACAAGATTAACTTTGACATGAGACACCACGAAATTCGTCGCGGGATCGAATCCCGGCCACGGCGGCCGCATTTCGATGGGGGCGAAATGCGAAAACACCCGTGTGCTTAGATTTAGGTGCACGTTAAAGAACCCCAGGTGGTCAAAATTTCCGGAGTCCCCCACTACGGCGTGCCTCATAATCAGAAAGTGGTTTTGGCACGTAAAACCCCAAATACTATTATTACTACTACTACCACGAAATTCAAGTACATGAGGATTTTTACATTTTTTGCCTACCGGAATATTGACACGTGTACTTGTCTTCATCGGGCGACACGTTTCACCGCCCAACAAATGTTAACGCACAGCGCAGGACGCGCTTGCATGTGTCGGAAGTCTGTGGAATGTTATCGATGGTTCCATCCGTTGTCTGTGACCGAACCTTGTGCAATCTGATTGCATGTGTGCGCGACGCGAATAATCTAGAACTTTGTGGAACGCACGCGGGTCCCAGCGATAAGTCTGGAACATTCGATGATTGATGTATAAAAGCCGACGCACTTGACCCGTTGATCAGATTTTCGACGATCGCCGACTGCGTTCGCCGCTGTCGCCGTTCTTTGAGTGTAGCCTGTTTTTGAGGGCCCAACTTCGCCCAATAAAACGCTAGTTTAGTCTTTCTCAGTTTGGCTGCTTTCTTCACATTCACTACCACGTGACAATATTGTGGCCCGGCGACCATCCGTCGACATGATTTATTTATTTATTTATTTACTTAATTATTTAGTTATTTATTTTCCATACTGCCAGTCTCATTTCCATATAATAGCAGGCGGGCGTATGATTGTTTTACTTAAAAAAAAGAATGTATAGAAGGTTTAATGTAGAATGTACTCATGTATGAATATAACCATATCCATATTTACACACTGAACGCGCAAATGAAAAATACCGAGTATCGCCATATTCAGTACACTTGAGGCTAGGATTACCTCAACACAAAGAAACGATCACTGCGTACACAAGACGATCATACACGTGTCAAAGAAGGCATTGACAATTTTTAAATACATTTTGGTAAAAATGTTAACAATGTTGCGAAGGATGGCATAACAAAAAATGAAGTTACCTATAATAAACATAGGTGCAAATCTGAATGAATATGAATGAAAACTATGATCAGATCATTATTACATATTCCACTAATGTAATGAAGTGAGGCTGCAATACTGCAGTAGTTATTGATGCATCCAGATCGTCTCACTCGCGAACAATACAAGGAAAGTAAGAAAATTGAAAGATATTCTCACGGTGCTATGGGCAAAATGACCGACAAGGACGATGACCATCAATGGGACGAAGACGACTCAATGCTGCTATAGGCTAGACTGTCAGGCATACTAGCTGCGCCATTGCTAGCTTGTAAGTAGCAAATACATTTTAATTTATCTCGTATGGATATCCCACATCAATACAATTGTTGAAACAAAAAAAAAAGGGAAAAGAAAAGCTCGTATGGTCAATACGGGTGTCTATGGCGAGCTATGCGGTATCGAAGGATGAACGCACTGTTGAGGCATCTATTTTGACTCCGTTGCACAGCATTTCGCGTAGGAATTTCCGGCGAGCTATGTTTACTCGAAGCACCAAAACTACAAGCCCTGACTGTGTTAAAATATCAGTAGGTTTTATTCTACGCTTCACATTCTCCTTATCAGAATGTAATGACGCATGCAGTGCGAAACTATAAACTTGAACTGAAGCCAGAGATCGTTGATGTGAATGCAATGCTCGTTGGTCATTTCGTAAAAGCACTGATGTTCTAAATGGGTGCAGCGATACCAAGAATGTAAGAATCATTTGCTTCTCCGAGATTTCCGACAGTAAACTCAGTCGTACTTTGGCTGTTGCGGTGCACCCGAGTTCACCCAGTGCACCCAACATACCCGAGTTTGTATCTGGGCACGTTGTGATCTGAGGTGCCTTATATGATATCCGAGTGCACTGTAGATCCAGCGGGAAGTTGTCCATATTAAGTATTAAGTCGAGGATGTACTCTGCTGTTCCTTGCGTGCGCGTATAGGGTAAGATTCTATTCGATGAAAATCGACGTGTAATGTGAAATCAATGAGCGCACTTGAAAGGTACGAAGTGTGATGCACGGTGTTCCAGTCCCAATCAAGTAAATTAAAGTCGCCCACGAGAATAATTCGGCTGTTATGAGCACCCTTTATTCACAAGCGGCGAACGTCTTAGCCACCGACATTCCGCCCCGAAAAGCCATAGGCGCAGACGATTCAACGCCCGCCTCGAAAGCTGGGGGAAGCAGCAAATAGTCTCCCACTTAAGTTCCTTATACCCATGATCAGCGGCGATCACGTTTGTGTCATGGTCAAGGGTATAGCGTATCAAAGACTGAGCACCACTAGGGGTGCTCAGTCTTTGCACACAAGATGTGAAAAGGGACAAGTGCTCAAAGAACTGGATGAGTAGTTGTGTTATTCGTTTTACTCCGAAAAGGATATATTACGAGAGGAGACATCATGAGCGGTGAACAGCTATAGGGTGAGCGAATGAGGACTTTCGATAGCTTGGCATATTCTTTATGCCAGTTGCCGAGCTCCGACCGAGGAAAAGATCTAACAGGTATTAAGGCGCTTTGAGAGGAAACACCTGTCCTTCGAGAAGTACACGCGAGCACAAGTGTGGATCGCAGCGCTGCTTTGGCCTCACTTGTCGCGCATACGCCCGGCAGCACCAGCCGGCGCATTCCAAGCGTCGCTGGACGCCGGCAGAGGAGTCCATTAGCAATGAGGAGAAGCGGCTGGGCGTCGTCGCGTAATGAAATTGCGCGCGATGTCGACGGCGAGGTCGCAACGAGGCGTCTTTCCCGCGCTGCGTATACGCGAGGGGCCGGTGTTCACCTTCGTGCGCATACCACCGCGGAGGCAGCCTTCGCAACGCCGCCCTTCGTCACTCTTCCGTGCTTTCCATAAAGCAAAGCGCCAAGGCTGTGTCATATATGCCCGGCCGGCAGCCCGCGCCGCACGGATCGTTTATCCGAAAGAGCTAGGGCAGATGCACGCGTGTTCTTTTGCGGCTGACGGAGCGGTTGGCGGCGCGGAGCGTTGCGGCCACGTACGCGAGCGGACAGACAAAACAAAAAAAGAGTTACGGGAGTTCTGACCAGATTAACCAACACCGTTTCGTGCTGTTAAGATGCAAAGCTTCGCGCTTTGTGCGCTCTGCACTGTAGCGACCAGCGCTTTAATGTTGGAACAAAGAACGACGAGGAAAAGTTGCTACATCAGTTTCGTTACTTATCGTTTCTCGATATCGTCTTTCTTTTGGTTCTTGTAGTTTGTACTGGTTCACTCTTATGTTACGTCAGCGAATAGGTATATGCATAAAATGCGTTCGATTAAGTTCAGGAATATTCACTCCGAAGTCCAGCGCTTTGTCTGAGTCCCCTTTTACGTCACTGGCTTTCGGTTAACGCGCTGGTCACCACACATGTGGCGACTCGTGGGGGTTATTATTTGTTTTCCTATTCCTCGCTCTCTTATGCATTTTCCATAAAAAGCACAATAAGTTAAGGCGACGATGATGACAAAAATGACGACGATAATGATGAAAAGCTATTGCTAGTAAAAGGGAAATTTCCATTGTAACTCATCGAATAACCTTTTTATACATTACCTCCTGAATGCACTCGTACATACCCGCGCTATTTCATTTTATCATTTTTTTCATTTCTTGTGCTCCTCCGACGGTGCATGCAGCAGCTGTATAGCTATGCGTGTCGCGGTGCACGAGACAGACCTGAACCAGACCCGCCGTGGTTGCTCAGTGGCTTAGGCTGCTGAGCACGAGGTCGCGGGATCGAATCCCGGCCCCGGCGGCCGCATTTCGATGGGGGCGAAATGCGAAAACACCGGTGTGCTTAGATTTAGGTGCACGTTAAAAAGAACCCCAGGTGATCGAAATTTCCGGAGTCCCCCACTACGGCGTGCCTCATAATCAGAAACTGGTTTTGGCACGTAAAACCCCACAAATTAATTTTTTTAAGGACCTGAACCAGTGACATTGACAAAGAATTCGGGCGAAGCCGGAGGCACGAATTGAAACACAAGCAAAGAGAAACGAGAAGAAAATGATGGTCCCATTTTTATAAGTCATATCCAAGGATCACAGTGTGTGCGTGCGTGTGTGTGTGCGTGTGTGTGTGTGTGTGTGTGTGCGTGCGTGCGTGCGTGTGTGTGTGCGTGCGTGTGCGTGCGTGTGTGTGTGTGTGTGCGTGCGTGTGTGTGTGTGTGCGTGCGTGTGCGTGTGTGTGTGTGTGTGTGTGTGTGTGTGTGTGTGTGTGTGTGTGTGTGTGTGTGTGTGTGTGTGTGTGTGTGTGTGTGTGTGTGTGTGTGCGGGTGCTGAAGAATCCCACGTGATCGAAATTAACTCGAAGCCCCTTCAGGCATCTCGCACAGCCTGTGTGTTCATTTGAGGCTTTAAACCAAATAATTTTATTTTGTTTATTTTTGCTCAACGCAAAGAAATATTGCGAACCGCGTGCCGTTTCACGGGCTTCTGAGGCTTTCGGAGAACACTTATAACGTGCACGCGGTGTTTGGTTTGTCGTTTCGTATGCTGATAATGGGAGTGCATTGAACATGCCCATCATGCGTTTCTGCCAAGGAACATTATCACTTTGTTTTCGTGTATCTACCAAAGGACCGTCTGACGCAGCTTGGTTGCGCTGGCTACATCGCTAGTCGAGAGAGAGAGAGAGAGAGAAAAGGCAGGATTCTTAACCAGAAAAGCGTCTGGTTGGGAACCCTACGCTCAGGAAGACGAAAAATGGAATAGAAAAACCTTGGTCAAAGCGCCAGCTGATCTGTTCCATAAAAGCTCAAACGTGCCTTCAGGGCTTTGTGGGTCGACGAGAGTTGCGGACGCTGTTCCAGTAACGTTATTTTTACGAACAGTGGACGACCGTCCCGTCCTCTCAGTGTACTGATGAGTAATTTGACAATAATATTGAGGACAATGGCACAATGAGTAGTCGACGTTCTCCTCGCTCAGCCACAGACACGGCACGCCTCACTGACCGTCCTACCGATTAGTGTTGCGTAAACGTTCGCGAAGGCAACTGCTAACGACAGCCGACGCACAAGTGATGTCTCGTTAAGTCCTGGTGGAGGTCCGAGTTGCAGCGAAGCTGTAATCTGGCGCGCCTTTAGTTTGAGCGTGGTATTCCACTCAGCCAACGAGAGTGCGGGTGCCAGGCGGTGAGGCTGCCCTAGTGGTGTCGGGACGCAGTGGTCTCCATGCGATGCTCCAGCAGCCTTGTCTCCGCAATCATTTAGGAATCGCAATGTCCAGATAACAATTACAAAAAATAATTAGTGACTTTTTTTTTTTATCTGGTAGTGATGTTGCACAGTTTCTCACGTCAACTGGTCGTGAGTTCCATGTCCGAGAACCGACTGCCCACATTATCTATAAACGCTGCGTTGAGTCCCGAAACGTAGTCCGTGTACAATGACTCTGTATCAATGAACGGCACAGAGCCATGAGTTCCAAACCCATAGAAGTTTTGAAATGTGAAGTCTTGAAGCGTAGGACATGTTATTCCTATTGACGGTTTAACCACGGCGCCGCCAGAACTGGTCGATGTATAGTCAAGCCATAAGCATATAGACGTGCGTGTGGTTCCTGGGGTTTTTGTACCAGAGAGGGCGGGAGGGGGGGGGGGGTAAACCGAATTGTTTGAGTGTATGCGTTCGCATAGGTGAGATTTTTTCCGAAGAGCTGAAATTGTGAGGTGTACTTGAATACGGCTGAAACACCATGGAGGAAACAACTGCCTGGTCGAACGAAGGTGCAGTTGCACTGACTGTCGCCCATCGATAAGTGTACCGAGGTAGTGATTGCTTACATTAGTGAGCAATTGTGTTTCCTCGCGTGCATTAGGACATTGCATCGTGCGACGCATCATCGAATGAAGAAAAGTAAATAAATTATGAGGTTTAACATCCCCGTGCTGCACGTGTACTCGGAGCCCGGTACTCGAGCGTGTTTAGCATTCCGCCCAAATCGGAATGCGGCTTCCACGGTCGGGAACTGAAACCGCTATTTCATGCTCAGTAGAATAAAACCATAGCCCTGAGCCACCGCCGTGGGCTTGAATGGACCCAAGTTCACGCCTCGGGAGAATAAGTCGATCTCAGCTATAAGGCATCACAGTCCGTGTGTAGTATTACGTAATTCGTACGGCCGCAAACTAAACTATCAAATATTTGCTTAGCACTTTACTAGTGACGCGGCTGGCGACACCAGCTATTAGATGGCTAAGACTGAGCCCTTCCTCTTGTCACTTTTTTTTTTTTTTGAGACTGCCAGAACATAATTTGCTTTCGTTTGCTTGACGTTTAAAATTATTTTCTTTTTGTTTTTTGACGCTCAAGTTTACGTGTCACTTCAGTGTACTCTTGCCACCTGCTTGCTGTGGCAGCCTTCTGGAAAATTCTCTCAGTACGTAACGCGCATACGGTCGCTGCATGAGCGCTATATATCTGTTGAGAGAGAGAGCGCGGGTCCGCAAGCAGCGGCCGTTCGCAGCTCGACTTCTTTATCGCCGCGCCGTCGCACGAAGTGGTTCGTCGCCGATGCGGCGCGGCGCCCCGTGGCTCCCACGCACCCATTTGGAGCGCAGCTCTGCGAAAAGCGGGCGCCCACACACGCCAGGCCGACTGCGAGCGCACCCTTGCCGAGCATAGAAACAGCGCGTAATACGTTACCCTATCGGGCCACCTGCTCGTATCCTCTATACGTTGCTCCTTCGGGTGCAAAATCGATCCGTGCCTTGCAGGAGCGAGATTTCTACTACCCAATACTATAAGGCTGCGGCGACCACCCGCCCACACACACACTGGCGCGTTGCGGCAGCATTGCGAAAGCGCAAAACTAGTCGTCGACAGGCACCTGCGCCAAGGAAGCCGCGAGCCGTTAACGCTAACCGAACGCTGTACGCGTGCACTTGCAGCCCAATCATCGGCGTCCGCAACCAATGCTACCCGTTACGCTCCAATTGTGCTACAAGGCGAACGAGAAAAAGTAAGCTCACGGTGAACACATTTTTTTTTTTCTGGCACGTACAAACGACCATTACTCCTCGCACACGATTCGCCATTTCCGTTCGGGACCGTGAGATTGTGATCGCGCGTTCGGTTATCGAACATTACAAACACCCGTAGAGAAACGCTTTTAAGTTTTTTAAGCTTCAACTTAGTTGAATTATTCCTGCACAACAGGTGTTCGAGCTTTCTGTGCTCAAGGATAACCGCAATATCGGTCCCGCGTGATCCCTCGGTGCGACGAGGCAAAGTGAGCAATCGTACATGCGGAGGCCGTGGAGCTTTACGCCGCGAAGCGATCGATCGCTTCGTAACTTCTGCTCGAAATAAACGTGAGAGGAGAATGCGTGACGTGCAGTGTTGCCAGTATAGGCGGATATCTAGTGGTTCTAGTTTGCCGTTGCCACGAATTGGGAACATCTGGTTCAGTTCAGCTGCTTCGCCGGCACGTGTCATACGAATACGCTTTACTCGACTTGTCGGTATAGTCATCATGTCTCTTCGTTGTCTCGTGTGCGGAGGCTGCTTTCTACATCTTTCCCTAATTTCCCAAGGAACTCATTTCACTTCGTTAATTAACCCAAATACACCTATGTGTTGCTTTCACTGCGTTAATATCTAGCTAAAAATCGTTTTAAATCTTGTGTCTGTATCAACCAGATCGTTGAGAGATTAAAGTGTTGTTGAACATCGTAAAACTGAACAAAAAAGATAAACTCAAATCCCAAGCTTTTAACTATGTAACTCGGCAACAAATAACAATATCACGATGTTGTAAAGCGCACCTGTCAAGACCTTTCAAGCGGAAAAAAGTGATGTATACTACACCGATCTAGAATATACTGAACTGTGAGCACGAGTTTTCCAAAACACTCGTAAACACTGCAACAATTTCATGTAAGCTGTAAACGTATATATATATATATATATATATATATATATATATATATATATATATATATATATATATATATATATATATATATATACATATACATATCAAACTTTTCCACATTAGATGCATTGACAGATGCAGTTCATGGAATTGCGGTATCTGTGTTTGGCGTACAGTTATGGAATTTTCAACTTTCCACATACATTTATTTTATTATCGACTTTCGGCAATTTTAGTCAACATGGGGCCATAAATAAAAATTCGCTTCCCACAGTTGCTACAATTTAATTTTATCTCTCAAATGCAGCTAATTTCGCAAATTTGTTTTTCTCGGCAACCACTGCACCAAATTCAACGAGGCTTGTTGCATTTAAAAGAAAAAAAAATCGAGTGACTATTGGTTTCGGATTTTTGATTTAGGTCGTAAATTTTTTATTAAAGATTGGCAAAAATCGCAAATCTTCAAAAACCGAACAATCAAGTTTACAACTCTGTAGCTCAGCAATAAAAAATGATATCGGCACCTAATAGTACATCTATTACGCACAAAATGGATATGTTGCACATGAACCTCAAAAAATTAGTAATATGGAAATACAGCTTTTTAGAACCCTTGTACGCAACCTAAAAATTCCTACAAGATATAAATTGACATATTGAATTTGTCCGCTTTAAATTATCTAATGGATGCCGTTTGCAGAACCACGAGATCTGTTCCTGATGCAGAGCTATTGATTCGCAAACTTCGTGCTTCTATTTTTTTAGAACTTTCGAATTTTTTGAAAAACATATTAATAAAATTCAGGCCCTAAATAGAAATTCCACTTCCAACAGTCACTAGAATTTAACTTTCTCTCTTAAATGCAACAAATTTCATTAAAATCGGTCCAGGGGTTATCTCAAAAAACGTTTTTGCGTTTTACATGTATTTGAATAGGCCGCGCCGTAGTTGGGCCCGAGCTAAAGCTTCCTCTTAATGACCAGGTTTTAAAGTGAACCTTTTTTTGCCTACATTTTATAAACATATAAAAAAAATGCGTCAGCAGACTCCAGCGATTTCTGTGATACTGAACGCTTTGACTGTAACTGCAGCAGGCTGTCGCAATGGACACCGACATCCCCTCAAGAACAACTTACTTTGCGATAGACGCAATTTGGTCACACAATTACGAAGTGCGTCACATAAATCAAGTAACTCACACTCGCTCCTTTACTGCAGACTAATTTCATTAACAAGGATACCCTGCAAACTTTTCGAGCATTTATGTATATTCCAACGTCAGGTCTTTTCTTGAGCCTAACTCATTCTTCTTTCTTCATGTCAGCGTAGCTTTTGGAAGTATTTCTCTTGCGAAACGCAACTAATTTCCTTTACTACCGACTCCTTCGCAGTAGTTGAAAAGAAAATGATTACAGATTGCATATTCTTGTACTTAGCGAAGGCATTCGATACCGTCTCGCATAATCTCCTTCATTTCAAATGTATAAACTGAATATATATCGTAATATTTTAGGTTGAATACAGCGCTTCTTGTTAACCGTTCTCAATAAGTAAATGCCATTTTCATTCTTCGTCAGTGTCAGTGTGATCTCGAGTGGCAGAGATCCGTTTTAGGACCGTTGTTGTTTCTTATTTATAATAATGGTTTGCCTGTCGGAATTAGCTCTTCGCTTACGCTTTTCGCTGATGATTGCGTCTTATATCGGCTTAGCACTGAATCTAACGATAGTTATACTTTCCAAAGCGACATAAATAAACTCTCGTCTTGGTGTGATAAATGGTTGATGAGCCTTAACATTTCAAAGTGTAAGAAAATGAGAGTATCGCGCATTCTCAACTCATGTAAGCCTCTCACACCCTCAATGACACACCTCTAGCGCGTGTTTCTTCTATAAATATCGCGGGATACACATTACGCACGACCTTTCCAGAATACTTATGTTGAGTTTATAACTAGGAATGCCAGTCGCATGCTTGGTTATTTGCGCTGAAATTTCCGTTCCACCGCTCATTAGGTGAAGCTCTTACATTATAGGTCCCTACAGAGATCTAATCTCTAGAATGCCATTTCTATCTGGGGTCCAGCCCCTGCTACTTTATCGCATGCCAAGGAAATGCATTTTTTTAGGTTCCTGAGACCCCCCCTGTCACGCGTAGGATAGTAGAATTCTTCCAGAATATCGAAAATAATTTTAAATGAGAAAAGAAAGCGCAGAAAAGAAGCTGAAACCTGACCGAGCAGCCCAGTGAACACCGTCGTGTGACATCAAGAGCGGCACACCGGCGAGGAAGGCGCGCAAGGCATGCCGGTTCAGCCAGCACGCGCAGCTGGTTCGTGACCGCGCCGGACCATTGATTGGCACAATGTTTCCGGGTGACAAATGTCAGCTGCATCAGCTCTTTGGAGCTGTTAAACAGTGACAGCTACGATTCCCAGGAATTCCATAGCCATGAATCGTTGTTCGCATTCGACCATCCACCACGAGAGCCAGCGTGCTGCTGAACACATCGAGGTACATGGTCGAGGGTAGCCCTGATTTGATGTGTGCTGCTTGCTATATTATGTGCTTTACCACTTCTCAGGAAAGCGTTTCGCATACTCCCTATAATATGTTGTGGAGCGCTGCATTTCGCATTTGTATTTTGATTTATAGAGCGCACAGTTTCTCCGGAAGAACGCCGCTGACTGACTGGCGCATTTGTTTACGTCGGCACGGTGCAGCGACCGCTCGTCGTTCGCTTGAAATATGATGCAAGCCGCGCATCACTGGCATTAAATTATGCCAGACCATAACAAAGCACACCAATCTTTGTGCACTGTCGCATCACTCCGAGTCGCGCTGGTATGAGCGACCGGACACCTTCGAAAACAGCGAGCTAGGGGACCGTTTAGTAGGCGTTGTTATTCTGCCTTTCACTTTCACTTCATTACCTTTAAGGCTCCACTCTGGGGGTATTACATAAGGGGAGGGTGTACAAAAAGGATGACACGTCGACCATTCAAGATGAGTAGTGAGCTCTTACAGCGTCAATGAAGGCATGTCATGCATTGAGCTCTTACAGCGTCAATGACGGCCGCGATGACGTTGGGAAGGCCGTTCCAATCTACAGTGGTGCGTGGACAAAAAGAAGACGAAAAGGTGAGAGTACAAGTTCAGGGGCGAGCAATACTTGGAGAATGTTTTATACGAAGTGATATAGGAGCTGGTGGTACGATTGAAGGTGCTTGATTGAGAGGACAGTGATATATTTTGTGAATTAGGGATAGGCTGGCGATACGACGGCGACTGGAAAGAGGCGGGGGGGGGGGGGGGAGGCAGACCTGTTTCTACCTTTAATGAAGATATACTTATGTTGTATGAATACGGTGAGAGTATGAACCTAGTAGCACGATTCTGCACCATCTCTAGTGCATTTATAAGATAAATTTGATTAGGGTTCCAAATTGCTGACGTGTATTCGAGTTGAGATGATGTTGCACACGTGCGGAAGCCAATTAAGATCTTGAGAGATAGTGACGCCTATATATTTAACAGAATTAACTGTCTCAACGCGAGTGTTAGCAATTGTGTACGGAAAAAAGGGAGGGTAACGAGAACGAGTGAAAGACATTGCTTTACATTTAGTTGTATTTAGAACCATTAGCCAACAATCGCACCAGTCTAGGATATTATTTACGAGGTCTGTTAGAAAAGTATCCGGCCTTTTCTTTTTTTGCGAACTCCTGATGGATATGAAACAAGCGCGCTTGCATCAGTCCACCTTGAACCTTCGTGTACATGCCTTACCCTTACCCTTACCCTTACCTTCAGTCATTGCCTTACCCTAGTGCCCAAACACCTGTTGCAATACAAACGGGTCCACTCCAAATAGGGAGCGAGCACGATTATAAGATTAGACTGTTAGACCCCCTCCACAAGCTGTAATATTAGTTATGTATCTAACTTTTTCTAATGCGTGAATAAATTTAACTTGTGTATTCGGTTACGTCATTGCTTTACCTATATAGTAGTGTCCATACACTGTATACAACACGCACAAGGCGTTTCACGTAGACCACATGGTTGCGTCCCTGATAGACCCTTCCCAATTTTATAAAGCTGCCACTGGGACTTCGTGCAATATATCTGTAGTGATGCGCTTTTATTGTGTGCTCTTTACAAGGTTATCTTCGGTTTTCTTTTCGTGTACTGACGTATAGCCTGGACATGCAGATGCACGTTGAACGTTCGCGTGTTCCAAAAATATCCCGCTCTGATGTGTGTGTGCGTGTGTGTGTGTGTGTGTGTGTGTACGCGCGTGCGTGTGTGTGTGAAAGAGAAAGAGAGAGAGAAGGCGAACTCCACGATACAAGCTGTATAAAATCAAACGGCACAGTGCGCACTAGTGTGGCGCTTAATGACACGCGTACATTCGAGAATTCTGCGGTAGACTGCAACCGTTACGAGCCTGTGTGTCGCTGGTGAATTGTGCCTGGGCAAGCAGGTTGTATAATATGTCCACCTCTGCATTCCTCCCCGCAGCCGCATTCGAGAACTGTGGCCTACAAGCGTTTGTTCATGCGAAACAGTGCAGCTGCTGGGAGTTCCTCTTCCAGAAGAAACTATGTCTCTTGCAAAAACAATAGCAACTTGCTTTCCTGTATCTAAAACGCCACCGACGTGTGCAATATGATCTTGTGGTGCTTGGGAAAATTCGTATCCTTTTTCAGTGAAAACCTGTCACACAAAGGCCAAGAGACCCATTAGATTCGCGCGGTTGAAATTACCTATGGGAACCTGCAGGAAGTGACATGAGAACACCTTCTGTTTGTCGGCAGGAGCCTTGCTGTTCGTCGTTGAGGACTGCGTCGGTCGATCGCTCTCCGCTCTCGGCTCCCAGAAGTCCTTCTCGCGAGCGCCTCGTGTTTACGCATGGCAAAAAATTAACGGAGGCTCCCTCCGCATCAGTCACCTCCTACAGAGAACTCGGCGACGAAGATTCGGAAGGTGCGCGCCCGGGCTCCTGCTGACCGGTCAGCGAATGGTGCAACGAGCTGGCGACCCGGCAGCCCGTGTACAGAGAAGCACCACCGCGTCTGCGAAGAGCGACAGCGCGTGGGTGCGCACATGCGGGGCCCGCCTGTCAACGACGGCGACGATGAAGGATTTCGACGAGCGCGCGCGTGTACACACGCGGGTGCATGAGCTCTAGCTTTTCGCACGGCACACGTCAGGCGCTGTTCGCACGTGACCCGCGTTGTTTACTTCGCGATCCGCAGACGACAACTCCATCTCCAGGACTTAAGGAACAGCGCAAACAGCGAGAGCCTGGGAGAAACCAAATTATCCCACGCATCTTTAACGGTCGGCTGCCCCGCGCGGAGAAGCATTGCCTAGCTCCACGGCAATGGCCGCGTGGGGGGGTTTTGAGAGCTGATCATTCTGTTGAGCGCAGTTGCACATAGCCGCGGGATTCTTAAACGCTAGTAAGGATACGCGTGTACGACCTCAGATGCAGACTATTCTGCTGCGCCAATGCAAACGCGGTGGCATCTGGTATGGTATGGTATAGTGAAATATATAGTGGTATAGTGGTAATATAGTGGTAAAGTATAGTGGTATAGTATAGTATAGTATAGATGGCACCTGGTGGCGTGTAGATATATCGGACTCCACGAGTCAGCGAGATCTTATGGCACATTCGTCCATCCAACCTGAGAAACTGCTGCTGGAAAGTTTACATTGCGTCCCCAATACCTGTCCCCTGTTGTTGTACAGTCACACTGAGTTCAGCCACGATGTGCCGAGCTAACAAACGATCTGAAGGCCGAATGTGGCGCTGCATGTGGAAGTTTCTCTCCCAGGCTTCAATTGTGTTCGAGATGGACGTTTGTAGGCGTTTCAACCGTATCGTATGCACGATTTTGACGGAAACGGGACGAGGAGATCAGTGCATCGATATTAGCTTTCAGGGCTTGAATTCGCAAACGCTTTCGTTTGTAAGAAATGTATGTGGGCGGACGGTGGCTTTCGCTATTATGATCGGTATATCGTTATTGCTAGCTCGCTTGATTAACTTGAATATCTTATTTTTTTCGTTCTTTTTTCTCTCCTGGCTTGCTTGCTTTTTTTTACATTACTTTGTCAGTGTTATTTACTTTTGACGTTATTGAATGGCCAGCTCGTTCGGTGGCTTGTCTTTCCACGCTAAGATTTTTAATAAGAAACAACAACCATAATAATTAACCGGCGCCTATTTTTACGACTTACTTTATCGTACGAAATGTGCTGTGCGTAAATCACCGGCGCTATAATATTAGCAACAAAATATAAATAGATAAACGCACGGGTGGGTTTTGCGTTCATAGAATCAATATTAGAAATTATCATAGAATCAGTCATAGAAACTTTTTAATGATCTGAATAAATGTGGAATTGATTTAGGTCACACTACAGTTCGCGAACAGCGCCACGTCATATGTCATGTTTTTGAGCAATTCTAATATTTGATTTCATTGTGATATATTAAATCGAATCAATTTTGCATTTGTCTTTTGTTAGATTCCTGTATGTTTCATTTATGCTCCTGTGCTGCCTTGTAGAGGGGACTGTGGGCTTTAGTCAAGCTGTTCAGCAGCTTTTACCCACGGCCCCTCCATCGTTTTGATGGAAATAAAGCTTTTTATTATTATTATTATTATTATTATTATTATTATTATTATTATTATTATTATTATTATTATTATTATTATTTCTTGGCAGCGAAATTCACCTTTCTGGTGCGCGCAGCCTTCAACTAAAAGTACCATGAAATCAAATGAAATTATGGGGTGTAACGTTCCAAAGCAACATGCAAGCTGCGAGAGATCCGTTTTGGGAGGCTCAGGATTTGCGAAATATGGTTCCTGAGGTTCTCCTAGTCGCATTTATTTATTTATTTATTTATTTATTTATTTATTTATTTATTTATTTATTTATTTACGTTCTCTATGTAAGCAGTTTTCTTCATCCTAACCTATCCTCTCTCCCTGTGCCTGGCATTTTTTTAGCCGAGTTTGAAGACGCATATATCGAATCTGGTGCTCGTCTTGGGATTTCAGCTAAGCAGGCATGACTTGACTATTCCTCGGCGTCAATTTCGCAACTACAACTTGCACCCTTACGATAGTTATTGAAATGTTAATTAGCGTATTTTAGTTAATTCGCAAAATGATCGTTGACATTTTGTTTTTCCGCTGCTCTTTCTCTCTGTCACTCTTTCACCCATTTTCGTGGTTCCCTCTTCACGGCCGATACACAGGTGCAAAAAGCAGGCGATGTGCCTTCGAGTTGCGGGGCGTGCTGGTCGCGGAACGCCGAAATTCACAGTCCTTTGAGAAGCACCTGCTATCCTCCTCCTATATGCTGTATAATACCGCTGAACGTGCGCTGGTTAACGCCTCTGTTGCCTAAGAAATCGCTAAAAGAAAGAACAAACATTACGTAGCGTGCCCGCTCTCTTCTCGTCGCCGTGTCGAATCATTAAAATTCTTGCATTGCATTGTCAATTCTTTAGTTAGGCTCTCAAATGATAATTACATTAACTTCGCGCCGGGATCATCAACGAGAAGACATCGTGACCTAAACTTAATACCCTACTACGCACGTACTAACATGTTCAAATTGCGCTTCTTTCCCCGCTCAATCGAAGACTGGAATTCATTACCTGGATCCATTCGCTCATGCTCATCCCAAATTTTTGCAACCGCCATCCCAGATGCATAATCATGGGTATGGGTATGGGCATAATCAGGCATGGGTATGCCTGGCAGCATTTGTATAACTTCTTGTGTATTCTTTCACCAGTGCTCTTTTGTAAAAGTGTTCACTTGTGTTTACCGCTGTATACTCCAATGCATTTTCTGTACATTTTCTTAACCCCCTCCTGCTACAGCGCAAATTGCGCTGCAGTATGTATAAATAAATAAATAAATACAGAATAAGAAATGTACGAGACCGTTGTGCATTGCGTCACCGTTTTCTATACAGTGGGACTACCCGATTCGCGTCACGCGATACGTGATGCATGCAGCGCTCGCACAAGCTGTGCACACGCTGTATATGCCGTATGCGCATATATGGGCAGCCAGCGCTGAAGCCTTGCGGGCGACATCAGCGTAGCTCGCACCCTTTATAGCGAGAGGAGGAGGAAACTGTTTCAACGAACAGCAAGGCTCCTGCCGACAAACAGAAGGTGTTCTTTCTCATGAGGAGGAGGAAGTGCCTCGAGCGGCCAGTCGCGCGGCAATTTTGCGTGCATTCGCGGGCTTCTTTCACGCTCGGAAAAACACTTTTATGTAGTACGTATTGAGCGACAGAAAGCTGTATCGGGAGTTTTTCATGTCGCTCTAGAATTTTCTCAGTGATACTTTTCATCTAATTATAACTTTTGAGAAGTTGATTAACTATTTAAGACTAGTTATCTAATTAGGTGCAATGAAAAAGAAATAATCTTAGTATCTCCAAGCGACGGCAAGCAACATTACCTTGGTTCTGTCCAGCTACGCAGCATCCGCATATTTTTAAACTCTGGTTAAACTTAGCTAGGTCACCCTGTGTATGTGCTTCTAGCTTCTGGCCTGACTGGGCAGTGGCGTCCTGAAAAACGTAGGAGCGCCTGCATTTCTGCAACTCGCATGAATTCGAGCTTGGCTATATGTTATGCAGCTTGACTGGACGCGTTGGGCTAAAGGCGAATGGTAGGTCCAGCTGCGTGCCTGTTATCGTGAAAAACGTGAAAGTTTAGGTGCACACTTACACTGCCGTAGCGCCGCCTGCATCCAGACGCTGGTTCCCCATTACATTGAGCTATCAACTGTCAATTTGCTTTCCACACGCACTACTCGCATACGGATCGCTTTACAAGTTGTGCGAATCGCTCATCAAAATGTTTCCTCAGCAAACGCGACAACCGCGATGCGTCTGCAGCAGTGACGAAACATTTCGCCTTATTACGTGTACGCGTTCTAAACTACTTGTTCAAACACAGGAAACCGAGCGCCGCGAAATAGTGGTACCGATAGGCGCAGCTGAACTTCGAGAGGGCTTCGCTGTATGCCGATTACCTCGCTCCCGATAGGCTTTCTCTCCATGCATCATTGCTGTATATGAACCACTTTATCGCATCATTTCCGCTTGCATGAATGAATGTGACCAGCTATCTGTCGTACTTGTGTAAAAATCGACCATACGGCGAGGTCTGATGCGCGATGCTTGGTATACAGATAGAGACCTACGTAATAATCGGACACGCACTCGAACGTCCTCAGCCGATCGATGCAGACATCGCCGAGAGATTGGCTTAAATGCGCGGCGAGGCACCTTTGCACAAAAGCGTCGCTCAACTTCTGCACACTACACCGGCAATCCGAACATACGTTAAACCCGGCTTGGCGTGCGGACGGGTCAAGGCACTTTCGCGCAACGAGCTGAGTCGATAGATTTCCCTCGACGGGCTTAAGTCAAGCGTAAATATGACGCGAACGCAAGCGGGAGATCGCCGCGTGTTTTTATTATAGCGCGCTGAGATATTAATGGTAACGACACGGCTGGGTAACAACGCTTGCGCAATCTGTCTGTGCGCTGCCCAAGCGCTCGCGGAGCCTGCCAAAAGGCGAACAGGCATTCCCTTAAGTCGTTCCCACGTCTGGCAGCACCTAAGAGGCGAATTAATCGATGCTCCGTTGCATGCAGAGTACGTGCGTTGCCTACTGAACCTTGACTCGGCGGGAGGCAAAAAGCGGCCACACGGAGTTTCATTTCCGACTCGACCACTCTCTGCCCTTCCATACATCTTTCGCTCCCCTGCACGGCTGGCGTTACCATATCCGAATGACTCACTCGCTTAACATCAACCGACCGAGGTAAACAGGTGCGCGCGAGAGGCATACACGCCTGCTGCAGTTTCGAGAAGTGCGTCTTTGAGCCGCGATCAATACCGGATTTCGGCGTTTGAGCCAATCTTACATCCTTTTCATCGGCAGCATTCACTATCCCTGTCGCTCACGCACGTGCATTAGCGTGCCGCGTAGCAGCACATGCAGCAAATATTTCATCCTTCACAAGTCATCACAAGCGATGGTCTTGACGCCGTCGCAGGCTTACAAAGCGACGCGGGCACTGCTACGTTTCATGAAAGCGACTGGCCTTAGTGATCGATTATAGGCGCGAAGTTATGGACATCCGCACGTATTCTCACCGATAGTACCTTCTTCCCTCCACCTCCTTTCTTTTCTTCCTTTAAACCCCTTCCTCTGCGTAGGGTAGCAAACCGGACGTGCGTCTGGTTGGCCTCCATACCTTTCCCTCCTCCTCCTCCTCCTTCTCAATAATTAGTATATTGGTGATCGAAAAGCTGTCGACAGATAATCTGTCTTCGAAGAGAGAGACAGAGGGACAGACGAAGAGGGGAATGCAGGGGGGTTAACCAAGGATGTGGCCGGTTGGCTACCCTATACACTCGGGAAGGGGGAAAGGGGAAGAATCGAAATTGTGCGCATTGGCTATGAAGGATCCCCCCCCCCCCCCTTTAGGTGCCAAAATAATCCAGATCACCCCTGTGGTTTTTTAACATGCGCCTAAATTTAAGTATATACGTGAGCGTTTTCGATACTCGCCCCTATCTAAATAGGGGCGAGGCCGCTGCTGAGAATCGAACCTGCTACCTCGTGTTAACCAGCAGGGCGGCAAATCCATCGAACCACCGCGGCGCAGCGGGACTCGCAAAACAGCTATACGTATAGACTGCTAGCTTGTAGCCTGTAGAACCGCAGGTAAAAGCGTACTCGACCGGCAACGCTTGGGCCAACAGCGAGGTTGGTCACACGCCTGCATGCACTGCACTGCATGCTCTTGTGGAAAAGGGTGAAAATGAAGAACAGAAATTTTGAGCATATAGCACCAGTTTCGAAAAAAATTGGTCTCAAAATTTGCCGTGCGATTCATTGCTATTCTATTTGAGTTTTCCGTACTGCACTTTTCCACAGCGTGAAACATATATAAACTGGACCAGAGAGAGAGAGAGAGAGAGAGAGACAGAGGAAAGGGGAAAGGCAGGGAGGTTAACCAGAGGGGAAGATCCGGTTTGCTACCCTACGCTGGGGAAATAGGGGAGGGGGAGGTAACGTGTTAACAAAGTAGAGATAAAGAAAAAAGAGCATAGACATAGAATCACAGTCGGTCACTGTCGCCGCATACCGTCATCGCACAGCACAGAAGCACGTGCAGCACTATGAACATCTGTTCATGCTACAGCCGCTTGTCCAATTCTGTTTCCCTTAAAAACTGCAAAAGTGCCCTCGTCGCCCCCTGCTGCGATGGCTTGTGATGGCGGCATTTTAAAATAAGTTACTCTGTTAGAGGTCTTCGGTCAAAGCGAGCTATCGCGTTTGCGAGTGATCGTCTCTGTAAATTATAGCGAGGACATTCATAGAGAAGGTGTTGAAGAGTCTCCTCGTTACCACATTCATCACACGAGGCGTCATGGGCCCATCTGATTCGGAAAGCAAAAGACTTGGTGAACGCCACCCCTAGCCATATTCGACAAAGCAGGGTCGCTTCGCGATGGCACAGTCCAGCTGGAATGCAAAGGCGTAGAGACAAATCTAGGTTGTGCAGCCGGTTGTTTTGAAAACTTCCTGCATTCCACAAGGAGAACGTGATATCACGGCTGAGCATTCGAAGTTTTCTAGCGGCATCTGTCCTTGATAATGGTATCGGCTTCTCTTCGTCGCCTTGAAGAGCCGACCGAGCAACGTTATCGGCGTGTTCGTTCCCTATGGCGCCGCAGTGACTTGGAAGCCACTGAAATGTCACGTGGTGTCTTTTCTCAGTCAAGA
Source organism: Dermacentor albipictus (assembly GCF_038994185.2). NCBI lineage: Eukaryota > Metazoa > Arthropoda > Arachnida > Ixodida > Ixodidae > Dermacentor > Dermacentor albipictus. The sequence goes on from NC_091821.1 coordinate 76,833,219, forward strand.
TATGGATTAGTTCTCTAATCTCGAATACCAGTTGTTCGTGTGGTCCACGCCGCAGGGCTAATAGCAAAGACTGCAGTGCTGCCTTCGAGTCACTGAATATTGACCATCTTCGAGGTCGTTCTTGGCAGACGAGACGAAGTGCAGCCCGAAGAGCTGCAAGTTCCGCAGCCATCGGTGTCGTTGGGTGACATGTCTTGAAACTGATGGTGGTGGCTTTCGCTGGGAAAACCACGCCTCCAGAGGAACACTGGGGAGTTGCCGATCCATCAGTATATATATGTGCGTGGTCGGCGTACCTCTCGTGCAAAAGGAGCAGAGTTAGTTGTTTAAGAGCAGGCGATGACAGCTAAGATTTTTTCCTGATTCCTGGTATGGTGAGGTGCACTGCAGGTCGATCCAAACACCGTGGAAGAATCGATGGGGTGAAGCCTGATGGAAGGCAGGTGTAATACTCCGAAATCGTAGTACAAAATGATGCCTGCGGCCTTTCTGACGGTGGTGTTGCCAGATGGTGGGAACGGGCACGGACAGCGTGCCTAATGTGCACTCCCAACACTTCCACCACAATGTGTGTTTGTACGGGCTGGTCCCGGGCGATCGCAATAGTCGCTACTGTCGATATGCATTTTGGCAAACCAAGACGAACCCTGAGAGCCCGAGCTTGAATAGCCTGTAGAGCACGAAGATTTGTCTGGCAAATGTTGGTCAGTGCGGGCAAACTGTATCTCAAGAAGCCCAGAAAGAGCCCTGTACAATTCCAACATTGCATGCACTGACATCCCGCAAGTCTTTCCGCCCAGAAACTTGAAAAGCTGGGAGATTGCTGTCATACGCTGTTTCAAGTAGGTCACGTGTGGGCTCCATGAGAGATCTCTATCAATGATTATGCCGAGAAATCTGTGAGTCTTCTCATAAGAAATTATCTGGCCATTTATTGAGATGGCGTAGGGTGTCATTGGTTTGCGAGTGAATGCCATCAGAGCCCATTTGTCTGACGAGATTTCAAGACCTTGGTTGCGGAGGTATACAGCTGTCAGAGTAGCAGCTTTTTGAAGCCTCGCACATATCTGAGGACGTGTCACACCTGAAGTCCATATACATATGTCGTCTGCGTACATTGATATCTTGATCGCTGCTGGCAGATGATCAACGAGACCAATGAGTGTGAGGTTAAATAGGGTAGGGCTTAGTACACCGCCTTGAGGAACACCTCTGTAGGTGTAGGTGTAGTGTCGTGCGGTTTTACCATCGCCGGTACACACAAAGAAAGATCTCATAAAAAAGTAATGAGAAATCAATAGGAAAACTCGACCACCTGGGCCAGCCATCGCAAGAGCATCGAGGATAGCCTCGTGAGATACGTTGTCGTATGCCCCCTTGACATCCAAGAACAAAGCTGCACATAATCTTTTGCGTGACTTTTGATGCTGGACATACGTGGCGAGATCAACAACACTGTCTACTGATGAACGATCTTGACGAAAACCAGCCATGCAATTTGGTAACATGTTGTAGTGTTCCAGGTACCACTCTAAGCGGACAAGGATCATGTTTTCCATTATATTTCCCACACAGCTGGCCAGCGCTATTGGGCGGTATGAGGTGAGTTCAAGTGGGGACTTGCCTTGCTTCAGGAGAGGGACCAAGCGGCTTGTCTTCCATTCTTCTGGTACCATGCCATCTTGCCAAGATACGTTGTATAGATGTAAGAGTTCTCTCCATGCGCCATCACTCAGGTTGTTCAAGGCGCGGTAGGATATTCCATCTGGTCCCGGGGATGAAGAACGCCCGCATAGAGCAAGAACCGCTTCTAGTTCCTCCATTATGAAAGGAAGATCCGTGTGGCAGTCATGTGAAACAGGGATGTGATTGGGGACTGGAAAGCCTGGACCGGTGGCTTGGCCAGAGATCCTTGCACAAAAGTCTTCTGCAACATCGGCATCCTGTCGCCTCTGGAAGAGCGCCAGCGCTTTGAATGGGAAGCGTTGTCCAGGGAGGGAACGCAGACCACGTATGGTTCTCCAGGTGTGGCAAAGTGGCTTTCGGGGGTCTAGTGACTGGCAAAACATTGTTCAATGTCGAGATGCCAATCTATCCATGCGACGTTGAATTTTCTTTTGTGGTCGTCTGGCTGTCCAAAGGTCTTCGATGGATTTTGTACGCCGGTAACGCCGTTCCGCACGACGATGGAGCGCACAAAGTCGCTCCAACTCTATATGCGATTCCGTGTGCTTCGACGAAACCATGACCGTGCGCGTGGCGTCTCGTATTGCATACTTGATTGTTTCCTCTAATGCAGAGGACAAGCCCTCCCGACAAGCATCTTCCATGGTGGAAGTAAAATTAGTCCAGTCATTTAATCGAATGGTATTCCGCGGGAAGGACCTGGACATCCCTTTGATGACAAGGCACGTAGGAATGTGATCACTCCCGTGTGTCTCGAGATCCGAAAGCCATTTAACACATATTGTGAAAGAGCTGGAGACTAAATCTAGGTCAAGACAGCTGCCATAATTCACGCCTCGTATAAACGTTGGGCTGCCGCAATTCAGGAGTGAAAGGCAGGCGAAGCAGGCGAAGCAGGCGTTGCAGGCGAAGTTTGCAAGTGTTTGCCCTCTTTCATTTGTCCTCGTGCTTTCCCATGCCATATAGTGCGCATTACAATCTCCGATGATGACATATGGAGCAGGGCACACCGACAAGATGTTCGTCAATATTTCGGGATCAAAATTACTTGCAGGCGATATATAAACGCTTACAAGTGTAAACACGAGTTAATTGTTAAAAAAATTAAATTATGGAGTTTTACGTGCCAAAACCACTCTCTGAATATGAGGCACGCCATAGTGGAGGACTCCGGAAATTTCGACCTCCTGGGTTTCTTTAACGTGCACCTAAATCTAAGTACACGGGTGTTTTCGCATTTCGCCCCCACCGAAATGCGGCCGCCGTGGCCGGGATTCGATCCCGCGACTTCATGCTCAGCAGCCCAACACCATAGCCACTAAACAACCACGGCGGGTTTTTTATTTGTTAGGCAAACATATTGATTGTTATCATGAGGCGGAATCGGCTGGCAAACATAGGTCAGTTCTCGACGAATAAAAACGATGACTTTGCTGCATGCCTCAGTTGCTGCGGATATAACAGCTTCGTATCCCGATAATCTGACTGTTTGGACTCGTTAGGCTCACATATGACAATGATTGGGAACAAATTAGTATGTATATACTGACGAAAGTCAGAAAGGCGTGACTTAGGCCTATTGCGTTCCACTGGATGATTGACGCTGCCTTGACTTCTTCTCGAAAAGATGGGTGATGGTTGGCCATGACTCTATTCGAGAGACTCAAGCACTGGGCTTAAGGCGTCCAGTACTTTCAGTGCACTTCGAGCAGACGTGGTTCCAAGGTTCGACAGAATCACTCGTATGGCATCTATGAGGGGACGCAGCATTGAAATGACTTGACGATCTGCTTTGGGCGTGTCATCAGCGGCAGGAGTATACGCTCCCGAGCGGGCTTGACGATCTATGGTTCTGTGGGAAGTTGCTGGCTCGGAAGCGCAGGCCATTGTTCCTGAGAAAGATTCCTTTCAGCTGACTTTCTTGTGCTGTTCAGCCCCTTTTTTGGCCTGATTGGAGAATGTTGGTGCTACAATGGAAGGACCCCTCTCCTTTCGTGTCTCTGCCTTTTTTGAGGAGGTTCGGTGACGCCGACGCCGACGCCGGATCGTTTCAGCATCCTCCCTGTCTGTCGAATTGTCACGAACCATCTTCTTGAGAACAGCGACCTCTTTCTTGATGCGAGGGCAGTCCCTAGACGAGGCAGCATGGCAACCATTACAGTTGCCGCACTTTAGGACAGTAGTAAAGTGAATCAGCAATGCACGTTGTTGCAAGCGTACGTCGCAGTTTATAACTGGAGATGTTGGAAGTAGTACAGAGCCTCTGGTTAGCCTATTTCAGTTATAGAGAAAATATTAATGTGGTTGAAGAAAGAAACGAATAAAAATGCAAAAAAGGCGATAGGTCTGCTACACGCGCGAATACTAACACATGCAAGAGGCTAAACATGAGACGAAACAACAACGAACGCAAGTCACTGTGCATAAAATTGTCTATAATATACAGGATTACAGAATTTCGGGCTAGGTGGTTTGATATAGTCATTGCGAGTTGAAAGTTGGCGCCCGTCCTTGTCGTTCTTCCTCGTCCACGTCACCTAAGCCCAATAAATGTCTCGACCACATGCATGACCGAAGAGATAAAAGTATTTCACTGCAATGTAAGCTGTCCTTTCAAGGCTATTGACTGGTCATGATCCAAGTACTGTCCCAAGTTAAGTGACACTGGGTGATTGCACAGCACACTATAGCTTTGTAGTGTAAATGCGTGCCGTCTTTGTTGAGCATAAACATGGCAGTCCAGCAAAACGCGGACTACGCCCTCGTCGGCTGCTCCTCACACACACAACGCAGAACTTGCGCGATGACTTTTTAGAAAGAATGTGCTTATTGTAGGCCACACCAAAGAGATAGTGGTGAAACAAGGTTTCTACACTTCGCGGTCACTTCACACATACGCAAAATTTTAGTTCGGGGTCTCAAACCATGCCGCAGATTATCTTCTCGCTGAGAGTTTCCGTATCATGTTTTTAACGTCGTTAGTGTACAGCGAAACACACACACACACACACACACACACACACACACACACACACACACACACACACACACACACACACACACACACACACACACACACGCACACGCACACACACACACACACACACAAATAGTGAACAAATTTTCTTCTAATTCTATTCTTGACTTAGACCTCTATTTGGCTGCTCAGAAAAGAACGTTTTTGTCTCTCTTTAATAATAATAATAATTCTGATAATAATAATTAGTGTTGGCGGCACCTTTCGGAGCGGCATGGTCTTTATATATATATATATATATATATATATATATATATATATATATATATATATATATATATATATATATATATATATATATATATATATATATATATATATATATATATATATGTATATATATATATATATATATATATATATATATATATATATATATATATATATATATATATATATATATATATATATATATATATATATATATATATATATATATATATATATATATATATATATATATATATATATATATGACATCACTCGCTGGTACCTTATAATGACAACTATGCTCGTTGCAGCATCGACAAACAACTTATTGAGTGTCTGAGCTCATTCAGCGCCAGAAGTGGCGCATCCGTAACCGACCACATTCGCATGCCAATTACCTCATTCTGCAGCACACGTACCGAGCAATAGCGCGACCGCGGCAGCGTAATTGCATCGTGCGTGCGCGTTATTCGACGATGATAGCACACCCGCGGAACGGATCGGTGGGTGGCAGGACTTGTGCGTTACCCGCTGAAAATCGCCTGTCAAACGTTAACGCCATTCATCGCTTCCTCGTTAGCCGACGCAAAAGAGGGAGAACATAAATATAGAAACAAGCACTACATCTGACAAATCGATACGTTTCCCATTACCAGCTCGGCCGTTCTGACAGTCTCTCTCTCTCTCTTCTTTTTATTCGCACTTTCAGGTTCGAGCCCTTCGATCTATCGCGCTCCAATGTCAACTGCTCGGAGGATTTTGCAGTTGCTCCCCCTGGAAGGTGGCCAATTTATTTCTCTCGCGCGAACGCCTTCCTTTTGGGTTTTTGTTTGCCTCAGCAGCCACCGCAGCGTGTGTGTGTGTGTGAGAATGTACGCGTCATCCTGCACGGTAGGCCCGTAAACGCGCGGCGCCAACCTATACAGCGAGCCCGCGCGTATACAAAGAAAGAGGCGCGAGCTAACATGCAAGCGGCCTAAAAGCCGCTCCGTGAGTGCGGCATGCCAGCGTGCGGTCGGCCTTGGGACAAGGCAAACGTGCTGCGCGTGCCGGCGGTCGTGGGGCTTTGTTCAAGACAAATATTCTCCCGAGCGCGAAACGGCGAGACATGACGCGCGGACTCCGTGAAGAAAGAGCGAGAGACAACCCGGCGCCGCCGTGCTTCCTTACGCAACGACGCCACGCGGGCGGCCGTTCCGAGTGGCGCAGATCACGTTAGCGCGGCAGTCGGTAAACAGTCGCAGGTTCGGTTCGTTTCGGTAGGATGAGATGAGACTCAGTTAATTCGCTTACGGCTTCCGTAGACGGCGTTCCATCGAGAAATGAATGTCCATTTAACTTACCTTAGCTTTCCGCGCAGTCGAAGCTGGATACGTATTCGTGGAGTGAACAGTGGGGCCACAAGTCAGAATCGTCGCGGTGGCGCGCATTGTTTCATTGAAGTACTCCGTGGACGCGTCTTCTATGCTTCTGTTTTCGACGTCGCCAACTTTTATATCACCAAAAGTGATTCAGAAATCCTCGCAGCAAAATTCCTTTCTTTGTTCATCGAGCGGATACAGTTCCGCGAGTCAACAAATGAGCGCGTATTATGTGCTGCACCTGAGCGTCTATGAATACGCTGCATGTGCAGCCGTGGCACGCGATCACTTTGCGATTTAGTTCCCGTGTTCCTTGTTAAATCGCGAGATAACGCTATAGGCTGACTGAAAGCAACTTGAAGCGGAGTATTTCGGCAGCACCGGGGCCTGCGACGCGCTTCCCACGCCCTATACAGTGTACTTTATTGCGATAGCAATTACATGGACACTCCAAGCGAATCATATATATATATATATATATATATATATATATATATATATATATATATATACGTTGTATATATACGTAGGTGCTACACTATTCCACCGCCAAAGTCGCTATAACCCGCCGTGGTGGCGTACAGTGGCTTCGGCGTTGCATGCGCTGCTAAGCCCGAGGGCGCGGGAACGAACATCCCGGAAGCGGCGGCTGCACTTCGATGGGGGCGAAATGCAAAAACCACTGTGTACTTTCCATTGGGGGCACGTTAAAGAACAGCAAGTAGTCAAAATTAATCCGGCTGCCCTACTACGGTATCCCTCATAATCATATCCTGGTTCTGGCATGTCTAAAACATGAGAATTTACTTTTAATTCATGTTTCTCTAACTAACCTTATGTTCTAGACAGAATTATTCCTCCGTTTCTTTTTTGTTTCTTTTCACATTTGCAGCGCGCAAATTACAGTCATGAAAAAAAAGCAGCGCAAAAAAGACGAGGACTACAAGAGGAACGTGTACGACGGATAGACGCGAAATTCCAATTAAATGCTTATTTGAAGGAACAGGGTTTATATAGATGGAAACAGGAATAGTACCACCCTGGCGTCACGACTTCTCTATCGCATCAGAAACGCAATCTCTATTTCGGGAAGTGCCACTGACGGGCAGCTAACGCACGTGCCATGGGCCCTAGCAACGTAAAACGCTTCTGATATCTCCCTTTCTAGCCTGTCTCCAGAACGTGCCAGAAACTAGGTGTCATGTAGATACAGATGTCATTTGTGACGTTTACAGTGTTGAGCCAGGTGACCCCCGCATTATTATTTACGGCCCAATTTGTGCTCTCGCGCCCTTCCATTGTAACGCCGTCCCGTTTGTCCAATACATTCCTGGTTGCAACTTAGGGGCATTTCATGTACGACATTTCGGTGCATTGCGTGTACTGCGCTGCATGTTTCGTGGAGCCCTTTGCTTTCGTCAGCATAGGCCACATCTTATTCAATTTACATGGTGCGCTAAGAAGAAGATTGACATTGTGCCTTTGCGCAACCTTCTCGAGGCTGTGGGACACCCTCTGCCAACATGGTGTACAAGTGATCAAGTGAATCAATATGGAGTAGAAATGATTCAGATTGCATTTCTGATGCGATAGAGATATCTTGACGCCCCGGTGGTACTATTGGTGTTTCCGTCTATATAAACCCTGTTTCTTCAAATAAAATTTAGTTCGTCTTCTTCTAGTCCTCGTCATTCTTGCGCTGCCTTTTTCTTCAAGTATGTGACACCAACTCGCCCACATCAAGCTCCTGCTGCTACAGTCATGAAACATTTCATTCACAGGGCGCTCTTTTTACGTTACATGTTTTCGCAAATTCAGAGTATTAAAAAGTGCGAAACAATATAAGTGCATGCTCACAATCTGAAAGTGATGTAATTTCACTGGCCCCGGTCTTCACGGCAAGCACAGTGGCGCCTGTATACTGGGTCATCACAGACCCTATGCACGGCGTTTTAAAGCATTTGTAGTATGTCGGATCCTCGTACAGTTACGACACCGTTCGAAGAGTTCAAGTACAACGTTAAACCTATCTATCTTTGCCTGTGCTTCGTGCCCTTCGAGCAAAACTATACCATTTTTTTTTATTTGAACATTTTCTTTTTTTAGAAAAGCCTACACGAGTTACTCTTAATACGCCGTTACAGATTAATTATCGGCCAAGCCGGACATCATTTACAAGAAAAACCAAAGCAATCCATTTACTAAATAAACTAACTGCATTATTGAACTTCCTAATTATTGACCTAATGGCACACGTTTATAAAGGAAAGTTGAAGGCAATCGTCATAAAAGTATGCTTCGGTGTTTCTACGTTTCATGTAGACCGAAATAACTGGCGTCAAATTATATACGTTCACAAGTGGGGAGGGAGAGGGGGGAGTGCACCGCAGGGCAGCATTTCGCTTTGCTGCGTGCATAATTGGGTAAATTGAGCGAATAATTTGACGCCAAAAGTATTTCGGTTCACGCGTCTGCGTTGAAATGTGGAAACTGGCAGCAAGACTTTTATGACGATTTCCTTCAACTTTCCAATATGAGCCTGTGCCGCGAAGTTTGTAACTAAGAACTGATCATTGTAATTAGTTTAATTAGCGAATTAATTGTTTTCGTTTTTCTCGCAAATGATGTCCTCCTGGGCAGGTAATTAATTATAGAGATGTGATAGCAGCTAATGTCGTGGGCTCTTTAAAGAAAAAGTGTCCGAAGTAAAAAAACGCACACCGTAAATAGTCTGGGGAATCTTCCAGCCACGAACAACACAACCCAATATTGCGACCGTGGTTTAAGAAAAGTAGTCGTACTTGAAATCAGGGAGCTCGCAAATATCGGAATCTTCAGAACAGTGGTTCCAACATCGTGCCGTTCGATTCTGTTCTCTATTCGAATAGCTCAGAATTTTCAATATTTATTTTTTTAAACTGTAGTTTTCGGACTGTCCGCACTGAGGTAGCAGACCTGCTTAACAAAATTTTAAAGCAAAGTGTCATTACCCTTCTGGAGAGTCGCGACAGGGTGAAGGAGAAAGCGTTCGCACGCGTGATATACGTATAGTGCGCAGCCAGGCCACTCTGGGAGGTTGCAACGTCTGACTTCTAGCACAATCGTGCAACGAGACAAAACGCAACCGCCGTAATTTTGTGGAGAACCTGAAACAAAGCGTTAAGCTGAACGTGACATCGTCGCTTTCAATGAGGCCACTCCGAATGGGCCAGTCATACGGAGTTCTTTCTATGTGCGTGACATCGGCTTTCGGATGAGCACGCTCATTGTTTTATGCGAAGCATATTACGAGGGCTCAACCCAGCTCCTCAGGCGCGGCGGTGACCATGAAATCACGTGACACCGTGACGTCACGACAGAGGAGAAGTGGCTTTGGCTCAACTCTTGCAAGACGGGCTGGGTGGGAATCGAACCAGGGTCTCCGGAGTGTGGGACGGAGACGCTACCACTGAGCCACGAGTACGATGCTTCAAAGCGGTACAAAAGCGCCTCTAGTGAATGCGGTGTTGCCTTAGAAACGAGCTGTTTCTAAGGCTCAGGCGTGCGACGCTTGCTCAGGCGCACATTTCGTTGCCGCGCCGAACGCTGCGTTGCTCGACGCTCACCGCGTCCAATGCGGGGCGCGTAGTCGCTGGCGGGTCGACGGGAACGCTGTCGCGTTCCACTCTTGAAGGCGAAGCAGGGTAACGCATGAGTTGTTTCTTCGTCTAGCCGAACCAAATATAGCCAAGGAACAGCAGTTCACCAGGCTAAACAGTGGTTCAACAACTAAAATAAAGGCTAGTATGCTTCGCATCCTGGGCTTAACCTTAGCTAAGCCACAGCCATTTTTTTTTATTTTGAGTTCCCCTATCGAACATTCTAGACAAAAAAGCTAACTTCACGGACTCGAAATACCCTGAAATTTTGCTGCTGAGTAGCGCCGCAAACCTGAAATACGAAGCCGCGATTCGCTGCAGCAAGAAATGTGTGAGAATGTACGCGTCATCCTGCACGGTAGGCCCGTAAACGCGCGGCGCCAACCTGCAGCAACTGGTTTGGTAACGTAATGTGACTCGTCTTACAAAATGACACTACTTAGGCCTGAATTAGACCTCTTCATTCTGCTATAGTTAATTCACACTAAGACATTCACATAAATTGAGAACACAAATTTTGATTTCCATGTTTACGTTCGCGCCGTTGTGTCTTCCATAAGCCAGTATTGCTCCTCTCGTTCCTTTGTCTCTTTTTTTTTTCTTTTTTAAAATCGGGATATTATTTGTCTTATACCAGACATTCACAGCCACATGCATAGGTTTCTGTCACGCCTCGTTTCGGGTTCTTCAATAAAAAAAATCAAACAGCCATTCCACACTGTGAAAGTGGATGAGCAGCGAAGCTGTAGCACATCACAGAGGGTTAGACAAAGGTACATGCCTTCGTTTTCATCATCTGCAAATGATAGTCACGATAGCTTTGTGATATTACTGCCTACACTGATTTGTTCGGCTACAATCTAAGACCGAATCTTGGCCAAAGTTAAATCTATACATGACCGTTGTTGAGTAGTTGAGTGGCTTAGATTGGCGTGCACGCCAAACCGAGCTCTTCTAGCACAAACTGAGTGAACCATTTTTCGTCTGGTTTTAAAATGTCCACATTGAAGTCTCCAAGGATGATCACAGGTGTAGTAGTGTCATTACGGCTAATCCACGCAAAGTACGTGGTCACGAACTTCTCAATATCACACTTTGGTGCGCCTCGAGGCACACACACAGTGGATATCATAATTCCGTCTTTCGTTTGTACGGCACAGACATCCCCACAGTCGGTGGCAATGTCCTCTTGCGAGTCAAGGGTGTGTGGTTGTACACGCATTTTGTCCTTTGCGTATGTGGCAACGCTTCCTGCTCGTGAGTCCACGTGCTGTTCACAAGCGATTCCAGTGTACCAATCGATTTGAAACGATGCATCTTGATTTATTTATTTCAGTCATTATTATTTATCAAGGTTATCATGAGGGGCGGAGTGCTTGAAGCCTGTTTCACCTCCGCCGCGGGTCGGCTCGCGATCACCTTTGTTGTTGTTGTTGTTGTTGTTGTTGTTGTTGACGCACGGACACGAAAAATACAGAGAACCCTAGCCATATGCAGGTTCGCTGTAAAAATTACGTGTCCCACGACGGCCGAAACAGAGCTGCCGGTCACCCGCAGTCTTCGGCAGCTTCAGGCGTCGACACATAGCCGCGTGGACTATACAATCAACAAAAATAACGCGTATGGCACATCCGTAGCGCAATGCGGAGAATGTTATGCCGGATGCAGCAAGCGGGCCGACAACAGCGCACGCCTCACGTACCTTCGTAAAAGTGTTTACTGAGCGCGCGGGGTTATTCGATACAACGACGTCGACAAAAGCCTGCGCCAGGTATGCGCGCGTCACGGCTGCTCAGGCGCTGCATGCCAGCGCGTTTCGCAAATTCACCCATGCAGACCGCATTTCCACTGTGACGCAACCTCTGTGATACTGGGCGCATTTGTTGTCTAACCGTGCGAAGTGTGCTTTCTCGTGTGGCGCTCGGTCATCGTCAAACGCGTTGGCGTTATTAATGCGCATTGAGAATACTGACAGACGCAGCCGCATCCGGATGCGAATTTTCATTCGGGGAGTGACAACTGTACGGACGCTTCGCAACTGCAGGGGTGTCTTTCCACCTTCGAGCTCGAAACCACCAACAGCGATAAAGTCAAATCAATCAAATTTGTCTTTATCTCATCTCGAAGGAGGAAATGGAGGATCAATTGACAATAATGCCTAAAAAAGCTGCTTAGAAACAGCTTGACGAAGTACGTTCCCGGCTATATAGGTACCGCTTCAAACGATCATCGTGATCGAACCCTTGACATGGGTGTAAGGATTACTACAAAATTTGGCATCGTCTCTGCGCTGTGCTCTTCAGCTCATCGACAGATCGAGAGCCTTCGGGAAAAATGCAGCTTATTTTGATATGCAAAGGTAATTTTACACGGCGCACAGTCAGTCCATCCTGCCAGGAACGGCTGACGCGTAAAATAGTGCAACTTCAGTATCACTGCGAAAAAAGAAAAAAAAAAGAAAAGAAGCGCCGTGAAATTATTTTGCGATGGTTACGTGGCCACTGTGGCGTCATTGACAATGACCGCGCGCACAAGGCTTCTCGATCACCACACGAGGAAGGCCACTGCTTTCCGATTTCTCTTTCAGGGACAAGACGCGGTAAGGAAACTTTGCCCTTCGCATTAGGCAAACTGGGATATCTTCTGCATCTATTCTGCTGCCATGACTTGCTTTCACTAAGTTATCTGCCGGGTGATATATTTTAATACACACATTTAAAGGAAGTCAGCCCCCCCCCCCTCCCCCAAGGGGATACTTTCTTCACGATTCTTCCCTTCAGCACGGAGGAGAGCGGATGGTCTAGCAGCCGTTGTAGTCGAATCGCTAATTAACTAAATTTGTTCATTTACTTGGTAATTCCTGGTTTTAGCGCCCATCTTACAATGACAGTATCGCAGGCGGGAGGCAAAAACAGTTCACGCGATTTTAAAAATATGATTTGATTTGTTGTCAAAGTACGCATTGAAAAACTTCTTTTTCTTTCTTTTTCGCTCCGGTTCTGAAGTAGTTCTGAACAAACAACGCCAGAAGCTCTGCCAGCGTTATTCTCGACGCTGTCGTGAGAATGACTCACTGTGATGACTCGCTGAGGCATCTAATACATCTAGTACCTCTCCGCGTGCCACTACCGCATGCGATAGTAGGTCGCCAACAGATGAGCTTCGCGAGAAACGCGCACAGACGGTGAACGTATTGACGTAACGAAAGCGAACGAGGCAAACATCACGTGGGCAGTGCTTCCGGCACTCCTCGTGCGGCCTGTTTGGGAATCGAGCGGAAAGAAAGGTAAAATTTGCTCGACGAATATGTGAACAACGGATAGCGCTTTCAAAATGACGCAAATTGCCTTTTGTCTATCGCGGTGCTCTCCTGCAATATATTCATTGCGAAATACACGTTAAAACCAGGAATTAAAATACTTATTTAACTAGCACTATAGTTCACGAGCGATCGCGCTACTCGGCCATGGGGTGTCCACCGCGCTAAGGGGCGAATATTGAAGAAAGCATCCGCACTTCCTTAAAATCTTATTCTTCAAAAAAAAAAAGAAAGACAAGAAAAAGAAGAAAAACTGCTTCCGTTGTAATATATCAACCAGTATTCCTCATTCACATAGAATGGCTGACAGTGCCGCGTGCCACGCCCTCGATTTTCGGTAACGCTCCTTCTCCAACACGTTCGGACGACTGGACAATCGAGCCCTGCTAGATTCGAAGATATATCTGAACACCGAGCTCCCCGCTCGTCCTTACACAAGAGAATTAAGACACGTTTGTGCTTTTACATTCCGACGAGCTTGTAGCAATACATTTCGCTACACCACAGTGTTCGTGAATGCGCACTTCCTCTCTCTCTCTCTCTCTCTCTCTCTCTCTCTCTATCTCTCATTTTTACGTCACCCTATCTTCCTATTGCAGAGTATCGATCAACCAGACGCTCTTTCGATTAAACCGCCCTGCCTTTTCTCTCATATGCCATATATCTAAGCACTTGAGGACAACGCACGTCGAAGCTTTTTCAAACTGTCTCTTCAAACCTATTCTGCATGGTTTGCTCCTAAATTTCACATTCGCCTAGTACGCCACATGCAATTTCCCAAGAAGTATAAGCCATGGCATTTCCCACTGTGGAAACTATTGCACTCTGCCACGAGCGGGAAAGAGAGCGGGCGTCGGGGGCGGGGAAGGCGCGATCGCAACGTTCACTGGTTCGCATACTCCTCTGAGAGTGTTCGCAGCAGAAGTCATACATACCGCGACGTGGAAGGGCAATCAACCACCACTGCCACCACGTTGCTGCTGGCGTGTCGACGCCACATTTCTTGATCAAACTATTCTTTTCATTTACGACGGTAGACTGCCGAATCAAAGCTGCAAAGCGCAGCCAAATCCACAGCTCTGTTCCACGATCGCCTGCGCTGTTTCCCTGCTCCTCAGTTATCCCTTTTTAAAACCTGCACGCAGGTTGCATTTTGAAACGGGGTTTCCTCTGTAGCGTGCGCTTCACTGCTGTAGTTACAGCCCCAGTGCTCCAGTAATCTGCCAGCTTCAGCCTGCTCTATAACCAATCCGCGCCGCCTCAGCCAGGTGCACGCGCCGTGCAGATTAGCTAGCGTGCGCAAACCTGACAGGTTGCCGCGGCGGTAACGATATACCGGTAACGTGGAACCGTGGTATGCAAAAATATTACGTAATACCGCGCTTACGGAAATTTGGCACTTGGACGGAAAAATGCTATAGCAAAGCGGTGTGACGACAACGAAGCGTTTCGCTATATACAATAAACGAGAAAGATAGAGTCACAATCCAAGTCACAATTTAGGGTAAAGAAAGCTGCGTTTCATGACACGAGTTCATGATTTAGTTGAACGTTTTGCAAGTCGACGGTTTCACCTCCTTGCTTAGCAGTGACACGTAACGATGCGAAACAAACGTACGCGAACAAATGAAAACAAAGAGAAAACAAGGGTAAACCGGAGATTGAGATATTAATCATTTTAAGGCAAGCTTTGACGGTAGTATAGTGATTGCCAGAAAAAGGGCATCCATATGTGGCGCAAGGTATGGTGTACCTAAGTGTCGCAGGCTGTTCGCACCCAAACGATAGAACTTTAAGAAACGGGGACGTAGAAACGCAACAAATCACTGGAGCTACTTTCCGCGCTGCATAAAGCAACATCCATGTCCAGAGAACTGTGCATCCGGTGAGCAATCTATCCTTGTCGTTGAATGTAATCACTTTTGGACATTAGTTATTTACTGCCTGGATTACTTTTCTTGCTATAGATTACGTACTTTAAGTATTGTGTGTGTGCCGAAAAGTGCATTTACGTGCATCCTTCACTGCTGCCACAAAGACGTGTGCCATCCCCAGACAAAGGGGAATAGGGAGCTGTCTTCCCTTCCCCTTTGTCTGCTTTCGTATGTCTGCTTTTCGTTTTCCTCTTTTTTTAAGTTATCGCTCTTTTTTTTTCTTTTCGAGGTTAGAGATTTGTCGCTTTGATTTTCGTACTACACTTGCCCTGGCTAGCGCACTTCGCCTGACGACTCTCATTCCCTCCGTTAGTAGACAATCCGCAAGCATCTTTCGTTCGACTGTAAGAGAGGCCACCCCCTCCTCATCAGTGTGCCACAACTGTTCGAAACTTACCTGGCAGAATCGCCAGGGCCGACGCGACCACAAACCAGCAGCAGCAGCAGCTGTGAACTGCCCTCCAAAGTGGCACCATAATGCTTGGGATGCTGTGGGCGACACCACCCGTCCAGCTGTATGTACTGTTCAAACACAACAGCGCGCAAGCACACACAGACACTGCCGCACACACGCAGTCAGAAGACGCAGCCACGCGTGCGCACACGTCCTAAGCAAGCGGGCAGGATGGTCATCGAGGGTAGCCGCGTCAGGCGACGCAGGCGCCGGGTCCCATCATCGCGCGGCCACGACTCGGTTTCTGCCTCTGACGCGCAGCTGTTCCTTCGCCTGGTGGCAGCGACATCGTGTTATAGCAACCGCCGCCTCTCGCGGAGTTCTGGAGGAACGGCCAGTGTGTCTGACGCCTTGCCGCCTCTCGCTGACTTCTGCGCTAGCATGCGCCCTCCTCGTCGCGTCGGCGGCGTTGAGTAGAGAGAGAGCCGCGTGGGCAGACCGGGCGCCGACGAAGGCGACTCAGGCTGGCCTTCCGCGGCACCTTCTCGTTGCGGTCGAACCGCTCTCCCCGTAACCCGGATGACGACAGAGCGGCGGCGGCGGCGTTTATGTGCGCCGTCGGCGGTGTCGCGCATAACTCGTCTATGACATGTACACACGGTCGACAACACTCGCCGCGACCAGTAGTAAAGTCGCTTCTGTGTTTTATTCTTTTTTTTTTGTATGCGTGTGCGTGTTCAAGCGCGCCGGACATTCTCTATTAAGGAAAGGGCGGCTGCCGAAGTTTCCGGTTAGCCGAGTTTTTGCTACGACGACACTCAGTGCGAGTGATTTGCAGGTTATGATCCGTTAAGACGGATTACGAAGATGGACTGCTTTTCCGCAGTTTCTTGCATTTTTCCTAATGCGTGCAACATTAGCAATCTGTCCTCGTCGTTCGAGAACGAGAAACCGCAGTAAAAAAAAAAAGAGAAAAGGTAGATATCGGAAGCTGTGTTTACGTCTCCCCGTGGCTTCTCACCCAGACGGCCAGCCGATGCTCTCAATGACGGACACAAGACACAAGAACCGGGAGCACCAGCCTTACTCGGTCGCATCCGGGCATCGACTGCCACGGCGGCCAGCGCAAATCCCCGCGAGACACGAGCGCGCATGCCCTGGAGCAGCACAACGAGGGAAGCGCGCAGAGCGCGTGCTCCACAAGGTGCGCGAATGCAGCAGACCCGGAAGGGCTTCTATACGCGAGTGCTCGCTGTGAACGACGGAAGAAGGCATCGGTGGTACCGCTCCTGCGTTCGCCATGTCTTGCCCAGCTTCCTCCTAACGACCCAAATAAATCAATTGACGAGGTCCAATGCGCCAGATGATCTCACGGACGCCCGGAGTGTCTTCGCATTCCGTCGCCCCCCCCCCCCCCCTCCAAATCACAATGCAGCCGCTACAGCCGGGAATCCAACACGCGACCTCGTGATCAGCAGCACAACGCCATCGCCGCTGAGTGGGTAAAGGCCGCACGTACTTTACGTGCATTGCTATGCGGTGGCCTTACGTGTCCACAGAAATATTGTCATCGTGTCTTTCTGGTATCTTACTGAGAGATGTGCCACCATGAAACGCTGCAAATGAATTAACGATTGCTTTATACAATGGTATAATTTTATGAGGGCGAGGAATAGGGAGGAGGGAAATGTGAGAATGAAAAGCGGTAAAGTGTGGGTGCGTCCTTGCGAGGATGCCCTATTTCGGGGCCGCAGACTCGGTGACCCGAGTAGCGTTGGTTTGCGGCGATGGTGAGGTCCAGTTGTCGTAGGTAGACGAGTGAAGTAAATAACGGCTCCCAGTGTAAGCTCGCACATTATTATTTGTTTTGAAAACATTTATACATTTAACAGGAAAGGGAAAGCCAGCAGCAGGCTGACAACTGCCACCGGAAGGGGCACAACGCCTGCCTACTCTTCAGACGGGAGGTGACAGCAACACAGAAATGGAAGATAGAAAGGAGGGGAGGAGGGTAGGAAAGTGGAAAGAAAGAGCAACAGGGCAAATCTAAAAGAATAAAGTAGAACACACAGTACAGATCACACAGTAGGGCAGGTCACTGAAGGTCACGCAACTACAGAATGGTAAACAGAAAAAATAGTATCGACGCTACAAACGTTAACCTAAGTTAGTTACTTCTAGAATAGTAAGCAGAGCGCGATGAGCCTGATCACGTCGAGCCGCACAACCACTGAGGTACAAGCATTCGTCGAGTGTCGTACACCGCAGACCAAGGAGATTATAATCTCTCACTAGCGACATGTGCTACGCAATGAAATGGGGCACTCCAAAATCAGGTGCTGAAGTGTCTCGCAGCAGCCGCAAGACGTAGTACATGATGGACTGGCCACACGTTCTTGTCTGTATAAACATTCGTGCACGTTCACGCAGCCAACCCTCAGCTTGAGTAGTAGTGCTCTATAGCGCGACTAGCAAGCCTCGACCGCGAACAAGGGGGGGGGGGGGGGGGACGTCTCATTTGCGACGCGCTGGTCTGGATGCTGCTTGAGTACGGGGCGACGAATCAGCAGAGGAGCGTCATCAAGCTTGCACAAAATTTCAGGGCAGACACAGTTGTTATGAGCGCAAGTTGAAACCAGTCGATCAGCCTCTTCATTTCCTACAAGCAAAGAAACACAGGAACGTGCATCTTTAGTTGGAGGAGTACGGCAGCACCACCGGATTCGTCTCCAAACCCCTCCCCTCCCCCCTCTTCTTCTGTTGATGCACAGTAGCGTGGATTGCCCGTGCGGGGCTCAAGGTGAAGCCTACGTGCCGTTTGAGGTGTACACGTAGTGCGCCGCTGAGGCCGCTGCAGTTATATAGTCGGCGGCGGCGGTGCTTTGTAAGTAATTAATTAAACGTGTGCTGGCAGTGGTGTGCTGACGACCTGCGTTTGTCAGCCTGCAGAGAGGAACTGAAAAGCCTTCGGCCACGTTCCTATCCAACTCGCGCGCACACAAAGCTGATTCCGCCAAAGTATGTTGCATGTGTGACCCGTTTACAAAAGAAGACAGCACTGTATCGAAATGTCGGCGACAGTAAGAAAACTCACCGATATTTGGTCGCTCTGCCAAAGGAGAGAGTGCGCACAGATAAGATTAAGGCAGGGAGGTTAACCAAGACAAAGCTCGGTCGGCTATAAACATTACACTGTGAAAGGAAAATATTAATGAAGAAAATGAACAAAGCTCGAGATAATGCATGCGTTGGTTCACAGCTATACTGTAGGGTTTTTTTATTCCTTGTTTTAGCTGCACCATTTTTTTTTAAATTGCCTGTCACAGATAGCACAATTCTAACCCTTTACCTAAATTACTCGATCAGGACGCCATTACTTCTATGAGAAATCAAAGTACTTAATTGAATAATTAACATAATTGCTCTAATTAACCTTTTTGAATTATAAGCTTTACGGCAAATATTTCAATCTATGAATTATATCCGGTGAGTTCGCAAGGTGTTGGAATAAATTGGAACCAATTAGAACGTGCAACTTGGAACAAATTCTCAGGACTGCACCAGTTTCGAGATATTAATTTTCAAAGTGTCCCACGAACTGCATTGGCGTTGCAGTTACCTTTCTTTAAGAAAACGCTGTGTTATGCATTGAAGCACCAAAGTGACTGGGGCACCAATGCATTTAAATAAATAAATAAATAAATAAATAAATAAAAGTTTCCTACGTGAGATTCCTGGGGCCAGGCTCTTGGCTATATTCATCAATCAAATAAATACTTCGTATTCTTCGAAGACACGTAGTGATTACTGTTACTAAAATTGACATAGGGGGAATATGTATAGTGTGAAAAACAAAGTAGGCAAGTAATAAGAGTATGTTTTCAATGATTCTTCAAAGAATAAACAAGCATGCTCGCATCTTCGCTTCGGTGCGTTTTAAGGAACAACTAATTGCTAGCGACGCCCCCGGTCTTCACCTCTTTTGCTATTAAGGCCCGTCGAACTTCGTAAAACGGAAATAACGATGCGAGTGTGAGTTTGGTGTTTTAGACAATGAGGAATAATCTGAAGGCGCACGTGCTACGCCATTGGCCAATTTGGTGTTGCGCAAGGATATATAAGGAAATGAATGACAGCAGCGGGAATTGTCGCAGCCGAAAAGTAAATAGGTGATCCTGGATTAAGCGCTTGAGAGTTATAAGAGGCCGATGTTTTCCGCCCCGGCACACAGTACAGCCAGCACGGAAGCCACGTCATTGCACATGCGCACACGAGGGGCGGACGGTTGTGCAGTCTACCGCATGCCCCACCGCTATACAGGGTGGCTAACAAGCACCGCGCTCTCCAATTACTCTAATGAGTTTAATGACAACCAATAAAAGGAGGGTATACACTCTCCGCGGCACAACAAATCTTGCGTTGGGTAGAAAAATCCGCCAAGTGCTAAAGAAGTCTTTTTATCAGGTAACACGCCGAAGAGTCGAAATCGAGAATTCTGAACTACTCAACTCCAGCCTAAAAAAAAAGGCTCCTGCGGATTACAAAAGCAGAACGGATATCTTTTCGCCAAGGAGGAAAATTTGTAAAGTAAAGGTTACTTCTTATCATCATTTAGAGCTTTCCCAGAGCATTACTGTATTCAAGAATTCTGAATTAATCAATTAATTAATTAATAAGTAAATAAATAAATAAGTCTTAGTTTCCTACGTGAGATTCCTGTGGACAGGCTCTTGGCTATATTCATCAGTCAAACAAATTCGACCCCCCCCACCAAGATATGCTTTAAATGTAATGTAATATCTAATGACAGATGGCGAACCGCTTTTCGTCCAAGCGTTGTTAACATGCATGAACTCGGGGATGCCGAAGGCGACCTTACAGCTCTCAATCAGCACTTGAGCTTAATTTACCATAAAGCGTGTTTGTCAACGTGCAGCGCGATGTTACGCAAGATGTTTCATCCCAACCTTCATGGTTCGAACCTTCTCGAGCATCAGCTAAAGCAGTTCGGCCCCATGGCCCACAAATTTCTAGAGAAGGGGGGAGGTACCTGCCTTGTTTGCGCCCCTACCCCACCCTTGCGGACGCCCGTGTTCGCAAGTGCCTTTTGCCATTGACCGGCCGCCTTCGCGAATAATATGCCCGATATCGCAATTGAGAGAGGTCCGCTCTTACGAACTGTTTTAGCGTAAAGAGTTACTTGTGATTATGAGAACCCCCTCCCCGAAAAAAAATTTCTGGCTACGCCACTGTGGTGGAATTGCCGGGTTTACTCGACACTGTTACGACTTTGAGGTGGTCCCGTAGCGCTCGTCACCCGTTTCGTGACACAGCGTTGTTAGCGAAGACTGCGAGTCAGGCGTCGGTGAGAATAACGAAAGGGATTTTATACGCTATATACAGGTCATTATACAGGACAAGATCGGATCGTCACTGGGGCCGAGAGCTCACAGCAAACGCTACTGTTCCCGCACGGCGACGTCCGGCGAGACTGCAACGCGTGACACATCTCACTCCGTTCGAGAGCGACACTGGGCTCCCGGTCGATCCGCGGATCCGGTTTTCCAGGCGGCGGCGTCGGGGCTTATAATGCCCCGAGAAACCATTGTCACTCAAACGGCCCAATACAAAGCCAGCACTCGACGGTCGTCCGAGAGGTCCAACCAGCGACCGCGCTAGCCACCCGGTTCAAAGTTGCCGCGCACGGTAACTTCCAGGCAAAAGGAAATACGGCGCCGGGCTGTCTGGCACTTTGTTGCACGTTTGGACATGTCGCT
Source organism: Dermacentor albipictus (assembly GCF_038994185.2). Taxonomy (NCBI): domain Eukaryota; kingdom Metazoa; phylum Arthropoda; class Arachnida; order Ixodida; family Ixodidae; genus Dermacentor; species Dermacentor albipictus. The sequence goes on from NC_091821.1 coordinate 76,854,575, forward strand.
CGCCGATGCTTCTCCTCAGGACGCCGCTGCTTGACGGACCAGCATCTTGACTTGTCCAGTGAGAATTAGGGCGCTGTGCCTTTCGGAGCAGCCCCGGGTTGTCCAAAGGGCGTTCGCAGGATAAATTCTGCATCTTGTAGATTCGGAATCCGGGCTTGTGGTAATGGCACAACAAGACGCGAAGACGGAAGCTCGCCCACCAGTTCTTCGACGAAACCGTCACCTTGCTGGACTTGCACCGAAATCATCGGAGTTGGAGATCTCCCATGACGCGAAAGCTCAACTTTCAACAGTGGCGCCTAACAGCTAACAGCCTAACAGTTCTGTGCATCTGAGAGGGTCGCGTGCTTTCGCAGGAAAACCCGGCTGAGCCTCGTAATAAGAATGGCTCACCCGTAACCAACCCAGGTGAGCAGCTATAGAAAACCACCTGAACAGCGCTTCTCATACTTTCGAACGTCGCGTTTCTTTCTAACGAATAGTGCGCTCATGTGATTCGACAAGCACGAGGCAACATTAATAGAATGCAGCCGCTTCGCTCCGAAAATCAAGGAGCGTTTCGGCGATTTCGGGGCGAAAAAGAAACGGACAGAACAGACACTTCTCGAACGCGCGCAAGTACCAGGCGACATCTGTGCGAGATGCCAGATGTTTCACTACTTGGTACTTGCGCAGACTGTGCCTAATTGTTAAAAATAAAGGATTCGAGACGCAATTACACCTTTTGCCGGACAACATTCGCAAAAAGGCCAGACAAAAGAAAACTCCGTCTGATCATTTATCAGCCTGATTAACTGAATTACCTGATTCATTTTTTAAGTTATAAAGGATACGCAGCCAATGCCAATAGGACCTCTGTGCTTTAAAACTGATCAAAAACCTTTATTTAAAGCACGGTGGCGTGAACAGTTCAGACTCCAGCGCGAAACGGAAGCCAGCGCTTCAGGTGCGTGCGTAACCAGGCCTTAAAGTTACGTCACGTGGCGAAAGCCACGCCACGAAACAAAAGCAAGGAAACCTTGCGGCGACTAACTAATGCCCTTTAGCAGGAAGAAGTTTGGGCGTGTTGGTGGGATACATTCAGACTGGGATACTTGGACTGGGACTGGGATATTCAGACTGGGATACATTCAGACTGGGAACTAAATGCCGTTGGCTCAAAATAAAAACAGAAGAAAACACAGGCCCGCCTCGATGCACAGTCGCGTGAATCTCCTGCCGAGCAGCACCAATCACTGTTCAATCCCGCAACCTAAGCGCGAGCCACCAGCCGAGATCGCAATAAGCGCTACGGCCGGAGCGCCACGGTGTGTCGCAAGTCCGTGACGCAACTTTAAGGCGTGGTTACGTGCGCTCCTGATGCGCACGGTATCGGAATTGTGTTGAAGATGAATGGGAACTCCTCGCGCCATCGCGCCTTGAGTAAAGGCTTTTGATCCGTTGTGAAAGACGTGTTTATATACGAGCTCGCCATTAGCTACATGCGTCGAATCGGCATTGGTGGACTAACGTTGATAATTAAAAGTTAATTAGAGAATCTATAAGTGACTTAGATTGCTAAATGATTGAACGGAGACTTTTGTATTGCCCACTCTTGTTGCGAGTTGTCTTGCAAAAAAAGTATTGTTGTGTATCGAATCTCCTATATTTAGTAAAGCGACAGTGATCGCATAAACGCCCATTAAGGAAATATTAAAGCTCCATACGACAGTGACGGAATGTCTGAGATGTCCTAAAGGAACTGCTGAAAATGCTTATGGCTTTCTCATCGGAAAAGAGAGCCTTGGTTCCGTCGTCGACGTCATTTCGCACCGTCGCACATTCGAGAAACTTAAGATGAGGCGCATCGCGTCAAAAGTTCGGCACACTAGCCACCATGTGGGCGTAATGTAATAATTCTGATGCTATTTATTACGCGAATTGCGAAGGGTGCGGACGGCGCTCTGCTTTCATTGTCCCCAGGATTGGCTATAGTTAACGCACATATTGTTAGGGCCCGTATTCACAAAAAGCTCTTACGTTAAATCTCTTCGTAAGACCACATGCCAGTCTATCGTGACACTGGGCATATGATTAGCGAACGCGCCTATGGCCTATGGCAAACAGCATCTTACGAACGAAAACCTTTCTGAACTCGGCCATTCCTCGCAAGCTCATTTCCCGTTCATTTCCGTTCATTTGTCAGCTAGACAGGGTACACGGGATACGAATCGAACTCTTGACACGAGATTCACAGCTGCCAACCATGCAGCAGCTAACGCAGCTGATGCAGTGTCTGGCGAGGTGTAAATACGATAGATAGGGACCGAATATGTTACTGGTCTGAAGAGATCAACTGAGAACAGCGCCCGGTTCATGTCAACCGGTCCTCTGATGAAGAGTGGCACGATTACGATGTGGAGAAAGCCTCAAACAACACAGCATGAGACGTATCCGTGAGTTAACTGATCCCATTGCGCTGATCAATAAGATATATCTAACTCTTTCTCATTTCGAATGGCTGCGTGCTGCAACTTACACATAAGCAGGCAGCTTGAACGTATCTATCTATCTATCTATCTATCTATCTATCTATCTATCTATCTATCTATATATATATATATATATATATATATATATATATATATATATATATATATATATATATATATATATATATATATATATATATATATATATATATATATATATATGTGTGTGTGTGTGTGTGTGTGTGTGTGTGTGTGTGTGTGTGTGTGTGTGTGTGTGTGTGTGTGTGTGTGTGTGTGTGTGTGTGTGTGTGTGTGAGTTCAAGCAGCGGTCGCTCACAGGACGCCGGCTGAAGGTTGCGCGGCTTTCCCGTGCAGTCTGTATACTAAATAAACGGGCACGTGGGTCTGGCGCGTGGGCGGCCTAGCTGCCGCGTGCCCACTGCAGTCGACCCATATGTGCGCGCCGCGAACCCGTCAGCTCGAACAGCGCGCAAACTTCGCCAGAGGCCGGCAGCCCTTGGCTCGGCGCAGTGAACCTGACGCGTCCCGCGCGAGGCAAGGCCCATTGTTTATGGTCGCTGCAGGAGCTGGCCGGCCAGGTGTGCGTTGCGCGCAGCGGCCGCCCCCGTCGAGCATATTGCCGTTCGCTGGTCGGGGACATTCACCGCGCAAGTAGGTCGACCTTGAGACAGTCTTTAGCGCAGAACCTCTGTGCGAGCTATAGCACGCGTGTATGCGCGTGGATACCGTCCATCGTGCGTTACGCCGCGGAATATGATCAAAAGGAAAGCTGATAAGCAATCGTACCTGACTGTTTGTTTGTTTGTTAGTTTCCTTACGCGGTTTTCGAGGGGGGAGAGGCGAGACAGCAATGATTAGGCACTGTGAATGCCTTCTTGCACACTGTTTATCGTATGTGTAGTGGAGACGAAAAGCGAGCGAGTCGACGCGAGATGCAAGCCTGGAAGTAGAAATAAACGAAAACAGAAGACGAAGTCTGTATCTCAACACGGAGACGATAAGGAGACCTTCAACAATGAGGTGTGTATACGCGGCTCCACTCGGACATTCCACAAACAGCCATGCCCAACAGAAGATAACGCAGTTTTGCACTCTGTAGTTTACTTAAACGGTTTTCCTTAATGTGAGTATGAATGGTGAGAAGAGGTGAGAAAATACCGCTATATATATATATATATATATATATATATATATATATATATATATATATATATATATATATATATATATATATATATATATATATATATATATATATATATATATATATATATATATATATACCTACATAACGCCAGTCAACTCCCTACCGATTCCAACTACAGACAACAGAAATCGCCAGCGCTCACATTAAACTTTTGCGTCTCAATAAATAATGTGCTTTCCCAGGTAGTGAGAACTGTTCAGGTAATGATATACTAAATTGACAATGGCAACTAAACAAAGCATGAGCCGTATTCACAGAGCCAGATTACGGAAATATTCTGACGCAGAATAGCTTTAAGGAAGAATCATATTTATGAAACAATGATATTCGTAAGATCACGAGGCCGTACCGTGCCCGCAACTAGAAACGAGTGTTGTACTATTCGTCAGCAGACGCGCAAGTAATGGTACCGATGATGCAAACTTACTTGCGCCGAATGTGAGCTTGAGTCCCTTCACAAAACCAACACGACCATCACAGCTGCCTACGTATACGAGGAAAATCCTACGATAAGCTGGTAGCAGTATTACGAACAATATGTCGTCGGTCGAGTTGCGGCGACGGAACACGCAGTCGCGAGTGATTGACCGGCAGACGACGACTGATATTTAATAATGGCGGGTGCTTTCTTGTTTCCGACGAGCTGAGTCATACCGCGAAGCTTTAGTGCGTATAATAAGGCCGCAACTTCATTGGTCTGCTTTGGGATAGGTAGATAGATAGAATAAACTTTAATGTCCAACGGAGAAGGTGATCTACCCACCCCCTGACACGCAGGTCAGGGGGCGAGTGCCGCCGCCTCAGATGCAGGCTGGGAGGTCTTGGGTCCCAGCAGCCTCTTCAGCCAGTTGGACGAGCCGGAGCTGGAGCTCAGAGTCCGAGCTGCGCAGCAGGGTCTCCCAGGTGTCTCTGCTACCTATTTTGTGCGTTCCCCCGGGAGAGTACGGACATTCCCATATTATGTGGTCGAGGGTCCCTCTCGCCCCACAAAGATTACACTTATCGCTCCTGGCCTCGGGGAACATGTGGTTCGCCATAACCGGGTGCGGATATGTATAAGTTTGTAGTCGTCTCCATGCGACTGCTTGTCTGTTGTTTAATTTTGGGTCTGGCGGGGATACCAGTCTACGAGCCAATCTATAATGCTGCGTGATCTCCCCATATTTTAGCATGCGCTCTCCGCTCCCTCGGTCATCGAGGGGCCCCGTAGCGGCTCGGCGGTAGAGATCTCGAGCCAGCTCGTGGGCCGCCTCGTTGCCGGGGACGGCTTCGTGCGGCGGAGTCCAAATTATGTGAATTTTTCTGTCTAGCTTTCTCTGGCCTAGGATTCTGGCCGCTAAGGGCGAGATCCTTCCCTTGCTAAAATTTTGTATGGCAGTTTTGCTGTCACTTATCACAAATTTCGCGTCCGTTCCAGCGCAAGCTAATGCGATCGCAATTTCCTCGGCAACTTCTATGTTGCGCCCGCGCAGAGTGACAGCGGTCACGGGAATACCCCGGCCGCTGACGGCCGTTGCCACCGTAAAACTGCCGCTACCTCCCGCCGCGTCTACATAGGCCACCTCATGCTCCGAGATATTACCGAATCTAATTTTTAATGCTTCGGCTCGTTTATGCCTCCTGTCTTTGTTATGTTCCGGGTGCATGTTTTTTGGCAGAGGGGGGATAATCAGATTTTTTCTAACTTCCCTATCTACTTCCACCTTTTGGGTGGGGCCTCTGTCCGGATTTATTCCAACTTTGGCCAATATGGCTCTTCCTGTCTTCGTGGTGCTAAGTCTCTCAATTTGAGAGGTTCGCACCGCTTCCGCCAGTTCTGCCCATGTGTTGTGCACTCCTAGAGCCATCAGTCTCTCTGTTGATGTACACATGGGCAGTCCCAGCGCTCGTTTTACGCATTTTCTCATTAGAGAATCAATCTTTTCTCTTTCCACCACTTTCAAATCGAGATATGGCGTTGCATAGCTCACCCGGCTGAATATGTACGCCTGTATTAGCTTAATTAAATTTTTTTCCTTTAGCCCTCGGCCTTTGCTGGCCACCCGCCTAATTAGGCTCAGGGTCTGTAATGCGTGATTCTGCAGCCTCTTGACGGTCTCGCCGTTGTGGCCGTGTGACTGGAGAATCAGGCCCAAGATTCTAATTTGCTCGACTATTGGTACCTCTTTACCCGCCACCTTAATTTTGATGTCCGACGGTGCCTTGCACCTTAAGTGTTTCGGATTGTATATAAACAATTCTGATTTCTGCGGTGAGCATGCTAGGCCTCTCTCGGCCGCGTAACCAACTATGATGTCGGTGGCGGCCTGGAGCAGGCTTTCGACGGCTGAATCACTTCCCCGGTTGACCCAGAGGGTGATATCATCCGCATATATACTAAATTTTAATCCCTCGAGCTTTGCCAATTGCTCGGGGAGTTCTCTCATAGCCACGTTGAAGAGTAGGGGAGACAGCACTGATCCTTGGGGCGTACCCTTACTCCCTAGCTCAATTGTGGGGGATTCCAGCGTTTGGAACCTCATGCAAGCAGTTCTTCCCGTCAGGAAGTCCCTGATGTATCGGTATGTCCTGGTACCAACATTAATCTTGTTCAGCCCTTCCAGGACCGCCTCATGCTTTACCTTGTCAAAAGCCTTCGTGAGGTCCAGTCCCAGAATTGCTTTTGCATCTTTAGACCTTGAGTCTATTATATCATGTTTGATTTGGAGCATGACGTCCTGCGTACACAATTGAGGTCGGAACCCGACCATCTCATGTGGCCATAGATCGCCCTGCTCCATGAAGCCCATCAGTCTGGTCTGGACGACGTGCTCCATCAATTTCCCCACGCATGAAGTTAAGGAAATTGGCCGTAAGTTTTCCAATTGCGGAGGCTTCCCGGGTTTTGGTATTAAAATAATGCTTGCCGTCTTCCACTGTTGTGGGAGCTCGCCTTTTTCCCAACATTCCTGCATGTACTTCGTTAGATAACTAATGGAATCATCGTCTAAGTTTCTGAGCATTTTGTTCGTTACCCCGTCAGGGCCTGGAGCCGATTTCGTTCTGAGTCTTACAATCTCTGCTCGCACTTCCGCTTCTGTGATGGGGGCGTCCAACGCCTCGTTAGGCGCTCCACCATAGTCGGGTAGTGGAGTTCGCGATGTTTCCCCCACGAACGTCTCAATTAATTTCTTCATGAAATAATCATCGTTCCCTACGAACGCGTGCCTTGCTTTTGCCAATCTTATACTGGATTGAGTTTTCGAGCTTGCGGGGTCCAACAAGTGCCGGAGGATGTTCCACGTCTTGGAGAGGTGCATGCTCCCCTCCATTTCGTCACACTTGTTGGCCCAATTTTGTTCGCATAATGTAAAAGTATAATCTTCGATTTCCTTATTATGCCTAGCAATCCTTCTTCTGAGGTTGCGGTTCCATTTCTGATTTTTGAGACGACGTTCCATGCTTTGCTTAGCTTCCCACATATGCAGAAGACGGCTGTCCGCTATCTCCGGGGCGTTATCCCCTTCGAGCGTTTTTGTCGTCCCTCTAACGTCCGATTTGAGCGCCGTCGTCCATTCCTCGATGTTTCTGATGGGCCCCAGTTCCTGCGCTCTCCTGATATCTCTAAACTTATCCCATTCAACGACGGCCGGCGCGCGAGCCCTGCGCGTTTGAAGGCCCACTTTCAATATGGAAACAATTATGTAGTGGTCACTGCCAAAATTTTGATCCGAATTATGCCATTCTAGATCTTTAATGTTTTTCGAGAATGTTAGATCTGGAGATGTATCCTTACTAACGCTATTGCCCACCCTGGGAAGCTCAGCTGGTGCCTTATATCCGGAAAGTTGCGCTAGAATCTCCAGGACAAAGCCAAAATCATGTTACTGACACTATAAACAAGAAAACAGAAACGAAAAATGAAGCTCGAACAACTTGCAAGACAACTCCATCACCTTGGAGGCCAATTTTCGCGTTTCGGCGTCTGTGAGAACGCCTGTGAAAGACAAAAAAAAGAGGAAACGGTGATGTTCACATTAACCCAAATAACAGCCATCGTAGAAAGAAATCCAATCCAACCCGATAGCTCTTTTTTTTACAGTGAAGCTGTTAGCCTCTCGGTGGTCGGCATTTCTCGTGTCCGTGTCTGTTAGCAAAAATGTGGGCCGATGCCGGCGGCAGTGCAGGGCAGGAGCAGTGGCTCGCACCCTTATAAGGCAGAGGCTACAAGCACTCAGCAAAGCGAAACGAACAGTTCATACATTCTTTGGAATCACACATACAACGTACAGAACAGCATTCTTTTCAATAAAGAACAGGCAAAAAAAACAAGCATCCGAACTACATAATTAATGATGAGGCGCTCCAGAATGCGAGGCACGTAGCGCTCAGCGCATACGTTTCCCGGTAAATATTTCTGTTGCGCAAGCTGCTGCGATGAGGGCAGCTTGCGACGTGAGAAGTGACGTGTCAAGCCTTTCATATATAAAATAACCAGCATAGCAACTGATTTCATTGTTACTGTTACACCACTATAGATACGCAACGGATAGTTAGGACTCCCGAGGAGCAGCGTGAATACAAAGAGCGACAAAGGGTAAAAGAAACGGCGATACGATCAGCTGCGGCGTGCTGCCAAAATTACCATTACTCCCATCGCTACCACTACTCTAAAGAAATGAAGCATTCCATGTCCCCCTCAGCAGTTGTAGTGGTGGTCTTCAACAGCTTCGCTGGACATCCTCTTTCCCAGGGCCGGGATGGCGAGTCAATTTTTATGTTTTATTACTCGGCGGCTGCTCGGTCTGATGTGATGAGAATATAGGAGACTGTTATTAACGCCCCATAGAAGGTGAAATTATTCAAGACATTCCGCGCGCATGCATAGACCAGTCAACGCTTGTATAATAACATGCGTCCTCATTTGAGGACACCAGGGCTAAGTGGTCGCCATGTCACACGCGAGGTGTAAACGCATCGTATATCGTGCGCAACAGCTGCTCGAATTTATTTTGCAGGTGCTGCAATCAAGACTTGCTTGTTTTACTCAGTGAGGAATGCCCGTTGGTCTAGCTTCTAGCCGCTCGTAGACGAGGATCAAATGTTCGCTCAACTTGATAATGGAAGTCTATCAGACGTTGGAGGAAATTATGAGGAAGACGATGACTTCATTTCTGAGGAGATAGGAGACGGTGACTACAGTCTTGATACATCAAATGTGACTGAGGAGTCAGATGAGGAACAACCATTTAAAGAACTGTCATGGGGAAGAAAAGCTTTTGAGAAGCCACCGGCTGATCATAATAGAGCTGGTGATGAAAATATGCTTTGCCTAGATGAACCACCGACTCCGTACGAATATTTGTCACGCTACATGCCCAAAAGCGTATTTTTGAGCTGTCTGCAACGAACTATGCATAGAAGCTGGAAAACAAGCTGCCAGACAAAGCTTCACTTTTGTCTCATACTACCACCCCGGGGTCTTGATGTCTTCATTTGAGCACACGTTTCTAGATTTTACATCAAACTAAATACACGTTTTTTTATATATTTGGGTTAATTATGCGGCAAAGAAGCCCAGAGATGTGACTAAAATATATAGGTGCAAATAAAATATTCCAGGCTCGAAAGGTGTAAAGACTATGTGTGGTGTTGTAGCTGCTATGAGAAATGCTGTGTCACTCTACGACGATCGTCAAGTTGGTCACTGGTGTGATACGTTTTCAACACACATGGTTTTTTGCTGTTTGATCGCAGTATACCAACCCCTCGCTGACTAGGCTGTGCATTTATTATTATTTTCAGACGCTGGTGACCGGTTTTGTTGGGAGCGAGCCTATGCTTTTACATACGAAATGAATGAACGATTACATGGACCGGCCGGCCGCAATTTCTTCACACAATTGCCTACAGAGGTTGCGTCACGCCTCAAGGAAACGTGGTGCAGCCCAAACAAGTGGCTGACCCACTGCGGAAAGGAATATTTAAAATGCACTCTGCCATCTGTTTAGTTGGCGACCATGATGATGATGGTCTCCAACACAGTGGCGCACACCCGTTTAGGGGAATTCGTGAAGTCTTGGGCGGCGCAGGCAAAATGCATTTTTAAAAAAAGCTTTCGGAATCTAAATAAATAAAAGAAGCAAAGGAGTGTGACTAAACAGTCTGACGGGGATCAATTAGGTTCTGTGCTTGAATTTAAAGAATAATTAAATAAGGCATGCCGATTCAAGGAGATAGAGGAAGAAACGTCTAAAAGAACAATAAGCTTAACAATGCGCTTGACAACGGGAGTCATAAAGGAAATATTTTATGAACAAGCGTGTAGCCCTTCTGGTGTTTTCGCTGCTGATCACTACGTGCGGCTGCGCGTGCGCTGGTTCGTTTGATTCCTCGCCATCGTTCACCACCATTCGCACACAATTCCGTTTAAGTGCCAGACCACTGGTTAATCGCATCGTCATCACTTGAGTGCCGAAGAAGATAGTCAAAAAGTCCGGTCCGGCCCACCAATGTTTCCCTACACAAATCAAAAGCCGCTCCGCAGCGGAAGCTCCGCTGATCGAAATTCGCCGCGAATGCGTCGCATCTACCCTGCGAGGAGCCCACTGGGCCGCGCCCGGGGCTACTCCCCGACAAGCTTCCCTCGGAGACCCCCGGGCAGGGGCTCGGCACGGAGCATCCGCAGCCCCTCCAGAAACCAGGGCGGGTACCGAAGGCCCGGTGAGTGGTGTGCACGCACAAACACTGTTCTTTACGATCGAGGGCAACGCTCGTCACGAAAGCGTTTCTTCCCGGGTGCGACCGTACACCTCTCCAGCTTGGATGTGACACGGTCCTAAGCAGACGGTGGGGAAAAAAAAAACTGCGCAATACGAATGTCTTATTTTCGAACTCCGGTCTCAGGTACGTTCGCGACTTGGTCAAATCCTTGCGTCTGCGCAAGGCTGGCGTCGCTTACTATTGAACAGGCTTCTCTAATTGTGACTATACCACTGGAATGACTGAGAAAGTAAGTCTGACGCGGTCTGACTGAATCTGTACTTTGGATCTGGAGACACGCGCAAAATAAATAGGCGACGTTAGGATCGCTTACCATTGCCTTCTGCCCCTACAGGCGAGGCGGACCTAGGAAATTCAGAAGACTAATTAACTAAAATTTGTTGATCGGCATCAAGCTGTCATATAAACAACTGCCCCCTCGAGGGCAGTTGTCTGTCTGCCTTTCTGTCTGTCTGTCTTCTTACGTCGACTCAGTGTGTCGGAACGGAACGAAAATAAGCGAAAAAAAAAACAATATTTTTGACTCAAACGAAAACATAACCGAAACGTTATTTATTATTTTGTTTGGGAGTGAAACCGAAATATCCTTTATCGCTTTTCGGTTCAATAGGAAAGTCGGCAATCCGAAACAACCGACGTCAGGCAACGACAGCGTTTGCGCGTATCTCAGACAAGGGATAGTGCGAGCGATAGCCGGTCGATCGCTCCACTAATCTAAGCCTACCGCTGTGTACACTAGCAGATTGGCATCGTAGCAAAAACCCAGGGCACGGGCGCTGAACAGCTTATCGTTTCGTTTTCTAGGGTACAACGCTTTGTTACCGAAGTTTTATCGTTTGTTTTGTTGGAACAGCGGTCTCGCATTTCGGCGAGTACACTTGATCACGTGTTGTTTCTCAGGTCATGCACAGTGCCTTGACTCTGAATTATGAATTCTGAGATCATGCTCAGTGCTTTGACGCAAGGCAGTGAGCATAATCTCAGGATTCATGATTCAATTATTGAAAACAATAAATACTATGTTTTTTGTTGCTCTGCATCGAAAATATTTAATGCAAACAAAAACCGTTATAAACCGTTATGGATTATTTTTTAGAGCTATAGCTCCACTACTCCAGGTACAAACCCAGAAAACACCTGATTCCATAAATCTGACCTTCAAGCTCAGCCAAGGTGACACTGGGACTTGCGTTCATGCATGTAATGACAGCAATGAGATAGAATGCTTGTCATGACAGGCATGTCGTGACATATATGGTATGAATGACATGATGACATGAGTGATATGACTTAAATGTCATCACGTGAATGACATGCATGTCATGACATGAATGTCATGAATTGCATGACATGCCATGTACCTCATGACGTGACATTAATGGCAAGACAAGCATGAGCTCATGCCATGTCATTCTTGTCATGTCATGCCCTCATGTCTCGTCACACCTATGCTGATACATATCCAGGTAAAAAAAATTCCGCAGAGACACCGAAGACTGCTTACGTGTCGTAATGCGAAAGCATTATAGTCCCTTTGGTGAAGAAAACGAGTAACAGTGCTGAACAACGGGATGTGACTGAGACTGAGTATGTCCGTCTTAGTCAGGACCCGTCGTTAAGCTCGCTATCTTCCGACATGTACCAACCAGCACAGGTTAGCACGTTATTGCAGTCTCTTCGGTGAGATGTTTTCATTTTGTCCGCTCATTCTACACACTCATGACGTGGTGCCCCCCTCATCCCCATTGGTTGCGTCGTCACGTGCCCGGTCATGTGACTAGGCCGCACCTTCAGTCAGCCAGATGGCTGCGACGTGACGTGTGCAATTACGCATGTACTATAGGCACACATTTAGTCAACCACAACCGTGGAGTGGCGTCGGGGAAGCGTGCTCGTCTCGCACCCCAGTGGCCCGGGCTCGATTCCCGCCCTGGCCGAAATGTACCAAATTTTCTTTACAACGTCATTAATTTACTTCGTTTACATCAACCTCCGTGAGAAATTTGACGTCGATCCGTGCTCTTTGCGCCATCGGCCATTTTTGGTACCATCGTTCGGTCACACCGCAAACGACACCGCCGGATTTTCTCGTAATAAGGCATATAATGCTTTCGCCTTAAAAAGGCGAGGCGAATCCGTTGGTGCTGCCGTACTCCTACAACTCAAAATTCCGCGCTCCTGTCTTTCTTGGCTTGTAGGAAGGTGGTGTCACTGTCGCGGTGCTGTACATATTAATGCGCGAGCTTACACTGGGAGCCGTTATTTATTGCACTCGTCGTCCTACGACAACTGGACCTCACCATCGCCGCAAACCAACGCTACTCGGGTCATCGAGGCTGCGGTCCCGAAATAGGGCGTCCTCGCATGGACGCACCCATACTTTACCTCTTTTAGTTCTCACATTTCCCTCCTCCCTATTCCTCGTCCTCATCAAATTATACCATTGTATAAAGCAATGGAGAATAACTCAGTAACTTGCGATTCGCTGATGATATTGCCTTGCTTAGTAACTCAGGGGACCAATCGCAATGCATGCTCATTGACCTGGAGAGGCAAAGCAGAAGGGTGGGTCTAAAAATTAATCTGCAGAAAAGCAGACGGAATGCGAAGACGCTCGTCCGTGCGATCATTTGGCACACTGAACCTCGTCAATTTATTTTTTTATTTATTTGCGTCGTTAGGAGGAAGCTAGGCAAAACATGGCGAACGCAGAAGCGGTACCACCGATGCCTTTTCCCGTCGTTTCGGTGCCCGGATGCGACCGAGTAGAGCTGCTGCTCCCAATTCTTGTGCCTCGTATCCACAATTACCAGTAATTTCCTCTATGCTGTCCGTGTTGTTATTGTTTGTTGGCTTCTTATATGATTAATAAAAAATCGAGCCCTTCGGTTTTCTTTCTTCTCGTATATATATATATATATATATATATATATATATATATATATATATATATATATATATATATATATATATATATATATATATATATCAAGGAGAAGGGAAGCAGAGCGGCTCGATCACGACCAAATAAAGCCAGCAGGCAATGAAACCAAGTTGACATGTAGAAAATAACGAAGAAAAGGGAAAATGAAAGCGGACCAAAAGATAACTGTCACTCGAGAAGAACGAACCCATAACCTTCCCATTACGTATATATCAGGCACGTACCAGGGAGGGAAGGGGGAGGAGGGAGAAGCGCCCTCCTTCCTCGAAATTAGGCGGCATATCCCCCCCCCTCCCCGCCCACGCCACCACTCCTCACACACATTCCTAAATGGTTGCCAAATCAATGTGGAGACTTGACACCTATTCGGCGGTCAACATTTTTCTGCCTTTTTCACTCCTTTTGGATGGCGGTAGTTATCGGCATCTTCTGGGGTGTGAAGGCCAGTTTTCTCATGGATTCGGTGCCCAGCGATTAACTCGAGATGCGTTCAGTTGTCAGGGGAGGGATTCGGTTGGTGATCAGCTAGTCACCATGCTCGTGGAACGAGTCGCGGCCGGAGAAAACGCCAGTTGCGTTCAACTTTTCCTTTTGCTTCATTATTTCCTCGAGAGACGGCTCGCCACGACGCTGGCAGATCCTCGAAACTATATACCCGTGATATGGGTTAGATAAGGTGGAACGTAAAATCATGCGAAACAGCGCCCATCATCAGAACCTGCTATAACCCTTAAACCTATAAGCAATATGTCTGTCACCCGTCACCTCCCTAATTGTACAGCACTTCTCGTGCAAAATTGGCAACCGGAAACAAGAGTCGCAAGGAGTTGAGAAATTAAGCGATCTACTAGGGGAGAGAGAGAGCCAAGGCAACAGCCAAACCGAAAGGAAAAGTGAAAAATAACAAATTTAACCGTTGTTTGTGCGAGTATTTATGGATCAACTTCTTTTCATTTAAAAAGGAAGTAGAGAAAACGCCGCCAGAAGTGGAGAACAATTCCGTGTGTTTTGAATAACGCTTCTGTAGTTATCGGTCGAGTCGCCTGACGTAGCCACTTCTGTGATGTGCTTATGTGGGTGTTTTTCTAACCTTCCGCGGTGGGCGCACTACATTTACAACCGCAGCTTCCGGTGCTATACGCGGTTGTACGTACGGGACCGGCGGCCCCGCATCGTTACGCAACCACCCATATAATAATACGAGGCGATTTTGGCACTTAACTTGGTAGAACAGTAAACGAGGGATCCAAAAGAACTGTGATTGTTCCGCAAATATATTTCTCTATAATTCTTCCAGAGCCAATTCAAAAAGCGCTACTATAGTCGGATACAACTTAAGTCTGCAGTGAAGCCCAGCCCATGTCCTTATAACCGCCATCCACTGTTCCATCATCATCATCATCATCATCATCATCATCATCATCATCATCATCATCATCATCATCATCTTTTATGTCCACTGCAGGACGAACGCCTGTCCCTGCGACCTCCAATTACCCCTGTCCTGCGCCAACCGATTCCAACTAGCACCCGCAAATTTCCTCATTTCGTCGCACCACCTTAGCCTTCTGCCGTCCTCTATCTGTGCTTCACTTGTCTTGGTACCAATTCTGTCATCCTAATGGTCCAACGGTTATCTAACCTGCGCATTACATGACCTGCCCAGTGCCATTTTTTTCTCTTAATGTCTATTACAATATCGTCTATACCCGTTTGCTTTCTGATCCAAACCGCTCTATTTCTGTCTCTTAAAGTTATGCCTATAGCATTCTTCGTTCCATCGCTCATTGCGCGGTCCTTAACTTGTTGTTCTCAAGCTTCTTTGTCAGTCTCCGCGAGGCTGCAAATAATTCGTACTTCAAACTTTTCCTGTTACCCAAATAGAGCGGTAACCACAAAAACAAAATTATTAGCGCGCATTTTTATACGTTTTTCCTCGCCTATTATAGTGGAAAGGTGAAAGCCTAATTCTTTATTGAACTGAAATAAAATGCTTGCTTCGCTGCAACTATTTATTGTCAAGGTTCACTTCAGATGACAGTGAAGTTTCATGAGTAAAACGGGTTCAGCAGTGAAATGAACTGTACAGCAGACTTTTGAAGAGTGAAATCTTCAGACTCCATACACTGTCCGTGTCTGTTGCACACCTCATTGCTTCCGTCAATGAAAAGACCCTCCAAGAAAAGCAGACGCTCCGACGACGCCATTTTGAAAAGGTCGCATGACGACGATGTTGTTTGCTTTTGTGATTGGCTGGCAGAGTAACACAACCCCGCGCGGTCCGTGTGTATTGGCTGCCAACTGCAGTTCTTTTTTAAGTTGTATTCTACTGTAGTAATCTTTATTTTACACTTTCGCTTGTTTACTTGTTCTTGGCAGTGTTCCTGCGCTTATTTACTGCGCTAGTCCATTTGACGTGGTTGCTTGTTTGCCAAGTAAAGGAGAGGTGTATCTCACAGGTGTACCTGTGAGATAGACGTTATTTCATTTCTCTTTTGAGGGTTTAGCGTCGTTACGGCGAATGGTGGGCGTTACTCACATTCCTACTAGTAAAGGTAACCCCCTCATTTGCATAAAAATGTTACCTTGGTTTACCCGCCCCCCCCAAAAAAAATCCTTGTTACCTGGCGCATATATATATATATATATATATATATATATATATATATATATATATATATATATATGCTTTTTTTTAACCATTCGCATATCTATGTATACCACAACGAGTGCAAGCCCACTGAGCGCGCCACGTTGTCTCGTGCAAGGCGGGAGCCCTCCGTCCCCCACCGAAGCTTCCAAGCGCAGCGGGGCCTCCTCGCCTGCGGTCGCGCCCGTGCACCAGGTCCCGAGACGCACCGACACCGGAGCGGCTGCCGCTGCCAGCGGACCCTCAAAGGCGACGGGGGAAAGCGACGCGGAGTCAGCGGCGGGCTCCCCTGGAACAAGCGGCCAGACGACACCGGCTGCTGCCCAAGACACCCCGACCGGTTCCGACGGCCGTGAGCATGGTACAAAGACCACCGGTGAGACAAGCTGCATCATTTACGTTCAGTCGCGATTCAAATACTGCGTTGTTCCTCGGTATCTTCTTTTCTTTTTTTATGCGAAAGCGTCAAATGACCCATTGAGTGAAAATGCCGGTGTCTGTATTCGGTAGCAGCAAAACGGCGCCTAATGTTCCATTGGCTGCAACGCCACGTCACTAGCGCGCCTCAACAAATTTCTTATTGGCTGGCCCGCCACGTCACAACGGCGCCTAGAGCGGGCAAAAGGGATCACCTGCTAACACAGTAGCGCGCCAGGTGTTGCGTGAGGGGAGAGGACTTCAACGCGACGCCACGTCACCCTCGCTCTCGGAAGCTAGCACGCCGTGCCCGAGCCAGCACCGCAGGCTGCTGCTGTTTGCTGGCTCGGGCAGCACGTACCGCTCAAAAACTCGAAGGACCGCTCAGCGGCTTTTAATTGTACATGAATGCTTTCGCATTCACGACTCATAAGAAACACTTAGGTGTCCTCGGACTTCTTTCTTTTTTTCTTCAAACTTTATTTTATTTTTATTTTTAAATTGTATGCAGCATATATAGTAGAATTTCTCTTGTTTAGGTAGATTACAAGAGGCAGACATAATTTGGATGACATATCGGACAATCGGACAAATACGGACCGAGGGGCCGAATTCATAAAGCTTTTGGTTCGCAAGTCATTTTTGCCATGGCCGACCGCCTTCATGAATAACGTGTCCAGGATCAGCATTGAACAAAATTTTCTATTGGGAACAATTCTAGCGTAAGAGGCTTTGTGAGCACAGGGCCCTGGTCGCGCTGTTGTAACGATGAATTCAATTAGTATGTTTCGCGTGATTAGGGCTGACTTATTTGTAAATAGGTCCAACGTGATTATACAGTTACTTATGCCGAAACAACATACATGTTCCATGGCACTGCCCGGCATCATCGTCGTCGTTGTCGTCGTCGTCGTCGGCGGCGGCAGCAGCAATGGTAGTCGATTTTAATTCCAGTGTAGGCCGAGGGCCTCTCCGAACGATATACGCCTGCAAATTTTCTACTCTTACCACAACACTTTCTCCTCTGATGTGCTCACTGTATTTCTTTTCCCTTGGTACGTATTCGGTTATACATTAACAGATCATCACGTTTGCCTGGTCTAGGCATTGTATGAACTGTTCAATACATATTCAGGTTAACCTCAACTACAACATCAGCTACACCGTTTTGCTATCGATCCACCCCATACTGCTCTATTCCCGTCACTAAACGCTACACCTACAATTTTCCACGCCATCACTCGTTGAGCCGTCCATAGCTTCATCTCAAGTTCAGTTCTAATCAGTCAAACTTTTCAGCCCAGGCATATAAAGGGTGTCCCAGCTAACGTTAGCCAAACATGCATAAAGAAAAAATAATATTAAAAAAACCATGGTACAAAATACAATTATCTACCTACCGGACACCGTAGGTCATATAGCCGTATCTTGCACCATAATTCTTTAACTTTTTTTTGCTCTGAACAAGTTGGCTAACGTTTGCTGGGACACATGGTATACGAGTGTCTCTCGGCATACGAATGACCTAACTCTCTCCTTACCAGTCCCAAAGAAATCAATCAACTTGTTCAACAGTTTTTAGACATGTTGTTAAACATTTCCGTTCGAATTCTTCCACCACCAACGCCATGCACCGTATGAAATGACCACTGCTCTTGAACTATTGGTCAAATTTGACAATTTTCGGCAGATTCGAGAGTCTGGAAAAATAAAACTTCCACTGGAGCTACATATATACATATATAATGACAGCAGCATTGAAGACACAGAAGCATAAGTTTGGCTGTATAATATTCCGATCTGACGCCTTGGCTGTCTTAACGATGTCTCAAACATCGGTGGATACAAATAATGATTGTATGTTATCTTGATAGTTGTGTCCGACTAATAGCAGATGCAACGTTATTTTTCCCAAAGTATGTATTTCATTCCGTCGGGCATGCTATCTATAGCCGGCGTGTTTGCACGGTCAGTATGTAATCGATGGCGCTGGAAGATGGGTTCACGTACAATGTGTAGTTTTTGAATATTCGCAAAAAAAATATTTTGATAGTTTCAGCCGTTTGATACGAAAAGTGACTCACTCAATGCAGCCAAGTGTTAAGTGGTACATAACAAGGCGGCTGGCTCACAACGGCACCTGCTCCAGGACTCAGTCCGTGGACTCCAAGACAAAACAGCTTTTGTTTCCCTTTCTTTCTTTCTTTCTTTCTTTCTTTCTTTCTTTCTTTCTTTCTTTCTTTCTCCCTCTTTCTTTCTTTCATTCTTTCTCTAACTTTCGACTTCTTGCTCAACCTCATTCGATGCCGCGCCCATTCACGAATCAGCCTTCCAGAATATATATGACCTCCGTTTGATAATACCGATGCCTCTTTCTCCATCTGACGACTCGCTATAAATTTCGACCACACCCGAGCAACCAAACCTTCTGTGCGAGAGCAGTATAATAAATGAAGCCCAATTAGTATGCAAATGCTACGTCGCGAGCAAACGTTTGATTTCTTACACGCCACCTCGACGGTGCACGAGACGAGACCGAAGGAAAACCCTCGGCGTTGGTCAGCGCCAAATGAAAGCATTCGACGGCAACACTCGCTGGCCGTTCCGCTCGGACCAGTGAACGCGCAGCAGCCTCCCGACGCCACCGTGCACGTGGTGAACGAGTCGGAATGAGCGCGAAACGTTGGGTTAATTTCTAACAAACCTTTTTCGGTCGGTAATTGTTTAATTTGTACAGTGTCACTTGTTCCCGACCAGACACCTTACACCTTACACACACACACACACACACACACACACACACACACACACACACACACACACACACACATATATATATATATATATATATATATATATATATATATATATATATAAGTGTATTTATATATATATATATATATATATAAAGTGTATTTCCGGCGTAAAAGAAGCCCGATATATACATGAAATTGTTGCAGTGCTGCCAGGTGTAATTGGCAAACACGTGGTCGATAACGGTGTAAAAAGATCCAGGAATGCATCGAGTGTCATATGCGACTATAGCGTACCACATGTCCCAAGTGCACGTATTGGCCTCGAGCTCCACCACTGGAAAAGCTGGCGCCACCGTCGGCGTGACGTGCTAGGAGGGATCACGTGGACATAGCGGCCGCGTCGGCTGCTTCGGGCGCGCCGAAGCGAGCTGAAAACGAGTTTAAATTTTCTACTACGCTGCGGTCCTCATTTAGTGGCAAAATTTTCCCGCTTCGAGTGTCTCCTTTACGATGATTGAAAGCACTACAATAGGCAGTGGCTGCCTTTGAAGGCGCGCAACATGGTAGGCTACTGCTCGGTGCCGCAGGGCCGGACGCACGTAACGGAGGCCGGTGTCAGCCTTATTCACACGTAGCCGCAGGACAAGGAGCTGTGTGAAGCCTGACTCGCGAAACATAAAACCAGCAAACAGTCATCGGCTACAACTCGGGTATGCAGCAAGCACAGACGCGAGGAAGATTTCTGCTACGGCGCCCGGGCTGCGATGTTCTGAAAACGCGCACTGAGTCGCTCGCCCGAGTCCGCTGCCCGACTAATGTCATGACGGTTTGGTCTATGAACTTGTCGATGCTATAGATACTGGCAAGTTCAGTGGAGTGGAAAGGCAGCGGTAAGAAGCACATTTAAAAAAAAGCATGGCATATGGTCATGTTTGTGTTATGAATTAATGCACTGGATTACAAAAAAGGAGCAGCGGGAAATTGCACGCTGAGAGCACCGATAAACATACAGTGCGACGCAACTCGAAAAATAGCATTGAAAAGTCAAGGAAGTTAGAGGAAAAAAAGATTGAATCATCGCAATGGCACATCACAGTCCCCGTAGGCGTCGAAGCCTCTACAGTGAAATTATTTTTGAACAGCTCTGATAGGGCCCACGCAACAATGGTTGCTTGTATACTGCCAATACTCATATTCTGCGGCCTAAAGCTCATGGCACGGTGCGAAAACGCGCGCGCGGAGAAAGCGAAACAGTACGCGGACAAGCATGCAGACGCGCAGTCGGTCGCTGCGAATCTGCGCGATCGCTGCATTGAGGCTTCATTCTATTACGCTCCATTTAGTTATACAAACACTATAAGAACATATTTCACATAGTTTGCTGTCAGCGGTCACCTACATTTCACGCAAGAAGCCGGTTCGGGAGACTCTATCGCGGCGACCGCGCGCAGTGGCGTTCACTGTACGTATTCGGTAAAGAGATAGCGTCTGTGAACGACTGTGTGCTGTCAGTTTGCCCAAGATTATTATTTAGACAGTAAGAAACTTCTCTCGTTTCGAAACTACTTACAGAAATGTCCGGGAGAGCTCGCGCGTGGTGTTTTCAGTGAGCGCTGACAGCAAAACCTATGAGGAGCGCGCCACGTGATCCCTCATACTACGCCAGCGAGGCGCTTCCGATAGATGGCGACTCCGTAACTCCTCGCCGCCAATACCGCACCAACCCCGTACGTCAACTGCACTACGCATGCACTCTGGCTTTATCAGGTTCGGCTTCACCGGCCGACAAGGGGGCTGCTGCACTGCCCACAGATCCGAGCACCTGCAGCTCCAGTCCGGAGGCCGGCCACGGCCACGGCCGAGGGCGCTACGCGGCGTGCGCCAAGCGCCGGCGCATCGTGATCGGCAACCTGGTGGACTTCGAGCGCCGCATCAGCCGGGTGCCGTTCATGCAGACCGCCAGGGCCGCCAGCCTGCCGGTATCGTAAAACGGGGAACCATGTCGTCGCTTTGCCTCTGGCTCGTCGCTGTAAACTGAGAGCGCTAAAAATTGACGTGCCGGAACACCGCAACTCAACGTGCGCACGTTTTTTTTCTTTTTTTAATGCGCGAGCGTTCTATGTGGTTACCTTCCTCGGAAATCTGTCCGTCCGTCCGTCCGTCCGTCCGTCCGCCTGTTTGCAACGCGAGACACGATGCGCTGGATAGGTATACGTAGAGTCATATGGGGGCATAGAATGCCTTACGACTACGCGTGACGGCGAGTACTGAAGAGGTGTTACACGAGTAATTACCGTTAATAAAATACTAATATTAATTACGACGAAATTAGTTAGGCCTAAATACGACTTCCTAAGTTAATGAAGGCTAAGGAATCATTGTGGAAATCACGATGAAATTAAAAAGAAATTAAATTATTGGGCTTTACGCGCCAAAACCGCGATCTGATTACGAGGCACGCCGTAGTGGTCGACTCTGGAACTTTGGACCACCTGGGGTTCTTCAACGTGCACCTAAATCTAAGTACACGGGTGTTTCCGCATTTTGCCCCCATCTAAATGCGATGAAATTAAGCGTAATGACGAATAATCTAGGGTAATTAAATATAGTAAGGCCAATTAAGATACATTGATGTTAAAGTAATTCGCCTAATCAAGATTAATTAAGCGTACTTAAGATAACGTAAGGCTAATTTCACTTGAATTACATTAAATTGACTAAGGCTAAGCAGGATTACTTAAGAAGAATTAAAATTACTTAATCTAACTATGGTAAATTGCGATTACATTGCTTAATATGAATCAAGATTAATAATGGCAATGATTAATATTTAGCATTACATTACTTAACCCTAATTCAGATTAGTTACACGATTAAATTAATTTCATTCAATAAGATTAGTTCCGACTAATTAGGTTTACCAATTCGGTAACTGCAACAGGTGATTGCAATACTTGCAGCACATTGCGTCATCCACGACGAAGGGAGCTGTGGTGTGTGTAACTCGGCCACTCAATCAATCATTCTTTAAGGAAAAAAACAGTCAAAAACACAAAGGACAAGAGGAGAGGTTCACACCACAACGACTGGTGTGAACCAGTCGGTGTGAACCTCTCCTCTTGTCCTTTGTGTTTTTGACTGGTTTTTTTCCTTCAAGTATGTATCAACTGGCCCAGGTTTCAACCATTCTGCAAATCAATCATTCGTTGCACGAGTGCAAGATGAGCGACTGGAAACAATGCTTACGCACTGTCTGACAAGTCCCACTAGGGAGTTTCTCCAGTGATTTCTTGCGCTTTTCGATGTAGCCATGCAGTAACAAAGAGAACAAACATCCCCTCATATGCATCATCGAGTACATAACCGAGGAACGCGCATGTACTCCAAACATCCGACTTTTAATTGATAAGCTACGAGGTTCCTCAACACATGGCAATGAGCTGAGTTTGACGCATTGTGTAAATCCAGTCATGACCGCCCAGTTACTTGAGATTGAAGAAATCTGAAGATATTTGCGAGTATCATTACCATAATTATCCGTGAGAATCCAAAAGTGCGCTTGCGTACGCACACAAGCACACACGTACACACTTTATACAAATAAATGAATGAATAAATGAATTTAAGAAGTTAAATTATGGGGTTTTACGTGCCAAAAACCATGACATCATTATGAGACACGTCGTAGAGAGAGACTCCGGAATAATTTAGACCAGCTGGAGTTCTTTAACGTGCACCTAAATCTAAGGATACGGGTGTTTTCGCATTTCGCCCCCATCGAAATACGGCCGCCGTAGCCGGGATTCGATCCCGCGACTTCGTGCTTAGCAGCCCAACACCATAGTCACTAAGCAACCGCGGCGGGTCAAATAAATAAATAAATAAAATAAATAAATAAATAAATAAATAAGATATAATACGCCTGAAAACCGAACATTTTCAAAATGTTGCAGAAATGTGCTATATATAAATATTCAGTGGCGATGTAGCGGTAGATGCGAGAGAGATGCGTTACCATTACGTCGCACCTCTTTAAGGTCCCGGACCCATGAATTAAACCGTGTTCATCACATTGCCAAATGTTATACAGGAGCTCACTCGGCACACGTCCTGCCTCTTCGAGGAACGATGTGCAACTGACGATGGTCTGAAGCAGACCACCGTATGTTGCAGGTGTCGAAGGTACGTATGTATGTCAAAGGTATAGGAAATTTGATGGCCCTTTTCGATACTGGCTCGAAGTGCACAGCGTTACTTCGACGGCACTCCACCCCTGGACGGAGAGCTCGGGGGAAGCACTCCGCCAGCAGGTGTCGTGGACCTGCAGATCCGTACTGATGCGAGAGAGTTGCCGTCTTTGACGACCTTTCCTGCCGACATGATCTTGAGAGCTGGTTACCTACTGTCAGACGACGCGCAGCTCATAAACGAATGCGTGTCGACAAGATCAGGCTGGTTGGACGAACGTTTGTGGTCGGGAGAGACAATGTAGGTATCACTTGGATGTTTGTGAAGCAACACCGAAAGCACAAGTTCACCCGGTGGATTATAAAGCTATAAGAATATAACTAGAGCGCGCGACACCACCCTGGGATTCTAAATCAAGTTGCTGACGCTCTGTCACGAGCGTCAAAATTGCTGACGCTCAGTCAAGCCCACCTGGCTCCATACTGCAGAAAAAAGACACTGGGTGATGTGGACTAGGACAAACATCTCAGGGCGGCCGCTTATGCAGTCGACACTTGCTTGCATAGTTTCACGCGCGATTGCAGAGTTTCCCTACGAGATTGCTTACGGACAGCTACACAACCTGACAGCGATGCTCGGCTGGGAAACGCCCATCAAAGTCGGCTTACCTATGCCGAGAGAAACGGCCTGCCAGAAGATCAGGGCAGAAGCATGCAAGAGCGTTCAGCCAGCACAAAAGACACAAAAATGCTATTTAGATCGCCAGCATCCTGCGGCACTACGGTATCAGGTCGGCAACGAGGTCTGGGTATAGAAAGGCGCACAGACGCCAGGTCAGAAACTTGAAGGACCCTTCATCATCACCGAACACCTCGGTGACACTTGGCGCGTAGACCACCCAGAAGATGAAGGAGACCACGACCAACGGCGAAAGAACCATTTTGCTGTCTACACATCACGACTTGAGAAGAGGATTCGTCGCGCTCTAGAATGAGAAGACAGTTATGTGTGCTGTGATTCGCACCTGTCTACCATGCAGTGTGGCCGAGTGTAAAGTGTAAAGAAAGAAGCGGAGGAACTGAACTGGATAGGAACACAGAGGAAGGAGAAAGAGGAAGTAGAAGTAAACGAGGTTTTCCAGGGGTCAGGAGGCTTTACTTCTCTCTCACTGTATTAAATAAACCACGTGACCCGCTTCCCACATTTCACACATATAAACTTTTTACAATTCGACACTCCTAATGCTAAAACATTAACAGTCGTGGTCCGGCCAGTTCAGGATCTGGAGCAATTCTTGGAGCAGGAAAAATGGCGTTCCGTAGCAGTTTAGTAGCAGCCACACCAGCATTTTGGAGCAGTTTCAGAGCAGAAAAACTGGTCTTTTTGAAACATTTGGAGTAGTACAGCAGTAATCTGTAGCCATTTGGCGAAGCTTGTTACTACTGTGCAATGAGTAAGTGCTGCCCAAGGGTGAAATAAGACACAAAGCCAACAGCAACCAACTAAGCTTGCTTCCCACGGATGGTATACCATGTACGGTATGTTGCAGGCATAATCATTTGGGTAGGCAAAGAACTTAATTTTGTAAATATATAAATGAAATTTTGTAGCCCTAACGAGAGCAAAGATATGCGCCTAGGCACAAGACAGACATAAAAGTACAAATGAGCTAGAACAGGTTGCGCCATCAGGCACAAGGCAAAAAGTGATGGTAAATATCTTATGTGCATTCCAAATCACAGCTGTGCTTTGACATGCTTTACCACGCTAGACAAAATTTGTATTACGCCCGATAAAAGCGCTAGAAGCTAGACAAGAGACTATGCAACGGCGGTGGAGAACAACGTTTGTACCCTCCCGCACGCTCACTTTTGTTGTGAGGTGGTTTGTCGGCTTCCCGTGTGGCCTCTGCGAATAGATACGAGTCTATTCGGCGAAAAACCGTAACTTTTGTCACCGATATCCGACCCACCTTTCGAAGCACTACCTTTTACTGCTCTCAAGAACTCAAATTGCCACAAGCACGTCCGAAATAGATCTGGAGGCCTGCCGGTGCAATTATTATGCGTATCGGTGCTCGTACTGTGACAGGAGACGGCGGGTGCACGCGTGTAAAATTAAGGAATACTTACTGTGTCCCGTGACAATTGCCTCTTCACACTCCTGGTATGTGAATTAGGAAGGAACAGCGCCAACTAAGACGATCACGAGAGGAAGAACGACACAGCACAAGCACCAGGACACAGGCATTTGTCCTTTGTTGTTCTCCTTCTCGTGATCGTTTTAGTTGGCGCTGTTCCTTCCCAATTCAAGTAGGCACCATCTAGCCTAAATGAATGTTGTCCTCCTAATATGCTTCACCGCAATACTTTGTGTATGCTTCACTGCGTAACACTGCTATACTGAGGTGAAGCTAACGTTCGAAAACCGGCATTTTATTTTTCTATTTTTTTTTATTTACATACCTACTTTGTTCATTGGGCATTACAGTAGGGAGGACAGATAATCAATACATAATACAAGATTGCACACTCTTAAAAGGTTAAACACTTCAGACCATGGGTACAATACTAATCATACATGTGCTACATTCTGAGGGAGCGCATGAGGCAGCACTAAGAACAAGTTTCGCCCAGGTAACAAGATATGCTCATTAACACAGCACGCTGGCTAACATCGCAAAACATAAACATCAAAGGAAGTTTCAAATGGCTAGTGCATTTTTATCTACAAACATATGCCTGGAGAGCAGTGGGGAATGTGACATCAGAAGAAACTTCAATTAGTTCAGGAAGCAGTAGGTTCCATTCGTGTATTGTACGGGGAAAAGAGCAGTTTTGGTATGTTGTTGTGCGCACGCATATTTCTTTTATCTTAAGTAAGTGGTCGCGGCGCCCGGATATGTATGTTGGTGGTTGTAGATAAGTCTCTTTATTTAGTGGTGTGCGATTGAAGACGGTATCTCGAAGGAAAGAGAGGCGGGAAACAACACGGCGTAGTGAAAGATCTTCCAAACATATGTGCCGTTTTATTTCTGTGATGCTGCTTGGAAATGAGTAAATGCCGGTTATGAAACGGGCCGCACGTTTCTGTGTCGCTTCTAAGCTATTGACAAGAATTTGTGTATGCGGGTCCCACACAACAGACGCGTATTCGAGAATCGGGCGAACGTTGCTTAGGTTGCTTAGGGATTATGCAATGCGTCATGCTTTCCAAGCTTCGAAGCCATTGACAAGCATTACAAAGGCGGAGTCGGCGCCAGTGCTAAAAGCGGCGAATTTTTTTAATGAAAAACACGGCACCGAACAGCAAGAAGCTTGGTAGCGAACGTCGAAGTAGCTGGGTATAGCGTTGCCGCGGTGGTGCCTACGGCTGCCAGCGGATCTGCGTGCGAGAGCGCCTCTTCGAGCGGCAAGATAATCAAAATGGTGGTGGTGGTGGCTTCGATCAATGCCGTTTCGGACCTGAGGTCATGGCAAAAAGTCTGGAAAATCGGATGGCGAAAGGTGTTTGCGTCCGAAATTTCAGAATTTCTTATACACTTACTCTATGGGGCACCGTGGCGGTACCACGAAGGCGTCTGAATGATCGGGCATGTCCGAAAAATCGGCCGTCCGGAATGACGGTCGTTGACTGTAGCTGCATAACTCTACTGAAAACATTCCATTTCCGTAAAAACGCGAAAATACCGCACTTTTACGCAGTTGGTGCAAATGGCACTTGAGTGGGCGCAGCGAAAAGCAGACATGTCTAATTGCCTAACGTGTCTAACGTAGGAGGCCTCGTGCAAATTTGGCGATGTCGTATACGACACGATTACAACAGCGCTGACTTGCCAGTTCTTTAGTTCTTTCTGAACGAAAGTGTGTGGCGGAATACATGTAGAAGACAATGTAAACTAATCAAAAATAGCGTGTGAAAGATAGAAAGAACAAGAAAATAAAAAAAACATAAGAACAACAACTGAACAGGTGCGTTATGTATATGTTCCTCCTATCACGGAACTAACATATTCCAAGTTCATAAAATTCACTTTCCTGGTTTCTAAATGAACCGCATATGTTTACTAGGAAACCATATATTCTTCTTTACTGAAAAATACATATCCCTTCCTTCCGAACGGAACAAATACACCGGATGGAAGTCGGCGCTCTCGTCGTCTTTCTCATTGTCACGCTTTCCGCGCGGTCTCGGTCGCACAGTCAAGGAAAAGGGAATCGATCATACTGTGCGAGATGCATGCTATCAGAAACCATTTTACATTGGTTTAAAGAAAAAAAGAATGTTCCGCTCGTCCTGTCCACTCCTTCGTCACGTCCTGTCTCAAGTCATGGTTCCTTTCCTCCTGAAAC
Organism: Dermacentor albipictus; assembly: GCF_038994185.2. Taxonomy (NCBI): domain Eukaryota; kingdom Metazoa; phylum Arthropoda; class Arachnida; order Ixodida; family Ixodidae; genus Dermacentor; species Dermacentor albipictus. The sequence goes on from NC_091821.1 coordinate 76,882,343, forward strand.
ATCCTGGACCAACCGGCCCAAAGTTCCCCCCTCGTGAACTTATTTTAGATTGGGTCTGGCCACAATTTCTAACAGTTGTTCGAAATGGCAATGTATAGACACCGCGCGCTGCATCGTCGCATCCAGACGGATCACGGGCGCCATGACGTAAAGCTGTTCCAAACTGCTTCTATTCCATTTATGCAATCAGTCACGATTGGTCAAAAAAAAATTTTTATGGCTGCCCCCGCTTTGCCTTTCTGGCACGCGATGTCACAAAACCGCGAAAAGTCACCACGTGAAAGTTGATGCATAATTAGAACGAACAAATGAAAAATAACTATTTGTGATTCCACAACTTTTTTCGGCGTTAGCACTCGGCTATTGGTCAAAAGTTTTCAGGCTGCGCCCACTTCGCCTTGCTGTCACGCGACGTCACAAAACCGCGAAAGTACTTCCGCCTACCGATCGCTCTGGTACTGGTTACTCGGAGCTGTCGGGGAGAACGGGTTTATTTGCGCATAATAGAAAATTTGGTAGTATAACTTTGTTGAGCGCTTTCGGCACGTATATGACATCACTCTGTCAACTCTTCTTCACTGAGGACCCGTTTTAGCGGCATTTTAAACTTTCCGTTGCATGCACGCCGCCGCAATTTTCGACCAGCCACTGCAAGCTAAGCAAGGGGAAGCAGACAAATCCCAGACGCCGACACCACCCTCCTCATCCGGTTATCTACTTTCACTGCGCTAGCTCGGCGCCACCAAAACCCTTTCCTGCTCTGCGTGCTCCTCGCCTCTTGTCAGCCATATAGATAAGAAAAACAATGATATTCGCTTTGAAATCAAACAAAAGTGACCTCCTGTAAAATACGAGATCATTTTATTGGACGGTTCAAACAACTCTGCGGGTCACCACCCAATGTTTACGTCGACGGTTACGTAAGTTTGTCGTCAGGAGATTGGAATAAAAACAGATTGGAGTAGCGTTACGTTATAGGGCCCCATGGTCCGTATTCACAGAAAAGTTCTTACGCAGTAATCGGTCATAAGTGGGAACGCCAGCCAATCATGATATTGGGCATGTTAATAGCGAAGGCAGCCAGCCAATTCAAACAGCACTTACAAAGGAAAAGCTTTGTGAATGCGGCCCCATATGTGCACGTTGTAGGGGATAGAAATATACCGCTGATTTCTGTAACGACTGTCACTGACTATCAAAAATCGATGATTCAAGACAAAGGGATAATTTTACTGACCAAGCTTCGCAGCAGCGCGGATATCAAAATGTGCGCTAGAATGTCCAATACAATCGCTATTTATCAACGTTATCAGTCATTGAATACTCAAAAGATACCGTTTCGCCCGAAATATTGTGCCTTGCTTTCATTTCGAAAAAGAAGTAAAATTTGCAACCAAATGCATTGCTTTCCCAGCTAGCATGCATCCGCCCCGTGGAAAAACGCAACGCAGGATAGCGTTAACTGGAGGAGCGACGCATTTCACGGCATATTTCTTCGAGTCCATATTTTTTTAAACAAGTGCTAAAAAACAGATTCTAGCCTAAGGTACCGTTCGCGTACTGGCTGGCTTCAATTATGCAATTACAACATGCCTCATAAAGACATTAATTAAAATGTGAAATAGTGAAATTTTGTTAATTCTAAGTCTACTGCCAATCAGCGCACTAATTTTCATGTCTGCCAGTGCTATAAGAAACTTTATCAGCAAAAGTTACTATTTTGTTTGTAGACCCCTATTTTTAATATTAAGAGGCATTCGTCGCAGAAGCAAGCGATAGATCAAAGCGGCTTTCCTGCAAGTGAGCTAAATGCAAGCCAGGTAAACCAGCTTTACAGGTGTGACGTTATTTCCGAGCTTGCTTTATTACGCCATACTAGACCAAAGAGCGAGCGGTGGCCTCGGTTATCACATATTCGAAAGGTGAAACGCACCACCTGGTTCTTTGTCGATCATCCACGTGTGGCGCGAAAAATTGGACCATTTAGTAATTACAGTCACATAAAGCTATGGAAAGCATAGGGGGAAAGTCCAACTGTTAATTTAAATTTAAATGTTGAAATAATAAAGAAAACGGGAAATGAAAGTGGGCAAAATGACAACTTGCCGAAGGTGGAAGCCATACCCATACCTTCAGCATCACGCCGCATAGAGCGCTTCACCAATTAAGCTATACCGCGGCGGCCGTCCTCCTGTTCACGTTCTTCATGGCTGTGCGTATCTCAGTACTACGCGTGTACATCTAGCCGTGCACGAATAGTTGTCAGCGTCACTCACGATCACGGCAGCGGATGTGGAACATCCTTCCAACCGCAGGCGTCGCGCATCGTGCGTGGACTTAGAGGCAGGCAAACTGGCCAATAAGCCCTCGTATGCTACCTCACGGCTGCCAAAGTGCTAAGGAAGTTTAAAAAGTCCCGCCCTGTTGTTAAATCAACTTTCATTAATTAAATTGTGGGGTATTTAGTGCCAAAACCACCATATGATTATGAGGCACGCCGTATATAGTGGGGGACTGTGGATTGCGTTTGACCACCTGGGTTTCCTTAACATGCACCCAATGCACGGTATACACGGGCGTTTTTTTGCATTTCGCACCCATCGGAATGCGACCGCCGTGGCTGGGATTGATCCCCCAGAGCAACACCAAAACCACTGCCCCCTACGGTGGGTCCACGCAGTTTTCGCATGCACCTATAGGAAAGCTAAACTGAAAATATGCCCTTTCTCTTTGTCCGCTTCGAACAGATATTCCCAATCACCTGGAGCATTTGTATAGCCCACTTAGACGCGCAACGTAAAACAAGCGACCAACGAATTGCGCCGCCAACTGCAAAGACTAATAAAAATATTTGTCAACTAAATTTTTATCAACCAAATTAGCATACACATTCACATCGCACACTTGAGGTTTACCACTTCCCAAGGCCATTACGTTTGGTAACATTCTCGTTACCTTGACTGAGCGTCAAAGTATCCGTTGCTAGAACCTGCAAGGCCATCGGAGGTCCCCCTCCGCAAAAGTTGCTGCAGCCGAAACGAAACAAGACGTGAATGCGTCGTACTTGTGCGCGTGAGGAACAGGGGATAGTTATAACACGCGTTGAAATTAGCTTCCCTGCTGGTATCTTTACAGAGTTCAATCCCACGTTTCGTGCCTCTGAAGGAAGTAGCCGGAACTCGAAAGAGAGAGAGAGAGAGAACGTTTATTCCTACAACTACGGTGTCTGATAAGCTCATGTCAGCTGCAGTGCGTCAGGATACGGCTCCATGCACTGATGTTAGCGCGTTTTTCCCAAACGTCTCTTCCCGCCCCTCCGCACTCACACACACTTTCGTTTATTTATTTAAGCGCCCCTGTTCCCGTCCCTGTTCTGAGGATAGCATGTCCAAAAAAATAATTGTTGCGCAAACGTAGGCTAAGCGTCTCGTATTCGAACAATTGCTGTCTATGTCTGTGCCGATGTCGCGGCGAAGTCTTCTTGAAAGCGCTGCACCTCGAACCGCCTCCGAATGAAGCGAGGACAGCATTTTACGGGACGACGATGGCAGAACGGCAGGTGCGCAGACGGAGAGTCCAAAGACGCTGTGTAAAGTCCCAGCGTAAGCACGTGCTTTACAAAGGTGCGTGGTGACAGCGAGCAGCAAATCACCCAGCTGGGCATAACTTTCTTTTTTATTACGTTTGAAAAAAAGAAACAGGTTATTAATATTGTTTGATTTTACACTTTGGTCATGACGAGCATGAAAAAAGGCGCAATAATATTCGAGAAATTCATTTACCAGGTCGACGGCATCTTCGTTGAGAAAACTTGGCACTCGTGTTGCCGAGGTGAGGCATGTGGAGCGCTTTTTGTCGACGGATGTGGAAGGACCTGGAAAGAAGTAATAGTGTCAGTGCTAACGTTCGCAGATGTCATTCTGTGCTTAAAATCAGTCGTCTTGTCGGCGTTGGAAGTTAGCCAAATATCGGTACGCCGGTTGGCCTACGGTAAAACGACAAATGAGGCAGTGTAGGTAGACACGGGTCGGGCTTGTATTGAAGTCAGAGAAGCACAGAGCAAGATTAGTTTCGAAGACTCGGTAACATAGGTGAAAATAAATGGGCGGCTAAAGCGCAGAAGTGTCTGTACCTCAAAAGCGCGTTCACAGAATGGAGGAAGCGCTGAAGAAAGTTGGCAACCAGGTGCAGAGTAATTGAAAGTGTAAATAGACAATCAGGGGTCATCAAAAATAAAGTGTGAGAAACAGACACTAAATTGGATGCTGTTATAACTGCAGTGTTCTTATCATTTCTCAGTTGAAGTCTGCAGCTACACGTGCCAATCTGGTTGCCTATCTTATGTTTTCTTACTTCATTTCCCTTCCCCTCCTTCCTTAACCTGTCTTTATATTCCGACGTGCACTGCAAATAAACGCCCATTCTTCAGCTTGTCAGCGTGTGTCTGCCTCGCCTGCGTCAAGCGCAGTGTCCGCCTTTACGATGTAACAGACGCAAAGCGTGGAAACAAAGAATATCATGGAGATTTACAAGGGCTAAAAAGAATTTAGAAATTGAAGATCTGTGCGTTAATACAAAGAGCAGTGCCTTTCTATTTGAGGCCTGAGCAGCTTTCCCAAAGACAAAAACATACCGAAGCAAATAGTCGCAACATGTGGTGGCACGTGTGTGCTGGAGAAAAAATCCGGGTGCAACTCAGCACATCCTAATAAAATGTGAAGCTATTCACTCAGCGAGACCTGCAGGAAACGTCAACCTTCCAGAAGTGCTGGAATTTAAGGTGGCTGGAAGCATTGAACGGTCAGCAGTCGAGATAAACAAGAGAGGTTTAGAGTATTGGTAGAAGAAAAAAAAACGGGGAAGGAATTGATAGGACCGGATTCGTTACAGGCATAGGTAACTATACAAGGTAGATATAGCAATGCCTCCCTGAAATGCCCCCCCCCCCCCTCTGCTAAAATGCCCTTGTAGCGCTGCAGGTACTCGCATGAATAAATGTAGAGGTTAGAAAAAATTAAATTATGGGGTTTAACGTGCCAAAACCACTTTCTGATTATGAGGCACGCCGTAGTGGAGGACTCCGGAAATTTCGACCACCCGGGGTTCTTTAACGTGCACCTAAATCTAAGTACACAGGTGTTTTCGCATTTCGCCCCCATCGAAATGCGGCCGCCGCGGCCGGGATTCGATCCCGCGACCTCCGTGCTCAGCAACCCAATACCATAGTCACTGAGCAACCACGGCGGGTAGAGGTTAGAAGGAAGAGTGAAAAAAATAAGGAGACATACAAAATGCTACACTGATAGATATCTAAAGATTAATTGATTAACTCAAGCAAGCTAGATGATTATTTGTCTTGGCCGCGCTTCGAAGGGGATGCCAATAGATCATCATCGTCAAAATATTTTGAGAGAAAACCACATTAGGAACATTTAACAGTAGAATTTCTTGGCAGAATGAACAACATCAGATATTGCACGATAAATATAGTGAAAGGCTAGTGTGACAAAGCTAGCACAATAAAAGTTTTTTTTGTGCTTGTATAGCCCAAATAAGAAATAAATATATCTGCATGAGAACGAACTGCGGTCAAGAGGGAGAGTGTACAAAACTGCATAGTGATCACGTCAACTTTGATAAACCTAGGTTTGTTGACAAGGAAAATTAGTCTGTGGGATGTACCCCTATTAAGGCGGGTATATCTTGCTGCTGCATCATCATCATCATCAGCCTTGTTACGCCCACTGCAGGGCAAAGGCCTCTCCTATATTTCTCCAACAACCCCGGTCATGTACTAATTGTGGCCATGCCGTCCCTGCAAATTTCTTAATCTCATCCGCCCACCTAACTTTCTGCCGTCCCCTGCTACGCTTCCCTTCCCTTGGAATCCAGTCCGTAACCCTTAATGACCATCGGTTATCTTCCCTCCTCATTACATGTCCTGCCCATGCCCATTTCTTTTTCTTGATTTCAACTAAGATGTCATTAACTCGCGTTTGTTCCCTCACCCAATCTGCTCTTTTCTTATCCCTTAACGTTACACCTATCATTCTTCTTTCCATAGCTCGTTGTGTCGTCCTCAATTTGAGTAGAACCCTTTTCGTAAGCCTCCAGGTTTCTGCCCCGTAGGTGAGTAGTGGTAAGACGCAGCTATTATATACTTTTCTCTTGAGGGATAATGGCAACCTGCTGTTCATGATCTGAGAATGGCTGCCAAACGCACCCCAGCCCATTCTTATTCTTCTGATTATTTCAGTCTCATGATCCGGATCCGCAGTCACTACCTGCCCTAAGTAGATGTATTCCCTTACGACTTCCAGTGCCTCGCTGCCTATTGTAAACTGCTGTTCTCTTCCGAGACTGTTAAACATTACTTTAGTTTTCTGCAGATTAATTTTTAGACCCACTCTTCTGCTTTGCCTCTCCAGGTCAGTGAGCTGCTGCAACCTAGGGCCAAATTCCCGAAGTCTCGAAGCGCGCGAGGAGATATACAGTAATCTGACCTCAATCCCAAGGTTTATAAATGAATAGTTGCTGACAAAAACCAAACGAGTTCTGAAAAAGGCAGGAGCGACCCTGTAGCTGACCTCTCCACTTTAGGTTGCCTTCCAGCAGCCCATCGAATGCTAATGCACTTGATACGTTCAAGAACCCCCGTTATGTTACCGAACAACGGGCTTCCCCGAAAGCAGGGGTTCCCAAACTTTTGGCCTTGTGGAACCCAATCTGCCTTTCCAGTGTGCTCCCCCCCCCCCCCCCCCAACACGCACGCATGCACGCACGCGCACTTTTTCCCCACCGATATACTTATACGCGGGCTCCCGATCATAGCCACGATGAAACAATTGAACGGCTTAAAAATGAGAACAGAAGAAGGGCACAAATTACGACATAATTTAAACAGGGTAATCAATCATTGTGCTCCTTAGTGCCGATATACAGCTCCGTGCCTTTACCGCAGATGTGCCCTGCATCATGTAGTTACAATACGCCGAAGACCATTGTCATACGTTAACAAGTCGACACGCCGTTAGATTCGAAAGTTGCTTTCAGCTTACAGGACACAAAAGTTCAATCACATTCAGAACAAGCTGCGCGCACGAATGAATTGCGTCTAGCGCGGACACTATGGGCCCCCGAATCGCACAGCAATGCGTCTTGAGCGCCGCTGCCGCGATGTTCTTTTTCGCAAGGACTACCGAAGTGTGGATGTGGAGGTTTTAAAACTTAAGCTTTAAAAATCCACCGAAGGAGGAATGGAGTCGGATTCGTTTTGGCCGCTCGGGGAACCATAAAATGCCGTTCGCGGAATCCATGGGTTCCAGGGAACCCAGTTTTGATATCCCTGCCCTGAAACATCACATATGCAAGAAGTTGACGTCCTTTTTGCTTCTTCACTTTCGCAGCTCACGCTGTCTCCCAGGGGGCGGCGACACACAAAGGACCGAGACAACGGCACCCTGATCGCCACCGCCGCAACAATGACCGTGCTGCTCGCGCTGGTCGTGCTGCTCTTTTTCCTTATACCCTCAAAATCTCGCCCACCCGAACAGATTCAAGGACGCGAGGCGTTGTGCCGCACTGTGGGTTGCCGCTACTACGCCGAGATTTTGGCGGGCGCGGTAAACGCCACGATAAGCCCGTGCGACGACTTCGAGGGTTACGCCTGCTCCAGCTGGGCCCCTTTCGCGCACCCTTACAGCTATGGCATGGCTTCCATGAGCAGCGCTATGGGCGCCTGGTACGAGGGCTTCCGCAACATCTTTCTCGACGGGTCCCGTCAGCAGCGGTTCGGCAGGAAGGTGTACGCCGCGTTCGCATCTTGCATGTTGACCACTCCCGAGGACTCGACGAGGGGAATCAGCGAACTGAAGGCTTTCATGGGCCAGCTAAGGATCCCGTGGCCGGACGCACCGCTGGCAGGTGTCGATCCCTTGGGCGTGATCCTGGACTTGTCGCTCAACTGGCGCCTAGACATCTGGCTCAGTGCGGCGCTTCGCCGATGTCCGCACGGCTGTGCGGCGAGCGGCGGCAGGCACATCCTGCTCGATGCCACTAGCTTCTTCACCGTCCGTGTGAACATGCAGCGGGATCTGTCTGCTCTGAAATCTTACATGACGTACTGGAACAGATTTAGTAATGCCTTCTTTGCTCCTGGCTATCCGGACCGCTCCGAGGAGCACATCAACCGGATAGCAATGGTGGAAAGGAACGTCTTTGATCGGTTCCTGCTTGTCGGCAAGAAAATTGCCGTTCAACCGGTGCAATTCGAGCTCGGCAGCATACATCACGTGACGCCGAACATACGGGAATCACGCTGGATTGATCAACTCAGCAGTAATGTGAAAAGTTTGGGCGATTTTCACCGTAATGACAGCGTGACCGTCTGGGACAGAGATCTGCTTTACGCTGTGAATGAAATGTTCGCCAATTACACGAGAGAAGAGCTGCTGGAGCACATATCTTGGACTTTTGTGCAGAACTTTGGCCCACTCGCAGATAGAGAGCTGCTCGTGAAGCAGTATGGAGACAGGAGGACAGCGGCTGCGCACCGGCACATCTTCTGCGCCACGCAGGTTGAAATTGCTTACCAGTGGCTGTTCACGTCAACGTACGCTAAGGACCACTTCACTACCAAAACAAGAAAGGGCATCGACACTCTCCTGGCCAGCGTGACGCAAGCGGCTGTCGATAAGATTTACAGCGTGGTCTGGGCCGATGATGCTTCGAAGCAGGCACTCGTCGATCACGTCCGAAACGTCACGGTGGTGCTATGGCCAGGGAAGAGTTTGTTAACCGACGCATCAATATACAAGTTGGAAGAATTCCTGTTTGTGGACGAAAACAACCTTTTTGTTCAGCAGTGGATTTGGGCCATGAAGAAATGGCGCAGCCTCCGCGATGATCCCACGTACAGTGAAAGTGATAACAGTCCGCGCAACTACGCGCTTCCGTATTTCAAGTACACGCACGTACTCAACAGGGTGTCGATCTCTCTGGCCGCGTTGTCCAGGCCGTGGTACTACGCCGACGGCACCAACGCGATGGCGTACGGCACTGTAGGCTTCTCCTTCGCACGCGAACTGGCGAGGTCCTTCGACCCGTTCACAGTGCCGCTCGACATGCGAGGACAGGCGGCGCTGTTCCGGCCGCCGAATGCTTGGGCGGTGGCGTCGAGGCGCCGCGCTTCGTGCCTCAGCCCCTTCTACGGCACGCCCTTTCCCGAGATACCGGCGTTGGAGTTCGCGTACCAAGCGTTCAAGGAGTCGGTCGCCAGCATAAATGACAGCGAACGGAGGGTCTCGAGCTCGATCAGCGACGAACAGCTGTTCTTCCTCTCCGCCTGTTTCACGATGTGCAACCTCCCCGAGACGATGGACTCTTACCGCTTGCACTGCAACAAGGCGGTGTCGAACTTCGCCCCCTTTGCGCACGCCTTCGGCTGTCGGAATGGAACACAAATGAGTCCTCCCATTAAGTGCTCCTATTTGGACTGCTCGGCGTCAACCTTTTGCTCGCATTTTTAGGTTCTGCCGCCCACCCGCTTTTTTTTTTCTTTTCTTGTGCAACATCCATCGGTGTCGCTCACTTCCGGAGCAAATTACAGATGGATTCACGGCGAGCTCAAGTTGCGTCGATCGTTCCTTGCGCGATTTCGATTAAGTGAATGGTTAGCGTTCGGGCTACATTAGCATTGCCGTGTTTCTGAAGTCGTCGACGAAATCGTTTTTGCACACTCGCAATACTGACAAAGTTCATGCACCTTTTGTTTTCTTTCTCTCGGATGAACCAGGAGGGGCCGCCGCATGTATTATAATTTGCACTTTTTTTGTTCCCTATTTACACACAGTGAGCTTTACAAATGTCGTCAGTCTTCGAGTGCCAACATCTTACTTTTGTGCGCGTGCGTGTGTGCGTGTGCGTGTTGAGCTATCAATTCAGGAGTAACTCAGCTCTATCTTAGTTTCTTTATTCCAGTGGCAGGCATTAATATTTTTCCTCATTTCATGGAAATGCCGTAATGAGCTATTAATTGCGCGAACAAAACCTTTTCCACTGAACTGCACGAAATGTATGCGAATGGGCTGAAGCGAAATGGAATTAGTTAGATATCTATTAATTGGACTTGTTGCAGAAGAAAAACGATCCAGGTGCGTTGTTCACAATGACAGATGACAGAAGCGGGGCACGACCAGGGACGTTCCGTTAAAAAAAAAAAAGAAGGAAACTTTCCCTTGGAAAAAAATAAATATCACCCGAACTTGGGGATAAAAATGAAGGAACTTGTCTCTCTAAGGCCGCGCTATTTATTCTTTCGATTCCATGAATCGTAACTATCGTCGAGCAATACGTTCGCCCTTCTTCGGGAAATTTGCGGTCAATATCTCAGTGTAAAGGTAAAAAAAAAAATCGGAGCCTTTCCGCTATGTGAAGATGGAAGACCAGCGAAGCTGAAGCTGTATTGCTCAAAAGTTCTGTATGCTGGTTATGCTATATTAGTTGAATAAAGGCAAGAACATAACTTCGTTGTTTGTTTCGTCTTTTTTATTATTTATTTATTTTATTTTATTTAGATTTCTAGTTTTTCTTTCTTTATATACATATACACTGATTTGGACACGCATCGTCATGGACTAGCGTTTGCGCAACAGCGTTCATCGCTCCGGCGCATTGTTTTTGCCAATATCATAACTTATTTGTTTGTTTCTTTTTTTTCTTTTCTTTTTCTTCTTTTTTAACACGGATAGGACATTAGGCAATATAATAACAAAAGTTTGGTGGCGCAACCCACCGCCCCGTTCCAAAGGGGACGCTCATAGCATCCATCCATCCATCCATCCATCCATCCATCCGTCCATCCATCCATCCATCCATCCATCCATCCATCCATCCATCCATCCATCCATCCATCCATCCATCCATCCATCCATCCATCCATCCATCCATCCATTCTTTTAAGCTCATGGTGCATGCCTTTTTAATCAAAAGAGAATCTACATAATTTAACTTCACTCATAACTCGTACTCATGCATTGATTTGGCCATTGGCTCTACCTCACTAATTCATGACCTGAAATGGGAGGTAATAAAAAATCCACTAGGGAGTGACTACTTCCCCATAATACTTAACTAGCAACATGACTGTTTACCATGTATGACTCGGTGGAAGCTAGGAACGGCTGACTGGAAACAGCTTAATGAATCAACTTAACACGAGATTTCATCTGTGATCTTAGTATAGATGACGCAGTACGGCATTTTGCAGCTTTTATTATCGACGCAGCAGAAAAATCGATTTCTCAAACAAATGATCGTTCAAGTAAGCGACGTGTTCCATGGCGGAATGAAGCGTGCATACAGGTACGCGTAAGAAGCAAAACAAGACATTGGACATACTGCGTCGATCGCCAACTGCAGAAAATCTCGTAGAATTTAAACACATCAAATCGCAAGAAAGGCAGACGAGGCGACATGTAAGGAGAACGAGCTGGGAGAGATTTCTTTCAAACATAAATTACTACACGCAGCAAGCGAAAGTTTGGAATGGGCTCGGAAGGCTTAACGGGTAGCAAACCCAGCCATTACCCTTCGTCGATGATCAAGTAAATACCTTGAAAGAGCAGGCAGACGCCCTTGGCGAGCACTTTGACGTGGCAAAACCATTGACTGCACCCTCACGTACACGCATGCACTAGGTCACACTAATGTTCCTGTATGGGGAACCAGCGCTGGCCAGGAGGCGCTACGACATTTTTCATGCGTTACTAAAATATGCTGAAACCGTCCGATAGGGAGGCTACGAAGATGGCACGACATATTTAGCGATAAGAAACGTGCGCCTGTACCAATGTTTGTCTAGCCCGATGCGGCCAGCCAAGTTCTGTCCATGGCCATGCGCGCTGCGTAGAGCGCATGCGCTGCTACGTCCTAGCACGTCAGTTCCCTGCCGTTTGAGGAGCCGTGAAAAGTGTGACTCAAGACAATCGGTGAATTTGCTGACACGAAATCACTGCGTGTGCTACTGGAAACTGTGTCTACCGCTCGCTAGGCTGTGTGTTACGGCGCTGCTGTCGGCACGCGAAGCTTCAGCGCTGGTTGCCCATATGCTCCCGCAGGGAGCAGAGTTGCGCATAGCTTTTCCGGTGCCGCTCGCACCGCTATTCGCCGAGCGCTATCACGGGTACAAAAATGACGTCAAATGTTCAACTGCGCCGCTGCGAAGCCAACTTTACGGGCGCGGTGCCGACTCGTTTCTGCCGGTGCCATCGAAATTGCAATCAGTGGACCGTCGAGCGTGCGTTGCACCGATCGGCTCCGTGTTGCAGGTACGGTGTTCAGTAATATTAAGGTAACGACTTTGGTGAAGTGGTACGAAACACATCATTTTGAAACTTGTATTCCACTATGACGGGGTGCAGCGCACCAAACTGCACGAATTGCATGGAAGGTAGCAAAGATTATTACGCGGTGCCGTGCGGACGGACGAGACCGGCCAGCTCCGAAAGGGACCAGGATATGCGAGCTGCGTTCGCCTTGTTTAGAGAGGTGAGCTCGGATTGTTTACACTAAAGCAGCATTTATCTCGAGTAACACTCCTGTACACGCTAAAATGCGTACGTCTGGCATGAGAGGGCGCAATTTTTGGAGTATATGTGCAGCGCGACACAGACGCGGGACAAAGAATGTACGACAAGTCCGCGTCGCGCTGCACATATACGCCAAGAATGTTAACTTACCAACTCGCCCAATTCGCTGTGTCGCTTGTACGATTGTTCTGACTATGCGGCTCTATAATAGTGTGTGCAAAACAGAGTAAATACTAGCAGGTACGATTTGCCCGCTGCATACTGGCTTTTCTCTTTTTTTTTTGTCAGCGTTATGATTTTTCATGTAAGGTCGATTAATGTGCTCATGTTCATTGTTTTGTAGTATGCGAAAACATCGTGCGCTCCGGCTGATGAGACAGCTGTGATAGTTTCAACATTTACCGCCCGCAATATGTTGCTTGTTCGATCAGCCTTAGTCGACATGAGGAATGTGTAATTATTTTTGCACGTTTATTAAGCGCTGTGTTATAGTAAATTAACCTGAGTAGTAAGAAGAGATAAAGAAAAATGTGTTGTCATATTACAGTCTGTAATGTACGATTAATTACTTTGCAAGTTTGCCATCTTAAGTGATTATAGTGCTATAAAAATAACCCGTTGTTACTCTTAATAACTTGTTGCCTTTCCAGTGGCTTTGAATTCTGCCCAAAAGGCTCCAAGAACCAGCACTCATCCCCTGCTGCCACAGCCATTGCTCATCCATTCCCTTGTACGAAATAAATTTGATCTAGAAGCTTATGCATCTTGAATCTTTTTCCACTCGCAGATTTGCTGCTACGAAGCAGCTGTTAAGTTTGCGGTATGAATCGTAAAAGTAACCTTTGCATAACATGTGCGCATGTATTAGAAATGCGTTTAAATCTACGTGTCTGTACCGCATATATCGAAAACGTGCAGCAGCTGTTAATGACGGCTAGTCGATGAATGACGGTCACAGTTAACGGTCACTGACATAAGTGCAGGCACCATAGTTCTCTTGGCCACGATCATTATTCGTCTGGTTTTGGCAGCCAAAATGTGCTCACATAATTGTCCACCACATGTGTGCGAAGTTTTCTCTAAACACCATTTAAAACATTTGTTGCCTTCCGACATCCGCGAGAAAACTTCATATGCACGCTGAAAAACATTGCACCACTTTTTGTTGCAAGGTCATGTGCGTTTGCATGCGAACTTTTGAGCTGTTCGAGCCACGGGCGCAGTCAGGCTTTCATTTAGAGGGATCGAGGGGGTCCTACCCCTTATATGGACGTTCGTGCGTGTGTTTGCACATGTGAGTGTATATATGTACATACAAACTAAAAATATCGGGGGGTTCGTACCCCTCCGGTTACGCCAATCGTTCGAGCGTAGCCTGCATTAAAAAGTGTCACCTTGCTCAGCGCTTTCGAATGATTGCCGCGTGTTGCTCGCGACGAGCCGACAAAAAAGCAATCGGAACACCGCGCGGCATTTGCTTCCTGCGCGCTCGAGGATTTGCTTCACTGCAGAGCTGGAACACAGCGGCGGCCCTAGGCGCAACTCTGCTCCCTGCGGGAGCATATGCAAGTGCGCTTGGTCACACGTTTACTCAGCCAGCTGGCTGCGACGTGACGTCGACGCAGGCACTAGGCACACACTTACTCAATCAGAACAGTGGAGTCGCCGTGGCGTCCGGGAAGCGTGCTCGTGGCGAAATTTACCTAATATTCTTTCCAAAGGCATTAATTTACTTTGTTTACAAAGACCTCCCTGAGAAATTTGACGTGAATCCGAGTACGTTTTGATGTGGCTTTACTTTTTGCCGTCGACCATTTTTGGTACCATCATTCAGTCACGCCGCCGACTACAACGCCAGATTTGCGCGTAATGGGGCATATGATGCTTTCGTATTAATCATTGAACGATATTCGTTTCTATGCATTATTTATGCAGGTGAACAAGGTATCTTAATATGCTGGGTTCTCGGCCTCGGAGGAATCGAAGGGAATATGGGGTCCTATAACGTAAAACTATTCCACTATGTTTTTATTCCAATCTCCTGACGTCAAATTTGCGTAACCACCAACGCGAGCATCGGGTGGTGACCCGCAGGGTTGTCTCAACACACCAACCAAACGCCCTCCTCGTTTATAGGCGGTCACTTTTGTTTGCTTTAAAAACGAATAACATATCGCGTACAGTGAGCGGCTTGTCTTATCGAATTGGTTGACAAGAGGCGAGGAGCACGCTCAAGGGGAGAGGGATTCGATGGGGCCGAGCCAGTGCACTCAAAATCAATAACCGGATGAAGAGGGTGGCGCCGGCGTCTGCGATTGGTCCGGTTTCCCTTACTTAGCTTGAAGTGGCTGGTCGAAAATCTCGGCGGCATGCAACGGAAGGTTAAGAATGCCGCTGAAACGGATCCTCAGCAAAGAAGAGTTGGCAGAGCGAGGTCGTAAACGTGCCGAAAGCGCTCGAAAACGTTACACGGCCACGCAAAAAGTTTTATTGTACGCAAATAAACTGATGCTTTCCGACATATGCGAGTACCCAGTGCCTGAGCGATCGGCGGCAGCCATCTTTTATTCCTTTCGGAACGGGGCAGCCTGCGGCTATTCAGAAAAAAATTCAATTTTTTTCGGCATATTAATGCATCTTTAATGCGTGCACGTCACTTTGACGCGCCGAGTTTTCGCGGTTTTGTGAGGTCGCGTGACAGGCAGGTGAAATGGGAGCAGCCCAAAAACTTTTGACCAATAGCCGAAGGCTAATGGCGAAGAGGCGTCGAATCAGAAATAACTATTTTTCTTTTGTTCGGTCCAATGATGCATAATCAGTATGTATACGCATCATATCAGATGGGAAACCATCGCGGTTTTCGTGACGTCGCCTGACAGGCAGGCGAAGTGGGGGTGATTCAAAAAAGTTTTCGACCAATCGCGGAGGGCTGTTTGCAGAATCGGAATAGAAAAGTTTGGAATAGCTTTACGTTGTAGCACCCATGCTTGCCGATGAACTCGCCACGCCAACAGCAAAACGCTCCTATAGCTGTCACAGCCATACCATTCATGCGGAGAAAACTAAGAAGCTGTTGCCAATACCTTCGCGATGCTGAAGCGTCTAATAAGCTTCAACTAATGAAACCACATTTAGGCATTTGTCCACAACTAAATCACGGGAAGCCGATGTCTTCTTAACTCAGTTGAGAATAGCACACACGTACGGCACACACAACTACCTGTTGATGAACCCTCCGGTCTGCGGTAAACGCAGCAAGAAGTTGACCATCCACCCCGTCTTGCTTGAGTGCCGGGAAGAAAAATTGGAAAGGAAAAAACACTTCCCTTTATAGCTTACAGACAACATATCCCTTTTCATCCAGCGATGTTTCTCAGTGAGGAACCGTTATTCAACACGAAGTCAGTTTTATATTTTTTCAATGAAATCCGCCTACTACATGTTTTCAGCCCAAAGAATTCGTTTGCGCGGCCTCTCTTGAGAGGCCGCTGTTGCGATGACTGTGCTTCGTACAGCACACGCCTCCAGGCCGTTACTTTAGAAGGGCCCTGATGACGCAGTAGTGCTATTGTCACTAACACATTTTAGTATACCAACTCTTTGTAGCATATATTTCATTTTAGTCCAACGTATCGTTGTACTCACTATGTATCATTACTATCATTTTATTTAGGCGTATATTTTACGCACTTTACAGCAAATGTTTTAGGCCACTGAATACAGCCGCGTCACATGTATCCTTTTTCATTGACCATGCCATCGACTACATCGTACCATTCATTTTTTTAGAGCGCCGGGCGCCCGTTCTTGCGGCGAGCGTCGGCGTTTTCTCTCGTAACCGAGCGAACGAAAACAGCGAAGGATGAAAGCGAACGCAGAGCGCAGCTGGAGATGAAACACGGCAATAGCGAAGAGAGCGCGAGGAAGAAAGCGGAGGAGGAGGGTATGGCGAAAAAAGATCGTAGTGCCGCGTAAGACGGACTTTGCGGCGACGATGGCTACGAGATAGCGTCAGAGTAGCGCGCGTCGTCTGTATGGAAACAAAGCGCTGCACGAGCGGAGGTCTCGGCTGCTGTGAATCGTGCCCACGCATCACCCACGCGCTGCCTCTCACGAGACATCCCGATTAGCGAGGCAGTCGCGCCACACTTTGCTCCGTTTGCAACATGCCACACAATACAGATTGTCCGTGCCAGCCAATATATCGCAAAACCAAAAGGCGTAAGGAGCTGCGCTGAAATTACGCATTAGGGAGTATCGTAATCGTCGATGAATTTTTTCTACGCTCATTGGCCTTCCCTTGGCCTTGCGCCACAATATCCCATTGATCACAATCACCAATTTTCATATTTCGATACAAAAAAGCAAAGTGCCGATTATAATAACTGCGTTATACAGTCAAACCTCGATATAACGAACACGCATATAACGAATTATTGAATATATCGAACTCTTCCGAAATATTTTTGTCAAACACATGTATTTTTAACTTCCTTTAGCGAACGCGGTTTGGCATAAAACGGATATAACGAACTTCGCGACGCCAAGCCCTACCTCCCTTTACTAGTAGGCGGCAGGCTTCGTTGCACTACAGCTGTGTTGTGCGGCGCAGCAAACGTTCAGGACTACCTCGCAGGCACTGACAGCTCCACAGATGCCACGTCGTCATCGAGAGTTAACAGCCAAAGAAATCGTCCGCATCTCACAACCGCTGACAGCGCCGCTTCAGCAGCGGCGTGATCGAATGTTGCTTTTGCGTTTTAGTGTTAGTAGTGGCGTGGCCATCGTAGCGTTGTGTGGAGGCTCTTTCGGTGGTCGTGTCGAGTGCGGTGCGCGGGTGTGTGTAGTGCTGTGATGGCGATGAATGTGAAAAAAAGAGTGGCACTGACGTTAAAGACCATGCTCGAGATTATTCAACGTGCAGTGCTATTGAGGGCAGTGGGTTTGCCCTTGTTGAGTGTTTGCAAACTGTGGAACAGGGCGTGATACGGTATGCGATCAACACAAAGAAGCAGGCCGCGATAACGCAGTTTTTTGTGCGTAAATAAATGAACGTGACCCAAGTAAGCATCGCTCGTGTTGCTGTGCCTTCTCTGATTGAATTTTGCTCCTGTTGCATGTATACTTTACGAAATTTTATATTACGAATTATGGATATAGCGAACTAATTTCCGAATTTTTAACTGTTCGTTATAACGAGGTTTCACTGTATCGTGGTTTAACTATGGTTACGGTTGGCGTGTAACACCATGGGCTAAAAGGATGCTCTAAGACCATGCCTAATCGAAACGGAGGAAGGATCCCTAATTTGTTATGGTTGTCTCGAGTGGTTGCCGGTCTGGCAGGTGCCCCGCAGTGCTTACAGGACCCTTTGTGTGTGTGTGACTCTGGGGGAGAACCCTTATCACAAACTGTGCGACGCTAGGGGAGCACCCTTTCCGCGAACTGTCCGACTCTAGGGAAGACCCTTTCCGCGAACCAAACAGTACCCGCGGGTTGCCGCCAGATCTAGGAGGCATGCATGTGCAACGTCGCCTGGAAAAAGGATCAGCCGCCCATCCCCGACCAGACTCAGTGCATGTCACGTGACGTTGGCGTAAGCAAGATCCCGCCTACGATTTTATCGGGCCTACTTAAGCGGCCCGCAAAGCACTTTTTAATGAATTCATTCTCTTAATTTCTTCCACATCCTTTACCCACCATTGAATAAACAGTGCAGACCCGCCGTGGTTGCTCAGTGGCTATGGTGTTAGGCTGCTGAGCACGAGGTCGCGGGATCGAATCCCGGCCACGGCGGCCGCATTTCGATGGGGGCGAAATGCGAAAACACCCGTGTACTTAGATTTAGGTGCACGTTAAAGAACCCCAGGTGGTCGAAATTTCCGGAGTCCCCCACTACGGCGTGCCTCATAATCAGAAAGTGGTTTTGGCAAGTAAAACCCCATAATTTTCTAATAAACAGTGCAAGTTTCGCACTAGAAATCGCCATGGTCTACCGGACACCTGCAGCCTGCCGACAACGCTACGCTGCCCAATAGTAACGCCGGTCGAGGTTCGAGAAACAGGAGTAGCAATACTATTCGCATGCATTGATTTAGTTGAATTCTGGGGTTTTACGTGCCATAATCAAATCGTGATGATTTGATTATGAGGAACACCGTAGTGGGGGACTCCGGATTAATTGTGACCACCACGGAATCTTTAACGGACCCCCAATGCACGGGACACCGACGTTTTTGCATTTCGCCCCCATCAAAATGCGACCGCCGCGGCCGTGATTTGCTGCCGTGACCTCGTGTTTAGCAGCGCAACACCATAGCCGCTAAGCCTACGCGGCGGGTTCGCTTTCATTGAATAGACAGAGAGGGACAGAGAGATTCTTTGATGTACAGTGATGAGATTTGCCTAGTGGCATGCGTTGGAAATGCGGCCAGATGCTCCAACGCCTCACCATCGACACAGCAGGTCATACACATGATTTGTAGAATAACAAACAGACACCAAGGCATGAAAGAGAACAACACCGTCCGCCTCGTTCAAGCCTTCATCCTCTCTATAGCTGACGTATGCGGCACCGTATGTAGTACTGACGAAAACCAACAAAGACAAACTAAACACATTCATTCGAAAAGCCACAAAGCAAGCCAATGGTCTCCCTGTGAGCACGTCCACACACAGCCTTCTCCGTATGGGTCTCTATAGAACGGTTGAGGAACTAATAGAAGGCCACCTCTACACTCAGAAAATGCGCCTGGATATGACCCAAACAGGACAGAAGGTTCTTAAACAAATCAAGTGGAACTCCCCTACAGATGCTAAACCACCCAGACAACTTCCAGAAGATTGGCAACGTCACGTTATGATCCATCTCTTACCAAAAAATATGCACCCTGACCACCGCCAAGGCCGTCGCGAAGCAAGAGCCAAGGCCCAGGGCAGGACTTACGAGCCTAGGAGGTGGTCTACACAGATGCAGCCGCATACCGTGGCAGAAAAGCCAAAGCCGTCGTGGTGACGACAAAGACGGATCTCCTCGTCAGCGCCAACATACCAAATGTCAGCGCCACCATAACAGATGCAACAACACAAGGAGCAGAGGAGCTAGCCGTGGCATTAGCCCTCCACAGACTATGGCAACAGTCATTATAATTGATTCTCAAGAAGTGTGCAGGAGCTTTACGTCGGGAGGCTGGGTGGCATCAACGACTCGATGCATACTAAAAGCCAAGCTGCCAGAAATAAATGTTAAAATATTGTAGACACCCGCTCACGCATTCCTGGAGGGCAAGGAACTCACCCACTCCAAGGCCCGAGAACTTGCCGACCAGGCCCCGGAGGACACACAAGAGCTTACTAGACTGCCAACATGCAAAGAAATCACTCAACACTACACACTCAACCGCAGAACACTCCCACCACCGCATCCACAGCTCACGAAGACTCAAGAGACTGCACTCAAATTGTTGCAAACCAACGCGTTCCTGCACCCCAGGAGGCTTCATCTCATGTTCCCTACTCAATATGACAAACAATGCAAATACTGCGAACAGCTAGGAACCCTCCGGCACATTGTCATAAATTGTAAACAAAATGCAGTCTTGCCTCCTCTACCCTCTACCCACCACCCCCAAGAGCAGTGGGAAACGCTGCTGTCCAGCGCCAGCCTTTCGGACCAGATCATGTTGGTTGAGAGGGCGGTCGCAGCCAAGACGGCGCATGGATTCCTGTGAAGTGGGAACCACTTCTGCAAATCAAGCCATCTTTAGGCTCAGTGAAGATGATCTCTCTCTCTCTCTCTCTCTTTCACGCATGCCTAGAATACTGTACCAGATGATACGGACGGCGCATGACATTTGTACAGACGCAGAATGTGCATGGACACAATGTAAAAAGTACACATAAGGGAAGTGTCACCAAGACCAGTGTACTGGAGGACCAATTAATATGAGCACTTTTGTTCCGTACACGTAAACTAAGGTACTGCTCGAAAGTACAAGTACGTTGTGCAACTAAAGGTACAGCCAATCATCTACGTTGAAAATGGACTTGAAAATGAAGTGTGATGCAAAGCACCTGCAAAAGCATATGGCGTGTCTTAGGTCATTGGTGTGCCTACTCTAATTTGAACCAGTAGTAGTTTTTTTAAAGTAAACCAAGCTGAATATTGTATACATGCATCATGATCTGACATGTGAAATCACACTTGGGGTCAAACCTGCGGGAGCACTCGCATCATATCGCACCACGTGTGATGGCACCGCACAATGACACAGACGAGAACTTACCTGTTTACTTTAGAGAAAAAATTACGGAAACTTCTGGTGATTGCCATGCATATTTCCAACAAGTACTGGTCAGCTTGAATGTTGCCCACATCACAATGAGCCAGAAACCACTAGTGACCACGCAATTAGGTATGTCTAGGAGACAATTAACACGTCATTGTTTACAAGTTACCAATAAGGTTTTCCAATAAAATTTGCAAGTTATCAAAGTAGGACACCACGGCTGTTTATTATTTGTTCATAGTTTCCCCATTGAATTGTTGAGCATTAAGCGGATGGGTTAATTTCTCTGGCTATTTCAAGGAAAATTGGGATTGGTTTTTTTTATGTTCATAGATACGGACAGCCAGGCGATGGTGCGCAAATTGCGTGCGCCTTTCAACGGCCCCATTGGCACAATAATTGCAGAGACCAGCAGACGGCTGCGCGCGGCTCACGGTGTTGACACGCGTGTGGGGTAGGTCCCCGGCCACTGTGGTTTACTGGGCAACGAAACGGCGCAGCGACGCAGCAACTTTAGTGTCCCATGACAGCAGCGCAACGATAAGCTGCTTTGAACAACGAAGGAGGCGCCGAGAGTTTTAGACCTCATAGTAGGAGATAGTTCAATTTCACAGCCCGAGTCCTCTCCCACCACCAAGAAACTGGCGTCCCTCGGTGATGTAATCTTCCTTCGTGTAATTGTCGTGTACTTCGCGATTACTAATACTGCTTCGCCTTTTCGGCGAAACTGCAGCCCCTCTCTGTCTTTTTTATTTGTCTTTTTCCGTGAGTCCAAGTATAAGCGCTGCTACGCAAGAATGCTGTTGATTCTGATTCGAGTGAATCCGGCTTGGCCTCATTTCGGTTACTTAGTTAATTATACAGGGTGCCTCAACTATCATGCACGAAGACTTAAAGAAAGAACAGTTGCGCTACTCGAAGAAAACCTAGTGCATATTGTTTCCAGTACAGTGCAGTAGCCACCAGTAATTCTTTCGTTTCTGAAATTTAATTCGACAATTGCAATTAGTTAGCTATCTCGAGAACTGCTGTCCTAATTAGCAAAGTGTCAATGAGGCATTTGTAGGCAGCCCCAATTGACATCTAACTACTGTGTTTTCACCGACGTACTAATTGCGTGCAACTTTTTTCCGACTGGGAAAAACCTCACGAAATTTGAAAAATACCACGTGACTGCGCTCCAACCCGCATCATAAAGCAGCGCCATCAAATAAGCTAATTGAAATCAACTGCATTGACTGTCGCAAACCCGAAGAAACATCGGATCACCTTGATAATGGTATGGAAGGAGCACCAACAGCAGGTTTCGCGGCTTTGCAGCTAGCTATTCCTTCTTCTCTACGTCATTGTTATTATCCGTCTCTCAAGGCCAACTGATCCCATTGATAACAAAAGCCCGTTGATAATGCGGCGGAAGCGCCACTCCGACCCCGCACGAAACCCGAAAAGCAACGTAATAGGCATAGAATGTATGAAAATCCCGGCTTTGCTAGCACCGCATCGAAAGAGTGCGCGCGAAGCTATATATCGCGCCAGAAAGTTGCTTCGGACCAAAGCCAAATTAATGTGACCGCTTTATTTTTCATGAAAGTGCATACGTGCTGCAAAAAATAGGTTCATGGCATAAAATAAAAGCAAAATGAACAGACCGGGAAGCGATTCACGCGTTGAGAAAAGCCAAAACGAATGCGTTCAAGAAAGTAAATAACTATTTCTGAATGAGCCGAATTGGAAATCGGGACACCTGCATCAGATTTCAGTGCGTCCTTACTATCTATGAATTCGGAAGCGCCGTTGAAGACCACCTGCTGCCTAGAGGACGTGTTTGAATAGGACTCCTTCTGCAGCTACGCGGTATTGCGTCTGCTTCATCACGTCTCCACTGGCTTTCTTGATGACCGACGCTGGAATTCTACGGCTGGCATCCGTTATCCTCGCCTTGAGGATAACGGATAACGTTATCCTCCGTCTTGATAATGTAATCAAGACCTTTCACATAACCGCGAAGAAAGAAATCGAGTGGAGTGAGGTCAGGTGACCTAGCCGGCAAATTTACAGGCCCGTGCCTTCCAATCTATTGCGCATGAAAAGTTGCCAGCCAGTTTCGTGCTCGGCTGCTGCTGTGTGCTGGTGCCCCACCTTGCTGATACCACAGAAGTGGAAGACGTGACAGTGGGACAGAGTGACAGAGGACAGGTCGAGGCTAGTAAAAAAAAAAAAACCTCGAATGATGTCGGTTACAAAACTCTGGCAATGACACGTTAGATAGGGGGATGGGGTGGGGTGTGGCTTCAGTATCGCCGGAGGGGCTAAGCCCCCGCCCCCCTCGGAATACTCCGGAGGGGGCTCGGGCCCCGAAACCCCCCACCCGCCGTAGTCGGCGCCCATATCACCCTGTACAGCTTCATTTGTAGTCTTCCCGTGAGCGCCCAGTGCGAGGCGTCCCGCTGTCCTATGGTTGCCATCGAGTACGTATTATATCCCTAATTTCAAGCAAACAACCGCATTTTTAAATGTAAGTCCTGGACAATTACACCTTTCCACATACCCCGGTGCACCTCGTATGCCTATTGTAACTCCGTAGCACTCTGTGTTTCATTATGGCCGCATTTCGCTTCCCCACTGCTGTTATTAGTTTTTCCTTTTGTTTCCATATATCCATTGCCTTCGTTTATCCATACACCAAGGTATTTATATTCCTTTACCCAAGGTAGTTCTTGGCCGTGAATTGACACTGTCCACTGTTTTCATTGAATACCATAGCACCTGACTTTTAACGCTCATTTTCAGACCTAAATTCTTGCCTTTCTGTACAGAGATATCAGCCAGACGTTACAGATCACTTTGCACGTTAGCTAGCAACACAACATCGTCCGCATAAAACAAACCTGGACGCTGCTGCTCTCCTACTGTACCCGCCTGTTTGAATGAAAGATTAAACCCGATATTACTTTTCTCTAGCACCCTCTCCCTCCTCACCATGTACATCATAAACAGCAGTGGGGATAAAGGACACCCCTACCTCAGTCCCTTGTTGATTTCAACTTTCTCCTCGCTCCCCATCCCTTCCCATTCAACGCAAACGGTATTTTCTAGGTAAATCTCTCTGAAAAGCCGTATACAATAGTCGCCCAATCGCCCAAGCCTTCGCCTTCCAGAATATCCCACAAAATGTTGCGGTCTACGTTGTCATACGCTCCTATAATGTCTAAAAAGGCACATATAACGGTCTCCTTTCTACTCTGGACATTTCAATACACTGAACAAGGAGAAATAAGTTATCATCCAGGCGCCTACCTATTTTGAAGCCATTCTGAAGTTCTCCCAAAATGCCGTTACTCTCTGCCCATGCTTGAAGCTTTAATTTGATTGCCTGCATTGCTAGCCCGTATATTACCGATGTAATGGTCAACGGTCTATACGAGTGAATTCTGTCTTTCTCCCCCTTACCTTTATAAATTAAATTCATTCTACTTTGTCGCCAACTGTCTGGTATTCGTTTATCTTTTAAAGTTTTTTCCACTGCTTTCACCAGAGTTTCCTTACTTTTTGGTCCTAGCTCATTTATCAGCCTAACGGGAACCTCGTCTATAGCCCTGTGGCTGTGCGCTTAGGAATTTTCTCTTCCGCTTTCTTCCAGTTGGAATTTGTCAGCACCAGCTCCTTTTATATTTGGGTCTCTTTCATGCTCTTTTTTTCTTCAAATACAACCTCGTTATTGCCTTGGAAAGATTCGGCTGTTACTTTTCGGATGTAATTTATTGCCGCTTCTCCTTCCAGTCTGTTTTCATCTTCGTCTAGGATATGTTGCTGTATTTTTGTTGACTTCCTGCCTAACAATTTTATGTGGTTCCAAAATATTCTAGGTGCGGCCTTCTTTTTCTCACGTATTTCTGACAACCAAAGTTCACTTTCACCTTTTAATTTTGCTTGCACCAGTATTTCAACCATAGACTTTTTCTCCCGGATATTTCCCATTTACTGGTTACTTCATCCTGCGGCAACTGCGCCTTCTTTGCCTGCCTGTGCGCTCGAGATGATTTCTGTCGTTCTGCGACCGCTTCTCGTATCTCCATGTTCCACCAGTTTAAAAAAAATGAATTATGGGGTTTTACGTGCCAAAACCACTTTCTGATTATGAAGCACGCCGTAGTGGAGGACTCCGGAAATTTCGACCACCTGGGGTTCTTTAACGTGCACCTAAATCTAAGTACAAGGGTGTTTTCGCATTTCGCCCCCATCGGAATGCGGTCGCCATGGCTGGGATTCGATCCCGCGACCTCGTGCTCAGCAGCCTAACACCATAGCCACTGAGCAACCACAGCGGGTCACCAGTTTTTCGGTTTCTTTGTTCCTTTCCAACGAACATGTCGTTTCTCTTTCCGTATTTCTGTGGTTATTACGCTTAGAAGCTCACCATATTCCCACTCTTTACTTGGCCATTTGTCAATTTCTTTCTCGACTCTAGTGACTATATTTGCTATTTGTTCAGCCTTCAAATTTAGACTGGCCATTTTGCGCTCCTTGCTCTCTTTCCCAACTACGTCTCCCCTTTTTAATATGATGCGTTTATGGTCACTCCCTATGTTACTAAAACCTTCCTCATCGATGACCATTTCTCACAACTTATCATGAATTCCTTCTGTCATCAGACAGTAATCAATGGTCGATTGCGGTTTTCCCACTTCCCACGTGATCTGCCCTTCACACTTAGGCCCTGTATTCACGACGAGGTTATGTTGCTCACAAAGGTCTAGCATTGACTTCCCGTTATTGTCGGTATAGCCATCTAAATCCTGTATGTGGGCATTCATGTCACCTAATAGGACAATTTCAGCACAGTTCCCGAAACCCTTAAAAGGAAGCTTTAGCTCGGGCCCAACTCCGACGCGGCCTATTCAAATACATGTAAAACGCAAAAACGTTTTTCTGAGATAACCCTTGGACTAATTTTAATGAAGTTTGTTGCATTTGAGAGAGAAAGTTAAATTCTAGTGACTGTTGGAAGCGGAATTTCGATTTAGGTTATGGATCTTGTTAAAAGAATTTTCGAAAATTCGGAAGTTCGAAAAAAAATAGAAGAACGAAGTTTACAAATTTATAACTCTGCATCAAAAACAGATATCGCGGTTCTGTAAACGGCATCCATTAGACCATTGAAAGCGGACAAATTTCATATGTCATTTTATATCTTACGTGAATTTGTTACGTTGTTTACAAAGGTTCTGCAAAAGCTGTATTTCCAAATTACTAAATTTTTTTAGATTCATGTATAGCATATCAATTGTGTCCGCTTTAGATGTACTATTAGATGCAATTCAAAGAATTGTATTATCGTTTTTCGTTTTAGAGTTACAGAGTTGTAAACTTGATAGCTTCTTTTTTGAAAATTTGCGATATTTGTCAAATTTTAATAAAAGTGAAGGACCTAAATCGAAAATTCGAAGCCAACAGTCAGTAGATTTTAAGTTTTTCTTTTAAAAGCAACAAACCTCGTCAAATTTGGTGCAGTGGTTGCCGAGAAAAGTGAATTCTCCTTTTACATGTATTCTTCTCTGTGCAATTTTTTTCCGGTCCACAAATACGTAACGCCCAGCCAAATTTTTTTCCCACTCATTGTACCTGATAACCAAAGATGCTCTTGACTTTGTGAATTTACTCCTTTCCATTTGGCTCCCTGATGGATGAGCATTCCGACTCGCCCTCCCTTTCTTTCCGACTTAGTTCTGTTGCACCCTTCCCAAAAAAATTCTCAATAACTGGCGGCTCTTCTGAGTCTCTAAGGTGCGTTCCATATATACACCCCTATTTGTTCTCTATGTAACTGCTCCTCAATCTCTGCATACTTTTCCTTTTTTCTGCCACCCTGCATGTTTATGTAGCCTACTGCATGGCGAGCTCTTTTTCTTGATTTCCGCCTTTTTATGTTATCGACGTCGATGCTCTTCTGATGTTTCCCTCGGGGACCTTCCTCATTACTATCTGCTCTGGCCTCCTGAGCGCCCGCGGGCCCCCTAAAAAAGCAACATCACGGCCACCAAGTCGCCAGCCCACTTCTCGTGCCAGCCTGTTATTGAAGTGGACACCGTCTCGTTTAAAACCACCACAACTTCTCACTTCACTGTTTACTTCGACAACCTCGAAGCCTTTCTCTCAGCTCATTTTCCATATTGCCTCATTAGCCGTCACTACGGCTCTTTGTACGTGACTGTCACGTACAGGCACCTCCGGCACCGTGGACACATGATCTGCACCTGAGGGGATAGCTCGCGCAAGTCGTCCACCCCCTTCGCCAAGCGCTGGGCTAGTCCTGTCCCTTTCCTGTTTAGGACGTCATTTAGCCCACCTGCTACTATGACAAGGTTGCGCACGTGGGCATTTTCCGTGAGCTTTTCTTTTGCTCGCTCCATGACAGAACCCAGTGTCCGCCCTGGAAATGTACCTACCACCACTCTTTTGTCGCCTTTCACCCTCTCCACAATTGCTTTTGAGCACCCAGGCAGGTTTGATTTGCCGGCGATAATCACCCTTTCACTCTCTCCTACCTCACCATGCTTCCCTTTGTCCGTTTCCGCGTGATTTGGACTCCACAAGGGGCATTGTCCCCTGGACTCTTGCTTTTTCCGCGTGGCGGCCTGAAGGTAGGTGCCGCTCTTTCCAGCTAACCCTTCATCACGCTGCATGCATTCCACGTACTTCGCCGACGCTCCCTCACCTGTCGCGTCGGTGGTCTGCGTTCCATTGTCACGCACACTCTCGTTCACAATGGCGGCCCTGTTCGACTTTTCCTCGGCTGCTTCAAGTCTCTTTTCAACTACCTTCCGTGCATCACGCTCCCTGTTTAGCTCATTTTTGAGCCCTTGCACTTGTTTGAGAAGCTCTTCCTGGAAAGCCTCCATTTTCTGCAGCCTAGTATCGACATCACATTGTGCGCCGGTTGATTCGATGCCCTCTCCATTCTCATCTGTCTCCTCATCTGCCTTGAGGGACCCCCTGCGCACTGCTTGCTTTCCCGTCTTTCTCGCCATCTATTGCACGGCTTTTTGCAAATACTACAATACTATAATAATGCTACTAGTGATGCAGATGTCAGCGCCACCTATCGCTACAACCTGGAGATAGCTGCAACGATGGCATATGGCCTCTGAAATCCGAACATCTGGCAGGCCAACTAAAGCAGTAAAAAACGTGAGCTGCTTATCGTACGCTTACTATAGCGTATGTCTAATGGTATCTGCTACCTCTCCCTTCAACGCGTCTCCGAAACTTGAGATTACGCGACCTCCAGCACTAGGCGGGCGCGAAGACAACGTACAGTCGCGGACAGAATATTATGGACCACGAAATCTAAGAAAAAGCTGAATATCTCCGCAACCTCACAACGCAATCTGGTATTTGCATTTTGGACCTCGACTAGAATATGCTAACAACGTTGTCGTGGGCAGTTTTACTGGTTACTGCTACAGACTGCTCGGGAATTGAACGTTTTCGGAGATCCCGTGGTCCAGTTTATTCTGTCGGCGACTGTACATGCAGAAATCGACCACCTCGGCTCGCCGAACTTTAGCACCCATCGGAGATTACCTCTGTGATAGGGCGCATGGCCGGGCTAGAGGAGGAGACGCCGCTCACCTGTCCACCCAATAGGTCGCGCCTCATCACCGTACCGCGCCAGCGCAATCATCCCCCCCCCCCGCCTTGTGCGTGCTTTATCACGTGACCTCCAACATAGGGTGCGTATGAAGCCAACACCCTTCCTGGCTCACCCTCGCACCCGCAGCATACGGCGAAAATTCACTTGAGTGTGTCTATATAATTGCTATGGCAATAAAAAGTCGGAGTTTCGTGCGAAAGGAGAAGCATTGATAGCGATAGCAAAGTATTGCACAACTATACGAAGTTAGGGTAGTTTTATTGGCCGTATACAAATTGTACTGAACATTCGGTTACTAATTAATTGAAATTGACCAGCATGGTATCACGTGCACATAGGCAAACATGAACAGATCTCACTCGATGACCGCTAACGCTCGCCGCCACAACGCTGGCGTGATGAATAGAGGTTTCCCTCTCGCTTCACAATGCGTTGCCGGAACTCGATCGAGATTACGCGACCTCCCGCTCACCTAGCGCAGGAAGTAAGCGCACATGAAGCCACCATCCATGTCGGTTCGCCCTTACATTTTCACCCGACGCATATTGCCTCACGCATGCGCTCAGTCACGCTGACACCCATGCGCAGCCATGCGCAGCCACGGTCAGGCTACAGGGGGAGACGCGCTCGCACCCTGTCTCGCGCACGCGGGAAGACTTCGCGCATCAAGCTACCATACTTCGGCTCTCTTGGGTTCTCCCTTGCACTCAAAGTAGCGCGCGGGGCGCAATAGGTAAGACTTTATACCGAGCTTTACGGCGAGAAGGTATTTCATTTAGTACTAGCACCTGTACTCAGGCTTATCACTGTAATTGCCGCACGATCGAGGCAGGGATCAGAAACACCAAATCGGGCACTGATGCATCGCACGTTCGGAATACATAACTATACACGGCGTAGAGTGCGTCGCTACGAATGCGCGATACGCTGCGCCGACATCACGCTCGCCAATTACGATTTCGGCAATTAGATGGCTCGCGCCAGATTTCGGTAAAGCCCCTTCATAATTTGAAAGTAGCGACACTCTCCTCCTCGCGGCTCTTTCCTCCTCGGTTCTCCTCGCCCACCGGCTGAGCACGGCACGCTTTTTCTCCTGGACTCCGCGGGCGGGCCGCAGCATTCTACGGAGGTGTGTTATTTTGGGCCAGTTGGGCGCCCCAGTGGTATCGAAAATTTAGAGACATGCTGATAAAGACATCGATAATGCTGAAGGCGACGTTTATGAGGAGGTTGGTATTTTCTTGAAGCCGTATGAACAGGCTATACTGATGTAAAATGAGCTTTAAGGCGAGTTCTACACTCCAGACAATTTTTCTGTCACATGATGAGATGTTTTACTTTGTGCGTCTGATCTAGTATTGCTTGTGGCACATCCCTTTGTGTGTGGCTTATTAAGCGAAAGCCTTAGATCTCTGTTTCAAGGTCGCGTTGTGAGCTACTGGATATATCCCGTGACCGAAGGAAGGCCGGAAGCGAACCAGAACATGAGCAGCCGTGTATAAGAGATGATTACCGATTAACAAAGTGGTGGCGTAGAGGTAGAGCATCCGCCTCTCGTGCAAGAGGACCATGGTTTGAATCCCAGTGCCGCGCAACTTTCCACCGAATTAAAAAAAAATCTGCTAGTTGATAAAATTACATAAAACAGGCCTGGAGTGCTGCCTGATCCCGGTGACCAGAACCGGTAACGCACTCTCTCCCCAGAGCAGGATTGGCCACCCTGGTGCAGTACTTGGCCACAACCTCCTATATGAATACAACAATCAAACCCCGGCCACTCAGTCCCCAACAGCTGCGAAGCAACTAACCACGGCGGCGGTCAGACCTGTGACGCAGCACAGGTGCTGTGACGCAGCAGTAGGTACCGAATTCCCCCGCACAACAGAGGATGACGAACACGAAGAGTTTGCAGACTCGCTCGATAACATGCAGACTACTGCCACCGTTCCCTTAGTGAGCCCGCCTGACACCAGCACACCTAAAAACAAATTAATCATGACTACAGTCGGGCAAAAACAGTATAAAAACTCCGAAGCCATCTCCATAATAGAGTAGAATTGTAGAGGCTTTAAGAATAGACACAAGCGAGCCCACTTGCGCCTCTACCTTGAAACTCTGGAATATCTTGTCGCTGTGGTTGCATTACAGGAACTCGGCGCCCAAGCCAAAATTGCGGGATATATAACACCTTTTAAAGAGACCCGGCCACCTGTCTGTGGCGTGCACAAATCGTACACGGCGCAGGAGGTTGACCTCGACCTGAACATAGATTATTCGTATACTATGGTGTCCATACTACCTACACCCAGAACAGACCCATCGGTATACGTGCTTAACATCTACTGCCCCCCCCCCCCCCCCAAACACACAACGTTAACTTCGCGGACATCTTCAGTAGGGCACTAAAAACGGCTGGACAATAACCCCCCTGTGATCGTCGCGGATTTCAGTGCCCCGTGCAGGTTATTGGGTTACAAGAGAGAAGACGCCAGGGGACGCAAGTTAGCGGAACTTGTTCACCCTCGAAATCACCTTACATACAGACCTAATACCCCACCGGCACTGGAAACTAAGTCACCAGGGACACGCGTCCCGAGTTGACCATGACCAAACATATGCATACAAGATGTGGACATGCTTGGCAAGGTGCGCTCTAGTGACCATAGGATGGTAAGAACTCGAATTAGCCTAGACTTGAGGAAGGAACGGAAGAAACTGATACATAAGAAGCCGATCAATGAGTTAGCGGTAAGAGGGAAAATAGAGCAATTCCGGATCAAGCTACAGAACAGGTATTCGGCTTTAACTCAGTAAAATGACCTTAGTGTTGAAGCAATGAACGACAATCTTATGGGCATCCTTAAGGAGTGTGCATAGAAGTCGGTGGTAACTCCGTTAGACAGGATACCAGTAAGCTATCGCAGGAGACGAAAGATCAAATCAAGAAATGTCAATGTATGAAAGCCTCTAACCCTACAGCTAGAATAGAGCTGGCAGAACTTTCCAAGTTAATCAACAAGCGTAAGACAGCTGACATAAGGAAGTATAATATGGATAGGATTGAACAACCTCTCAGGAATGGAGGAAGCCTAAAAGCAGTGAAGAAGAAACTATGCATAGGCAAGAATCAGATATATGCGTTAAGAGACAAAGCCGGCAATATCATTACTAATATGGATGAGATAGTTCAAGTGGCTAAGGAGTTCTATAGAGGTTTATACAGTACCAGTGGCGCCCACGACGATAATGGAAGAGAGAATAGTCTAGAGGAATTTGAAATCCCACAAGTAACACCGGAAGAAGTAAAGTAAGCCTTGGGAGCTATGCAAATGGGGAAAGCAGCCAGGGAGTATCAGGTAACAGCAGATTTGTTGAAGGATGGTGGGCAGATTGTTCTGGAAAAACTGGCCACCCTGTATACGCAACGCCTCATGACTTCGAGCGTACCGGAATCTTGGAAGAACGCTAACATAATCCTAATCCATAAGAAAGGGGACGCCAAAGACTGGAAAAATTATAGACCGATCAGCTTACTGTCTGTTGCCTACAAAGTATGTTCTAAGGTAATCGCAAATAGAATCAGAAACAGCTTAGACTTCTGTCAACCAAAGGAATAGGCAGGATTCCGTAAAAGCTACTCAACAATAGACCGTATTCACACTATCAATCAGGTGATAGAGAAATGTGCGGAATACAACCAACCCTTATATATAGCTTTCATTGGTTACGAGAAAGCGTTTGATTCAGTCGAAACCTCAGCAGTCATGGAGTCATTATGGAATCAGCGTGTAAACGAGCCGTATGTAAAAATACTGAAAGATATCTATAGCGGCTCCACAGCCACCGTAGTCCTCCATAATGAAAGCTACAAAATCCCAATAAAGGAAGGCGTCAGCATGGGAGATACGATCTTTCCAATGCTATTCACAGCGTGTTTACAGGAGGTATTCAGAGACCTGGATTGGGAAGAATTGAGGATGAGAGTGAATGGGGAATACCTTAGTAACTTGATATTCGCTGATGATATTGTCTTGCTTAGTAACTCACAGGACCAACTGCAATGCATGCTCACTGACCTGGAACCAGCTGCAGTGGCCAAGAGTGGGTCCCAGTCCGCATCTTTGGTTGAAGTTGTGAGGTAGTGCGTACAGCAAAATAAGGAACTCAAAAATCGGGATCTGTCCGAACTTCTGCGAGTTTTGTTTGAAGTCCTGCGTTCATATGTTCAAGCGATGCAGGCTGGCACCTTGAAGAACTTTCTATAGCACGTCGCCCACAAGAATTGCAGCATAAAGTAATTTGCCGCAGGAAGTACCGCCCTTTACATACGAAGAGAGATTCCTCATGTGGGTTTGAATGTCACCGATCTTTGCACCGATAGTACTGATGTATCGGCTGTGAGCATACGGCTCGGCTTCCGAGCTCTTTCTGTTGCATCCGTATACGTGTCTCCGCGAAAGAAGGTAGCAATTGATTTGTTTCTCCAGCAGCTTTGTGACCGTTGCCCAGCGCCCCGAATTATCTGCGGTGACTTTAACGCCCATCACTCTGTCTGGGGTGACAGGAACACAGATTCCTGCGGACGCAAACTTGTAGAAGTTATCGACAGTTTGGACCTGTGCCTGGCCAATGACGGAAGTCCCACTTTCTTCCGGCCTCCAGCCTCAGCCACATCTATAGACCTAACCTTGCATTCACCTGACGTCCGTGTGAAGTGGTCAAATGCACCTGCCCGCATGGTAAGTGATCACTATCCAATTTTAGTGTTTACTGCCGACTTCCATATGCACGGCTCTGAAATTAGCCATTTTGTTAATTGGGACAAATACAGGGAGCAACTTGCATGTGTTTCTGGTGATGTGATAGACAAGATGGTTTCTGGTAAGATGGCTGCTACCACGGCGGTCAGGTTGCCTAATCATTTTCCGACTCCGGATTTAAAACTCAGGAACCTTTGCGCAGCGCGCAGAATGGCGGAGTGACAACTAATGCAGAATTAAGGACGACAGATCCTTCAAGACGACCTTGAATAAGCTTAACTCTACCATTCGACGCCATACGAATAAGCTCTGTAGGTCGCAGTGGGCGTCCTTCTGCGCTAGCTTGACCGTTTTCTCACCGATAACGAGAATTTGGCGAGTCATTGGCAGTCTTGCTGGTGATTCTCGTCCTAGTAAGCCTTTCGAAGCGCTTGCACTGTGCAAGCAGAAACCTCTCGCATGTGTGGCAAAGGAATTTGCAGATGCATTTGTAGGTGCAAGTTCAGGAATTCATCCCTGCGCTCTGCCTGCAACATCTACGTCTGTGATGGACGCCCCGTTCACACTTCGAGAGCTACAAACAGCACTCAGCAGCTTGCGGCTTCGATGTGCACCAGGTCCTGACGGCATTACCTACCAGATGATGCAGAACCTACCTCTGGAACACCGGAAGATGCTCCTAAGATATCTCAATCGAGTGTGGGAGACTGGCGACGTTCCTCCTTTATAGAAGGTGGCTTGTGTTGTCCCAGTGCTGAAGCCCGG
This sequence comes from Dermacentor albipictus, assembly GCF_038994185.2. Taxonomy (NCBI): domain Eukaryota; kingdom Metazoa; phylum Arthropoda; class Arachnida; order Ixodida; family Ixodidae; genus Dermacentor; species Dermacentor albipictus. Next base: position 76,916,397 of record NC_091821.1, read on the forward strand.
CAAGGAAATGACAGACTTGGCCTCGTATCGTCCTGTATCACTGACGTCGTGTGTGGCTAAGCTCATGGAGAAGCTGGCAAGTAAGCGTTTATCTTGGTGGATCGAAGATAGAAGGGCTCTGCCAACATGCATGACTGGATTCCGCACAGGTTTAAGCGCGCAAGATAGCATATCTTGGACTTGATACACCGCCAAGGGCTTCAATCTACTCCGAGAAACTCAGTCCCACGAACTTGTACTGATTACGCAGCCAGGCACTCCTACAAGGATGGGAAACAGCGTTGCCCGGGACACCACGCCAGACCTCACGTTTGTCAACAACGAGACGGGGGTCACCTGGTGTAACCTGGACGAAACGCTAGGTAGTGATCACTATCTATTGTGTGTCACTGTTAACACAGCTAAAGTTCGACAGCCTCTAGGGGTCGCCAGGCTCACTGATTGGAAAAGGTACAGAGAACGACACCAGGCTGCATCCTCATTTCCAGCCACGGCCGCAGGTTGGACAGCTTTCCTCACGGAGGCCCATGCTGCCACCACGAGAGAGATCAAGATCACAACGGAAGCACCAGCAGTAGACAGCCATCTCGCCCACCTCTGGGAGGCCCACAGAAGCCTCACCAAACGCTGGAAGCGGCAGCGGCGTAATCGCAAACTTAGGCGCCGAATAGCCCTGCTGGCAAACGAAGCTAACACCTATGCGCAGGAGCTGAATAATCAAAATTGGCGCAGCTTCTGCGACTCTCTCAGAGGCACCCTCAGCACCAAGAAGACCTGGGCCATTCTTCGGTGCATGTTAGACCCAACTAGCACGCGCACCGAGACGTCTAACGTCACGCGGCGGCTGTTAGGAGAATACAAGGGCTCAGAACAAGAACTACTCGAGCACCTAAAACGCACCTACACCGGCGCTGCCCAGACATCTTCAAGCGTTATGAGAGAATACCAAGGACAGGATAACTCGAGCTTGGACGCCCCCATCACCTTCTCGGAGCTCTACGCAGCAGCACAAACCTTCAAGAAGAACACGGCTCCTGGACCCGACCAAATCACCAACGCAATGCTGCGCAACCTTAGTGACGTAGCCCTACAGCACTTAGTCGACTTCTTCAATGAACAGGTCTGGCGACCGGATGGGAGACTACCGCGAGAATGGAAGCAGGCAGACATCGTGCTTATACCAAAACCGGGCAAGCCGCGCGAGCTCAACCATCTCAGGCCCATATCGCTCACGTCTTGCATGGGCAAGCTCTTTGAACGAGTAATTCTAACCCGACTCGAAGCCCACATCGAACGAAACTCACTCTTCCCTGAATCCATGTTCGGTTTCCGCAGGCGAATCTGTGCACAGGACGTCTTTCTTCTATTAAGAGATGAGGTGCTCGATCCTCCTCCGGGCAGCATGGACAGAATCCTGCTAGCACTCGACGTCCATAAGGCATTTGATAACATCTCACACACTACAATACTAGACGGACTGCGAGATGTCGGGTGTGGAGAAAGGGTATTTCATTACGTTCAAGACTTCCTGAGCAGCCGCTCCGCGAAAATAGGACTAGGTTCAGCACGTTCTGCTCTGTATCGCCTACCAGATAAGGGCACTCCTCAAGGATCCATATTGTCACCACTTCTTTTTAACGTCGGCTTACGTAGAATGGCCCTGGACTTACAGAAGAACCGGGACCTTGGCTGCGCCATATATGCAGACGACATTACACTCTGGGCCTGCAAAGGGTCCTACGGAAACCGACAAGACACGCTTCAACAGGCCATCAACACCATTGAAAGCTATATGAGGCGAGCAGGCATGAGGTGTGCTCCAGCGAAATCGGAGTATATTCATATTAGACCTAGACATACCCAAGCGACCAGGGCTCCGGATCTGCAGCTCACCTTAGAGGGAGAGCCCATCAAGAGGGCATCCCACCTGCGCGTACTGGGAATGTGCATTCAAGAAACGGGCAGCGTTAGCATAGCGCTCTCCAATCTCAGACGCACTGTTCGGAGCGTAACTGGGCTTATTAGCAGAGTTGCACGCAGCCGCGAAGGCATGACCGAAGCAGACACCATGCAACTAGTAAACGCCTTCGTCATTAGTCGTCTAACGTACGCCCTGCCTTTCCAAACCACGCGGCGTCACGACATCGAACATGCGGATAAGCTCATAAGAATTGCCTGTAAAGCAGCACTCGGCCTGCCTGAAAGCACAAGCACGATCCGACTGAACGAATTAGGAATGATGAACACTTTCGAGGAATATGCAGCGGCCACTCTAATGGCGCAGCGTGAACGGCTAAACACGACACCTCAGGGGCGCTCGGTTTTACAACGACTTAACTATCCACTGACACCACAATATTGTGGCGATGAAACAATCCTACTGCCATCTGAAATTCGAGAGCGGATCCACGTGGCGCCGATCCCCCGTCACATGCACCCAGTCCATCATGCGGCACGGAGACGCGCGCGGGCAGCCACCTTACTAAGGCGGCGAAGCGACCCGGATACTTACTTTACAGACGCGAGTTCGTATCACAAGAATACAGGAGCCCTCAATACATTTGCAGCAGTCGTGACTAGCCAAGGACGAACAACCGTAGCAGCATCTATACACACGAAATCGGTTGCAACGGCCGAAGCTGTGGCCATAGCCCTTGCTATACGCGCCGCGGAAGCTAAGGGCCAATCGGCCTACGTGCTGACAGACTCGCAGGACGCCTGCCGCCTCTTCCTTGGGGGGGCTTTACCGGGCTGCGTCTTCCGCATCCTAGGAACGAACCTCACCATGGATCATTGCGTGACCTGGTGCCCGGCGCACACAGGGATAGCGGGGAACGAACGGGCGGACCGCTTGGCTCGAGGCATGACAGGCCGAGCCGCGGGCCACACCGCCCGGGAGAACACCTCGACACCCGGTGCGCCAAGAGAAATCCTCGAGTTACAACGGCTAAGTAGGCGAACCAAAGCCCTTCCTCACCCAGGCCTAGACAGGAGGCAAGCACGGGACTGGCGCCGCCTGCAAACAAACACTTTCCCACATTTATACAGGCTACACAAAATGTACCCAGACAAATACAGCAACACTTGCCCGTGGTGCGAAGGAACACCGACATTGGAACACATAACATTCCAGTGCGCGTCACGTCCGGCGGCTGCCACCTCGCCGCTGCTAGACAACACTCTACATAACTGGTCGTGGGAGGCGCGACTCGCGGAAGTGGAATTGGGAAGCCAACTGGCGACCCTTGACCAGGCCCGGCGAGCCGCTGTAACCAGTGGGGCCCTGGAGGAGGGGCTCCACCCACCATAACCAAACAGTCTCTATTACAATAAACGTTTACTCTCTCTGGACTTGATAAGCCACATTAAACATCATAGAGCTTTCGGCCTTTCAACACTAACTATTTTCCTAGACGTATCAAATGCTTATGATAGAGTCCTTCAGAGCTCAATAGTAAATAATTTGCAGGCCATAGGCGTACAGGGCTATCTTCTGCGATTCATCCACTCATTTATCAGTGATCGTAAAATTAAAGTGCAGTTAGGAAGTACCATAAGCACCGAAAGGGCGGTATCGCGAGGGGGTATACCTCAGGGAAGTGTTCTTTCCCCAACGCTCTTTAATGTTGTAATGGCCGGCCTTCCCACTGAAGTGCAAAAACATTGCAGGCATGTGCATATGTCGATATATGCGGACGACATTTGTCTTTGCTTAACCGGATATCAACACAAACGTTTAGCTCTGATAGCTCGACAGGCATTACTTTCAGTTTAAAATTACCTTCAAGGTGTTGGGTTAACTCTCTCGGTGGAAAAATCTGGATTCATCATGTTTCCAGGGGGAGGAAGACGGTATGCGCGGCTGAAGATAGACCTTGATCAATCTTGCCTTCGTCAATTGAAGCACAAGCGCTTTTTGGGCGTCATTATTGACCACCGTATACAGTGGCGACGAGCTGTGGACTCGATTGTGACATCACTGTCTTCGCGTCTCAATGTGATCCATAGAGTTGCAAGCGAGCAATGCGGAAATCACCCTTCTTCAATGACCAGGCTGCACGATGCACTGGTGACGAGTCGAATAATGTACCAGCTCCCTTTAGTTTCCCCCTCGCTATCACAGCTGGAACGACTTGAGATTTTGCACAGAAAGGGCATATGGAGGGCTCTTGGCGCTCCGCAGACTACTCCTAACAATGCAGTACTTTATGAGTCACTATCGAGACCTTTTAGCCTAGTCGCTTCACAAAGGTTATTGATGCAAATTGGCCTCCTCAAACAGACGGTGGCCGGGCGAGCCCTTCTACAGCGCCTTCGAAAGAGATCTGAGTCCCGAGTGTACTTGGCCCTTAATACTCGTGCTTACCTGGGTCTTGACGCTAGAGGTCGAACTAAGAGGTTGAAACCACTTTGGTCTTTCGCGAGCCTCGATTGTTCGTTGACAATTCCTCACGCTCGCTCTAAGCGGAGTTCTCCTTTAGCGGCAACGCGTTCGCTCGTACTGGAACATCTTGAGACTGAATATGCACGTCATCTTCAAATTTTTACTGATGGCTCTGTGGGCAAGGTCAGAAGATCTAGTGCAGCTGCTTTTCACATTCCCTCTTTGATGTATGATTGGTCTGTTCGCTTCACTGCAGTCGTGCCCTCCACAACGGCCGAAAGCGTTGCCATAGAGGCAGCTCTAAAGAAGCTACGGTTTTGTACGCCTCAACCTGTTGTCATTCTTACAGATTCAAAATATGCCCTTCAAAGGTTTGAGCACGAGTTCCCTACTGATGCCTTATGTCTTGGCTCCCTACTCTCGGGGCGCAATCTCCATATCAAAGGCTTCTCCATACGTTTCCAATTGGTGCCCTCGCACATAGGTATCATAGGCAACGAGATGGCGGACAGCCTCGCCCATAGAGCGCTGTCTGGGAAACCATTGAGAAAAGTGCCTCAAGAGGACAAGGGACTCTTCAGAGAAGCGGTGTTGAGCCACTTCAGTTCTTTGTGGAGCTCACCTCACAAGCCATGTGTGGCCAAGGGTTTCAAGAGAAACCAAGCCACTTTATTGCTCCGCATTCGCACGGGCTCTGCCCGTACCCCTGCGCGGATATGTAAGACTGGCCTGGCGTTGTCTCCATTATGTTCAACATGTAGTGCATGCGGTGACATAGAACATTACCTTAGTGATGTACTCTGTATAGCGCGGAGTGTTATTCGGGTCCCTCAAGAAGACAGGAGTTCCACGCAGTTTTTTCTCTTCAGGACATTGTTCTCCCGCGCGGAAACCAGTTGTGTAGGAAGGAGGTTTATCGCCTTCTTTTAAATTACCTGCAGGACATGGATTTGGCCTCCACATGGCGTCCTTAGGGGTGACTATTGGTAATTGTGAGGTCTGTGTCTGATTTATGTGATTTATTTATTTTAAGTGTCACTACGGTGGATCAATTGCCGGCAGCAACTTCAAGGCTATTCCCACCAGTAGCCTGCAACCCCTCAACTCAACTCAACTCAAGGCAAAGCAGAAGGGTGGGTCTAAAAATTAATCTGCAGAGAACTAAAGTAATGTTTAACAGTCTCGGAAGAGAACAGCAGTTTACGCTAGGTAGCGAGGCACTGGAAGGGGTAAGGGAATACATCTACTTAGGGCAGATAGTGACCGCGGATTCGGATCATGCGACTGAAATAATCATAAGAATAAGAATGGGCTGGGGTGCGTTTGGTAGGCATTCTCAGATCATGAGCAGGTTGTCATTATCCATCAAGAGAAAAGTGTATAACAGATGTGTCTTGCCAGTACTCACGTACGGGGCAGAAACCTGGAGGCTTACAAAAAGGGTTCTACTTAAATCGAGGACGACGCAACGAGCTATGGAAAGAAGAATGATGGGTGTAACGGTAAAGGATAAGAAAAGAGCAGATTGGGTGAGGGAACAAACGCGAGTTAATGACATATTAGTTGAAATCAAGAAAAAGAAATGGGCATTGGCAGGACATGTAATGAGGAGGGAAGATAACCGATGGCATTTAAGGGTTACGTTTCCAAGGGAAGGGAACCGTAGCAGGGGGCGGCCGAAAGTTAGGTGGGCGGATGAGATTAAGTTCGCAGGGACATGGCCCCAATTAGTACATGACCGGGGTAGTTGGAGAAGTATGGGAGAGGCCTTTGCCCTGCAGTGGGCGTAACAAGGCTGCTGCTGATGATGATTGATTAGTGATTAGATTAAGTTGAATTAAGGTTATTAAGGAGGAGTAAGGTGTATTACGCATAATTAAGGTGGATTAAAGTCGATGAAGGTGTATTAGAGTGAATGAAGGTGGATAAAGGTGCATTAGAGAGAATTGTGGTGGATTCGGCGGATTAAAGTGAATGAAGAATGATTACGGTGGATTAAGGTTCATTAAGGAGGATTAGGGTAGATTAAAGTCGATGAAGGTGGATTAGGGTGCATTAAGGAAAATTATCGTGGATTAAGGAGAATGAAAGAGTATTAGGGTGGGTTAAGGAGGAGCAGGGTGGATTAAACTCGATGAAGGTGGATTAGGGTGCATTAAGAAAATTATCGTGGGTTAAGGTGAATGATGGAGGATTAGGGCGGACTAAGGAGAATTGCGGTGGATGAAGGAGGATTAGGGCAGATTAAGGTGCATTAAGGAGGATTACCGAGGATTAAGGTCGATGAAAGAGGTTGAAGGTGAATTAAGACGGATTAAGGTAAATTAGGGAGGATTAAAGCTTGATTAAGGTGGATGATGGATTAGTTGGATTAATGTTTATTACAGTAGGGCTTACAACCTTAATCCTCCTTCATCAACCTTAATCCACTGTAATCCTTGTTCATACACCTTAATCCTCCCTAATGCACCCTAATCGGTCTTAATACTCCCTCATCAATCCTAATTCACCTTAATCCACCCTGATCCAACTTAATGATGCTTCATCCACCTTAATCCTTATCCATGTACCTTAATCCTGCTTAATGCACCTTAATACACCCTAATCCACCTCGATCAATATTATACCACCTTAATCCACCCAATCCATCCTATTCGGTCTTAATCCTCTTTTATCGACCCGTTTACCTTAATCGACCTTAATCCCCCTGTACCCACCTTAACCCTCCCTAATCCTTGTTCATGTACATTAATCGGTCTTAAACTCCATCAACCCTAATTCACCTTAATCCACCCTAATCCTCCTTCATCTACCTTAAACCTCTTTCACACACCTTAATCATTATTCGTGCACTTTAATCCTCCTTAATACACTCAAATCCACCTTAATTCAATAACTTATGAATCATTAGTTAATTTGGCTAATCATTTTTTTATACAGGAGTGGTCATGCTTTGGGTCGCCTCTGGCCTTCCTTAGGTCCCGTGATATTCTCCGTTCAAAACGCCACCTTGAAGCATAGAGATCTAAAGGCTTTCTCTTTAAAGCTTGAAAAAAAAACGCAATGTGGACTAGCTAGCGCTCATCACCTGCAATACCATGGGTATACTTGCCACTAATTCTTTCAGGGCTTGCATTCAATGTATCTGACCGACGCACAGATCGACGTAAGCTAGAAATAATAGCTCCTCTACAAGCCGCTATTTCCATTTTCAGTAAAACAGGCAGCGGATATCCTAACAATCGCGAAAAGTGCGATCGAGAGGCTGTATCTTCGCACATAATTGTTCACATCGGAAAGCAGAATTTATAGTGCTTCGTTTCCGACTGAATAACAACAGTTGGCGACGTGCGAGGTAATGGATTTCAGTAAAACTTCATTTGGGCCTAGTTGGTACATAATTCTGAACTTAACGTTACAGCGCTAACACCTAAGACGAACCACAAAAAGAAAGACACGACACACACTGGCGCTGTGTGTGTGTCGTGTCTTTCTTTTTGTGGTTCGTCTTAGGTGTTAGCGCTGTAATGTTAAGTTCAGAGGTAATGGAGCCGCCGCAGAATATTAAGCATACTGAGGACAACCGCATTTTTATGCAACGTACAAATTGCCGCAACAAAAACGCTGTTGAGCAGGCTGGAAGAATTTTAAAAAAAAAATTAGCATTACGCAATGTTTTACTACGAGAAATAAGAAAGATGCCTCAGCTTGCAAACCACGCTGTTCTTTGTCGCAACAAAGTTCTTTCAGCCAATGTTATGCAGCCACTGCTTCCTGCGCAAGCCATCACGCTTTCCTTGTGGTATCATAAAAACGGCATAACCATCTTCAAGCTTCTTGCTGCAGTTATATGCGCAAAACCATGGCATAGCGGTAGCACAAAGAGCAAAAACGTTCGCTGCGCCGAGCTAATGGGCTAAAGCGCCGAGCCAGCCTAAAGTCCCTCGATAATTTGAAAGTACCGCCACTCTTTGAACTCTGCCGCTACCGCGTGACCTCCTCGCCTCCTTCTCGCCCCTTGCCCATCCCCGTCGCGGCAACCAGTTTTGCGCCCGTTTTTCTGCACGACGATTGGTCTCGCTGCCGTTGCCCTTGGGAACGCATGGATCTTGGGTTTTGCTAGTGTTTTTCTTTTTCGTTCGCGCCATTTTTTCTCCTCAGCTCAAGGGACTTAAGATCTCGGAGGTCACCACCTGAATTCGCCGCTACCGGCGAAGACGCTCCAATTCGGTGGCTGCTCTCAGCCGCGCGGAGCGCGATTTGAGAGGTGCGATAGCAAGCAATATGGCATGTAATTCAACCGTTTGATCATCTAAGCCCGCGGCAGTGTGCCATTTGATGCGTCAGTATTCCTTCGCGGAAACAGTGGAATTTCGTTTTGTTGAAATAACGTATAAACACACTTCATTACAATGAGGTCAAAAATACAGGGTGTTCAATCGAAAATACGTTAAAAAGTTTAAATACCTCGTTATATCGAGAATTTCGTTATACTAAAGTTTGTTATATCGAGTTTGCACTGTCGAACTGCATATTGAGCTGCACATGCCTCAAATTTACAAAGTGACTGCAAACAAAAGTCCACGTAATTGTTCATGCCTCACAAATGGGGAAACATTGCCACCTAGCTGTGCTGAAAAGTGTTTGCAAAAAGTACATATGTATTCTGCATTATCTGGTACACAATTACAGCATAAATAAATTAACATAAAGTGCCAAGTCATTAATTTACAGTATTACCGTTACAGTAGGGGATATGCATTTCGGCATGATGTTCTTTGTATGCCCTAGACTTTACAAAGACTACTGGTTGTGAGAAATCACATCAACATATTTTTTTCTTCAGTTGCATGTTTTGTGCCAAATTTGGGAGCCTGCAGATTTATCAAGGGTAGAGAACAGCTAGAGAATACTTGCTAAATATGGTACCTATATACACAAGGTCAGTCAGCAACTTTTGCTGTAAGCCTCCTCTTCAGCAGCACACTTTTCATGCTAAAACTGAAAGCCTGTATAGCAGGTAGATGGTAAGTGTAAGTCCATCTTACACAGTTCTCAGCCATTTCTGCCAGTGTTTCATCTACATGTGTTCCGCAACAAGTTATTCAAGCAGCTTAGAGCAGAGAATCTTTATTAATATGGCAAAGCTCCTCAGATAAGCCCTTATACTTTTGACGAGGCAATAACACATCATCTTGCCGATACTGCAAAAAAAAGCTGTATATATTTTTCAGTAGCTACTTTAAGGGATACTTCTATGTTATGTACGCACATACCGTTCATAGAAATGCCTGACTGCAGTGACACTTTCAGGAATGCAATCTGAAAATTATTCTCATGGGAGCTGTGGCATGAACAGGAAGTGATATCCCTATTAAATGCATCCCATATAGGTATATAAACGTGACTTACAGCCCAAATGGCCTATGTCCTGACCCTGCTGATTTCAGTATCGCAGCACTGTTTTCATTCAGAACAGGTATACTGAAACCATAGAAGAAACATTAACCGGTGCCATATAAAAAGTAATAAATATATAACATGCACAATATGGCAAAAAATAGATGTAAGAACGGACATGTCTCCTAGTACACATTAGCATGTACAGAGCAATGTGATGCTGTCAGCTTACATCACAGGTAATTTTGAAGAGAATTCAACACACTAACATACTTGTTCACATTTCCCAGCCTTTCACATCCCAGGAATTGTTATTTGTTGCACATGGCATACATGTAACGTGCACCCATTTACCAATTTTTTTTATTTATTTCTGAGGTGAGAAGGGTTGGATGGGAGCAGGGAGAACCTAGATGGAAATTCACCGGAGGAAAGTTGTGGCACACACATAGAAATTCATATATGCACATCAACATCACGTGCACCTGTGACTAGAGTGGGTGAAAAGAAGGCAGGTTAATTGCAAATTATATTACTGAGCTAAGATCACATATCGGTCTGTGTTCTTGATTTATCACGCTTTCAAGGATATTCCTTTAGTGCATGCTCATTAGCTACATATAAGATCGAAGAAACAATTAAAGGAATGGGAGACCATACATCAGTGTTTTTTGAGATTGCATATCTTTCTTGGAGGTATTGATGAATGGCCACCACAGATGCTATACTCAGCTACAAGAGAGAGAGAGAGATAATTTAATAGAAAGAAGGCAGCGAAGTCGGCCTGAGCTAAGGTGCTCTAGCCTGCTACTCTGCACAGGGGGAGGGGGAACGGGGACATAAAGATGTGATGAGGGATGATGATGACATAGCAAGAGAGATGCGCAAAGGCGAAAGCAAGTTCAACACTCTGATAATAAACATTCACAAATGTCATCCATGAAGCCACAATCAGGCTTCGCATCAAGTTTGTAGTACTCAGCTACAAAGTGTTTATTGCAAGTACTATACTGTAACCACATCCTCAAACAGTGTTGGAATTTACCGTATTTTCCGGTGTATAAGACGCACCCTTGTATAAGACGCACTCGCCATATATGAAGGCTCTCATTGAAAAAGTTGGTATATAAGACGCACCCGTGTATAAGACGCACCCGCCGTCATCCCCGCCGTTTCATGATAAAGTTCACCTAAAAAAAGTTGCGCACGGCGGTCCCCGTATTGAAGTATTAACCGTGCTACTACCGCATCATTGGTCGTGATATTTTTTCGGTGAAAAAAGCTTGAGCATGAACCTGAGTAATTTCTGAGCCCGCAAAAAAAAAACGAAAAATTCGCATATAAGACGCACCCTTGTATAGGACGCACCAGCAAGATTTTTGGAAAAAAACCGCGTCTTATACACCGGAAAATACGGTATGTCAGTGTCACATGAGGGCATCCCCAACTGCTTCCATGCAGTTGTGTTGGGAGACCATAGTAAGACTATGGTCTCCCAACACAGCATAATTGTATAATAATAATTGTATAACATTGTATAATAATTAATATATAATGTATACCCTGACAATTATTTCTGAGGACTCTGGATCAACTCCGTTCCAAAGTCTTTTGACAAGACATTTCCCTGCACATATTTCAAAGCTACAACAGGCAGTTGATACATGTTGCCATTTTAGCAAGCTTTCTTCAAACTATTGCAACCTCTTTCTTTGTTTAGCAGTAATGATACACTTCTAGGGAACATACACCTACATGGAGTCTGTGAAGTATTTGTAAACAAATACATAAATAAATAACATCTTTTATTACTGCATTTTTATCCTGATTTAATTGAATATTGAAACTTTTTAGAAAAATCTTCTGTGTAGCAGAATAATGACAATGAATTGCAGTACCTGTCTGTAAACATAATTTCCACTGCAATGAAATACTATCCATACAACTCTTCGGGTCTATTTCATACTGCAATACATATAGCATGGAGTGTTTTTCTTTTCTTTTCTTTCTTTCCTTTTTTTTTTGAAGTACATCTTCGAATAAGTGCTCTATTATCAAGATAAGCAAGTGTTCTTTGGGGTTTTTTTCGCTTAGGTTGTAACATGGCATAATGTCAACATGAAATTAAATATAAGCATGTAGGCCCGTTTCATGCCGGTACTGCAACAGTGACTTATAGAATGTGTTGTCCATTAATCTATAGTTCATAGTCTTCGGCTTTATCTCTGTTCAATTTCACACCTCTAAGTAAACTGTGCCTTTGTCCCAGGGCACATCCAACGTAGATGGTGGGCATCCGCTGCAGCCAATTAAAGAAGTGGAACGCTTCGGAAACTGGAATTAATGTCATCATATGGTCGACCCCAGCAATAGTGATGGCTGGTGTAAGGGTTGCCTTGACCCGAAGTCTCCGCAAAGAGACTATCTACACCGGAGAAAGATTAGATCTACCTTTCTTTCGTTTGCACTGTCACTACCATATAGCATAACAACTTAACACTTGTGCGGTCTTTAAAAACGCCTCTTTACTAGATAGTTCACGTTCTTTCTTATTGGAGTTCTATATCTTAGTAGGTTTTAAATATACCAAATTTTTAACTCTACTTAGCTGCGATAAAAAAATGGCAACAGAGCTTATTTTGTTGCCGCCAATTAAAAGCGATCAACTTAAATACCTCCATTTACTTTGACAAGCTAGGTGCCCCCTAGCTACAAGTCAGCACCAGATCTCCCTCAAATAAATTTTTCTTGTGCTTAAACCTCATGAAGACTCCACAGTTCTGGGAAAGATTTCAGTCACAATTGGTGCACAGTGCCATCCTCATTCAAGCATTGCTTTCATTGCCACCAGCCTGTAGTACAGAAGCAGATGTGGTATGATGCACCATGCACTGACTTAGGTAGAACAGAAGGAAGTCAGATGCTGGGTCCTGGATCCTTAGTATATCTCATTGCATGCATATATGCATTATTAACTTGCTCTGTTGTAAACATACATCACCAGCAGCTTTATCTTTGACATGCCCTACAGTACATAAGGATTCCCCTGTATTTATATATCTTCAATTTATTTGTAGGATTTTAACTTTCACAGATATGACAGGGACTTTTCGCCTTCCTCCGACTTTCTCAGACTGAACCTAACCTCACCTACAACTCATCGCCACATTGAATGCTTACATTTTCTGCATGCTTTAGTGAACTCGACCATCACCGCTGTACCTCCTAAAATAAATTTTATATATAAAGCTTGCGAAACCTTTACGTGCCTGTAGCTCTCACAGGCTAATCATTTTGTAGGATTAATGAAATGAAATTGTTGCACCTGCTTTTTTTGTTTATTTGAACGCCTCCATTCTTTGAGAACACCACAAATAATTATTTACACCAACTTTTATTCGGCCGGTTCAAAATGTGCACCAACTGCAGCATGGCTTTGGGCATGACACAGGAGATTGTTCATGTCACTGAAACTAGGGGTGGCATACACATGGTGTTACAAACAGCTCAAGCACGTGCCAGCCAGCCTGCATAGTGCAATGATTCGTGTCGCTGAAAGCTGCTAAATTGGTCCTTGCGATTGTGCACTTATCCTTCAAAATGCAAGGAGACCCTTTCTCCCCTTGTTATCTTGTCAAGTGATGAATCGTCCCAACTTTCAGCAGCGTCATCATAGATGTTTGTGTACACATACATCTGTGGTGTCTGTCAACACGACATCGCCACATCAGGTTTTGGTGATGTGAATATAGTCTCCCATTTTTCATCCAAAGCCCCACTGCACTTGGCACGTGTTTTGAACTAGCAAACAAATGAAGTGCTATGTTTAATGGTTATATTCAGAAATAAATACAAAATTGTCTACAAATCTGAAGACCTTCATAGTGGCTGTTTGTTGCAGGCTGTTCATAAGGCATCTGTCATAACTTGCTAGCAGCAGGTTGCTAAGAAATAGAGCTAGACACAAGTCAATGCACACATCTTCTTTGATAAAAAAACTGACCATTGTACTCAATGAATGTGGAGTGCAAATAACAGTTACAAATTTTTAAGAAATAGCTAATGCTAATGGTGTACAAGTACCGGAAATAAATGCGCCCATAGCGGTCGATGCACTGGCTCAATTCTACGCAAGCCAGATTGTGCACAAATGAATAATAGAAGCTTTTCACATCAATGAAAAAACAACTCCCTTTAGACACTCGCTCTGTAGACACTGCTTGGCACTTTCTCATGAGGCACGAATTGTCCACATCAACTCTTTCGTTCTGTCCCATATGCGCTGATGCTCTATTTTGCTTCAACATGTACAGACCAGCCCAAGTTAGCACTCTTTTGCTTTTAACACTATTGCATATATGTCAATTCAGAGAAACATGATGGTCTTTAGGTCTTCAGCATATGGCAATGAAATAGTAAGAAGACCCCTCCTGCATTCATGTCAAATTTTCAACCATAGTTTTGTTTTCACTCACTCAGGCTGCATACATGGAGGCAGCACGTTTTAGAGGACTCTGTCGGCGTGTTTACAGAGAGCGATTCCACACTGGCAATGCAGCATGCACCGTAATAAGAGTACAACACCGCCAAGCACAAGGAGGCTTGTGCAGCACTGACAACAGGAAGAAAACGACTGTTGTCAGTGCTAGCCAATGCAGCACAAGAGTAACAAAAGTGTGCTCTGGCAGACCTTGCTTCGCAGTACCAATATCAAAAATCCGCGATGGTGTGCATTAATACAAACTAGGTATATGTCGAAGAGATTCCGTGGAAACTGCTTTTGCAAAAACATAAGTATTTATATTCGTCACAATCGACAGTATACAAATAAAAAAGTACCATAGCCTATCACAGTTTTAAGCACACTCAGAGCTCTAACACACTTTTTTTTTTTCACTACTTCTCACATATCCATGGCATATTTGCAGTGTGTGATGGAACAAGCTGCAGACTGGGCTTAATGGCTTCTTTAGAAACACACTCGCATCCAGTAATCAGAATCGTGCTGGTTGCTCTGCACATGTGAAATAATTATGTTTGTATAGCATATGTCCTTTTTCTTTTTTTCTTTATTCAAGAACGACCCGCGTGCATTTCCCTTTGGCGTTACAGCAGGTGTGGTACAACTCTTCATTTTGGCAACATACTTGCTCTTAAGGCAGCTTGTTCCGTTCTGCTATGCACTTCGGAGAAAAAGGAACCCTAGCGAACAGGACATCCTGGGCCAGTGTTCACATATCATTTTTTAGGTTATGATTTTAGGGTATGATCGTTGCGCTTGAAAATATAAAACGGCTTCTTTAGGTAAATTTCCTTATTAATTCTAACTTTATATTGTAAAATATTTGAAAAGGGAGCTTTAACCTACATATATCAGTAACATATTTGAGAGAAATAGCTAATATATGTTACATCTAACCAGCTGGAAACCACGCGGTCCCAGCTGGCCGCACTAGGTACTGGCTTGTAGAAATAATCAGTCGTTTATCATCACACAATGTGCGCGAGAAATCACTGCCTCATCAAATCTAAAAAACGACGAACTTTAACGTTCCCGTGTGGTATCGACTCGCGCGCATGGCACTCACCAAATGGAAGTAAATGCTGGGTAAACGAATGCATTTTACGAGCTTTAAACTTAGCGAAGGTGCGTCTAAACCTGTACTATGAAGCAACTTCACTGATTACTCAGCTGCGTACGCAAAACCGCATTTTCTTTTTTTCCCGCGTGGGATCGGTTCTCCCTCGTATAGACACGGTCCCCTGAGGTACCAGGGGCGTCAATCTCCTGAGGACGCAGTGCATGAGTGAACTGATTGACTTTTTACATGCGACATTTGTTTTCGTCGGCAATACCTGGCGTGCATGCGTTTTCGGCCTAGGGGAATCCACGTCCAATAACAGGGAAAGAAGGGGATCCTTGGGTCGCAAGCGCAAAGGAAGGGGGTTTCCTATGAAACCGCTACTGGGGATATTTTCTCGTTGGCAAGGACGAAATGGTCACTAGGCACCACGCCTTTATCACGGTCATCCAACAAGACCGTTCTAGCGCAGTTCATGTGTGTCTCGGGTGCAGGAGCTTTCTCATCTGCGAAGGTCAGGAATACAGTGATTTTCTCATATATTCATTTTTGACGTGAATACTTGCTGTGTAGTGTTGTCTGGGTTCAGATTTAGTGTGGCATCCGCACCACAGCTTTTGTGTACGCCAGCCTACACTCTTAAACAAGTTTGCACCCTTTGGGACTTATCTTAATTGCCCCACCACGATAATCGCCATCCATCTTGCCCGTATTTACTTTATTTAAAGCTGCGAGCCCGGTAGTTCCAGGTCACAAATGGCATGCGCGTTACCACCGTGATGTAGCGTTATCCACAAGAAAGCAGCGAGTGCAGAGTTTCGAAGAAAGGAAACGCAAACAAGGCGGATGTCGATTTCCGTTGTAGCACAAGATGAGCTTCAGCGGGTGTAAGCTTTTTAATGAGTGTATGCAAAACGCAGGCTGAAGTCTGTGACTGTGTGTGGTTTGTTTTCGCGAATGAATGATCATCTTGTCGTGTATTTCCAGGAGAATGACAACTCATGACTCGCTAATGGTAGTCTATGCACCGAAAATTTTGGAGATGAAACATTGTAATTCTGTATTGACCTAGCACACGCTCGAAGTGAAGCTTGCGAGCTAACACATTGCTGGCCTCGGTGGTAATCAAAGCAGCGCTAAGGTCGCACAGGAAGACGGTAAAATGATCGAAAAACGCAGCGCACTGTGTTGTTCGCCCTTTGTGTGTCGTCCTGTGCTAATGCACTGCGTGTTCAAATTCAAAGTTGGTTTTTGCATTATCCCTGTATTATTTACATTATCCCTGAGTATGCATGTGCATGTACGCATTTACTATGAAATCCATGCAGGATAAATATGTTCCAAGTGGGCCATGCTGCAAAACGATCTACATTGGCGCGAACGCCAACGTAAATATCGCTGGGCACCGCAACGCCACAACCCCACGATAGCCACAACGCCATAGTCGACATCGAATGTTTTTGTCACCAAACGGAATGTGCATTTAATGCCTGTGTTACATAAATTTGCAGCAATGTATTTATTCTGCAAGAACCTAGGGAATTTGAAAAGTATTCAAGGACATATGAGCATTAACAAAAGTCTGGCAACACTGTAGTACACAAAAGTCTGCCAACATATCCTTTTCTAGGGAAAAAATGGCGTTAAATTTAGGCAACTATGAAAAATCACAAAAATCTGCTAACTGTGGGTCTAGATGTCTCAGTGTACCCAGATGAAGTGTTCATAACTGCCAACATATGTATTACATTTTAAAACTAAATGACAATCTAGAGACGTCCAAGAAAATTTTTAAAGCCAATACAGTTACTTTCTACATGTTTAAAAATAAAAATATCTCTTCAGTATTGTTGTTTTTTAAGTACAAGTTATGTAATACTTTTTACAATATTATTTTTATTAAGTACTAAATGATAATGACAAAATGAGATATTTCGATTTGAAATATTTGCCTGCGTTTGTTGACAGACGCCATATAATTTCATATTATTTCTATCGTTAAGCTTTGGTTTCACTTTTGCTGCTTGTGGTGAATTCGTTGTGTTGATAAAGGAATGGGCGTTTTCACAGGAACGCTGTGTAAGCACTGTGCACAGAAATAACGTTGTAGGTGTTCTGTGCAAATGCTAGTATTCACGAGCAGGCAACGCGCAAATGCAACGTGTTTCAAGGAGGCTGCAGGTATTTGGCGCGTTGAATGACGTACAGTAATCGGCACGGTAATGTGTGTCTGAATAGTGCAAGAGCAGACCGGCCATGCCAGTGCTACATCTACACGTTGAGTGCTACTACAGTGAGCTGCGTTAAACAGAGATACAAAAGTTTTCTGCATCATGCAGAACGAAACATTTCAGTGTACATGGTAATATATGTTTTATATTGTTGGCAACGTAGAATAACAAGCGCCACTTTTCCCGCATGTGTTCGTGAGTCATTCGCATCTTTTTTGCTTACGATTCCCAATAGTCTATGAAAGTAGACGATATTTGTGAGAAACTAGGAATACAAAAATAAGCTATGCTTCTGGAAATTTATCGTTTGTAACTTTTGCGTTTTCTTTCTTTTTGTTTTCGCGTGGTTTAAGATTTAGATGCCGCCAGGGGCATCAATCATACCATTTCAGGAAAAATGAACGTTAAAAATAGCCTTACTGGTGCCAGTGAACCATCGAAAGTTACTTTTGCGTTGCATTTATTTTTTAAGGGCGCAGCAAGGGGCCCAAATGACCGCAGCTAGCTGCCAGGGAACTAGGTGCTATAGTTATCAGTTCACTTAATTTAAAAGATCCAAATAGAACTCTTACCATATATATATATAGGACCGATGGGCTTATAAGTTTCCAGCAAGGCAAGACTAGCGTGCATAAGATTTAGTTGTTCGTAGACCACGAACCATTCATTCTCTAGAAACTATACCCCCCTCTCTATTTCTCACACATATAGCATTTTTACTTGTTCCTAACGTGAAACACACATGCACAGCCCTGTATGTCCACCAATGTTGGAAAAAAATATAATGAAAGGGCTGCTTAATCTTGGGGAATAGATCAATAACAATACAGTAGTAAAAGAAAAAGGCCCAAAGCAGTTATAATACTGCTTATCTTTAATTGCATCTTTTGCTGCCAAATTTTGTGAATCAATGCAAATGTATGTTGGAATGTTGCTTGTTATTTTTCCCGAAGTGTGATATCAATAAGTGCAGTGTGCTATGAGGGGGATGATCAGTATATTCAGCCTTAACCAGAAAAAAATGCGTTGGCCAATTTGTCTATATTCAATGGTGCAAGAGTCGGCTTTTCCAGAAAACATTCTGTGTGGAAAAACCATGGGACCATAATCAAGTTCCTGTTTCTCCAAGGCATAGGTTAAAAGCAGACGCATAATGAAGTCTCACAAACTTTGGTTGGCAGAGGCCCTTCATACGCTCTCGTTAAACGTCGGGTTGCCAATTTTAGAATTGGCCATTTTGGTGTCGAAAATGAGAAACCCAGTGGAAGGCCTGTTTTTGTTTCTGTGCTTGTAAGTGCTGAAAATTTCAGAAAGCCACTAATGACATGATCATAGAGGACCACGATATATCAGCTAAAGGTATTGCTACATATCTGGGAGTATCGTGTGGGAGAGTTGGTGTCATTGTCCACGACGACTTGGAAATGAAAAAGGTTGCACCAAAGTGGATCCCAAACTTTTGACAACTCAACATAAGAGGAAACGTGTTAAGACATTGGTGGCTGTTTTGGAACTGGCAACTGGTGACAAGACATGGATCTGCTGTTATGATCCTGAGAAAAATGAACAGTTTAAGGGACATAGGCACAGTGGTTCCCCTGGCTGCCAAGGAAGTTTGGTGTGGCAAGGTCAGTGCAGAAGCAAATGGAAACAGTTTTTTGGGATAAAGAGTGGTTCTGCTGGTTAATTACCACCACCCAGGTGCAACCATCGATGCAAAATGTTACTGTGCTTTATGGACGAAGTTGAGGCGTAACATAAAAAATGCATTGAACCTGCAAGATTTCGGAGGTAAGTGGTGCTTTGAGAATCCTCTGTACCATCTATAACAAATTCCTTGGATTTAAACACTTATTTTACCCTTGGAAATGTGTTCTACATCAAACAAAAAAAATTCAAGTAGCTCAAAGTAGGCTTCGCTGTCGCATACCTTCTTAAAATTTTTTTTTTTACACACGACTGATCTGGCACACTCACCGATTTCTAATATGTTGTTGTTGTTGTCCTGAGTGGCCGTGGCACATACCCACAGTGGGGGATTGGCCAAGAATCGGGTGGTTCAATTAGGTGCATAAAAATAATAATGATAACAAGGGAGTTGACAATTTGGGCGTTGGAGTTTAAAAGTAAACGTTTTGTGTTTGAAATAATAATGATAACAAGGGAGTTAACAATTTGAGCGTTGGAGTTTAAAAGTAAACGTTTTGTGTTTGGAATATGTGTAGGGAAGACGAGACCGCAAAAACTTTAATTTCTTGTCGACAATTTTTTAGCTTAAGAAAACTCCCCTTAGAAAAAAAATACCACTCGGCCTTCGTGGATTATATTTAACTCTTTAAAATTTACTATCTTTGGGTGCCTCTACACCAGAGCACAGCAACAGAAACGTTAGCCCTGCCATCCAAGATTTTGTTTTAGGATCAATGAAATTGAAACTTATAATACAACAATTCAAGCCTCCTTTTCTTTCACCCAATTTGAATTCGTTTTTATGATTGATATTTTTCGTTTTCATAAAATTATGCAGGCTCTCCGATCTCTGTCTTTCAATTCTAACTTGCCTATTATAAAATTTTGGCCTCATATGTCATACTTTTGACCTAACCGATTCTTGGACAACCCCCCAGAGTGCCAGTATTTCGCAAGGTTCAACATCTATAAAAACATTCAGGAAAGCTCTCCAAAAGTGTCATCTTATTACATAACATTGCCTCGTCACACACTGCAGACAAAACAATAGCAAAACTGATAGAAGTGTTTGCCTGAGCTCGTTGGTTGCACACAGCAAAATTGGTTTCCAGCAGAACATTCAAACACAGGCAGAAAGAGAAAACGATACTCGCTGGACTAGCAACTGAATGTTTGTTATTGATTTCCTACACTTTTCATGGCACAAGACAGCCAATGCTTTTTTCTTTTTTTTTCTGTCATTCCGATTATCAGACTCCTTAGGTTGAAATATTGTCTTTGCACAAGTAGCCCTTTCCTTTTTTCTGTTAGTAGATTGGTGGTGTACTGATTGCTAGTCCAGCGTGTGTCATCTCTTTTTGTCCATGTCGGAACATTCTGCTGGAAACCAATTGTGCAAAACTGACCTCCTTAATATTTCAAGTGATGGCCCATCCACCCTTGTCATCCAACAGTCATCTTTTTCCTAGTCTAAAAAAAATACCTAAAGGGACAGTTCTGTAGGCAACTAATGCTGCAAATGAGTATGAGCTACACCAGCAGACAATTTTATTTGCCGTAATAAGCTGCAGAACATGTCGCTAGTGCATAGACTTCCTTGGGGAATATGTAAATAGTGTAGCAGTTAGTTTTCTAGCTAAATGTTTTCTCTGTACAAGGCTCAGTACTTATCAGCACCTCCTCGTACATGTAGTTTTGTATTTTGCTTCCTTGTTTGTCAAGTGAAAACTGTGTCTGTACTACAATTGCTAGTTTTGCTTCACACCCCTTCTTTACTGGTTGTTAATCAATTTAATTTTTCTGATGACATCAATACGACAAATAAACCCAAAAATAAATTGCAGAAACAATTTATTTCAATATAATAAACAGAAAAAAAATGTCAGCATTCACAGTAATGCTCTTGCAGGCACTCGGCACTGAAAATTGGTACCAAATAGTTGAGCTGTGAACAATCACTCAATTTAAAAATACCACTGTGTACTTCATGAACACAGGGGCTACTCATAGACATGCAGTTCTTAAGGCCGCCCCACATTCCGCGTTTTCTGCCGTTTCATCATCTGGCGTCACTTGGCGTCAAGGTGGAGCGGTGACGCGTCCAAGAGACACCAGATCTTTTTGCGTCGCCGCAAAAAGCAGCTCGATGAGCACAGACCAATCAGAACTGATCTGCGCCAGAAAAGGCCGGTAAGAACGCTGTGTGTGGGGCAGCCTTTAGTAGCATCGAGCTGTGTTACTTTATGTGCAAGGACGAGCTTAGATTGTTGCAATGGTTTGGAGCAGCACAAGTGTAGTGACCAAGCAAGTTTCTCTAGGGCAGGAACAATATTTAGGTTTATTTCCTGATAAGCTGGACAGTTTGGGGGCCTTTTAGGTTTTTTAAAATGCATTTGTTAACTTCATGTTCAGTTCAACAGGAAAATCGATTGCATCCAAGTACAGGGTAACAAAGTGCAAATAGACAACTGGGAATTATCAAAAAAAAAGAGAAAAATATGGGGTTGTACATGCCAACACCACAATTTGATTACGAGGCACGCCATAGTGAGGGGTTTCGGAATAATTTGGACCACCTGCGGTTCTTTAACATGCATCTAAATCTAAGTATGCGGGTGTTTTTGCATTTTGCCCCCATCGAAATGCGGCCGCCATGGCCGGCATTCGGTCCTGCGACCTAATGTTTAGCAGCCAAACACCACAGCCGCTAAGCAACTGCGTGGTTGGGAATCGGGGAGAGAGAGAGCAACTGAGACAGCAAATCGAGTACGAAAGGGTCAACTGTAATCTCAACAATTTACTGGATGCAGCTATTTTCTTTGTACACTTCCTCTTTAGTTTCGTCTTATCAGCTACTTTTGCTCCAAGCATGCCCAAGTTGCTGTGATTGTAGGAGTATTTGCTGTAATGAACCGAACAATTGTTTCTTAGTTGTTCCTGAAGTTGTAGGAGAGTAGCACTTGCATGGCTGCAAGAGAAAGCTGGCAGAACATAGTTGAATCAAATGCTCCAGCACACTTGGCAATGCTGCTTCAATAATAGCGAGCTCCTCAAGACACAAAGATTATACTTGATTTCTGCAATTCAAGGAGTTCAAGCTAGTGCTCAGATAAGTTCTGTGCTACAATACTCCAGCATTGTTAAAGTATGCTCGAGTTGCTTATATTCTTGAAGCTACCTTCAAATGTAGCAGTCTGCTCAAACACTGCTGCAATTTGTTGTCACCAGCCAAACAATAATACTGTACACTACCAAAATTCGTGTTTCTTGTACGAACAGTTTGAGACCAATGCAACATGTACAAACATTTCTTTATTCACCAAGAAGACCTTGTTGCTCGTAGCTCAGGGCCATCACCACAAGCATTTGATGCAGCAATAGGTCAGTCTTGCGCAATGTGGAAAAAGCTAATTATAATGTGTATCTGTTTCCTCACAGTAGCCCAACCTTCCACCCTTTTCCACTGAAGAGAAAAAAACATGTAAATAAAGCAATTTTGTACAAGCAACAGCTGTTTTGTTTACAGTCTATGCAACTCTCAGTGCCATTACTGGTGCAGTAGTCACACTTCCTCATTTGGCTCGCCAACCACAACAAGGTCCTCTGTCTCGCCAAGGTCGCTGCCCAAATCGTCGTCACTTTCACCAAGATCGGGAACCTGCAAAGGTTGCACGCAAAATTGGACAAGTGCAAGAGTGCTCTGAAGATTGCTTTTGTGCATTCAGGCACAAAAAGCAAAACCTTTTTACTTACCTCAATTTCCAGATCATTATCTAGACTTAGGTGCATTAAGCTTAACGCAACCTTAAACAAAAACCAGAACATAATCTGCAGTTTTTATCGCCATCACCTTTCATGTCAATTTTTCAGGTATGGCAATGTAGCTAAGAAAGTAGGCTCATTATTAAGTTTGGGGGTTTTATGTGCCAAAACTATGACCTGATTTTGAGGCCAACCATAGTGGGGGGGGGCTCCGGATTAATTCTGGCCACATGGGGTTCTTTAATGTCCACACAATGCATAGTACACAAGCATTTTTTGCATTCCACCCCCACCGGAATGTGGCTGTCGTGACCATGATCGAACCCGAGAGCTCAAGCTTGGCACCATAGCCACTAGGCTACTGCAGCGGGTTTATGTTGATACAACATTCATGCTAGCTATGCTAGTAAATAAACTGCTTTGTCACGCTGTGTTTCCTTCTACATTATTATTGTCTTAACAATGTGTTCATAAAAAAAAGAATATTAAGTTTCTAGAAAGGAGCATGATCACTATCAACAGCACAGTAATTATCCACAAATTTTGGGTTATTCAGGCAAACAGGTGATGCAAACTAAAGAGGCCAAGCAGGGACGCACAGTGTGCAAAAACATGCAAAGCAGTGAGCCTTAAATAAAACATCCTTTTGCTTTTAAGAGGCCCTGGAGCACCATTTTCCCAAAAATGAGCACAGTGAAAGGAGTGCAATGCCTTTCAAGGAATACGTAAAATTCTGCAATGGGCTAGTTGGTTAGACGTAATTAAAATTGGCAAGAGTTGTTGCAACGCCTGGGTGTCATGTTTTCTCGCTTATGTGTTTGGAAAGAACATGATGTGAACATAGACATTAAGAATGGAATGTTTACTTCCTCTATTCACCCTCGGCTCATCCATATTCCTCAGTGGGGTGCCACTGGTAACAATGCTCCACCTGTAGTGCCTACCTTTGAAATTTTCATTTTTTTCATCAAGACATGGGGTTGAAATGTTCGGCAGCCAAATCAGAACTCTTGGTCATTAAACATTGCAGAAAAGGTCGCAAACCAAGAGGTTACATTCCAGAAGATGAGCCAAGAGTGTGCTTATACACTCGTGAAGGATCTGCAGTCAGGCTAGTTAAAACAATCAAGGTTCTTGGGTATCACATAGACGGAAACGATGCTAACTATAGAACAATACAACATATCTCGAATAAAACAGATGAAGTCATTAGGTTACTAAGGAGAATTACCAATAGACACAGAGGCTTAGGAGAGGACAGCGCTTTGAGGCTAATACACACCTTTGCTCTCTGTCACTTCACTTATGTGGCTGGATTATTCAAATGGAAGCAGGCAGAACTTAACAAACTTCTGCAATGGTGATGCTCAGGAAGCTCGTTAAAGTAGCCCTAGGGATACCCAGTAATGCTGCAACTGACAAACTCATGAGTCTAGGGGTGCACAACACAATGGAAGAAATCGCAGAGGCTCAACAGCTAGCGCAACACGAAAGATTGACAAAATCACAAGCTGGCAGGAACATATTACAGGCAATAGGTGCAGAACTGAATACATCAAGGAGCCCAATAGAGGCTGAAGTAGAATTAAGGACTGACGTTAGGAACAAGATCAGAACCAACCCTCTCCCCAGAAACATGCATCCAGAATATAATGTCGAAAGGAGAAAGGCAAGAGCTAAAGCACTCTTGCAGGAAATAGAACAGCAGAACCAATTGGCAGCTGTAGTTGATGCAGCCTGGGTGAAAGGTAAAGAAGCATATACGGCCATTGTCTCAAATTATCAAGGGAAGGTGCAAGATGCTATCACTATTTTTACCAAGGACCCCATGGTGGCGGAACAAGTGGCAATTGCTCTAGCCATCAGGAGTAATAAGTGGGCCTGCATTTACAGTGATTCGAAATCCACTATAAAGTGTTTTGATAAAGGCTACGTAGCTGGTGTTGCAGTGAAAATTTTTGAAAACATTGGGATTAGGAGAACTGAAATTCGATGGTTTCCTGCGCATATGGGAAAAGTGGACGAGACTCGGATAAACCTCAATGAGGTTGCTCATGACTTAACACGAGGACTTGCTAACCGTGACAGTCACAACCGAGCCGTTCACCATCAAGCCAGGGAATCTAGAGATCATTTAATAACTTACAATGACATTACCAAACACTACAATTTAGGAGGCAGGCAATTCCCATTGCCACATTCAACACTGAACAGGGCTCAGGCAGTTTCACTGCGCTTATTGCAAACAGGTACATATCCCACACCGTACACCATTAATAAAATATATCCAGAGAGGGAGATTAGGATGGACTGCAACGATTACAATGGCATCATTAGAATCAGACATATGCTGGCGGGGTGCCCCGCGACTCTCCCCAACCTCGTTGAAGAATGGACACAGTGGGAGAAAAGGATTCAAAGCCCATTGTTTCAGGACCAACTAAGGGCCGTCCAGAGGGCCCATGACGTCGCTGAAAGGCTTGGCCTGACAGTGCCAACGTGGGAGCGGCCCGCCTTGACTTAAGAAGTCGAGCCTCCGGACCTCATTCCAATAAATGTTTTCACACACACACATACTGCAAGCGACACCAATTGTAACATAGACGGTGCCTATGCCGAATAATGGCTGCTACCAATACTGATTCAATCAAAGGTCATGCCTGGGACCCGCCCATCACTGAAAATCCCCAAGTGTATTTTGAGATGGCTATATTACAAAGCTGCCTGAGGGCAACAAAGGAACAGTGATTTGATGGATGGGATGCATTAGCTACCATTTTCACCATTTCTCAGTGGCTCTCAATATATATGAAAGGGCACACACATGCGCAAGATTGTGTGCACAGGTAATTCATGGTCAAAATGATGGGTCAGTCAACAACTGCTGTCTGTGGGCTGCTGTTGCCCCACGTCAGCTGGCTGGCAGCCAGTAGCTCTGCAAGCGGTAAGTAAGGGCCCTCTGTTTGATTAGAGGGGCAGAAGCTATCTTTTATGTTTCACTTACGAAGTCCACACTGCATACAACTACAGAACTTGGCCAAGCTGTTCACTGCTCTGTGCTCTATACTTGCGAAATGTTTTGCTCACCAAGCTCAAGTGGTGGTTAAGGGCCCCTTTAAGGTATAATGTGCTTGCCTTTGTTAGCATACCAAGCATAATAAGACAAATGTCAAGTGTGGCAGAGATGCCAAGCATGGTTTGAGAAAGGGGACTGTAATGACATTTTTCTAAGCAGCACACAACTGCAAGTAAACATTTTTAAGGCATTTTATATTCATTAGCTACACTTTTACTCCACTACATTCTTAACACAGCATGATGCACGAACTGTTTCATTTATACCAAATGCATGTGTTAACTCTTTCCTTAGCAAGGGAAAGAAGTGCTGCTTCTCAGTGGTTATAGAAAAAAGAAATGTTTCCCTTTCTTTCTTTTGCTTCAATAAGAAATTTTTGGCCTTTGGTGTCTTTTTAAATGTTCGTCTTTTAAAGAGGCACAGCAGAAATAATCCATCACATATTTGCAAAGTATGGAACAAAAGCTGAATAAGGCACCAATAAGAAGAATCATATAAAGCTTTAACTTAAGTGTACTGAGTCTTGCACCATGCCCATGCTGTAACTAGTTTAGGCAAGCCAAGCACACAAAAAAAACAATATTAGAAAAGCTGACTTTTGGTGGGCAAAGAAGCTAGCCACTATGACAATTATGGAATGTCACATGGCACCAATTAATATGACTACTACTATACTACTACACATGATGTGTAGTAGTATAGTAGTACTGCGAGAATGAACTGTACTTTTAATCTCCTTGTAGCAGAGCCTTCTGTTCCATTTGTTCTACATTTGTAATGCTTGATGCAATGGCCATCACTTAGAAAACATGCACATACTTTCGCATGACTGGAGAACTGCTGGATAATGCATCTGGCATGTCTAACAAACAAAATGGTTCATGCAGGTAAGCAATTCTGATGCAGTGAAAAAAAAAATAGGAAAAAAAAAACCTGTGCATTCACATCAGTATCATGTTAGCACCTTCATGGGCAATGTATATTAAAGCGCACATTGCTTAGTCTCAATGGAAATTTTAGTTGCACAAAGAGTTCCAACCAAAGAATGCTCTAGTGAAATAATTTCTAAGCACGGTTTAGTAATATCAAAGTCAAAGGAAATGTTACGAGGACTTATCATGAGGAGACAAGCTACCTTTCTTGCAGCAGAGGCTCTCTCCTACAACCAGTGGCCGTGGGTGGCATTACTCCCCTGCCTTCTATGCAGGAGCTAAGGACTCGCAGGACATTTACTTCACGGCCTTTACTTCCTTTTCTTTTTTTCTCTCTCCCTTCTTGGTTTCTTGGTGGTGGTTTCCCGTGCTCTACTATCATTAGAATCTCAGATTTTTCACATTCATGCTGGCTATTTGTAAGCTACTGGTTGTATATGTGACACACAGACGATAGCTGTGGCATCTCTGCTGGCGGGAAGAGTGGCTCCTCCGAGAAGCAGCACACAGGCTTTCATTGAAATTTTCAGCTGCCTTCGTCAAGCCGCACATGAGTGCAAAGCTTTATAGAAACAATTGTTAATGTGGGATCTATGCACATTGTTTATCTCGTGAGGGCCCTTTAAAGTTCTGCAACATCAGGCAAAGTGCCACAGATCCATCAATCTGTCATAGCACACTGCAGTGCACCTGGCACAAAATCAGCATTCCTGTTCTATGCAAAGCACCAGTTACTGCACATAATGTGCTACTTGCATTGGTTGCCACACAGTGACTGTCGCTGTGCACCTTGTCTTGTCTGATGGTGGACCTTTTGCCAATGTCTTATGGTGCTACTACCACATGATGAGGGAATGTAGGAGACATGGCGACAGCAATACAGGATGGAAAACATTTTCACTAGAACACTTGAAGTGTGTGATGATGAAAGTGCCAAAGGCTACAAAATGCTAAGTGCATGCGTGTCTATCATGCCATTGAGACTGGAGGCATAAGCCATCAGTCAACTCCTGCACTAGCTTGGTTCACATGAAAATGGAAACAGAGAATATTTGTTCTTGTCTGCCTAATAGGTAACTAAGAAACCACTATGGACCTTTTGTAACAAGCTTCTACACAATAAACAACACAGCTAGTGATAATTTTTTGCTCTTATGTTGCAACAGGAATTTTCTTTTGCTTTTGCCTTTTGCTCGGAGCACAGAGAAACAGTTAATTGCACACACAGTCAATAAGCAATGAACAGGCATTGGTAACGGCAACTTACTTACCATATTTAAATAGTGCAGCTATGGTTTAGTATTTGCTGTTGCAGTGGTTAATGGTTACAAATAAAAGTGTTTGTAACAAATTTTACTGCTCCTTTAACTTTGTTGTAACAAGCTTAATTTGTATTGCTCCTAGCTGAAGCTTTAGTTCTTAAAGTTTCTCAACCAGCAACAAAACAATGCAATCTAACTGACAATATACAATTCAAGCTACATATTACATGGCTACACTTGTTGAACGGCACTGATACCAATGTAACACAGCATGTAAGGCTGTTGATTGAATTGGTTTATTTTTTATGCTTGGTAAGGAAAGAGTTACCAGCTCCAGTTAGAAATTGCACCAGATGCATTCTTTGCAACATGCCTTACTAAATTTAGCAAAAAGTTCCTTTTAAGCAACAGCAAACACAGGGAGCAGGTACTACGAACCAGTGAAAGCACGCATAGATTCATTAAGGTCTTTCACTGCACCTTATTGCAAACTGGACTATAGCACAGCCATTCCATAGGAATTCATGAGTGAAGTCTCAGGTCAGAGACCACGGCTTAACAAACACGACGGGTAGCAGCACTCATCAAGCCATGGTTACGACAAGGCTTTATGTTGCAGCTTTCCCACAAAAAAAAGGGGCACAACGAACTGAAAACAGAAAAAAGGTGGCTTCGTTGCTACACCATCTTATACAAATCATCCACAAATATGTGTGTTCTACAAAAATGGTGCTGTGGTAAGAGAACTGTAGTAGTACAAAGTCTGCCAAACATAAAAAGTATTGCACCACTACACTTTTGCAGAAGCATGGTAGCTTTTAAGACATTCTTTTGCTGCCGCCCTCTTGTCCAAGAGAAAATAAAAGATCACTGCACCACATGCCTCCCTTCATCATGCCTTCCCTTCACCACTGTTACCATCTTGTTAAACAGGCACAACACTCACCGCATCTGGTTCTGCCTGAAAGTTTCAAAAAGCAGGAAACAAAGGGTCATTGAAAAATGAGACAGTAAATGTAGTGTGCTGTTCAGAAATCTGCAATGGTGTACTGATTTGACAAACACAGAATGAATGCAGCAACCAAGAAGTAAAATGCACAAGCATCTAAGCATTCCATGCCACTTAAAGGTGCTGCTAGAAGGCAAGCTCGCATACCCAATAAAGGCAATGCTTAGAAGTGACAGTATGCCTATCCTTGGCTTAATAATGGCGCTTAAGTGAAGATTCTGTAGCAAAGGATGTTTCGAAACAAAAGATGGCATGCCAAGGAAAACAAGCAAAAAAAGGCTAATTCTTAAACAAAAAGTCTTGTAGTCGTGGCGTAGAGCCCAGTTAATACTAAATTTAATAAATACTGTGTATAACTTCAAAACGAATATGCAAAAATATTATAAAAAATGCAACTATACAACTATGACACAATGGCTATGAAATTTAACTAAAATAAAGTGGGGGAGGGTCCAAAATAACCTATTATGTCCTATCAGTTAATTGCTCTACTTAATTTTTAAACACCTGAGGACAGTACGTGCCACAAAGAAAAAAAATCTCAACATTTCATGAACGCCCATTTTTGTCCCTTTTCTTATTACTTTGCACTACAGAAGCTTTACTGCTGGCACATTGACATTGATAAAGAGCACATTGATGGTGCATTTTTCAGTCGCACAATTAGTCCCTGTAAATCCAGGAACATACACAAACCTCTCACTCCCCATTCTGTCTCTCTACTAAATATGCGACACAATTTGATGGAAGGTATGAAAAAAAAATGACACTATTGCAGCCACACTGAGCCAGGAAATGTTTTTGTCATTTTTCGCACATTGCAGCCTACACACACCCTTAACTGTCAAGTACTTGGTGGTTCCTGTGTGTTGTTGCACCAGGCACAATATTGCTGTATGAGTTGTTGCATAAATGTGGGGCATATAACCAAGGTTCTGCCACAGCACCAGCACCATGCCACCAACACATGACACAAGACAAAGGAAGCAGTATATTTGGCAGGGGTGAAAACAAGGAACAAACAGTTAGTTGCAACAGAGGCAGAATGCAGAAGAACGTGCAAAGCAGAAGTCTTGAAGTGAGGCTTATGCATCAAGTTCCATGTCATTATAGCAATCTATGTAGGAAGAGTCCAGTGTACCTCTACCCCAAGCTCTTTGAACTTGGATTTGAGCTTGAAGATTTTTGTGTCCTGCTCCGTGAGCATCACAAGAAGATCTTCTTGCTCTTTCCGCAGAGTCTGTAGCTCTTCCTCTGATGCCTCCTTCTCTTTCTGCAGGTCACAAATACACAAATTAATTAGGCATTGTGCACACACACCAACATACCATGGCAAAAGCTTGCACAAGTAAACATCTCTATAGACCTTTTCATTGGAATAAGATGACACCTCTCTCTGGATTGTTGCATGTGAGTACAAAGTACACATTCTGCTTCTGTCCCAATGCTTTTGAGCAGGTTCTCACATGGGCTCATAACAGTACAGAGGGCACTGTGTTGAATTAATTGATGGGTTTTAATGACGCAAGGGCATCTTTGGCCAAAGAGCGCCAAGTCTATGCGTTGAAGAAGCCCATGGAGCTCTTGTTGGAAGGGCCTATAGGCCCTTTGCCATCAAGTCAGCTTAAGCTAAAGTAAAGCTTTAGTGAAGTGCTGGCTGCTTATCGCATGAGACAGCTGCACAAGTGTTCCCCACATGTAACTGCCAAGCACAAGCTCGTCATTGCTGCATTTATTCAGTGAAACCTCCACCTAAAGGATGCTGGTGAGTTCCTTCACCTCTTTCAGTGTGGTACAGCTAGGTGCCTGTAGCGAGAAACCAGATACTAGAAGACGCCAAACTCTATTTACCCAAGTTCTGCCTCAAAAACAGGCTACATTGTTATGGTGAAATTAAGCAGGGTTGGGAAGCTGTAATGTAACTTTTTGAAATTTCGTGAACAGTCCAACTGCAAAAATGTGAAATTTGTGATGGTGCAGTACACGTCTGTTATAAAAAAAAATTATAAATTCAAACACATTTTGGTATAACAAACTCTTTAGGCTTGCAAAAGTATAACAAAGGGATGAGGCTGGCCTATAGGATGCCAAATAGATCTTGTTGGACACTAAATAAGGCTTTTCTTAAAAGAGATGAAGCTACTGCACACAACTGCAGCTGAGTGCAAGACGTCTAGTTACCCTCCCACTGCATCCATACTGCTCAAAAGCTCTGGAGAGGAAAACAAACTCTTATGTCCACCCTTCAGAGCTCTCTAGTAAAGATGTTCCATGACATCACATTAGAGAATTCAGAAACATTTATGCACCTTGTGGGTTTTTCTTTTCTGACAAACTGCAGAAGATTGGAATAGACGCATGAAAATAACCATCATCGGCCTGCTTCATGTCCACTGCAGGCTGACGACCTCTCTCAGCTGTCTCCAATTACCGCTGTCTTGACTCAGCCACCTCTATCTTATATATGGTTGCAATTTTCCTAATAATATCACATTCACATTACCTAATCCTACGCCCTCCTCAATTGCACTTCCTTTTTCTGGGCACTGATTCTCTCACTTTATTAGAGCAAAAGTTACCTGTTCTATATGCATTACATGACCTGCCCTTCCTTTTAATATGAACCAGTACAATATCTGTTACCCATGTTTACTCTCATCCATACTGCTGCCTTTGTCTCTAATTTTACACCTATTATTTTCTGCTAATGTTACACCTATTATTTTCTGTTCCACTGGTCACTGAATGGTCCTTAGCTTCCACTCAAGTTTCTTTAAATTCGGGGGTTTTATGTGCCAAAACCACAATATGATTATGAGGCATGACGTAGTGGGGGACTTGGGATTAATTTTGACCACCTGGGGTTCTTTAACATGTACCAAATGCACACTACATGAGCACTTTTGCATTTCGCTCACATTGAATAACGGCTGCAATGGTCAGGATTTGATCCCGCACCCTCAGGCTTAGCAGCAATGTCACCTTGGTGGGTTCAAGTTTGTTATCTTCTGAATTTCAGCCCCATATGTTAGCACAGGTAGAATCCACTGATTACATCATTTTCTTGTTAAACATATTGTCAGGCTACCTTCAGTGTTTGCCGTATGTGCTCCAACTCATTTTTATTGAGTGGTAGATTTCATGCAGAGTCCCCTGTCACAGTTTCACAAGGATGAGTACCAATCAAACTATTGTTGCCTTGTCAGGCTACTTAACACTGCCTTAGTCTTTTGCATATTAATACTGAAACTTACTCGTATACATTGCTAGTTCAAATCCACAACCTTTTGTTGAACGTCATCAGCTTTACTACTGAACAGGACAATATCAATTGCAAACAACAGGTTGTAGCGATATACCCCATGTTCTTTATACCTAATCCTTTCCAACCTGCCACCTTGAGTGGGGGACTTAGGAATGCTCAAGTATGCAGTAAACAGCAATGATAAATTGCGTAGTGCTCCTGCTTCACACCCTTTTTAACTTGAGAAGGATTACAGTTGCTATGAAACCTCTGTAGATATTAAAATATTGAAGTAATATGCCTGCTCTATATGTTTACTATGCAATGCTTCAATGATTTTGCAGTGTATGAAGGTTATATAGGGTTGTTGGTTATGTTCCAGAGACTATTTAATTATACTTGGCTCATGAGATGCATTTGATCCGTAGTTGAATTTCCAAAGCCAGCTTGTTCTTTGGGCTGATTGAAGTGTTAATCTGATTCTATTTGGAATCACTTTAATAGATACCTCGTACAGTACTAAAAGCAAACTATGGCCTTATATTTAATCTTTCAATGTCTTCTTTCTTATAGATTCATACCCTTTTCACATTCTTCTAAGCCTCTGTTACATTTGAAGAAATGAGGCATTATACCGGGTGTTTTAGTTCAACATTAGCAAAACATTTTTTAAATCGCCTGTGGCATGAAGCAAAATATATTTATTGAGCTGGAATACTCAGAAGAGACATACATTACTTACACTGGAAATCAATATGCATAATTGACAATGAACAAAATCTCACTAATTAGCTTTTCAACTAATTACTTTAGTGTACATACTGCAGTTCATGAACTGAAGCCAGTGATTTCACAAGGCACATCCACTTGGAACAAATTTTGAAACTAGCAGCAGTTTTCAGATAAGTGCAGTCAAACTTGCTGTAAAGATGCACTGCTGGTCCACTTACCCTTTTAACCTTTTTAACAAAATGCCTTTATGTGCACTAAAAGCTGATAAGTTACTGGAACACCAATGCATTTCCTTGCAAACTTTGGGAACGCATATCTCTAAAATGATGTTATTCTCTAAATTCATTCCAAGTGGATGCAACTTTAAAAGTCACTGGCTACAATTCATAAACTGCAATATGTGGTGTACGGTAATAGGGTTAAAAGTTAATTAGCAAAACTTGTAAATTAGCCAAATACTACCTTTCATTTCTTTTGCAAATAATGTATGCTTCTCAGAGTAATCTAGCTCAAGAAGTAAAATTGTGCTACATGTCATGGGTGATTTTTAAAAATTATTTTGGACTAGTCTATTTAAATTTTCTGTTTAAACATTTTGTTAAAAAGAACTGTTTAAGCTAAAACAAAACACTCCATATACTAAAGAAAGATTTCAATCTTTTCAAGCACAATATCCCCGCCATAGTTTATCAGGCTCACTGTTATTCCTGCTGCTTTTACCTTCACAAAGTCCTTCTAACAGCATTTCATAGTCACAAATGGGACTTCATTATCTTCTCAGCAATCACATCTAATTGTGGCTCCATGGCTGTTTTACGTACATTACAGTTCAGTCTAAGCTACATCCTCTGCTGCCATTATGCATGTCGTATCATCTAAATTGCTTATCTTTCCCTGTTTATTTTTGTGTACAACCTTGTTCCCCCCCAGTCAATGCTACATGCTGCTTACTTTCCACTTGTTGATCAGTTTTGACAGTTCAGACAATTCAACCTGATCTCAGGTGTTTGAGGCCTTGGGATAAAACCCTATATAATAACGTAATTTTGGCAGTTATTACCCACTGGTTGCAATATAAAATGAAGATTGTGTGGTACTAATTACCAAAAGCAAATTTTCTTTAAATGTACTGATCAGTGTTCAAATTAATTACTTAATTACCACATACAACTGCAGAACTGAAGTCGATCAATGCTCAAGGCCCATTTGCTCGAATAGGAAGCTTGAGACTACCAAAAAACTTTAAAGTATTTGTCTGCAAAATCGGCAATGAAATACCACACTGTTTTCCATTTACACCTTGCAGTGCTTGAGAAAGGCTGTGGGGAAATGACATGTGGGACACCAATGTATTTCACCACAAGGTTGGGGATGAATATCTTGCAAATGTTGCTAATCATGGCTGCTCAAAAACATGCCTTAATCATTGACTGGCTTCAATTCTGCAACTGCAACACATGCAATAAGTTGCTAATTAAAAAACGAATTCACAAAACATAGTTCAAATTCTCATTGGAAATTATATATATAGTTCAATTTCTGATATCTGCCAGTGCCATGAATTTTTGCCAACAGAAATTATAATTTTGTCTTGATATCTCATATTTCTAATACATGGAAACAATCAACACTGATTAAAACATCTGGTATAACTGTAGCACATGGAAGTAAAGTGTACTAATGGCTTCTGGTCATTATATATGATTTATGGTAGTACCGTTTCATAGCATGTTTGCACTCAAAAGTTGTTAGGTATCCCACAACAAAAAGTTACACCTTAGCT
This sequence comes from Dermacentor albipictus, assembly GCF_038994185.2. NCBI lineage: Eukaryota > Metazoa > Arthropoda > Arachnida > Ixodida > Ixodidae > Dermacentor > Dermacentor albipictus. The sequence continues at coordinate 76,951,483 of NC_091821.1, forward strand.
ACTTAGCACAAAGGTGAGGGTTACCGCTGAGCATTGTCAGTCCATCAAAATATTATAGGAATCATAAGCGCCACCAGATCAGTGAGCAGCAAGAGTTGTGCGGGCAATCCTGGCCATATAAGGTCCTACTCCAACACTAGCCTCTGGAGGAGACAAGCACACTGTAATGTCCTCATTTGTGTAAGTGACAACCAGTAACCTGCGGCTACAAATGCTCAATTGAGCAGGCTTATAAAAGGGAAGGCCCACCTTGAGAAGCTCACTAGCCTCGCGAAGTGAAGAGACCTCTGCTTCAAGAGCTGCAATTCGCTCCTTGGCAGAATCAAGCTCGGCCTTCAGCGATGGGTCAGCAACTGTTTCGGAAGATGGCGTATGGGCTGGCTCTGTGACAAATGCCTGGCTCATCTTTTGTGCCTTCAAGGTTTCCTGCAACGTTAAGTGGGAGGGGCACATCCAAGGTGAATATAAAGGAGGAGAGTGTTAACTGCGTACTTGAAACAAATGCTGCAAGCAGGTGAGACTGCAGAAGAAGAGTGATATCTAAGGAATAAGTCAGAGACCAAGAGTGCAGATACAGCTCTAGTTAAATGTACAGCATAAGGACTTTGAGATACACTTAGAGAATGCAAAGCAATAAAACTTACTGATAACATTTATACAAGGGCATGAGGCATGGTTGGTAATTGGACAGAAGAGTTGACTGTTGGGCTAGTTGGTCGTCCATATTTGAAGTAGTAGCTTAGCACAAATAAAACCACAGACACAAGGAAGACAGACAAGGACAAGCGCTACTCACAACTGTTTAATGGAAAGGAAGGATAGTGCATATATATATATCCTCTTGTCACGCATGCGCCTACCAAGCAGAAGTGAAGCCGGTACATGCACATCAAAGGCGGTCGCGCAAGAAATCAAATTCGGCATCCAGTAATGTGATAGAAGGCTCACTCACACATCTATCTCTATTCGTCTTGATAAAGAAGGCCTCAAGAGCGAGCCTGGAAGGAGCGGCAACGCGTCTCATTCAAAAGACGGGTCGTCTTTTGAATGAAAAGCCACTTGTTTGAGGAATGAACCTTTCAGCAGTGTCAATGATAAAAGCAGTAAACTATGAAACAGCATGATCTACACTAAAATTATCAGCAAAATCTTGTGATAAGTAGGTGGATTCCTTAAAACATTCACAGTTAGGTGAGGCCAGTTTCCAGCGAGGGAAGTGCGGAGGGAAGCCATCTTGGTTTACTAAGTTCAGTGTCACTGGGAAGTGATCATTTCCAAATGGATTTTTAATTACACCCCATTATAAATCAGGGAAGATAGAAGTGGAGCCAATCGACAGGTCTATTGACGAGTATTAATTATGATATGGATTATAATATGTTGATTCTTTCTTATTGAAGAGGCACACACCGGAGTTTAAAAGAAAATTTTCAATGAGTTGACCTCTCACATCACATCGCGAGTCTCCCCACATCGTATTATGAGCGTTAACATCTCCCACAAGTATGTAAGGCTCGGAAAGCTGATCCAAAGAATGAGGTTATAGGTTGATCCAAAGAATGAGGTATAGGCTGATCCAAAGAATGAAAGCTGATCCAAAGAATGAGGTTATAAAAGTTTTTTTTTTTTTAATGATGGTTCGGGGGGGTATATAAATGGAACATACAGTTACCAACTTATTAAAAAGAATGGCCCGAACTGACACTGCCTTAAAGGACGTCTGAAGGGGGACGTGTCAGCAAGCTACAGACTTGTCGGCTAGTATTGCTACACCACCAGAGGCGTTAGCCTCATCACGGTCTTTTCAGATGATGGTGTAATTTCGAAGAAAATTTGCATTCATAGGTTTCACATGTGTCTTTTGAACACACAGTAACTCTGGATTATGTTTGTTTAAGAGTTCTCCAATATCGTCAAGGTTATGAAGAAGTCCTCTAACATTCCATTGTAGTACTTGTGTCTTCATATGATAAATGTATTTTGTGCTATGTGTTTGAGATGAAGATTAGCTCACGGGCCCTTTCCAGGTGCCATGACGCGAGTTTTGTCTTTTTTGGAGCGATCATGAGAGCACTCCTTAGGCGCTGGCGGCGCCGTCTGGCTGGTTGTTGTGTCCATCGCCTCTTGCAAGGCGCTGGACACGCGCTCTTGTGAGCGCTGCATTTGATGTAAAGGCCTGGTAGACGAGACCTTTGAGGCCACTGGTTGATGGTCCCTTCTGTTGGGGCAGCGGAGCAGTGCCCGCTGCAGCCACCAAGGGGACGTACGGATGGCGTCACCGCCGGCCCACTGTGTGCGGGCCAGACAGCCGCCAGAGGCTGTAGTGGCACTGCCCCCCGACGCGTCACATTGGCAAAACTGACTATAGGCAGGTAGCACACCCGCTTGTGTGCTTCCTTGAATGAGACGTTTTCTTTTACTTTTATTGTCACAATTTCTTTTTCTTTTTTTCATTATGGGCATGACCGCGAGTACGCGGCGTGCTCCCCATCACAGTTTACACAGTGGAGAGAGTTTTCACATGATGGAGAGGAGTGATCGTGAGCACTGCATTTAGCACAAGTTTGGCGGCCTCGGCAGTTCTGTGAACTGTGGCTAAATCGCTGGCATTTAAAACATCTCTTGGGGTTTGGGACGTATGATCTGACCTGGAGCTTCACATATCCTGTCTCAGTATTCTCAGGGAGCACACTTGAACCAAAGGTAAGTATTAAAAGCTTTGCTTTAATCTCTTTTCCATTGCGCCTTAGCAGAATTCTCTTAACATTGATTACTTAATAAAGGGAAAAATGAGACATCCACCTAAACGTAGCTAAGTGCTACAAAGGAAACTCGTATGAGTTCCTCGAAAGAAAAGCTTCGCAGTTGAAGAAAAATTCGTCCTGGTCTGGGACTCAAACCCGGGACCACTGCCTTTCTGTGGCAGCCGCTCTACCATCTGAGCTAACCAGGCGGCTAGCAGATGGCAGGCGAAGTCAAATTTATCAACAACTCAGAAGCAAAAACACTTAAAGCACTTGTAGCATTTGTAGCACTTAGCTACGTTTGGGTTGGTGTCTCATTTTCCCTTTATTGATTACTTCTCACCACCTTACGGGTTTCCGCAGAACTATTACATCAACATTGATTACGTTTTGATCACTCCAGCCTTCTAATAATTCAGCTTCTGTCAGCTCCATTAGGTCATCATCAGAGACAACACCACGGCTGGTGTTCATAGTTCGGCGCGGGGATATTGTCACTGGGATTTCCTTGAATGTAACTAGTTTCGGAAGCCTTTCATGCTGTTTCGCATTGCGGAGTTCTAAAAGGAGATCTCCACTAGCCATCTTTGATGCCTTGTAGCCTGCGCCAAGTGCTTCGGTGAGACATTTTGACATTAGGAAAGGTGAAATCATTCTCATAGTTTTTTCAGGTTTGTCAGAATGGATGACGTGGAATTGGGAGAAGCTTTGTAATCTGTTGCCAAAAACTTTGAAAATGTCGTCAGTGCGCCCTCGTCTCTGAGGGTGGTCAGGAAGAGGGGTGAAAGAGCTAGCAATTAGTATCATGGAGTTATGGGCAGTGGTGCCAGCCGTCCGCCATGGAGCCCAACAAGGGGATGCTATGAGGTTAGGAAGATACCTAGATGTCAGCTATACAACACCGCTATAACCTCATATATGTACCCGAGAATGGGTAGATGTACACGGTTAACCCTTGCTGCCTGGAAAGCGAGAAGGAAAATGAAGCGAGTAGGAGACAGGAAAGGTTGAAAGTGAGAGAGTAAGATGAAGATTAGAGATGGGGACAGGAAAAGGCAACTACCGATTTCCCCCAGGTGGGTCAGTCCGGGCGCGCCGTCTACGTGAAGCCGAGACCAAAGAGGTGTGTTGCCTCCGCTGAGGGGCCTTTAAGGTCCAAACACTCGGCATCGGCTCAACCCCCCGGATCCCCTTTCCCCAGCAACGGCTAAGCCACGCACGGTTAGACGCGGGAAGGTTCGACCCCCATGTGCTCGGGTACGTGGTGTCGCAACACACCAAACGCTTGCCGATGCAGACGCCCCTGCGGGGAATAGCTACATAGTATGTGGGGTTGAGGGGGCAAGTGGTGACATCAGCACAGTCATACCTATATTTAATGAAACCATATTTTATGAAATTTTTGGTTTAATGAAGTGTTTTTGATACACATATTCAAATCTTAATCCATTGAAAAACCCAAAGCAATGAAGTTAACTTTAGTCTTGCCCAATTTTAAGAAGATTTTTTCTGAAATATGGTTAAAATGTGAAAAGAATATCGCTATACAGGGTTTCAGTTCAGGTCACAGATGATCTTTTAAAAAGGATTTGCTGCTACCATGATGGACACTTGACATGCTCAATGAGCTCACTGTCTACAGTAAGTACACCTGTGAGCAAAAAGTATACAGACCAGGAATTGTGCGATAAAACATATTTTCTCCCCTCTCTTTGAATACAACTTGCAATTAAAGATTGCAGTCCAAACTTGGCATTAGAAATTTAAAAGTGCACTCTTCAGTTTCCGTTTATACATGTTAATTACAAAGAAATTCTGTTTTATTGGCGACCCTGTGGTCTGTATACTTTTGCTCACGGGTGTACATACATTCTTTTTTTTTTTTTTCAGAAGTTGGAAATATCAAAATAAGATAAGTGGGCATTTGCCTGGCAAATTTGTTTCAAGCACATAGCAATGGCTGAGAAGTCGGAGACCAAGAGTAGAAATAAGACTCCATACTCAGTTTCGGACATCAGGTGCAACATTGTGGAGGCTAGAGAGACTTATTGGAGTGGCTGCATTCGCACTTAGAAATATTTCGATGTTTCTTGACCGCAATTGTGCCTAACTGTTCTAAAAAATTTTTATTCCTTCGAAATAAACTGTGGTATACGGCTGCTAATGCACTGTTTTAGATCCTTTTGCTTTCTGTTGTTTTCCTTATTGGGTTTTTTATTTGCAGGCCATCACGACAGCCTCACATGCATGCTCATGCGAGAAAATGCCATTGGCATACTGCGAAGTGTGGACAGAATGCACAGTGAAGCATTGACAGAACGCATGGAGCTATACATTCTTGTGACCGAACCTCTTGTATAGCTTCCACAGCGCTGCACCTAATGTTCAAAACGGAGTATAGGTAAAACATACAGCAGAAACACTTAAACACTTGTGCAATATTTGCATGAGTTTTGTTTTAAGTGCCTTCAATTTAATCAACTAATTCTAGAGTCCCATGACTTGCTAAATCGAGGCTCAACTGTAGCATGGAACACATTAAGCGTGGAAAGCCAAGGTAGCAACTACACAACACCAGCACACAATTGCTACTAAGCTGCCCCTGGCATCTTGTGGTGTTCACTACGTTTCTAAATGTGTGTTTAAAAGCTTAAAAAAAAGAAACGCCCAGTTAGAATGTATGACCCATTTCACCATTTTTTAAATTTTCAGATTCTGTAATGCAACACCCTTTAAAGCTTGTAAGCACCATTGAGTTTCCTAACAAAATCGCTAGAAAGAACTCTGGCACTAGTGTCTATAGGAGCTCCAAGCATGGCAGTTCAGCCTTCATAGGAATGATGGCTATTTGCATATTCTGCCTAAACTTTTTCTTTATACTAGCTTCAAACAGCTTTGTGACTTTGCAAGCAGACTCATCATCATCATTATCAGCCTATTTTATGTCCAGTGCAGGACGAAAACCTCTTCCTGCTATCTCCAATTACCGCTGTCCTGCGACAACCAATTCCAACTAGCGCCCGCGAATTTCCTAATTTCATCGCCCCACCTAGTCTTCTGCCGTCCTCGACTGTGCTTCGCTTCTCTTGGCACCCATTCTGTAATCCTAATAGTCCACCGGTTATCTAACCTACACATTACATGACCTGTCCAGCTCTATTTTTCTCTCTTAATGTCAATTAGAATATCGACTAGACCTGTATGCAGTAAATACACATGTGCACGGAGTCTTACAGCCTTCTCTATTTAGAAAAGCATAGATTGCTTTGAAATTTAAGCAATTGAAGGCAGATAAAGTGTAGTAAACAAAGCCACAAAAACATCTGAAGCCACAAACATGAAGATCAGTTGGATCCATGTACTAACCATAATTCCCATGGTAGCTGAACAATCACAGTGCCAGAGTTCCCTCTGGAGAGTTTTTCAGCTTCTATCCAATCTCAATTTAACAACCAGGGATATAAAAGCCTCACCAGTTCTTGCAATATCTGCTCATGCTGTTTCCGAAGGTCCTCCAGCTCTCTCTTGGTCTGATCCAGCTCAGGACTGGGACTCTTGCTGTCCCCCTGGCCACCACCAGCTGCCACTGTGAAAGATGCTTCAAGAATAAGGCCTACACTCGAGCTGCTTGGTCAGCTTGTTCACATCATTAACTTTCACAGCCATTTTAGCAACTTGTTTGATCTGCAACAGTGCCTTAAAGTTAAATACATATACATTACCATTATCACAACAGTGTGATCTCGAGAACACAGTCAAATGCTGTAACACTGGTACCAACATCTAGTGAAACTGTGTTAAATTGAAAGCTGTTGCAAACTGTACTGCTTTGCACAACTCTTCTTGGTTTAACACTGACAAAACTAGTGCTAAGGTTAATATGTAGCCGTAAGGGCACACAAATACAGGCACATATTCATCTGCAGGGTTCTACACACTTTGTTTCAAAGAGGCTTCCTCCGATGTCGCCACAACCCCAGCCTCCCTGCTACCTCTAGGCATGACATACAAGTGTTACATGCACATTGAGCAAAAAGTTTCAATGCCATTTTGACAACAGGAAACAACATTACACAGATACATGATGGATACACACACACTGAATGCTAAACTGCTTCCCTAAGCAAAAGTTGCAGGACACGGGTGCTGTGAAAAAAAAAAAAAATGCACTACTACTTTTAGGCACTACGATGTAGAATGCATACTGCATACTGACATGTCCTATGCGACATCAAGAATGAACTTGCTTACCCTTTGCTCACATGAAAGGCAAACTTTCCCAAATATGCCTTGAATACTCAGATAAAGGTAATATAGACATTATTGGTAACGACTGTAGCAGCACAACCCATAAAAGTTGAGCAGAACATCTTGCAGGCCTAGTTGGTTGATTATTAAGGTCTGATGCTCATTGTGCGAGACGTGAAACAGACAACATAAAGAGAAGGAATATGAAGAAAGCTTGAATGTGAAACTTTAAATAAAGACCAAGGTTAGCATCACTTACTTGCCGTTAGCCATACCAGCAATCATCACTTCAGTGATCATGGATGAAATTAATGTTTTCACAGATGTTTTAGTAAATGGCCATTGGCTATGTTACGCTGAACATGCCTGTTCTCATCAGGTCACCAAGACTAAGCAGCACTGCGCTTGGTCAGTACTTGTGAGGAAGACCACCCAAGAATAGTGTGGATCTGATGGCTCCACTTCTGCTGCAGAATTATTTGGTTACCTCTCTTAAGCGAGACAATTATTGCACCCACAGCAGGACATGACTCCTCCCCTAACCCTTAATGAACATGTTTCTGCTACGTGCATAAACATATTTTTTCTAATAAGTGGTTCATCTGTGACATTCTTTTGTGTGGAACACTACACAATTTTATTTAAAAATGTTTATTAAAAGATAATGGTAAACCGGCGCTTAATCAGCTTCCTAGAAGGTAACAACAAATTAGACCCCCTTCAATGTGGTTTCCAAGAGGGAAGGTCGACAATAGACCACCTTGTCTGCATTGAGGCAAACATTAAAGATGCATTCATTCATAAGCAGTTTTTACCTTCAGTATTTCTAGACCTAGAGAAAGCATACGACACGACATGGCGATTCGGGATCCTCCGCGATCTTTCCGCGATGGGCGTCTGTGAGAACATGTTAAACACAATTGAAAGCTATCCGTCTAACCGGAGTTTTCACATAAGAGTTGGTAATGCTTTATCTAAATCAATCACCCAAGAAACTGGTGTTCCGCAAGGGGGCGTACTTAGTTGCACACTATTTATTGTAAAAATGAACAGCCTGCATACAGTCGTTCCACATGCAATGTTTTATTCCGTTTGTGTTGATGATGTACAAGTAAGTTTCAAATCGTGCAATATTGCTATCTGCGAACGATAAGTGCAGCTTGGGATAATCAAATTGTCTAAATGGGCGGATGAGAACGGCATCAAAATAAACAAACAAAAAACTACCTGCGCACTCTTCTCAAACAAGGGAGGAGTAGCACAACTGCCTAGTATTACAGTCAAGAGAGACCAACTCTCTGTGAGCAACCAACATAAATTCCTGGGAATCACTTTAGACTCATCATCATCATCATCATCATCATCAGCCTGGTTACGCCCACTGCAGGGCAAAGGCCTCTCCCATATTTCTCCAACAACCCTCTCAAAGCTCATGTTTATTCCCCATATTCAAAATCTGAAAATAAAATGTCTGAAAACAATGAACCTTCTCAAGCTTCTGTCATGCACTACATGGGGTAGTGATCGAAAGTGCCTTCTGAACTTATATAACAGTCTTGTCTACTCCTGCCTTGATTACGGAGCAATAATTTATAACTCTGCAACACCAAGTGCATTAAAAATCCTAGACCCCGTCCACCATCTGGGTATCTGTCTTGTGACCAGTGCTTTCAGGACAAGTCCAATGCAGAGCCTACACATAAAGTCAAATCAGTGGTAATTTCATCTGCAGCGGTCATATAGCAGTTTTACATATTTTCTGAGAGTACAAGCGAACATTGAACATCCTTGTTATTCAACCATAAACGATATCGCCGCTGCTACACTCTTCCATAACCGACTTGCAGTGAGCAAGCTGTTTGCTTTGCGTGTGGGTGTTCCACTTCTTGAACATTGTCCTATGACTCAAGCGAAACTGTTACCGCCATGGCAGTGGCAGCTCATAGACTGTGATATGTCGTTTGTAGATGTCACGAAACATGCACCAGAGGCGCATATTAAAATGCATTTTTTAGAACTCCAGTATAAGTACACTTGCACTGAGTTTTACACGAATGCTTCCAAGTCAGATGCAGGGGTTTCCTACGCAGCCATCCCATCTTTTTGAGAATCTGGTGCACAGCACACAGAATCTAGTATATCTACGGCAGAAACCCATGCACTATTGTCGACAGTGAAGCATATAATGAAATCAAAACTTTGAAAAACAGTCATATTTACAGACTCTCTAAGCATCGCAAAAGCCCTGAAGTCATTCTGTAAACACAAAAACCCTGTACTTATTGAGCTCTACTCCGTTCTGTGCAGAGCGTACATACAGTATCTAACCAGCATATCATTATATGCCGGGTACCTAGCCATTGAGGCGTTGAGGGAAATGTTCTAGCAGACCAAATGGCCAGATCAATTACATCGCAAGCTACTCTTACTGGTGTGGTCCCTGCTACTGATCTGAAGCCTTTCTTACAAAAGAAACTGCGGAACCACTGGCAACGCCTGTGGGACGCAGAAACAAATAATAAGCTGCACGTGATAAACCCACAGTTAGGTTTTTGGTCCTCCGTAACAAAATCATGGCCAACAGATGTCCTATTTTGTCAACTAAGAATAGGACACACATTTGGGACCCATAATTTTCTACTCTCTGGAAATGCACCTCCAACCTGTGGTAGATGCGGGGAGAGGCTGACCATGCAGTCCTACTGGGGTGTCGGGAAGCCAAAGCTTGGAGAAAAACATTTTCCTCTGGCATACCGCTAATGTACCCCACTTCACCCGGCTATGTTTCTTGGCAAATAACTGCTTCTTAACGCCAAAGCAGTCCTCGGTTTCTTCAATGATGTTGTCCTACATGTTATCAGTCCCATACATTCATAGAGCTTCCTGTCTTCAGAGGATGCGGCTGCGATAGCAGTATTGTATAGCACATGCCTCCACGCCCTTGTGTCTCAAGGGCTCTGGTGAGACCATAGTGCTGTGGCCAATCTTTGCATCTGACATGTTTTATATATCGTATCATTTTTCGCAGTGTACTTTAAGGCTCATAGTACACGTCATTAGTCATCACCACAATCTTATTACACATATATTTTACGCACTTTAGAGCCATGTCACTTCAACTTCATAAAATCCATCACTCCACTGTGAAATCACTAAAACTGGCATGGCACTCTTTGGCCATACCTGGCCCTTGCGCCAATAAAAACCACACATTCATTCAAGTGATTCATCTGTGGCATTCTTTTGTGTGGAACACTACACCATTTTATTTTTGCTCATTCCTTCACACTAACCTAAAGGTAATTATGTACTTAGTTTGTCTTTGGTTCCTATTTATCAACTGGGCCCTCAAGAACTGCTCCTAAGCTTTATATTAACACATGTTTTGGGAGTTCACAAATATATATATGTTAACCCTAGTTACTCAATCAACCAGTCTGAGGACCACCAATGCTGTCAAAGTACACAATCAGAACAGTAACAGAAAAGCAAAATTTAAAAAGCCGGCACTTCGCTAAACACTCAATAATGCCACTGCACTATTAAACGAGTGAACACAGCTAGCTCAAACTCCTAGACAACACAGAAGTTTGAATGATCAGAAGACTGAACTACTGCAAGCTGAAATAAATATGATTCAAAATAAAATGTTAATTGAACAGTTACATAATTACATGAAATTATACCTTAATCGAACGGCCACTGCTAGTTGCCAAAGCAGTCAGCTAGAGGAGGGAGAGAGAGACAGAGCAACCACACTTTGTGCATCCAGGATATCAGAGTTGTGAATGCATAACTGGGTCAGTGGCACCATCTTGTAGCTGCGCCCCTTAACACATACAGCAACCTTGCTATCAGATTTTGACAACTCATGAACTAGTGTTTGCTGTTTCTTTATGTGCATAAAAGTGGTTTTACAAATTTGTGCAACTTTTACCTCCAATGTCTTTTGAATAATATTTTTAGTCTATATTTGTCCGAGTAGTAGTACTTTCTATATTCTGTTGTATAACTTGTTCAATTTTGTTCACTATGTTCATTTTTTGCCCCTCCTGCTTGGTCTTCGGACTGCAGTAGGGTACTAAATAAAAAAAAAATGTGGGCTTATTCGGACTACTCATTCTACATGAATGTCCTCTCTTCAGCTGATTTTTAGCAGTTTACTCTGCCTTAGTAAACCTAAGTGTGTGAATTAGCCGAAAGCTTTGGTCTAACTAAACGGTTTCAAAATTAAAAACATCAAGCCAGCCAAAGTTTTACAATGGTATAAGTTAAGTGAAATTTGTAATTACAGTCAGCCATAGCTGACTGCAAGCCTAATACATATGTATTACCTATCAGTACCTATCAAGCCTAATACATATGTGATGTTCACTCTTTAGTCTACTAATCAGCACCAAGTAGGTGCTCGCCCTTCATCACGGATAAATAACATCACTTTCTGTGCCTCTGCATGCCCTAACCTCTTTGTGCTTTGAGGAGAGCATTTTGGTCCTTCAGCTGTTGCACTGTTTCCACCATTTCCTTGAGCTCGCGAGTACTCTCCTGATGCTCCCGCCGCAGTGTCTCCAGCTCGGAGGTCATGGACTTGATTCTTTCATCCTGGAAACAACATACCATAGTGAATGACGTATGAAACACAGCATGCAACTGGTACGAACTAGATTGATGAGAGAGAAAAAAAAAGGAAACAAATGTAAGAGTCAAATTTCATGCCCAGTCATTTGATTGAAGTTTCAACCCAGCAGGTATGTCAGAGTCGGATTCAAAAAAGAGGAAACTGACGTTGAAACACACCTGGATCCCTTCTAGTAGCAGTTGAAATATATACTTTCAGACTGATGCCCGGCAGACTAATACTAAAGCACCGTCTATGCTACGATATGAATTCAAATAAATTTTGGGCATGCATTGCTTTATTATTCTGCATCAAGAATATGAAGGGAGCTATTGTCCGAAGCACACCTGCAGTAGTGAACAAGCTTCAGATGTAGTTTTGCCACTTCCAAGTGCGGTGAGAATAGTATACAACACCAACCAACGAAATAACTACTGTGAGGCGTGCTTGCCTTCTTTACATTCAAGAAAGTACAGAGCCACTCTCTGAACAAAGCTGATGCAATCTTAGCTCATGATCAGGGAAAAAATTCCGACAGAACCCCTCTCATGAAGAGTGGTTATGTTAATGAAGTTAGCACTGAAGCCATATAGCAACGTACCATACGTTCACCACTAAAACAAGTCATGTATGATGAGTGTGTGTAGCCGGGCTTCCTTATTGCACTTCTCTAGACATGCTGCACCATCTGGCAATGACACCACAAAGCATTAGCGTAGCTAGGGTGTGGTTTGGGGGCTAGAACCCCCCGCCCACTAACACCCTCCCCTTTCCCGCGGAACAGAAAATTTCAGGAGGTATGCTCCAAAAGGGCAACATGGATGATAGGGAAAGCTTGAATCTGAAAGCAAGGCAAGGGCTAGTGATGGCCCGAAGGGGGTGCTGTCATGAGGGCGATCCCCTCTCCTATGCACATGCATTGCAGCCCCACTCATGGCGTACCTCTACTTCATTACGGATCATGTTAACCATAACTACTGAGGGGGGGTCAGCGCTAAAAATTCCACACACAGATAAAGACGGGACAAGCACGTGCATAAAACTTGGAGGAATCGTTGCTTCCCATGAGGCCTTTGTGTCGTTGAAGAGCTTCTCATTTCTGGTACTTGATCGAATGGTTGGCCACGCTGCACGGAAGAAAAGTGCAGGAACAAAAGCCCACAAAGAATTGCCATTTATTCATCAGGTGACTGCGTTGATGTTGCGGCTACCATCGCCAAGCCTATACACCTGATGGCGCTAGTCAAATCTCTTCTTCCACCGCGGGGCTTATGAGTACTGTACACTACATGGCTCCCCCCGTAGTGATGAAGGCATATGTGGAAAATCTTTAATGGCTTGGACAGGGATGGGATGGGTTGGATGCCATACTCATCTACTCTGTGTCCCAGGAAATTGAGAGAAGCAATGCCAAACTCACTCTTCGAGATGTTTACAACCAGGCCATATTGACGGAGGTGTTGAAACACCTTACATAGGTCAGATTCGTGTTCCACAGCAGAGCGACTGAATACAAGAATGTCATCTAACCAGACGAAGCAACAAGTCAGGCCATGGCGTACTTGATCGACAAACCACTGAAATGTTTGAGCGGCATTACAGAGGCTCAATGCCATACGTACGTATTCAAACATGCTAAAAGGGGTAATGATTGCGGTTTTAGGAATGTCGGAAGGCTCGACAGGAATCTGGTGGTAGGCTTTTACTAGATCCACCTTGCTAAATATGCAGCAACCATGAAGCGATGTGGTGAAATCGTGGATGTGGGGTACAGGGTACCTATTGGGAATCATCACTTTGTTTAAGGCACGGTAATTGCCACATGACCGCCAATCAGCCATCTTCTTGGACACCACATGTAAAGCAGATGACCAAGGGCTAGCGGATGGACGAACGAAGCCCAACACGAGCATGTGTTCAAATTCTTGCTTTGCAATTTTCAGACGGTCTGGTGCTAAGCAGCGAGGTCGGGCATATACTGGTGGTCCTTTAGTCAAAATGTGGTGTGTGACATTGTGCACTATAGGACGATGTGGCGAGGGTGGTTCGAACAGCTCTGGGAATTCCAGCAGGATGGTGGGCCCCAATTTTGGTACCTGGGTGTGTGTGCTTGTACGAGATGCAAAGGTGGTGCAGACGTGGTGATACCTTGTACAGACAGGTTTGTTAAGGAGTCAAGAAGGCGGCAGTGGTGAAGGTAGAAGAGAAGGTTAAATTTTCACATAAATTCAGCGCCGATAATTGGCCCACGGATGTCAGCGACAGTGAATAGCCATGGAAAAGTACGTCGCAGACCAAGGTCAAGAGTGACAGATTCCTGGCCATAGGTTTTAATGTTGGAACCATTGACGGCAGTGAGAAAAGATGTGTCATGGCGATGTCTTCTGCGGTCTTGAAAAGTAGGGGGAATGACACAAATTTCCACACCAGTGTCTACAAGATAGCAAACTTTCTTGACACAGTCGGTGACATAGAAGAGACTTTCGGACTTTGCAACGCACCTGCTACGTTCGAAAGAATGATGGATAATGTTCTGCGTGGCCTTAAATGGAAAATCTGTCATTGCTATCTTGACGACATTGTGGTGTTCGCCCCTGATTTCGCAACACACCTGCTCCGCCTCCAGCACGTACTGTTAGATACGGGACCTTTTCGTGAGCCTCCTTCGAGTTCGCCAGACCACAACGAATCGCGTCACATCTAATTAAGGAGCGCAGAAGCACATCTACCACGTTCCCGAAGTGCGGCACGTTCAAACAAGTTGGCGTCCCCCACCTCATGCGCCGCATGTGGAGCTGTTGTCCCACTGCTTGACTCTTCCCGAAAGTGTAGCGGGAGCCTGGCACTGTTCCAGGTAACGTGGGTCCCGAGCAAAGCTGCTCTGCGGCTCTGAAAGGTCGCTCGAGAACAAACCGCCTGCCCCCGCTGTGCGCTTGCAAGCCGTGAGGAAAGACGGCTGTAATGCACCGTGAAGCCCTGGCAGCAGCCCCCTCCCCCCCCCCCCATCTGCCTTTGTGACGGCAGTTGCAGACCAGGAAGGCAATAGCGCAAAGAAGTGCGCCCTCGGACAGGTGGAGACAATGGAGTGACCCTCTGCGCCGGGTGTGGCTTACATTCGCACGGGCGCCTACAGTTGGCCGAAAATGATGCCACCTGAGCCGGCTCACCAATTGGCCGAACGTGACGTGACTTCGAGACATCGAAGGGGTTAAAAGCCAGAGACCGGGAGCAGCAAGAGAGCATTCCTTCATTCATCTTTTTCGAGCTTCTTGCCACGGACCGCAGCGTCCAAGTTGCTGCCGGCCCGTAATGACTTTATGACTGTTCATTTCTTTGTACTCTCACTGTAAATAATGTAAATAAACCTCCAGTTTTCATCTCTAAGTCCTCCTCAACCTCGGCCAACTCCCGCAGCCAACGGCAAGGTCCAAAATCTGGGGCACAGCAATTGGGATTGTCCTCTAGATCCAACAGTACTCACTTGCTTGACCAATACCGGGTTGCAAATTAACCTGAAGAAGTGTCGATTTGCTGTTCGTCAGCTCACAATTTTAGGCCATGTCATGTCAAAGGAGAGCATTCGCCCGGATCCCGAGAAGCTACGTTACTGCATTCCAAAAACTTACCATCACCCGCCGTGGTTGCTCAGTGGCCATGGTGTTGGGCTGCTGAGCACGAGGTTGCGGGTTCGAATCCTGGCCACAGCGGCCGCATTTCAATGAGGGCGAAATGCGAGAACACCCGTGTACTTAGATTTAGGTGCATGTTAAAAAAACCCCAGGTGGTCAAAATTTTCGGAGTCCTCCACTATGGCGTGCCTCATAATCAGAAATTGGTTTTGGCACGTAAAACCCCATAATTAAACTAATTATTCAGACCTACTACTATGAAAGAGCTACGCAGTTTCATCGGCCTCTGCTCTCACTTCCGGCGATTCATTCGAAACATTGCGTCAATTATATCGCCTCTCACGCAGCTCCTTGGTGGCGCTAGAGTTCTCTCATCATGGTCTCCAGAGTGTGACAACGCGTTCACAACCTTGCGCTGTCTTCTCACGACGCCACCCATTCTTCGCCATTTTGACCCTCAAGCGTCAACCGAAATCTATACCAATGCAAGCGGTGTAGCCCTTGGCGCTGTGTTGGCACAGCGTAAACCTGGCCACACAGAATATGTCGTCGCATGTGCGAGTCGCACGTTAACCAAGGCAGAGACCAATTACAGCATTACAGAAAAGGAGTGTTTGGCCACTGTGTGGGCACTTGGCAAGTTTCGCCCATATTTATACGGCCGATCTTTTGACGTAGTGACCGACCACCATGCACTATGTTGGCTGTTGACGCTCAAAGGCCTATCGGGCCGCCTTGCCCGCTGGGCATTGCGAATCCAAGAATATGACATCGCATGGTTTACCGTTCTGGACGAAAGCACTCCGACACTGACGCGCTATCCCGATCACCGCTTCCCCCAAAGGCCAGTCACGACTCCTTCAGCAAGTGCACATTATCCTCTCTGGACGTTGACACTATCGCTGCTGCACAGCATAATGATCCCCGGACTGCATCTCTGCTCGACGGTCTCTCGTACATGTCAAAAGTTCTAGCGTCACGTACGCTTCAGTGCCAAGTTCCTCATTTTGCGATTCGAGACCAGCTACTGTATCGATGCAACTATGCCCCAGAGGGATGCACCTGGTTACTCGTCATTCCGAGAATCTTGTGCTCAGAGCTCTGCTTCTCATTCCACGTCAACCCTCAGTGTGGCCACGCGGGAGTCTTCGAGACCTACGAAAGACTTCGACACTGCTATTACTGGCAAGGAATGTACAATTTCGTTAGAAACTTCGTCCGCTCTAGTCATGAGTGCCAACGCCGCAAAGCACTACCGCACAACTCCGCCGGTGAGCTCCAGCCTTTACAATGCCCATCCCGACCCTTTGATTGCGTGGGCATAGATCTCTACGGGCCACTTCCGTTGACTCCTACCAGCAACAGGTGGATGATCGTTGCACCATCCCGACCCTTTGATCGCGTGGGCATAGATCTCTACGGGCCACTTCCATTGACTCCTACCGGCGACAGGTGGATGATCGTTGCGGTAGACCACTTAACCCGTTATGCGGAGACTGCTGCTCTACCAAATGCTACAGCGCAGGAGGTTGCCAATTTCATACTTCGCCATTTTCTCCTTCGTCATGGAGGTCCACGTGAACATTTAAGCGACAGAGGCCGTGCCTTCTTATCTGAAGTCATCGAACAACTGCTTGCTGAATGCGCTATTCTTCATCGTAAATGCACTGCCTATCACCTGCAGACTAACGGTACCACGAAACGCTTTAATCAAACCCTTGGTGACATGCTCACCATGTATGTCTCACCTGATCACTCTAATTGGGACCTAGTTCTTCCGTTTCTCACCTACGCCTACAACACCGCGGCTCAGGCCACTACCGGATTCTCACCCTTTTACCTTCCTTACGGCCGTCATCCTTCGCACACAATTGACGCCATTCTGCCCTACCGGCTGGACCCACCGAAATCCTACCGACCTCAGAAGCTGCCAGACACACTGAAGAATGTCGCTAGCTGGCCCGGCGATTCACTTCGGACGACCAGAACCATCAAAAAGCTGTTCTCGACGCCCAGAACTCGACACCGACTTTCCTCCTGCGCACTCTCGTCTGGTTGTTAGTGCCACACCGCACGCATGGGCTCGCTTCAAAACTCCTTCCGAAGTACGACGGGCCATACCGTGTTCTCAAGAGAGCATCACCTGTTAATTACCTGGTTGAGCCGCTAACACCACCGTCCGACATGCAACGTCGTAACCACGAAGTTGTTCACGTTCAGCGGCTCAAGCCCTATCACCATTCTACCATCCTTCCAAAAAACTAAGTTGCCAGGATGGCTCCTTTATTTCCGCAGGGCCATTGTAAGGAAGATAACGAACGTTCGTACACAGTCAGCAGCTTCGGCAGTATCAAGCGCGCAGCAGAGGCTCGAGCTAGAGGACTGTGCTCGGTGCATCCTAGAACCGGCGGTCGCTACGAACTTCAATATATATATATATAGATATATATATATATATATATATATCGAGAGAGAGAGAGAGAAAGAGAGAGAGGTGAAGGAGGGGGTGGACTGGTAATTGAGGAGTGTCCGAAGTTGGTTCAATGTTTGATTTCGAACCCTGTTCCCTCAGCACCCATTCAACCACTGATTACCGATTGACCCAGGTAGGCGGGAAAAGGGTTAGATACAAATGTACATAAATGCATAAATAGATAGCCCCCCAAAAGTGCATGAAGTATCCTAAGAATGCTAATGCAAAAAAATTAAATTCTGGGTTTATACATGCCAAAACCTCAATTTGATCATGAGGCATGGTGTAGTGGGTCCAGCTGCTTGCAATGACACTGCATAATGACATTGCCAAGGAGTGAGAAAGTGATTTTTCAGTGCCTTTGACAAAAGAATGTAAATTCCCTGTTGCATGCAGTGCAATCATATTTGGCTTGCATGTTCGCACGAGCTTCACTAACAGATCAGCAATGTTTTTTTACTATGTTCAAAGATGTTCCAGGGCCCCTTTAAAAGACAAGATTAGTGACCTGTGCTTCTCCCATGACAAGCCACTTGCTGGACCGAGTATTAAGCTCATAGACACTGATTGCCACTACATGGTCGACAGTCAGCGCTGACTGACTGGATGTTTTTTCACATACTGTATCAAAAATAAAATGGAACAGTGGAGGGAAAAGAGAAAAAGGTGTGGCTGTAAGCACCATTACTGCCTCGCTGTTTTGTGGGCGCCCAAACTGTAGTGTGGTCACACATGAGAAACCGAGTATATTAAGTGAACAAGGATTAGGGCGGGTGGTGGAAGGAGTGAGATTAAATCATAAAGAAAGGTGCCAGCAAAGGAGATGGGAGAGAAAGTTCAGCATGGGCCGTATGGCCCTACTGGAAGGTGGACTTCATATGCAGTCACACACTGTAATTTAAGATAGGAGGCACTAGGCAAAATTTGCAACATTGATCAGGAGAAATCTGCAGCGTGACGACCCTCAGCAGCTTGCACACCTCCAGATGACGTGAAACACAGGGTTTCATTGAGCTAGAATGTGCAAGCAAATAAAAGTGCTGCTGCCTTGCAATTCATTTGCTTACAGCAGTGCACTGCAATTACGCAGTCACAAACTGATTGCACATGTTTAATTGCACATTACAGCCATTTGGCACCCTTGAATTCACCAACACACATGACGCTGTTCAAAATTACTGGCCTTTCCCAACTATCCATGCATTCTATAAAGAATGCCACGTGCATGCAGCAAAGTTGTGCCCCCTTTCCCTGCTTAAGAAGGAAGGAAGGGGAGGCACTGGCTGCATCACCGAAATCAAATAAAATTTTTGCATTTAGCACCTAAAAGCACGAGAGGTGCTGTAGCGGAGGGCTCCAGTTTAATTTTGACCACCTGAAGTTCTTTAAAGTGCATGTAAACCTAAGCACAAGACTGTTCTTGCACAGCATCCCCATCAGAATGCAGGTGGTGATCGAACACGCAACCTGATGCTCAGCAGCCGAACACGGGGCCTCCCACAACTACTGTGCTTACACCTATCTTGTTAGCCAAATTGTTGTGCAAATTGCATAGTCATGCGGGCCAGCCTTGACCCTTTACAGAAGCTTTAAAGTTTCCCTGGCTTATGTCCCTGTCTTGGCTTACCTGATCTCTGATAACTGTCTTGTATTGCAACAGCAATGAATGCTGCTGTGCTGTCATGTTGGACTCGGGCCCATTCTGTAAATCTTTTGGTCGTGGTTGCACTGCCTTTATAATTGTGCCTGAAACCAAGAGGGAATTTCATTGTGTTACTCATTTTATAATCTGCATCAGTGTACCAACAGTCATGCATAGTTGCGTGAGTTGCCCATTGTAAAGGCATTGCCACTTTGTGTGGAACGAATTTATTTACTGTCACAGAAACCTAGCAGTGAATGTCACTGAATGTAAATTACCATTCTTAAACAACTTTAAATCTATCTCCAATTAAGCGCTAAAAAATATAAAACTGCAATGGATCAACTTCTTTTTTGTAGTAAATATAATGTGATGGCAATTAGAATAGCACGAAGTTAAATATTCCATTGTTAGCAATTAACGACAATGCGCAGAATTTTACAAGCAGTGCAACTCCAGCCTACAATTGACAGTACTGCACTGTGCAGCTTCAATGTAGGACCACCAGGAGAATGTGTGAAATGTGTGAAATGACACAATATTAATAACAACAAATCAATAATGATTTATGTTAACTATGAGTTGGTACATCTGAGAAGCAGCATGCAGCTACTTCAAGGTAAATGCCCCCAACTTTCCCTCTAAAAATTTTACATCACTTTGCGAGCTACTGGACAAGTCATTTAGATAACACAAGGCTGTTTCAAATGCACAATCAAAGACAGCTTGTGCTCAAGGTAAGTTCTAAAAGCCCTGAAACTAAAGCCAGATTCAATTTATTCATTTTCAAAATATGTTATAAAATAAATTTTGCTCAACATTACTTTAGCACTCACTAGATTGAAAATAAAGATTTTAGCAGATGAAATGGTCTTGTCAAACATATGTGGAAGTATACAGTGTAAAATTGCAGTTTTATGCCAATTTAATGTTCACTGGTTAACTTGACAGGATTGTGTAGTGCACGTGCCATGCTTCAGTGTTCCAGCTATAATTAGAGTACAAAAGGATGCAAAATACGCACTGATACTATAGTTGACAATGCTGTGACGTTGCCAGAACATAATGTTGCTTAATCTAAAGTAATCTAATCCGAAGCAAAGGCTCCAACTAGTGCATGTATGTTTTATGTACTTTCAACGTTTGCGCAATCTAGCCCTGTATGGGTACTACGAGATACCAACTGCTGGGTTTTTATTGCATACTACTAAAGAAAAAGACCTCTGTCTATGAACTGCAAGATAAAACTGCATGGAATGACAACGCATTTCGTAGCAAATTTTAGGGACAAATAAGTCACAACTGGTGATGGTCTTATGATCCCAAGGATGCCTTGGCCTTTTAACAGCTTCAATTTTGCAAGTGTATTATCTGCCATAAAGTTAATTAAAAATGAGCAGAATTGGATTAACTAGACTGTTATTGCACGTAACATGTAATTCTTTACCATGTGATGCTAAGAAAACATTTATTTCCGTTTTCAGTGCCTTAAAAATTTTACTTCATCTTGGCTGAAACAGGCAGCATATTTGTATGCAAGAAGTTTCAGCAGATGTAATCAATAAATGGATAAAACTAGCGTTTGTGTGTGTGTGTGTGCTCCTTCCTGCCTATTTTTTCTCTTTGTCCCTGCCAATATATCTCTTCTTAAAGCAT
Organism: Dermacentor albipictus; assembly: GCF_038994185.2. Classification (NCBI taxonomy): domain Eukaryota; kingdom Metazoa; phylum Arthropoda; class Arachnida; order Ixodida; family Ixodidae; genus Dermacentor; species Dermacentor albipictus. Next base: position 76,972,493 of record NC_091821.1, read on the forward strand.
TGTTCCATTACCTTCAAGAGATTTAAAAAGGCGACAAAACTCATAGTCAAAGAACACTTCTGAGGGGTGCTTGTATTTGAGCTGCGGCTTCTGGGCTGCTTGACTGTAGCACTCCTGCTTCGGTATTGCCACCAGCTTATCCACAAATGTGTCCAGGCCCACACGCTTCATCAGCAGCTGGCAGAGGGACTCGCTGTACGCCAGCAAGGAATACAAAAACAAGCAAGTTGCTATAGCTCTGATGAAAGACACCAATCATCCAGTAATGGTACGAAAAAGGAATATAGCATATAGTGTAAGCAGTTTTAAATAAGAAGGCTTATGACCCTATCGGGAGTCCATAAAGTATTTCGGGAGTCCTCAAGTTCATCGCTTTTAAAGGGACCCTGCAACACCTTTTCTTCAAAACTGATAACAGACTGGAGTAAGTGTGATGTATTACCAGAGAAATGTTAGAAAAGGACACGATTATAATAAAGAGCGCAATGTTTACTTTCCCTGTTCTCCCTCAGCATGTTTTTGCACAGCGGGGGCAATACTCTAGCTACTGCTCCTTTATCACTTACTTTCTGGGGGGCTGTGCACCAACTATTCAAGGTTGCTGTCCAACAAACGTGTTAAAGAGCAACAAAACAGTGGTGACATAATGTTTGGCTTATGTTCCTGACCACACTGTCTACAGTTTGCGATCATTTTCTAATCATGGCTGTATGATTGAGGCCAGAAAGATTTTCATTCAGCATGAAACCTCCACTCAAAGAATTCCAAATGAAACGATGCTACATGCATCGATGCTGCAGGCAGTTTTATCTATACATATGATGCGACTGCCATGGTGGTCTGACCTTTATTAATCCTTTATTGATGAGTGTTGCCTACAGGCAACATACCAGATGAAAAAATTTTTTCTTGACAAGTTTTGGTATTTATTTATTTATTTGTACATACTGCAGCCCCTATATGGGGCTATCGCAGGAGTGGGTTAGACAAAAAAAAAAAGTCATACAACACTTACTGACAGGCAGCAAGTGCCACTTGTTGGTTTAGAGCAGAAATATAGGACGAGAAACAAGTTTGGCACATGACTCACTTTCTTTTGAAAGCACGGTCAGAAGAGGGAAACCAATGCAAGATATCTGGCTACAGTGGTGCCACACATGTGATGCAAAGCAAATTAAATGTACACATATGGTTCACAAATAATGAGAGCTGTCTGTACAAATTTCAAACGAAGCCTTGGGTGGCTCAAAGTGAAGCCCACTTCCACTTTTCTTCCTGTAGTTTCCACCCTATTGCTGAAAAAGTTTGAGCAAAATATATTTTTCTTTTCATTGATTATGTTTATTCTCAATGTATATTGCACATTTAAATAGAAAATAAACATTATTTTTGGTAATTTATATGTACTGTCATTAAAGGGTTAAAAAAATTCTGGGATTTTACGTGCCACAACCACGACATGATTATAAGGCACGCCTGTGTCAAGCAGTAGGCAGTCAAACAAGAAAACATCCAGCTTCTTGAGCCACCACGACTTCATTACACAAGCTTTTTTTTTTAAGTACTCCACACAAAAGAAGAATGTTTAAGTAAGACTTTTCAAGCAAAAAGTTAATTTTGACCAAAAGTTATACCAAATGAAATATTTGTGCAGTGAGCGAGCAGGCTGCAGTAAACACTGGCAGTGGCACACAATGTGCGCATCATTGTCAGTCTGAAGTTGGGCCATAAATATAGCTTTGGTGATCGGATATGATAGTAGTTTGGTCGAAGACTCTCTGGAGTCCAACACACAGCTAAGTCAGGAGGCTCGCCCTGCAGCCTTGAACAGATGTGGTGTTTTCTATCAAGCACAATAGCAGGGATGCCTGCCCATGAAGGTTTTTACAGCGCAGCAACCAGGAAATTGCAGAACTTCCAACAGCCTAAGCATGCAGCCTGGAGTTGAGAGGCATGGCATGCATTCTGCAATTTCAAGCCTAAGTGAGTACCCAGGTTGAGAGAATGTCTTTCTTTTCCTTTCTTTCGTTCTTTCTTTTTCTTTCTTTCGTTCTTTCTTTTTTCGTGGCTTCTGTGGAACAAATACTTTAAAGGACTGCTCTGAGTAGGCAAGTACCAAAACAAGCTGCACGCCAAAGTACCTGTCTCTTCTCTTTTTTCCACAAAGTGCTAGGGTGAATAAAATATCACAGTTAATCATTAAATTTCTCAGTAACAATGAACAATTACTGTCAAAGCAAAAAAAAAAAGACACTGGCTGCAAATGCTCAGAAGACTGATAATGAGTGCAATATAGATTAATACAGGGGCCCATTTTAGGACAAAAAAGCAGATTTCTGTAAATGCCCACAGAACACTGAAGCACACTCACATGTAAAACATGACATTTTCAAATGACTATTCACAAAAATATAAGTTTTTATGCTGCCAGTGTCCCAGCAACACGGTAATCTACAAGCTCACTGGTGGCAACAGGTGAGTCGATTTGATGACACACTGTGCCAATTTGAGTTAGTTAATCCACATTTTCACTGCATTGAAATTCGACATTACCAGCAAGCATGGCAACAATACCACCTTAACGCTGCACTTGGTGAGAAACTAATGGGAAATATTAAATGATGCTGGCTGATTACTCATCCAAAATTTTTTGCATGTTTGCTAACAAAATAAAAGATTAAGGAGGATGAGGGGTTCTAAATGGAGAGAATTAAGGCTAAATTTCTTACTTTATTCTAGCACTTCAGCCACAGCATCACTGACATCAATTTGATGTCACCTGTTTCAATGTCTTTTCCTGTACTGCAAGGTCAAATTTAACTGCATTTTCCACCACAAAATGGGCATGAAAGTCACCAGGCTTTTTTATTATTTTCATATGCTGCAATTTCCGCTACAGCTAGTATAGATTCACAAGAATCATCAATCAATAAACGTGCTCACCTAGTAAAACTTGGTACAGAATCATCGTTGAATTCAATGCAAATTCCTAAAAGAAATGCGCACAGGCCTTGAACTAAATCTTCGTGCTCATCACCTTCTGCAAGGCCAACTTGCGAAGTAAGCTATGAACAAGATAAGGAGAATACACAAACCAGTTCTGCTACCCACTTCTTGCCCCTCCCACAGGCCCTTCACTTTTGTGGATACTGCATAGCACTGCAATGTATGGTATAGGATATTTTCACCTGATGACACATTTTTCTACTCCTGGTCACAAACCATTTTATATTTGTGGTTTACGAGTAAAAAGGAGGTCTAGGCCTCAAGGTCAACAGCGCAGTGGTACTTTATGAGCATGAACCAGAAATTGTGGACGGGCACTGCTGCTTTAAAGGGCCCCTGACTAGGCTCCATTGAAAATTTTGCTTATATACAGGAAGTTATAACGTCCCGTCTATAGAATGTTTGACTGAAACAATTTTAAAAATTGGATTATTACTAGGAGAGATAGAAGAAATTGAAATGCATTGCTATGCTACCGAGGGACAAGCTTCTTTGCTATGATAGACACTATCTCCCTTTGCCTCAACTAGCATCCACAAGCAACATTCATGCTCTGCCTTCTCCCACACTGGAGCTGCGGAACTGAGACATGTTAACATTTAGAGGTTTGCCTTCTTCTTTTTTTTCAGTTTTTTGCTGCACCTCACACTTACAGTGGCAGTTTCGCAGTGTTCTGCATTGGATGTGTACCAAAATCAAGTACCATAAATAGCAACACTGCAGGCAGTGCATCTTACACAGACGCGCATTTATCTGTTACCTTGATTCCTGGGCAGGCAGCAGGACTCCCTCGAGAGGAAAGGTGCACTGGCTTTCGTTTGAAATTTGAGCTATCTTCGCACCGTGGAGCAGGTTGATACAGTAAAAGCTCGTTAATTCGAACCGCAAGGGGAAGCCGCTTCAGTTCGAATTAACGAAAGTTCGAACTAACGAAAGTGAAGGAGAGCAACAGTACACTGCGATTTGGAAGCAGTAGGGCATGTCAGAAATTTGGCATGTCCGAAAAAGATGGCGTGTGCCGCGGGCACACGCCATCTTGAAGTCGAAGCTCTGGGTCCGACTGTGCCACACTACCGATGTCCACCGAAACGAACGTTAGCCGAGGCTTAACACCATCACAATGAATCGCGATGGCCGATACCTCCTAAGCTGAAAACAGACGTGCACAACCGATGAAGACTGCCGAGACAAAGACGCTGAACATGTGAAGGTGGCGGAGGCCCTGATTCGTTGGTTCTTGATTGCAAGCGCAGCTGCGACGTACTTGATTCGCTGTGTTACGATGGCGCTTGCCGTGCCATCTCCGCACAACATTAGCAGCTGTACAAGATTTGCAAAGCCTTCGAGATTCGCAACGGGCATGAAGTCTCGGAAGTTACGTAGAACGGAGAGGCGGCAGCTGCCGCTGCCTTCTGGCTGACCCCGCGTCGGTTAGATTTTTTTCCGATTTTGCCTTCTCTCGCCGTTCTCTCCGTTTCGGAGGCAATACAGCCTTGTGTGTAGGCAATGGGCGCGTTTCTCTGGCCATGTGCCAGGCGAGCGTAGTTCGAATTATCCGTGAGGGAACCTTCTCGCATTCGAATTAACGGACTTTTTTATACATACACTTCTGTGGAGCTTGGCGGGACCAAATCGTACAGTTCGAATTATCCATAAATTCGAATTATTGAAGTTCGAATTAACGAGCTTTCAATGTACTTTGGAGACACGATCACTAGGTCATGACCTATGCACTGCATTAGTCCATTTGCAATGCCCAAACCTGATGGGAGACTAAGAGTATGCCTGAAACTTCCAACCAACAACCTCAGGTTCAACTATCTGTTTCCAGGGGTGGGACTGCCCGAAGTCATTCTGGAGCAATTTTTGGAGCAAGTAAAATTGCGTTTGGAGCAGGCCAATCTGTATTTCGGTGGGCTAATGGGCTATGGCAGCGCCCCTCGAAACCACAATGGAACACAGAATAAACCAACACAAGCGCTGTACTGCAACTGCCTTAACCAACGTCTTAAGCTGAATTTTGAAGCAGATTAGCTGATTCTGAAACCGTTTAGTGCATGCTAATATTGGTAATAGGGCCTGTAGATTTTTAATTAGTGGTAGCAATCACAAAAAACATGCATTCTGCAATATCGAATCCGAAAACTTTGAAAAGTAGCACATCTTTTTAGAAATAAATTTTTCCTTAGTGTCTCCACAATGTGGGTGAAGTGCCTGGAGATGCACTTCACCAACAGACCATAAAAAGAAGCCATAGTTATGAACTACTGTGGTTTATTGAACATTTCTACATAATAGGGGTAGTTTCACCTTGCCACAAGCCAATGAGAACACGCGGTCGTAGAAGCGCACTTTGTAGCTATAGCGTACTAGAATACGGAAGAGTGGGTCAAGCGATGGGACGCCGCACGCTTTTCTGTAAAGCCGAAAACACTGGTGGCACTACGATGGAACTATGTTTTCCCGCGTTAATACTCATGATGATAGCAAAACATTTTCTCAAATTATGCGGTCCAATCGACGCGGTAACATAAATTCTGACCCGCCGTGGTGACTTGCGGCTTTATTGCGCTGCTAAGTATGAGGTCGCGGGATCGAATCCTGGCCTCGGCGGCCGCATTTCCTTGGTGGTGAAACGCAAAAATGCTTGTGTCCTGTGTGTTAGGGGCATGTTAACAATCCCCAGATGGTCAAAATTAATCCGGAGTCCCCCCCTATAATCAAACCGCGGTTTTGGCAAGTAAAACCTCAGAATTCACTCATTCAATATAATTTCTGGGTCACCATATGTCACCGCAGATCCAGAGAGCCGCATGGACCCTGGGCTTGTATAATGCAAACCTATTACAATCTGTTTTTATTGTGATAGCAATTATATGAACAATCGAAGCACATTTTTGCCGTAATGTCGCTGTGATGTTTCATATAAAGTCCAAGGTCGATAACATCGTCAGCACGCGCCGTATGCTGTATGCACAAATGAAAGCGTCCGAGGCTGAATCGACAACGGCAGCTCAACCTCGCATATGCAAAGGTGGAAAGCATGGAGGAAGCGCGCCGTCTTCCATTGCATGCAAGCTACCGGGAGGAGGGGAAGAAGGAGGGGGGTTGTCTACTTCAGCGGCTGCTGCATGTGACGCAGCCGTGCGGGCCCTATCTTGAAAGTGATCTGCGATGAATACATGTAGAGTCTAAGTGCACCGGGGGCTCATAGCTTCATCTGAGATGTGTTCTCGTTGCTTAGTTCACGTTGAAGCAAGAGGCATCACAAAGGTCAATTCGCCTGCTGCTGCTACCGCTCTTGCTCACACCAGCTTTTGACAGCGAGTGTTCGCTGTCACCAAGCCAGATGTGTTTACAATTGCCTGTGCGCACATGACATCATGCTTGTTAATTTAGTTAGTAAGTGAACCTTTACAAGTTTATACGGCCAATAAGGCTGCTATCCTTCCTTTATATAGCTGTCTACTAATTGCCTATTGCAGTTGATGCTTTGCTTTTCAGGCAAGACTACGACTTTTTATTCCAAATCCGCCATTTGCCCATCGTGATAAGTCAAGATGGCTCAGGCCTCACTCACATGGGTACAAAAACAGATTGGGATAGTTTTGTGTTACAGTAACCCTGAGGACAGACACCTGCCCGCTGAACCCGCAGCAGCGGGTGCCTCCCTTGCAGCACCCTCAGCCTACTTTTTGTTGTTTTGCGCCTCAAATAGGGAGCGCCACGTCACTCGGCCCCCTAAACCGTATTTTAGTACACTCTAAATACAGCCGCCCTGGCCATTCTGACAGCAGCGACAGCCGGGAGTGGCTGTGTGCACACCGGCCACTTGCCGGAAGCGCCGAATAGTCTAGTGTTATAAGCTCAAAAATTAGGAGAAATTGTGGGAGGCGCCATCACGCAATGTGTGGAATGTGAACAGCAGCGCTCTTCATTGGAAAATGAATCAGCCCACTGTTCGCGGCCACTGCCGGAGCACCGAAGCTGTTCTGGCGCAGTATGACGCAACTTTAGTCAATTTTCTATGTTTGGTATAACTGGGCACGGGATATTGTGTTTGTATCAAAATGGTGCATTTGGTGTACGAGTCCCACCCCTGTGTTTCCATGCAGAGATGCTACTCAATGAAAAGCTGCGTGTACAAAGATCATCCTATTATAGGTGTTTTTACTTTGGCTTCGGTGCTTTTCAAGCAGAAAACTATCAGTGCATATAGGAATTCTTTAGTAGATGGGTACCAATTCTCCAGATAAAGCAAGGGATGCTCTCTTGGGGCATCTCAACATGCCTCCACTTCTGTTACTGCACACCAAGACTATAAATAACTATGCTACAGATATTATACTCTGTGTAAAACAATAGCAATTCTACAAAGATTCTAATTTTAAAGCACACTGTTCTAACGAAGATGGATATTGTATATTCACACAGAACTCAGTATGCATACCACCGCCACCAAATTAAATAGGCTTTCCCTTGCTCTTGCTAATGGCCTGGCTTCATCATAATTAACAATGAACAAAGAAAGCCATATTGAAACTTTTGTGATCGGAATAGAAAGGCAAAACCCTCCTTTTGGCACATGGGCAGGTCATTGGCACATGGGCAGGTCACATGGGCAGGTCATTATCATCAATGCAGACTCAAGAAGAGCGTCGGTGCTGAGAAGTGTGCAGCGAAAATTTGTACAAAACCCATTAAAGCACACTTTTTCCTTTATTATTCTTTACCATGTGTAATTTCTTCATAATATTTTAAAACAATCTTAATTTCTATATACCACCACATTTACCTTAATTTTCAATTTAGGAACACCAAGATTTGGTGTAAAGCAGCACCATATACTTTTTATTTACTTTTTCAATAATGCAGCCTTCAAAGCCTTTACAAGCTTTGTTTCTTGCTTCCTATATATAAATGTTACCTAGGCATAACAAAACTTGCTTACACCCAGTTATGATTATCTTGAAATAGTATGGCTGTAAGCTCTTGTCATTGTGGCCCGTGGTATGCCGAAACACATGCTTTCGTTGCATGCTGTGTGACACATGCTTATTTAAAGCATGCCCTGTCTAATTGCCCTATCACTAAGCAGCAAATTTTAACGAGACAGAGGTACACAGGAAGATGGAGACTTGAAATGATCAACAGTGGTCGAACAAGAGATGCCAATCTGAAACCAACGTTTCCACAAGGGGCCTTTGGTTAGGCCAACAATTTCTTCTGTCGTATAAACAGTTGTTACTCTGACAGATACAAGTCCTCTTGTCGAAAAGTTGGATCCAGAGACTTGCAAAAGCAGTTGTTGCCCTGACAACAAGTCCGCCTGACAAAACGTAGGCTCCAAAGACATATTTCTTGTTCGATCACTTTTGATCAATGAGCAAATTTGGATACACAAGTTGTCTTGGCTGTTATAGCATCAGTCGTGCACTAGCAGCCATGTTAAGGCTCTAGAATTAATTTTCATGAAAACAAAAGGATACATAAGGGATATTTGTTGGGATGTTGAGGAAACTTGTCACTGCAAGCGTGCAGTTGGCCAGCCATGTGCTCATAAGCATCAGAAGACCTAACCGTGTCTGCAGTTTTCCACCCTGCAAGGAAGCGTTAAAAAGGAAAGGAGACAATTATTGCCCCAATGCACAAAACATTGTTCAAGAAAAAAAAAAAGCAGAACGATATCAGCCCCTCACCCTAGAAAAGAATTCACCGACGATTACCATACTCCCTAATGCAAAATTTCAGTGAAGCTCTATACGTGTCATCATTTTGTGATATATTGGCTGGTGTGGACAATCTGTCTCATGCGGTACGATGCAAATGGTGCGAAGTGTGGTGCGACTGCCCAGCTAATGGGGAGATTGTGAGAAGCAGCGCATGGGTGACATGTGGGCATGATTCACAGCAGCCGCCGCAGACACATCTCCCAGATGACATGCGTTACTCTGGCACTATAATGCAGCCATTGCGTCATGCACGACACTATGGTTTTCTTCTAACGCTTTCACCATACCCTTCCCCTCTGCTTTCCCCCTCTCACTCCATTCACTCTCGCCACTTTTTTCATCCCCCGCTACGCTCTGCGTTTGCTCTTTCATCCGCTGCACTCATTTGCTCGGTTACGCTGACACTCAACGCAGGAACGGCCACCTAAGAGCTTCGCTCTAAAGCTACTACTAGAATATTGTTATAACACTGACAACACAACACCATCAAGATGTGATGGATACTCTCTCTCTTTTCCTCAGCTGCAGGGGTTTTTTTTTCTTTTTACTTTATTGTCGTACACCTAACATCTCTAACTTTTTCTGGTTGTCATGGGGTCCTGTACTCATTGAGTATACACATGTAATGGTATGCCAACAACTGCTTCACTGAGACAGGCATCAATAACCAGTGGCTTAAGTTTCTTCAGCTGCGGTGCACCTCAACTACGGTGAAATCACAATATGGGAAAATATTTCATTAGCTGCATAAAAACTTATGGCACAGAGCATTTCCAATAACATGAACCCTGTCAACTCTCTTTTGCTCAGCTATGGCATGACTGCAGTCTGAAGAGAGCAGGAGGCACAAATGCTCCTGTACTTAACTTAAAAAGCACATTAAGGAAAACCAAGTGCAGTCAATCAAGAGCCCTCCGCTATGGCATCTTTTACAGCCCAGGAATTGATTGGGGATTAAAATCATTAACCAATCTGTTTTTGCAATCAATTTAAGTTGTCAAACCTGACAACTCTGCACAGAAAGGACAAAAAACAACTGAAGCTGATATAGTCACTATGGGCTACTGAAAGTACATAAATGTTAATGCAAAAAAAATGTGGAAAAGAAGCTTTATTAATTTTGAGATATGAAAAATAACTTGAGAAAGTTGTTTGGGCATCCCCACAAGATGAAGCTGAAAGTGCCTCTGGCATGGTAACAGTTGTTTAACATACTATATTGCACTACTCCACATATATGCAGTTTTTTTGCAATCACAAAATAATGATGGAGCAACGTGTGAGAAAACTGAGGCAAATTTTTTTGTGACAAGAAAAAAAAAGAAGGCAAGGCACGTGCAGTATATGGCTCAAAAACATTCAATAAAATATTGGGGTTCTACGTGCCAAAACCACAATCAGATTATGAGGCACAGTGTAGCGGGAGACTCCAGATTAATTTTGACTACATCGGGTTCTTTAATGTGTATCTCAATCTAAGTATGCAAGTGTTTTTGCACTTCACCCCCATCGAAATGCCGCTGCTACGGCCATATCAAACCCGCAACCACGAGCTCTGCAGTGCAACGCCATAGCCACTAAGCTATTGAGGTGGATAACAATATGAATCAAGATAAGGCTTGACAGTGCACCTTTTAGCATGCCAGAAGGCACTGAATAACTGCATATTAGAGTTGAAGCCCCATAATACACTGTTAATACAAATTCCCAGTCAAAACTAAATTTTCTTAAGTTTCATTTCTATGTATGGTAGTTTCATTTGATGTGATATGAATTTTGGGCAGTGTGAATCTACTCTGTGATGCTTGGAGTTAAGTGCCATCAAGGATGTATTGTCTTTTTTCTACATTTTCAATCAACCGCCTGTACAAGGTCTTATCAAAGTTTCCGGACCTATGGCTTAATATACAGACAGGCTTCCTTCAGGTATTAGTGGTTTCCGTCACCTTCAAACTAGTCCTCCTTTGAGGTTTGAGAACAATTCCAAAGAAGCTGTGAATTGTTGAAGTATTCATAAAAGCTATTTTCTTGTAATGTTTTATAATTACTGAGTCATGAAGACAGTATGAGCTAGCACACTGTCATGATGGAACAGCAATTGGTCTTTTTTTAACACTAATTAGGTCACTTCCACCCGACCTCTCCTGTCTATTTGATGGAGAATGCAGCTAGTATAACTGTTTGAGCAAGAGGAAGAAATTCCCTCGTAATCAAACAACAAATTAACCTTGGCTTGACATTGCTTCTTACTTGCCTCTTTTGATTGAGGCAACCTTGGACTTTCAATGATGCGTTTCCTTTTGGTTACCAGATCAGAGGCGCATGCTCAGATATCATCACCAATATCAACATTTGAAAGAAAGTTCATATTACTAGCAGCCCCTTTGATGCCCAAGAAAATGTAAAGCTGTAGCTGCTGTTTCTGGTCAGTACTCCAGAGTCCGAGCACAAATGTTGATGCAGCTAGCCTATTCCGGAAATTCGCTACTAAAATCTATTGACAACATGCATGACCAATCCCTACTAGTACCTAGTACTTTCACAACAATAATGTTATGACAATGATTTTTGCAGATAATATGACACACTCTCTCAATCATTTCAGCACTGAACTGGCCATTGGTCGACCAGAGCACTCATCAACATGAACCAAATTTCTGAATGCACTAAACAAAGAAAACAACACAAAATTTGAGGGACAACCCATAGCTTCTCTTCTAAAGCCAAGTCAACATTATGCAACATTTCCTTGCTTTTCTTGACTGCCACACATGGTGCAAATCACAGTAGAACAAACCACACACAATTTTACAACCCTGACTCATCATACCTTGGGGACAGTACCAGTGGCGTAGCCAGGAATTTTGTTCGGGGGGGGCTACGCCACTGGCCCAATATATATATATATATATATATATATATATATATATATATATATATATATATATGTAGCTGCACGTTTTTCCCTGCAACCACTTCAGCAAATTTGAGGAGGTTTGTGGCATTTAAAAGACTACTGGCTTCGAATTTTTCATTTAGGAGGTCAATTATTTATTAAAAATTGGCCAAAATTGAAAATTTTCAGAAAACGAAACTATCAAGTTTAAAACTCCGTGACTCAACAATGAAAAGTGATATCACAATTCTGTGAATTGCATCTAATAGTACATCTACAGCGGACAAAATAAATATGTTACACATGAATCTCAAAAAAATTTAGTATTGTGGAAATACGGCTTTTGCAGAACCCTTGTACACAACGTAACCAATTAACGTAAGATACAAATTGACACAGCAAACTTGTCCGCTTTGACTGTTATAATAAATGCCGTTTACAGAACCACAATATCTGTTCTTCATGCATAGCTATTAGTTTGTAAACGCCGTGCTTCTATTTTTTCAAACTTTCGAATCTTCCAAAATATTTTAAACGAAATTCAGGCCCTAAATCGAAGTTCTGTTTGCAACAGACACTAGGATTTAACTTTCTCTCTCAAATGCAACCAATTTCAATAAAAGCGATTAGCAGGATTATCTCAGAAAAGCGTTTCTGCGTTTTACAAGTATTTGAATAGGCCGCGTCGGATTGGGCCCGAGCTAAAGCTTCCTCTTAAACAATTTATCGAGGGATCAAATACATGAATAATAACTGCATTGTCATTGCCAAAGATGCTGCAAACGAATTCTTGAAAGCTACGCTCTGTAAATACAAGTAAAATATGTATTTTTTCATAAAATATTATACTCGTATGTGCCAAAAATTGTGCCCAACATAACTGACGTCAATGCGTCCATGTTTTTTGTCTATTTATTAAGTAAAGAAAATATCAAACGAACTGTAGAACTATATCAGTTCGAAACCAGGAAAGCAGCGCATGCCGCTAATATGAAAAATTAAAAGGCAATGAACTGAACAAGTTGAGGACAAATATCTTAATGAAACTTTGTCATTCAAGAACCGTGCTTACATTCTTGTATATATGCAATGGCCAGTGAAAAATCTCAATGACGCTGTCGTTTGCTGCATTGTATTACGCAGGAGTAGCTGTCCCTTGTCGTGTATCGTGAGTAATTGCACCGAAGTTATAGTCGCGACAGAGAGCACGTATAAAAAGCAGTTCTGCAAGATATATGAGGGCAAGTCAAATGAATGAGCCAACAACGGGGTACTTTATTTCAAAGTAGTCTTCATGAGAATTTAGACATTTGTCCCATTGACTAACGAATTGCGTGATTCCCGTCTTATAAAACGCCTTGGGTTGCTGCTTCAAAAAGTCTGTATCTGGTTCCCTTGAGCTGTTTTTTCGGTTGCCCCAAAATGTAGAAGTCGCAAGGTGACAGGTCTGAGCTGTATGGCGGATGTTGCAGCGTTTCCCACTTGAACTTTGCCAGTTTTGTATTAACCACATAAGCGACGTGGGGACAGGCATTGTCGTGGAGCAAGATGACCCCATTCGTCAATTTTCCACGTTGTTCGTTCTTGATTGTGACACGCTGCCGTTCTGGCGTTTCACAATATCGGAAACAATTGATAGCCTGTCAAGATTTAGCAAATTCTATCAGTAATGGACCCTGTCGATCGAAAAAAAAAGTCAACAACACCTTTCCAGCGGAAATGATGGCCTTTACGTTCTTTGGGCGTGGTAAATTCGAATGTTTCCGCTGTAAGCTTTGCCGTCGTGTTTCAGGCTCGTAGTAGTGGCACCAAGGTTCGTCCCCGATCACAGTTGCAAACAAGAAGTCGCCATGCTCATTGTGATACCCGATCAGATGAGTCAAGGCAGCGCGAAACTTCTTCGTCTTCTCGCGATGGATAAAAATCTTGGGGATCCATTGCGCACCAAAGAGCCGATAGCCGAGAAGCTCATGAATTATGGCGTGAACCGAACCGTGACTGATGTTCAGACGGTCTGCCAGTTCATCGATGCTTATCCTCTGTTCTTGTTTCATCAGCTCATGAACCTTTGAAATTGTGTGGGGGGTGATTGCACGATGGTTTTGGCCCGGTCTTGGAATGTCTTTGCAACGTCCTTTGAACCGTTTGCTCCAACGATTCACAGTGGTCAATGAAATGCAGTGTTCAACGTACACGGCAGTCATATGGTGATTAATTTCTGTTTTGGAAACACCTTCAGCTGTCAAAAACTTCGTGACACCGAGTTGTTCAACTTTTGAAGTGTCCATTATGTGACGCAACCATATTCAACCCAGTGTATGAGAGCATTAAAGAACATTTATCTTCACACCTGCGTGTCACTTTTGTAAATGAGACATGCCGTTCTCCTACGCGCATGCCTCGCAGATAATGAACCGAACCATTATTGCGTGGTTAGGGTAGGCTCACTTTCATTTGACTCGCCCTCGTACATTAGAAATGCAAAGATACAATGGGATATGCAAATGAGAAAATACTGCTTGATAAAGGACAAAAAAGTGTCACTGGAAGCAAAGTTCACTGCATGTATACACAAAACCTCGCAACAAGATATTTAAGTATACGTATAAGTCTCCAATGAGTCTATGTATGTAACTGTATAAGTTAACTGTATATAATGCGTCTAATAACTGTATAACTGTAATAACTGTATAATGCGTACATAATACTGTAATAAAGAAGTAACTGTATATAATGCGTCAAACAAGGCAAATAAACATGTTGCACAATCATAGATTCACAGAATCCTAGATTCCGCCCCCATTCCATCCACTCCCCCCGATGTATTGCGCGCGACGGAAGGCGGCGCGCTTGCTCCCCGCTTTTCTCCTTTGCGCACACAAGACTGAGCCACCATCGTCGGCTCACCCATTCCACCTCCCCTCCTACGCTTTCACTCGCACATACAGCATGCAGCGCGTGGTCACGATGTTATCACCCTTGGACTTTATACGAAACATGAGGGCGATGGCAGGAATGCGCCTGGAGTGTCCATATAATTGCTTTCGCAATAATATAATAAACGTATCCGGCAACTGAAGCGTCCCGTCGCCCATTACTTTCCGCAAAAGAAGTATCAAAATCGAACTTTCACCATGCGACAATTCGCTGCGCCGCAACAATGTATTTTTTTTTCTGTGAGGCGGAGGCACCGAAAGGAAAAAGAAACGCATAGGAAAGTATCTTGGCCAGAATCTAATGCCTACTTCGGGCACCTAATGGGGCTATGGAAGGAATACCGAAGAAAACATGAGACGCTTGGTCCACTGAGAACCATACGCATACTGCTCAGTATCCTACAGCGGAGAAAGAAGACCTTCCGGAAAGGTTCCGCTCAAGGAATGCGGTGCAATCCTTCGAGTTCCCACAGTGATGGCGGCGAGCGACCATTGTTTTTTTTTTCTCGTCTGCTAGCCAGAAGACATCCAAAACTCTGTTCGGTGAAAATCCACTCGGCCAGAGCAAACCGAACTCGCACCAAAGTGTACCGCACGGTGGTCGGGGCCATACGAGAAAAACGTATGCGCTCTGGTTGGCTTTGGCAGCCCGCGGTTAGGGTAGCGAGAACAAAAAAAAATCGAAGAGGCTCAATGTGTCCTCGCGAATAAAAGTCAAAGTAGAAAAAATAAATAAGAACGTATTTACTTTGGCTGGCTTGAGTGTCTTGACATGGATGTTCTGGCGTAGGTTAAAAAAAAATGTTTATATTTTTTTATGTGACATGACGGCACAAATGAACCACCCCAACGCTTCGTCTCATTGGACCTCGCTGCCTGTTTGTCAACTCGTCTGCTAGTGTGTTGATTTGGCTTGTCTCGTTGTATGTTCCGATGTAAGACTTTAGAAAAGTGAATAGACATTTGGCGTCAAATGTTTATAACAACATTAAACGCACAAAGTTCCGCAATTGAAAATCTAAAGCACAACTTTGGAAATGTCAATGCACCTTTCACATCAAGAGCTTATGAGATTTATACCCATAAAGTTTCGCAATTGATATCCATGCGCTCCACAGATTCCATGGCCTCAGTGAGATGCCGCGGCGAGCCCGCTCACCATCAAAGCGCCCTCGAAACTTCGTGCTCGGATGGGACTGCTTGGCGTTATGTGACTTCCGGTGAATGGGCATTGCCACGAAATCCAGCCCGAGTTTGCAATCTTCGCGGTTAAATGTCTTTTCGAGCGTCAAAAAGACATTATAGACAAAATCCAGAGTGATTTCCGGCGCCGGAGGTCACTTCGGTCGGCGGTGCATGGACAGCACGAAAAAATTTCGGGGGGGGCTGAAGCCCCATAAGCCCCCCCCCCTGGCTACGCCCCTGGACAGTACCTCTATTCGCTGGTGTAGTAACAGTGACTTGTACAAGAGGGGAATGAATTTATTCTCAAACATTTTTGACATCCAATCCAGAAACGTTTTCACAAAACATTGCATATGCTTGAAATGTGCTGTAACTCAGTCAATCACAGGCACTAAGCATACCTTTCATGCCTGTGGCATGTATGTGCAAAGTTCCCATGCTTCAAGGATGGCCTCTACTGCCATACTGTGATCATTGATACTATGCAAGCGAAGCCAGCTAGCAGCTTTGCTCTGAAGTTGGGGTTGGCAATATCAATGAATGATTAATCGATTAATCAATTAAATGTATCCGACAAAACAATTAATCTTCATCGATGACCACCTTCAATTTTATCGACTTAATCAATTAGACCCGTTTGATTGTTTTTGAGCGTTTGACAGGAGTGGTGCAAAAATTATGAAATCGTACTGGAATGGCAGCACACGAGCAATGACTGTGCAGCTGTGGTAGAGCGACTTTCGACTGTTTTTCAGAGCACCAAGGGATGCGGAACCGAGCGCTTTCCCTCTGTTCCCACACACCACACGCCACCGCAGCGCCTGAAGCCGGAGGTTTGAAATGTCCTCGCAATTCAAGGCATACTATAGGAACCCAGTCATTGATCATCATGCCACTTCCAGTCCACTAAAGACATGGCACAGCATGCACACTGGTTGGGAGTATGTATTTGATGTAGCAATGGAGTTCATGCCGATCCCAGCAAATCTATAGCATCCGAGCATCTATTCTCGCATGCTCGTTGTGTGGGCATTCAAAGAAAGTGTTGTTTTTGCCTAAACATCACAGCCAATTGACATTCCTTCGCTCTCAAGAAAAGAGCATGTGATTTAAGATCCTAAACCAGTAATATTCTTTTTCCCTGTGCATAGTGCAATTTATTGCATACTTCAGTTTAACTTCACCTTTCACTTTTGCCATTTTTCTTATTTCTTGTTTAACAGTACTATTCACTAGTGCCATGTTTCTTATTTAATTCTGCACTAAGTGCCTTTTTATAACATATATTCTTTATCCTCTCAAAAGCCACTAGTGTCAACTTTACGTACTCTTTAACGAGTTAAAGATTATCCTTTATCAAATGCTTATACACTTGTGTTTCAAAGTTGGTTCCACCTCTCAAACCTTAAAACAGGGTCGTACAAGAGTAGACAACTGTGTTTCAACCTTTTTAAAAGTACCCAGCAAAAATATTGATTAATCAGTTAATCGATGAAAAACCCTGCATTGAATGCAATTAATCGATTAAAGGCTAAGATGATGAATGATTAATCGTTAGCCAAATAAAAAAATTCATCGATCATCATTAGAACAACTCCTTCCAGTCACTAGTCCAAGACAAATAGCCCTCTATGCTAACATTAATATCACAATCCAGTGCACTGTGCCAGCCTACTACCAGTTTCTGCTCCCTGCAGACAGTGCTCACCTGCTGAAGGATGGCAGTGCACTGCCGCATGAGGGAGACTGGTGGGTTGCCCACACTGGTGGCAAGCTGCACACGGAGGAGCTGCTCTTTCTGCGTTGGGTTGTCAACAAGTGCATGCGACAGGGCCACGGCTGCAAACCAATTGCTCAGCGGGTCTGTGCTGAATAGACCCCCACACAGCAGCTGACCCGCTGTCACACTCGTCACTGGCAGAGAAGCAGGAGGATGGGGAAGCAAGGGACATCAGAAGACAACACACTGGCAGCAAACAAGGAAACGGCAGTGCCACAAGAGATGGCAACCATGGAGGGGCAGTCTTCAAGGGTGATGCAGAAAAAGACCATTTCAGTGCTCAAGACCACGATGTCAGTGCTTATGCTAATGCTGCTGACCATGGAGATGTGAGGGACCAGCATGCTCAACTCCTGTCTTTCACACTACAGTTAACTCGAACTTGCATATATCTCAAAACATCAGCCAAGTTGAAATGATTTTCATGGCACATTGTAAGCTTCCACAGCACCATGTATTTCTCACCTCCTTATTTCGAGTGCTTCTCCTGCTAGGCTACTGATATCTCTAAACATTAGAGCAGGAAAGGACACTACCGATGGGTAGCAGACACAGAGCAGACCTTAACACTCAAGAAAGGAAAACATAAAGCATAGAAGAATGAAGGAATAAATGCAGTGGTTGTGATTATTTTTGAAGAACTTTCGAAGAAGCTCGTGAACATTCGTGATAAGTAATGATAATGTGGGCACACTGCCAGTGGGCCACAGGTACTTGACAAATTTGCAGCAACAGAGTCCAGAGTGTGCTTGGGCAGTGTGCTACACACGAGGACAGTGCCAAAAGGCAACTCCGATATACCTGCATCCTTTACATCCTACTATGTCATGCATTTTTATGCATAGATGGCAGCTGCACCATTGTGGTTTATTTAAACTTCTGAATTTGCAATGTGCACCCAATATGGTGACATTTTGCATACATTGGGCCCTATAACGTAAAACTATTCCAATATCTTTTTATTCCAATCTCCTGATGTCAAATTTGCGTAACTGCCGACGCAAGGATCAGGAGGTCACCCGCAGGGTTGTCTGAACAGACCAATCAAAACCCTCTCCTCGTTCATAATGGGTCACTTTTTTTTGCTTGAAAAACTAATAAAATTGCCTACACTGGGCGGCTTGTCTTATCTAATTGGCTGACAAGAGGCTAGGAGCACGCTCAAGTGGAGAGGGGTTCGATGGGGCCGAGGCACTGCACTGGAAATCGATAACCAGATCAAGAGGGTGGTGCCGGCGTCTGTGACTGGTCCGCTTTCCCTTACTTAGCTTGCGGTGGCTCCTCGAAAATTGTGGCGGCATGCAACGGAAGCTTAAGAATGACGCTCAAATGGATCCTCAGCAAAGAAGAGTTGGCAGAACGAGGTCGTAAACGTGCCGAAAGTGCTCGAAAACGATACACGGCCACGCAAAAAGTTTTATTATACGCAATTAAACCCATGCTCTCTGGCATGTGCGAGTTGCCAGTGTCTGAGCGATTGGCAGCAGCCATCTTTTATTCCTTTCGGAACGGGGCAGCCTGCGGCTATTCAGAAGAAAATTCAGTTTTGTTCGGCACATTAATGCATCTTTATCACGTACACGTCACTTTGACGCGGTGAGTTTTTTATGGTTTTGTGACGTCATGTGACAGGCAGGTGAAGAGAGTGCAGCCCGAAAA
Organism: Dermacentor albipictus; assembly: GCF_038994185.2. Classification (NCBI taxonomy): domain Eukaryota; kingdom Metazoa; phylum Arthropoda; class Arachnida; order Ixodida; family Ixodidae; genus Dermacentor; species Dermacentor albipictus. The sequence goes on from NC_091821.1 coordinate 76,991,687, forward strand.
CTTTGGCCAATAGCCGAGGGCTCATGGCAAAAAGGGGTCGAATCAGAAATAACTATTTTTCTTCTGTTTGATCAAATCATACATAATCAGTGTGTACAAGTCATATCAGATGGGGAGCTATCACAGTTTTCGTGACGTCGCGTGACAGACAAGTAGGGGTGGTCCAAAAAAGTGTTTGACCAATCGTGGAGGGCTGATTGCAGAACTGGAATAGAAAAGTTTGGAATAGTTTTACGTTACAGCACCCTTTGAATTACCAGTTATCTTGAATTATCTTTTTCATTTTATGCCTTCGGTTAAGGGGGGTTCACCGTATACAATCAAACCCTATAACAACGAAATGGGATATAATGAAATAATGGCTATAACAAAGTAATTGAGATTCCCCTTGAAATTTTTATAGATTCATATTGCAATAGATGCAACAATCGATATAAGAAAGCAATTATGGCTTCCCCTTCAACATTATGAGGTTTTACTATACAGTAGTACATTCCTAATACTTCCTTCACAGCTACAAATCACATTTGCCTGCCACTTGACACGTTCCACTAAACTTTTGTCATAGTCCACTTTGTTCATGACATAGTAGCTTTGTACACAACAGAGGCAAATGAGAAGTGTAGAGGCTGGCATTATAATCCTTACATATTAATCTTAACTATTAATTTGCCTAACACGAGTAATGAGCCATAAAGTTAATAACAAGAAATAATAAAATTGCTAGCACAAGTTCATCAATACATATACTTTACAATCAAGGCACTCACACTGATTGGGGACGTACAGTGTGATTAGCCAATGGGTGCCTGAAATTTTGCCCATATAGCTGTGCTCAGAAGTGTGACCATAGGTCATAAAGCAAAAATTAAAAGGCCATCCAAGATGCAGGATCAACTTACTGTCTGCACATGTGGGTAAAAGAGTCTGGATGATCTGCGCCTGGCCAAGCTCGTTTTTGTAAAGGAAACACTGGAAACAGTACAGCACAGCACATCGCAAGACAAAAGGCTGCTTTTCGTTGACCATGGACATTAGCAGGACGACTATGGCAGGTCTGCAAAAAAATAGTGTGTAGAAATAGTAGAGTCAGGCTGAAGAAGAAAGCTAAATACACTTACAAGAATATGTATACACATTTACAGCAGGTGTTTGAAAGGTCTCTGTTGAATATGCCCGTATTGTGACTCTGTCTTTGCAGCAGGGTAATATGAAGAGGCAGACATAACATGCACAACAAATTAAAATTTGCATTGGAATAATTAACAAAAATTCACTTCTTTATTCAGCCATGTCATTTTTATATACAACCACTGTTCATAGATTGGTTTCTCCCACTGTCATTTCTCCCTTGGCCTCTTGGTTTTTGATACCTTCCCTAATATGTCACTGCACCTTTTCTTTGGCTTACCGAATTCCCTCTTACAACCTTGCAAGATAGAGCTTTTGTCCCTTTTCATAACCCAACTAAACCATCTTAGTTTTCTAACTTGAACATTTTCTGAAATACTCCTAACTTAGGCTGTTACCAGGGCATAGTCGTCTCATTCCACATCTCCACCACTGCTCTCTTTATTTCAGACACTTGCATCTTCAAGCTGGTAAGACTTCTTCGTCATAACTTTTTTAGTTCTACACAACACTGACAGTCATACTACCTTTTAATGTAACCACTAAACATAGCTAGTATCCTTCGCACAAAGCACCTGAATCTTCTTTTAAATTGTTTCATCCTGACTGAACTCTGCCAGGTCACATCTCTTTCCACAGTACCTTCTTGACTAATTATGGTTTTCATTACAAATATTAAATCATGATACCATGAATTTCCCCCGTCGCATAGGTTACTCCATTAGGGGGACTGTCCCCCCTAGAGCACCTAATAAAGCACAATAAGTGTGCCAAACGAAACCAAACTCTACCAAAAAAAAAGTTCCAGAGCACACGTTCAAGAACTTCTTTTTTTCTGAATGCTTCACTTCACAGAGTAGTCTACTACTGTTGAACTGATAATCTGAGGGCATAGTATCGTGCTCAGCCAAAAGTCCTGGCAATGATGCAAGAAAGGCCTGCAAGGAATGAACTGCTGCTACTGCTTCACTGGTCATCATGACTTTCAGGTCTGCCTCTGAATCCTTGTCACAGTCCACTGGGGCAGCTTTTCAGGATTCCGTCTTTCCATTAATGGTACCAACAACATCATAGGTCATAAGCTCTGAGCACATGGATGCTGCTGTCAACAGATTTACTCACTGATTGTTATGCTATGCACTTCTCCTGCTTTGGCAGAGTACTACGTGAGCGGTGACTTCTCAGCTTTACGACTGTGTGAAGGGTTGTGAAACCCACAGCTACCTACACTCATGGCAGAGAGCCAGTGATGAACGCTGATGCATGGGATAACATACTCGTAAACCAGTTCCAAAGAGCACAGCTGTTTGATGACAGGCAAAACCAAGAAATTATTAAATTACGTGGAGTTCAGTCACGCACACAGCCTCTGCTTTACCTCTGGCAGCAAGCAGAGGCACATAAACAGAGTGCATGTGCTCTCAAAACTTCCATTTTGTAATATTACAAATGTCCGACAAACAAGTCATTACTTCACATCACCACATGAGTTGGAAAATAATCAGCAAGGACGCAACGACCCTTCCCAGGCCCACTAAAGGGGGCACAATCTGCACAAGCAAAAATCAAATGTGACAGCACAAGCCATGCGAGTACTCGGAAGCTAAGATCCTGCACATTAGAAATGAAATCACAGCCACAGATTTTGTGTGTGTTCTTACGTGCATTAGACAAAGAGGTCCAGAATATTATTGGAGGAACAAATAGTTTTATTAAACAAAAGCATTCAACAACATTTTGTTAAACAAGAGTAAATTATTCATTGTATTGGCACTCACAATAACGTTGGAAGATAAGAATCTAGCTGGGCCAGTTGGTTCAGCAATGCAAGCATGTAAATGCACACACAAGACAAGGACACTACGTGTACTATGTGTGTCCTGTCTTGTCCTTTCATCCTTGTCTCTTAGACACATTTACATGCTTATCCCCTTATTATTCAAGTCTTTTTTTTTTGTAATAACAGTTTTCATTGTAAAAGCATCCAAATGTACATACTGATGCAATACTTGAAACCACTGCAAGGCCTTTTCTTAAAGCTTTTCCATTTGTAAAAGATTTATTAGCGATTGTGTATCAAGGTATATCTTGCCAAAATTACAGTCCATAAACTTTCCTTGACCATACTGTGTTGGGACATGGCAAGGCAGCATGATGATGGCAGTGAGTCATACTGTATTAGTTGGGCATTACAAATTATAGCAGGTGATTAGTTCGCCAGATACAAGAATAAACATAGGTAGCCTGAACATCAGTCAAAATATGGAAGAAAATAAATGCTTGCTTCAGCAATATAATATTCAACATGAGATACCTTAGTCAGCCAGTTATAGGCATAAAACCTCTGCCAGTTTGTCAAATGGCAACTGAAATTTCAAATTCAAAACCAGAAAAGTTGAAGCGATTGCATTAGGATAACTTTGCAAAACGGAACAACCTTGGAAAGCGACACACTTCAACAGTGCAATGCAAGCCTAACCCAAGTAATATGAAATCTTCACGAAATTGATAAACGTTTTGGTTTCTTATGCAACTAACACCTGCCTCTCCATGTAATCCTGCTGCAGAAATGGAACAGTGCTTTGTGCCACAGGCGACCTTCAGAACATATGTTGCAATGAAAAAAAAAGTCAGTCCGCATGTTTCTCATCTATAAACAAGTGACAGTAGTTAAAGTAGATAAATTATCATACAATGCATGTACTACTCACTGCACCAATATGCATCAAAATCCTTTAACTTGAGAAAGCAAAATAAGTATACTGTGTCTGCCATGTGGTGACAGGATGGAAAACCTCACAAAGCACCAATAATGAAGATGCTAAGAGATTTCATGAGCCAAAATTTACTGCCATATATTATCAACAATCAAGTACTATATTGCTACTTCTCTTATACTTGTGTAAAACAAAAATGTCCGACACTAATATGTCTATCCGATACCAGTAAAGATCCTTGTGTTTCACATTACTGTGCCTTTTGCTTTAATAAAAATGTTCCAGCTCAAATGGCTACAGAAAAGCTGACTTACCTAGGGGGATTAGAAGGAGCATTCACAGAAGCAAAGTACTCCTGGTTACTGTGATGGCCTCGGATGACTTCTGCCACTGTGTTTATTGTCTGAAAAATATTTTTTTTCCAATATTTTGTTCACCGAAAATAAGGCAAGAGTGAACATTTTGCAGAGATCTATGTTCCTGTGTCGGGTTAATGGAACACTTATATTCCAATGCCACTATGCTCCGCACTCTGTCAGTTGTCAGAGCAGCGCTCTGCCCATGTTATCAAGGAGATCAGCCGGCCACGAGTGATGAATGATAAGAGTGCCATAAAACAAAATGGAAGGAATCACTACATAATAACAGTCCTGGTCTTGTGCAACTGGTAACAAAGAAACAACAGTGACATTTCAGCTTTGAGCCCATTTCTATTATTCACAGCAGAAACAAAGTAAAAAGGACACAGTTCTGCAGTCTAAACATGCATGGGTTTCATGACAAATGTGGATTTCTACTCTGTCAAGGCATCATAGGCCACAAAAACTACTACAGATAGAAGCTTTGGATTCCATGCCAAGTGCCTAAGCTTTGTGGGATTTCAGTTTTTTAGTGCTTGCAAATCCTGTGTCCCTTAAACATTTGTGGCCAACTGTATGTCACAGTACAATTTAATAGGAATTAGAGGAAATTCTCACATGCTCACATGTAAATGTAGCCCTGGCATACTTTTGCATGGGCAGAACACTGTTTAATGACACAATATCACACAACAATAGACTGACCTCAGAACTGCATTCCATTTACTTTTTTTCTGCATACAGTGTGTTAAAACCAGATATTAACATAACCCTACAAATTTCTTTTTTAATCCCAGGTGTAAGAATGACGAACATGGTGGTAGAAAAGTCACATACCTTACACATCACAATAGTTGCTCTGTCATCGTTGCTTACTCAAGTCAGTCAGTGTAAAACTAACTACATTCCCATATAGAAGTCGCTGTGCTTTTAGATTTTTCAATATTTTTTCAATATTTTTTCAATAAACTGCTGGACCATCCTTTAATAAAGTTTCTTCTTCCTCTTCAATATTAGTTGCTTCATTGAACTAAAAGCACTGCACCAAAAGGTATTTTTATTCAAGGGACATCGCCTGGCACAGTGGCTCAATAGCTATGGCCCTCAGCGGCTGAGGAAGAGGCTGTAGGTTGGATTCCAGACCATAGAAGCGACATTCTGACGGAGGCAGACTGAAGACACACTAGTGTACTATGCTTAGTGTGCATATCAGAGAACCTTTGGTGGTCAAAATTAATCCATAGCCCTCCTCTACAGCATCCCTCATAACCCACTGTGCAGACCCAAATTCTATTTTGGTATGGGAAGTCCTCTTATTTACAACACACTGCAGGCCAGCGACATGACCAAAGACTGTCCCATAAGTGGTGAATACGTCATTATTGGACAAAAGACAGCATATGCCTCAACACAAAGTGGTAAAAAAAAAGTTGTGCACTACATGTAAGAGAAACGAAAAATAAATATGATTTACAATCAACATTAGCTGAACTGTATAGAATCCCGAACAATACAGACAATTATACGTAAATTATGTAGGGCCAGCTGCACTGAATGCCAATTTTTGTTCCACAGTAAAATAACTTGACCAGGTAGGAGAGATTCATGGTTACAAAAATTCATCGCAAACACAGATGAGAGGTAGGAGATGGATATGTCTACATGACATGGTAAAAAAAAAAAATATCCAGGATTTCAAACGTAGTAGAGACAACACTTTTGGTAATTTTCTCCTTAGCACTTAAGGCCAGCACAGCTACTACCATACATAAGCAGCTGTTCTAATCAAAGTGAAGTGCAAAATTGAAGGATTCAAGTTTCAATACAAGTTATCAGGCCAACACAACAGTTAACGTCGCAGCATGAAGCAGCTTAGGTTTTTTTTCAAATGCAATGTTGCTTCTTCTATTCTTATTCAATAAAAATGCAAGTAACTTAGTTCTATATTTTTGCATAAAGACGTTACAACTGTATAATAAACGTTTTCATTCACTACATTCTTGTCCCCACACAAAGCCTGTAAAATACACATGAAGCGAACTCTGCTCAAAGCCAAGTAGACTATCCCACATTCGATACATGAGATGTTTGTTGGCACAAAATGGACCAGTGTATGAAAACAATGAACAGGCACCCATATTTTTAAGTACAGACATGTGTGCAAGGGTGGGGTGGGGGCAAGGAGGCAATGAACCTTCCCCGGCCTACTAAAGGAGGGCACATTTTGTTTCAGGTTCGATTGAAAATTATTATAAAGGTAATTCAGAATAGTTATGTATATGCTGGGGATGTTAAGGCTGCCTTTAAAGCTCAAGTTTCCTGTAACTTCATTATGATGAAATATTCTTAAAGCAATGGTTCTGTTGAGGTGCTTGGCAACTTTGCAGCTAATTAGTATAGAGCTAAGATAAGCCAGTAATGGAAGGGCTGCTACTAGAAGGTTGGCCCTTCCCCACCCCACTGAGTGCCTCAATGTGTGCTATGTTTATAAGGACAGTCATGGCTGCAAAAAGTAAATGTGTGATGCAAGCTACTTTAAGTACAGACAGCCAAGAAATGAGTCCGAATGTGCACGCGTCTTTCAGTTAGAACGTAGAGTCCTGGAGTAGCACAATTTTTCATGCTCCCTAGTACGCCATATTGCGCATCCCCTTTCTCACTTCCTTTGCAAACATGCATAGCCTGTGGATGCCATAGCCATCTTTTAGAATATTGTAGTATCAGTCACTGATGTGCATGAAATGCATGCTCATCTATCAGTGTCTATACCAAGAAAGGATAACACTAGGAACAAAGTGGCACAAAGAAAGTTGACTGTACCCCCAATTAAAGGGCAACTATGCTGATCTTTCTTATCCTGCCAGGAAAGTGGTGGTTTCAAATTTTACTGCATTTACTGTCAAGCATAAATTTTTTCAGATCACATAAAAATATAGAAAAAAAATTAAATAGACTCAAGACAGTACATTGAAACTGAAACTTGACTGGACAGCCCAGGGAGCTGTTTCTCAATATGCCAGTGTTGATGTTAGAATAGGCATACACAAAGTACAGAACTGCTAATAACATTATCTTAAGACAATGTCTTCAACTACAATGAATTCTAAACATTCTTTTGTCACACAACTCTTTTTGCTGGAAAAAACAAAACAAAAATATACTTTATGAAGGTTGTGTTGCCTTCAAAACCTTTCTGCAAGGCAGATAAAGAGGTAAAGAGCTAAGCATAGAGATAAAGAGCTAAAGGAGATAAAGAGCCCTGCATATTTCATTTAATAACAGCTTCGAAAATGATGTTAGCATAACTGCTCCAGTGCTAACACCATGGCCAGAAAGCACAGAGGCCCCAGTAAAAATATTAATTCCAGGGCACTGATCAGGATTGCGCATGCAAACCTTCCAAATTAATTGGCCCAGTTGGAATATCTGACCAAACCACTCGGAACATAAGGTTCACTGAGGCTCGTATACCTCTTCGCTTCCACCCTTTTGGCACTCCGCTGGACCTGTTGTTCCATGGCACATTTTCCTGCTGCATTGAGCATGCATTGAATTGCACGAAAACTGCTCTAAAGTCTGCTACAGACATCGCATTTACAATATGTCCAATTTATTTCCTTCATGAAAGGCTTCTGCATCAGGTACAGCACAAAAAAAAAGAAGAACACACAAGGATGCCTGTTGGACTTATGAACTTGGCCCTCAAATAATAAGCACTGCATTGAATGATTCTGCTCCAAAATTTTCAGTGGTATGCGCTAAAAAACATTTACCCACTCGGGAGTCTGTATGACCTATTTTCGAGCCTGGTACTCTGGCTGCAACGGCTACAACATAGCAGAGTCTGGTGATCAGGAAGCTACCCATTGTTTTACAAACTACTACTGTTGAAAGTGCAGACATATATGTCCAGGTAGTGTGCAAAACCCAAAACAGAATATAGCTGGCAATGTACTGTCATCCATGAAGAATAGCCAGAAACAGCAATTCCTATACTTTGGACTTGGTCGTCACAGCTGACGGATCACCGGCTGTGAAAGCGACTGGTTAAAAAATCCCCAAAGTTGCCCTTTCAGCAGTCATATGGCACACAGCACACACACCTGCTCGCATGCAGTGAAGCTGCCATTCACATGGAAAGTTCAAAGTTCACTTAAGTTCAAAGCAGGTGAAAAGAGCACATGCTTACCTCAGTGAGGATATCAGCAGGAACACCAATGGCCATAAGGATGTTGCAGAGTTGTTCAAGCAGGCCAGACTGGTTCATTGCCTTCTGACATGATGAAGTGACATTGAGTGGAGCACTGGGCGACACCAAGGAGCGCACCACCTGGAGCATGTGGAAGATGTTGGACACCTTCTGGGCTGACCATCCACCTCCGCCACCAGACTGCTGCGCCTCTGAGCCCTCCTGTTGCTGCTGCTGGCTGTGGTGGTAGTTGAAGAAGGGGCTCAGCCGCTGTATGTAGCTTCCCTCCTTGAAGAAGTTCTGGTTTGAATTATTGTTCTTCAGTAGGTGTAGCAGGACCACCAGGCAGTCCTCGACAACCACGCCTGTATAGGTAGCACAACACACAGGCTCAGGTGAGTGCACTCTTATCAGCCATATTCCTTTATAGATGCCAGAAGCAAGGAAAGGAGTGACATAGGCATGCACAGTTAGTGCCACCTCGTCTTGTACAAAAACCCATTTTGAGTAGCAACATTTCAAGAACAGAAAAGCAATGTATAAAGATGAATGGAAAAAGAACCCCTTTATAGCAATGCTACCATATTAAGATGACCTTCCTCAAACAGATCACGATATTATATATAGGCAGCGACCGAGAAATTATTTAAAGTTAAAACCCTGCTCGTTTACAGGCTGCTCATTAACTTATTTTAGTATTATCAGACTGCAAACAAAAAATGAGTGCTATTAACCTTATGTGTAGCTACGAGACATTATATATGCACACTGACAATACAAAAAATTGTTGTAACATGCGCAGCTTAACTACTATGATGAACATAAGAGAATGGATCATATTAGCATGTCTCAAGCATGACTGAGTTCTTCATCAAGTAGTGTTTGCAAGAAGTCAAATCTGAAAGTTCAGAAACATTTTAAATTAGAAAGAAAGTAGGACTTCTATGTTCCACTATCCACCTAGGCTATTTTCCTCAAGCGACGCATACATATCCTCATTTTCCGTTTCTACCTCCTCGTGGCTGCCTGCAAAATGGTCAGAAGTAGCTTGTATAGGTTAGCACACTATGCAAGCAACATGTGCATGCTCTCCAGGTTGTCGCTGAGTTTATTGAGCACCCTTTGTACCAGTATCATCTGTCAGGGCTGCGCAGTATCACAAAAGTTATTAAAAAACAGATGGTTTTAAAGGGACACTAAAGGCAAATACTAAGTCGATGTGGGCTGTTTAAATACCATTCCAGAAAACTCACAATGCTTGTTTCATCCCCAAAAAAACTTAAGTTTACGAGAAAATTGCACCTCAAGGGTCCGGACACCTTTTTCAAAATTCAAACCTTCCCCCACCCAACTGGGGGAGGAGTGACGCTGCATACGCCATCACTGCTCTTTGCTGCCATCGGTGACTAAAACGGCACCCGACAGACGGTGGTATCGAGATAAGACAGAGCGGTGGATTCGCCACTGCTTGCTTTTTGTTCAAGTGGCGTAGACCGTACGGGCATCCTGCGACATCACGTGGAATTTGAACTCTCTGCTACTTGCAGTTTGTGTGAGTTTCGCGAGCCCGCAAAACCAGCACAGCACTATGCAATAACGAAACTACCAAAACACAAAAGCGTGGATGGTGCGGACAAGAGCGAAAACAAAACCTCTCGACCACCCGCGTCGTCAAGGGTAATTTCAAGAGTTTTTTTTTTTCTAGAAATGAAATAGATATAGAAATGGACAAGCATCATTTTATTTCGTCTTTTATTACAATACAAGGATGTTTTTTGCAACAAATGGTTGAGTACTGGTGACAGAATTTAACTGAGGAGTGCTTTCATTATCAGGCAAGTACTTGGATGTCCTGGGAGGTCTCTAATCATGTCCTGCATTTACCTCAATTTCTCTATCATTAAGGCTCTGTTCGCGATAATGTTGACGCGTTAGAGAATCTCGAGCACTAATCTATCGCTCTAGCTTGACTTAATATTTGCCTTTAGTGCCTCTTTAAGAAGACTCAAAAGGGTGTGAATTTCTCACATATTGCGCTGTGATGTCTTGGTAAAGCTAATATGTGGATAATCTATTACAGGTAGAAGCAGGTGAGTCAAGTGAAAAAAGAAAAATTAGATTATGGGGTTTTACGTACCAAAACTACCATCTGATTATGAGGCACACTGTAGTGGGAATTCGGGATTAATTTTGACGTCCTGGGGTTCTTCGACGTGCACCCAATGCAAGGTACACGGGCGTTTGTGCATTTAGCCTCCATCGAAATGCGGCCGCCATGGCCGGGATTTGATCCCACGACATCGTGCTTAGCAGTGCAACACCAAAGCCACTAAGCAACCACGGCAGGTTAACATGACAAATGAGATGCCTAACATCACCAAAATTAGAAACCCCACAGCGGTACTGAATACACATTTTTATACATTTTCAATCAAGGTGTATATATGGAGAAAAAATGGGCTTCGGCTTTTTCTGTCTCTTTACTCCAGAGCAAGAAAGAAATTTAGCTCACAAGAGAATTCGTTTATCATTGCGGCGCTTAGACAGCACACACAAAAACTTCAGTCACATGTTGGATTTCACCAGTACAGCACAATGAAGTTACCCTGAAAAGTGGGACTGATGTAGGTACAGTAGGTCAATCAGAGGGTTAAAGAAAGTAGTGCCATTAACAAATTATTACTCTTCCCCTCCTACTTACATGGCACATTCATTATGAGTATATAGCATGCCTATGGCAACAGCACAAATGACGACATGACGGTTGCCTTCTCTTTCACAGCTGTTATTAATCTTGCATTAGGGAACAGCGCAGAAGACGAGGACGCAGAAGAGGCATGAAACAACCACACGTAGCACTGTGTGGTGCACTACTTGTGGTTGTTTTCTGCCTGTTCTGCGTCGTCTTTCATGGCGTTCCCTAATGCAAGATGTTCAGCCAACTAGCCGGCACATTCACTTTATTAGCAGTTTTCAAACAACAAGCATAAGGTAACTATGAGAATAAGTAACTGCTCTCCAAAAAATTTCAGCATCGCTTGTCAACCATGCTGTTGCACAATGCAAAGTAACCTCACCTCCATCACTGCAGCCTTCATCAATGATAATGTCTAGAAGACGATCAAATGCATTCTCAAATGCAACAATCTTCTGAATGTTGGCATTAGCCTTCGTCAGGTGAGAGAGCAGAAGCAGTGCCTGGAGAGAAGAAGAGCCCTGTGTTGACATTGCAATCAGTATACATTGTTTCCAAATATCTTTGCAATGCGTATAGTACAGTCCACTCGGGAGACCCCAATTTATTAATAGAGCTTACATGAAACTATGCAGCTGATATTAACACACAGTAGAGTGAATGTTTGGTGAATGTTGGGTGAACTTGTGCCCAACAAGCAGCAAAGTGAGAGCCTAGCACCAACATACACAGTCTTCTCCCAAGCATTCCACATCTCTCCTTTCCTCGTGGCCCACACTGATGACATGCTGCTCCGATTGCACGAGCCTTGTGAGCATGTGTTGCCCATTTCACTGCTACTATCTTTGGAACGTAGCCGAAAACAAATAGAAGGGCGCAGGAGATGGCTGGTGCAAGTGATTTGAAAGCAGCTTGTGTCATTGTCCCCTTCCCAAAAGTGCATTGCGCCGATGCTCATAAAGAAGGCAGTGGTTTCCAGGCTGTCATTCAGAATGCTTGTTGGTGAAAGCAGTAACTGCCTGTCGTAATAAGGTTTAATTCAGACGACATGAACAATTTTTTGTGCAATGCCATCGTCGTGCTAAGGTTACTTGACCTTCTGGTACAACTTCATAATTCAAGAGGTTGACTTGGCAAATTATCCTGTACGGGCTAAAATAATCATGAAGAAGCTTTTTGGATAGGCTGCACATCCGTATGAGAGTCCACAGCCATACTCTGTCTCCAGGTGTGTATTGGACCTCTCTTCACCGCAAGTTGTGTCAATCCGCATTGGTTTGCTGTTGCTGCTGAATGCGGTGTCGTGCCAGCTGTCATGCCTATTCAGCTCTTTGTGTGAAGTCCCTGATATCATGGTCATTTTCGGAGGTTTCATCTACAGGTAGCATTGCACTTAATGTGTGTGGTGACAGTCTGGCCAAAAACAAATTGGAAAGGGGCCACTCGAGTAATCTCTTACACTGCGGTATTGTACGCAAATGTTGCGTACGGTAGCATCCCATCCTACCTTCAATGCTCCATGTGCACGTATATTGACAACATATCGGTCAGTGTTCTGTTGAGCTGTTCAGTCAGTCCATTTGTCTGCGGATGATAAGCCATGGTTTTTCTGTGACTGGTGTGCATCAATTTCCTAATAGACTGTCAAACGGGCAGTAAGTATGGTTTCTCAGTCCATGATGATAACTTTAGGAGCGCCATGCCGTAGCACTATGCTGGTGACAAAAAATGCAGCTACTTCGATGGCCATTCGCCTAACAAGAGACTGTCTTGCCATATCGAGTTAGGTAGTCAGTTGCAATTGCAATCCAATGATTTCGTGATGATGACGTAGGAAAGGGGCCAATTAAGTCCATTCCCACTTGTGTGAATGGAGCTTAGGTGGCTGTATGAGCTGAAAGAGATCTGCTGGCTTCAATGGTGGCATGTTTGGCAATCCCGGCAGGTTCTCACGTAGTGGTGCAAAGAATTCAACAACTTTAGCCAGTAATACTTCATGTGGATGTGTGCAAGTGTTCTGCTCACACCTAAGAGTACATATGATGGGTCATCGCGGCCCACTTCCAATATCTCGGGTCGTAACTTTGAAGGTACAATGCGTAAAAATGTCTCCGAACTATGTTAAAATTTCTTTTGTACAGGATAATATTTCTCAGAACGAACGATGACAAGCTGCGGGCAAAAGCTTGTGGAAGCTCGACAGGGTGTCCTAGGTAATCAATGAGCAGACGCAACTCCGCGTCAGACTGCTGATGCTGCGTCATTTGTGACAATGTCACAGCTCCTAGGAACGGATAATCCTGTCCATTTTCCACAGGTGTAGATTCCGTGGATTCAATCGGTGCAAGCGACAAGCAATCAGCATCAGTGTGCTTGTGAGCGAACTTGTACACGACCGTTATACTGTATTCCTGCAGCCGGAGGCTCCACCTCGAAGTTGTCCAGATGGGTCTTTGACATTCGCAAGCCAGCACAATGAATGATGGTCGCTGATAGCTTGAAATGGTCTACCACAAAAATATGGTCTAAACTTGTTGATGAACCATATCACCGCCAGGCATTCCTTTTCTCTCACCTCAGCCTCCGAAAGAGTTCGACTAGCATACACAATGTTCCTCTCCATTTTGCCACTTAATGAGGACGGCCCCGAGGCCTAAATTGCTTGCATCTGTGCAGATCAGTTTCGGCTTTGTCAAAATGCGCAAGAACTGGACGATTCTGAAGATGCTTTCGTAGTTCACTGAAGGCATTCTCCTGTTCCCTTAACCAAACAAAAGGCATGTCTTCTCTTGTTAACCCCACTAGTGGTTCCACAATCCTTGACAAATTTTTAACGAAGCATCTGTAGTAGGCGCACTGTCATAAGAATTGCCTAACGGCCTCTTTGTCGGTTGGTTTTGGAAAATTTTTCAACTGCTGCAGTCTTCTCATGTCTGGGCGAATGCCTTCTGAACTGACGACATAGCCAAGGAAAAGGAGTTCTTGAAAGGCGAAATGACAGTTCTGTGGTTTTATCGTCAAACCTGCTGACCTAATAGCTTTCATCAAAAACCGCAGTTGTTCTACCTGCTGCTCAAAGGTAGCAGAAAAAAAAAACACGACATCGTCAAGATAAACAAGACAGGATTGCCATTTCAGACCAGTGAGCACAGTGTCCATCATCAGCTAAAATGTGACAGGTGCGTAACAAAGGCTCAACGGAGGTCATTGGTCCGTGTGGCGTCACAAATGCCGTCTTTTCACAATCTCATACATCCACTTCTACCTGCCAGTACCCACTTTAGAGGTCCAGGGAGGAAAAGAATTTTGCATCTCGTAGTTTTTCTAGAGTGTCATCGATTCTTGGAAGTGGGTAAACATCCCACTTTGTGATGGCGTTAAGCTTTCGGTAACCAATGCAAAAGTGCAAGGTCTGGTAAATGAGCACCATAAAATGAACAAAGTGGAAAATGGAGCTTTATGGTACAGCCAATAAACAAAATGTTATCTATCTCTGTGGTACAGCCAAAAGGACAGAACCATTGGGGACACTTAATTTCCTTCGTACATACAACAGGCAAATTTGTTATAGTGGCCTTCACTGTAGAGGTGTTCACAATATATACAAAAGATAGAAATACAGTTGTGACATATAGAATCCTTCATTATACAGGTCATTTCGTTGTTGAGGCGTTTGACTGTATTGTATTCACAGTTTTAATTTATTTAAACATAGCCCCACAAAAAAAAAAAATGCATTAACACGGGGTTCCACTGTAACTGTGAGATGGTCTCCAAGTTCTTAGGTGAGAGCACACAGCCATCACTAAACCAGCTTAGAAATACTACAAATAATTAATGTCTGATTGCCGTAAAACGCACTAACAACAACAGAAGCTAATGGCACAGTTGGAGTCTTTGTGCTACAGCCATGTCACAATTAGTCGAAAGGCTTAAGTGCATATGTAAAAAATTACTGGCAAGTCATCAGCCATGCTACACTACAAGAAAATGCCATCCAATACTCACATCATTTCGAATGACTTCTCGGCTGTCTGAGAGAAGGTCCATAAGTCTGGACACACCCATTGGACTGGTGAGAACACACTCCTGAACTTCTTTAGCACGATGAACGAGCAAGCCAGTCAGTAGACGTACGGATGGCCATCTTACTCTGAAGTCAAATTCCTGTAGTGCATGAATAATCACATTCTATTTAGCAGCACCACGAAAGTCTGCATGCTGTCGGGTAGTTTGGATGGGAAAAAAATTGGAGGATGCTTAAAGGGACACTACAGGCTAATACTAAGTCGACGTGGACTGTTTAAATGCCATCTCAGAAACCTCGCAACGCTTCTTTCATGCGAAGAAAAGACTTAATTTACGAGAAAATTGCATCTGAAGGGTCCGAATGCCTTTTTCAAAGTTCAAATCTCCTGCAGAGTGGTGACGTTGCATACGCCATCACTACGCTTTGCTCTCTGCCGTTGGTGAGTAAAATAGCGCCCAAGAGATGGTGGTACCAAGTCAAGACATAGCGGTGGATTTGCCGCTGCAGCTGCTTTCTGGTCAAGTGGCATAGACCATTCGGGCATCCCGAACATCACATGGACATTGAATCATCTGCTACTTGCAGTTTGTGTGAGTTTCGTGAGCCAGCAAAACCAGCGCAACACTACACGATCAGGAAAGTGCTGAAATGCAAAAGCATGGGCGGCACAAAGTCGAGCGCAAACGCAACCTTTCGACCGCGCGCGTCGTTGTCAACGGCAATTTCAACAAGTTCCTTTTTCTAAAGATGAAATAGAACTGGACAATTATCATTCTATTTCATCTTATAGTGCAATAAAAGGATGTTTCTTGCGATGAGTAGTTGAGCACTCATGACAGAATTTAACTGAGGGGTGTTTTCGTCATCGGGCAAGTGCTTGAATGTCCCGGGGGAGTCTCTAATCATGTCCTGCATTTGCCTTAATTTCTCTATTATTAAGGCTCTGTTCGCAATAATATTGATGCCTTAGACATTCTCAAACACTAATCTATCACTTTAGCTTGATTTAGTATTTGCCTTTAGTGTCCCTTTAAGCTTCGCCTTCAAGAGTGGAATGCGATAGCGTTATCGCACCCCGTTCGCACTGCCCACTCATTCGCTCGGCATGCTCTTTAGTCACACAAAAATTTTCATATACAACACTTCTAAGTACACAGCACAACTTTGGGGCATCCTCGCACCGCTCCCCGCATGGCCCCAATGCGCTCAAACGAGACGAAGGGGAGAAGCGGGCGAGTGGCGAGCCACCTGTCGAGGCAGCGTCATACATTGCGAGGAGGGTGTTTACTGCGTTTGCCGCAAGATCGCTCTGCGTGTGCGCCAAGCGCAGAAGAAATGTAGCAGAAACGTACTTCGCTACTCGTTTAACTGCGATTTCTGTAATTTACATGCTCATAATTACCTATATACACCACAGTATAACTTTCTAGGGCACGTTTCTAAGGCAACACCGCATTCACTAGAGGCGCTTTTGTCCCGCTTTGAACCATCGAACTCATGGCTGAGTAGTAGTGTCTCCGTCTCACACTCTGGAGACCCTGGTTCGATTCCCACCCAGCCCATCTTGCAAGTTGTTTTTATTTATGAATTGCCTTCTGGGATTTTTCGCCCACGGCCAACACCGCCGCCGACACCAGCTTTTCTGCGACACGAGCTCTTCAACGCTGTCGCGTTAATATGCGGATGGCCTAATGAGCTTCTAGAGCAGCTTTCAGGTGTACTATACAAACACATTGAGATATGAACAGCAGAGTGTGTGGCTTCTGCGCTGTCTAGCAAAAAGCAAAGGGCACAAAGATGTACAACAATCTCTGATGACTCAGGTGTTCAGGATTCATTAAAGTTCATCACACATCTTTGTGCACTTAGCTTTTTGCTAGGCTCTACAAAAACCATGCACTCCGCTGTCCACATTTCAATGGGAAGGTATAATACCTGCTGACATTTGTGTGGTTGAAAGCGCATGCATCATTCAGTTCAGTCTAAATACGACTCAACACACAATATCTTGGCAAAGCATTCAGAACCTTCTCAAGTTCAGAAACTGGCCACAAGCATGTGTGAAAAGCTACAAGCTTACTAAGTATACAGCATAACACAGTATCTTTATTTTGTCTTTCACTGAAAGTTACACTTTCAGTAGCCAAGTAGCCACTGCGTGGTTCAGCCTACTATCCCAGCTGACATGCACTGTGCCTGCCTCCCATGTGGACACCTGCTCTCCGTTGGAATGCCCTTGTGTAAAGCTGTCCATGCCAGCATGTGGCAACCTGTTGACCCTTTGCCCTGTTACATCTTTG
This sequence comes from Dermacentor albipictus, assembly GCF_038994185.2. Taxonomy (NCBI): domain Eukaryota; kingdom Metazoa; phylum Arthropoda; class Arachnida; order Ixodida; family Ixodidae; genus Dermacentor; species Dermacentor albipictus. The sequence goes on from NC_091821.1 coordinate 77,009,108, forward strand.
TGCCTGACCATTACTTTCATTAAGATGTCAATGAGTGTATACACACCTTAATTAAAGTGGTACAGAGGATTCATTAAGCAAACATATGGGCTCTCACCTTTCCACTGAACTCCCCATTATCATTTATCGCTTCCTTCAATATAGAGTGAGCAGTACCAATGTATCTAAGCATCAGCAGTGCCACAGAACATTTTTAATTGGCTTACCTCCATGAGATCCAACAGAAGTGTAACATTCTCAGGTTTCTTTATGTATATTTCTGTGAACTGCTCTCCTAGTTCTCGACTTGCATTTTCATCCTGAGAGTCTTCTGTATTTAAAGAAATAAAAAACACACACAGGTGGTGAAGCTACCACAACACAATTTTACAAAGAGCATTACTTGCCTCCTACTGGCCTGACAACGAAAGAAGAAAAGTGTAGAATTTAAAATATTTCTCTGGATATGCAACCTATGAAAAATCAATACTTTTGAAAATATAGCAAGAACAGCCCTAGCACATGCTACGAAAAAGCGGTTGTCAAAAATTCTTCCAAAACAAGCTTTCTGTAGCAAACACAGCTAAGCTGAAGCAACTGCCATGACTACTAAAAGTGCTGCGAAGCTTTCGCAACAGTGAGTGTACAATATTTTTGGCGAAGTCGTATTTGTTGGTGCAGCAGAACGCAACAAGCCCAAGAAACAAACCGGTGCATTGGCAAACACGGTACCTTCGTTCTCCTCTGCACCCGATATGACGTACGAAAGGGCATCTAGGGCGTAGCCAATGATTTCGCCGTCTCCTCTGTCAGTTTCCAGAATATGAACCAGGGCGTCCATGCCCTGAGCACCGACTTCCACTCTGAATTTCTGAAACCAGCACGCACCAAGCCATGTTAACCACATGCCGAAACAGTCTGCTTCGCCCTAAACAGTAGTAAAATGGGTGCACAATATTGGTTACCTTTGCCAAAGCCTTGAGAGCGCGGCAGGCATCTCGCCGGTCTTCCAAAAGCGTCGACGTCTGAACTCTGTTGACTAGGCGCTCAACCTACAAGATGAGATTTGCAGTCGCTATCAAGTTTCGGTTTGTGACGTAGCATCTCGTCGAACAACAAATGTTATTCAGCACAGCACATTAAAGCAGCCTTGTCGGTGTTTATTCCTTAAATTTGTCACAACATTTACGAGCATTCTCATTTCGAAGCAAAATATTTACAGGCTGTGAAGGTAAAATAACATAGCAGAGCAACGAATAGCTCATCGCTTAAACGCTAACACCGTGTTCTTCACTGTCAGCTCTGGCCCATTTGCATGCACGTTCACCGCTGTATATTTCAGTCAAGCGAGAGAAAAAAACATACTTCACGCAAAGCACCTACTGACTTTGCTGCACAGAAATACTGTAAACACTGACACGAGCAAGACATACGAGCTCGCAAAGCAGCGATGCCGGGAGCGTGGGCATGTCACCTCGACACAAGCCCGCTCAATAATGGGCACTGACATCCTTCCGACCAAACGCTGCAATCACTGTATAAATAGTTATAGTACCGTTTCTGCCCCGGTTGGAGCATGAGCACCGGGCTGTCCACCAAGCACAGTTTTCAAGCCCGACTTGAACAGCTCCATCTTGCACTTATGGCGTGGCGCAGACGACTTCCGGCGCACGGTGCGCTCCCGCACGGATTTGGTCTGTTTCTCGCTTTCGGTTTTTGTTTTAATGTAAGTATGTTGCAGTAGCATATACCAAACAAAAGTATATTTAAAATGTGCCTGCACATGCTCCTTTAGGTCACTTAACTCTGGGTGCTGCTTTTCTTTCTTTAATTTTAATTTTTACTTTATTTTATCCAACTTTTACTTGTGTCCTTGGTCGCCTTGGTTACGCCGCTTTGTCACCGCTCTCCATCTCTCAAATCGCGCGAGATACGCACTCCAAAACTTGCTGCTTGGGCTGTTGCGGAGTTCATTCGGACCAGTTACTCACATCAGCTGCAACTCACAGGTGATTGCTGCGCAGCTACAATGAAATTTGACTTGCTCTTATGGACTCAGCTCAGTCTGTGCATCGGTGTTGCGTTTTGCGGTGCGCACATAACTGATGGAGACAGGAACCGCCCTCTGAGCAGAGATGGCGAGAGCGTGTCGCAAGCTTTTCCCATCGTCATGTGGCACGGCCTGGGTGATTCTTGCTGCAATCCGCTGAGCTTGGGTGGATTCAAGAATTTCCTCGAGCAGTCTATCCCTGGCGTGTACGTGAACTCCTTGCGTATCGGCACCAATATGATCGACGAAATCGGCAACAGCTACTTCATGAACACGAACGCGCAGGTTGAAGAGGCTTGCAATATCATCGCTAACGACTCGAAGCTATCCGGGGGCTACAATGCGCTTGGCTTTTCCCAGGGCGGTCAGTTCCTAAGGGCAGTGGCGCAGAGGTGTCCTGAGCCGCCCATACGAAACCTCATCTCTCTCGGCGGGCAGCACCAGGGAGTCTACGGGCTTCCAAGGTGTCCCGGGGAAAGTTCGACGCTCTGCGAGTATGCCAGGAAGCTTCTGAACATCGGCGCCTATTGGGACGTCGTTCAAGAACATCTGGTCCCCGCTCAGTACTGGCAGGACCCTTTCGACCGACATACGTACATTGCCAAGAGTCTTTTCCTCTCCGACATCAACAACGAGCGCGTCAAGAATGAGACGTACAAAGCCAACCTGCTCAAGCTGAATAATCTCGTGCTCGTCCTGTTCGAAAACGATACAGTGGTCGATCCCAAAGCAACCAGCTGGTTCGGCTACTACGCGGAGCACGACGACAAGACTATAGTGCCTCTGCACGACCAGAAGATCTACACGGAAGACTGGATTGGCCTCAAAGAGCTTGATCAGAGCGGCAGGCTTCACTTCTTGTCCACGCTAGGCGACCACCTTCAGTTCAAGGACGAGTGGTTCACAGAGAACATAATCAAGCAATATTTGCTGTGAGCTTGCGTTTTTTCTCTCATCTCGCGATACATTCATGCAGTGGCACCTTATATACCAATGATACTTATTTAGCTGTTGAGTGAACGCTTGTCACACATTAGGGCATTTTTAAATCCTACTAATGAACTTCGAAGAAAAATAAAATCTTTCTTTCTTTTAAAATCGAATCGCTTTATTTGCCTCTGTGGTGCGTATTCGTGGTTGCAGGCGGTCGGACTTGCGACGCTAATGCGCCACGGGAAAGGGTGCGTGCCATAGGCGCCGACCACGGGGTGGCTCCGGGGCCCGAGCCCCCTCCGGAGTTTTCCGGAGGGGGCAGAGCCCCCCCACCTAAAGTGTAATTGCCAGAGTTTTGTCACCCACATTATCTGAAGTTTCTTTTGAGTTACCTCGACCTTTTCACTTATGCACAGAATAAAGTTTACTATATCTTTGAAAGAGAAGCCAATTAACAATTATATCTAAAGGTATGGATAGCCTATGCCTAGAGAAGGTTTTGCCTAGGTTTTTTTTTTTTTTTTTGCTTAAAGCCGTATGAACGGGGTATACTGATGTAAAAGGAGCTATGAGGCGAGTTCTATGCTCCAGACAATTTTTCTACCACATGATGAGATGCTTTACTTTGTGCGCCTGATCTAGCATTGCTAGTGGAACATCCCTCTGCGTGTGGCTTTAAGCAAAAGCCTTAGATCTCTGTTTCAAGGTGTCGCGTTGTGAGGTATACAAAATATCACTTGACACAAGGAAGGCCAGAAGCAAACCAAGGTTTGTCCAGCCGTGTATACGAGATGATTACGGGGTAGTAAAGTTAATTAATGATTGATGAGTGAGTGTGTTAAGGTGTATTAGGGTGGATGAAGATGTATTAAGGAGGACTAGGGTGGATCAAGGTGGATGATGCAGGATCATGGTGGATTAAGGAGGATTAAGGTCGATGAAAGTGGATTAGGGCGAAATACATTGCAGTGCTAAACATTATTGCCTACAGAATATTATCTGCATTACTACATCATGACCAAAGTCATGATTGATTGCTCAACCTTCGTAATCAAAGTGCATTGATGCAATGATTTCGGTTCCTGTTTAATCAAAGGAAAAAGTGTCCCCACAAAACAAAACCGCAGAAAGGTGGTTTTAAAACATTCGCTATTAAAGCGAAGATTCCCGGCCTCCGCCTAGATGTCAATATCAACAGCAAGCGTGCGCGATCATGTGAACACCTCCTGCCAGTTGCCTCTAGCCGTGAAAAAGCCAAATAATAATCGTCGCCCCTCATGCGTGCGTGGAAGTGCAGTTCAAAGCCAATTACAAAAGTCCAACGTGTCCTTAGGTATCGCCTAAAAGACGCGAATGCGAAAGCCTTGTAAAGCCTACTGTTATTCACCATAATCCACTTCCGTCAGCACTAATACACCCTAATCCTCCTTAATACGCCTTAATTCTTGTTCATGTACCTTAATCCTCCTTAATACACCCTAATCAACCTTAATCCTCGCTAATCCACCTTACGTCAATCATAATTATTAACCTCTTATACACGGCTAGACATGCCTTGGGTCGCTTCTCAGGGTGTCTACCAACCGGGAAAACCGGGGATTCTCAGGGATTTTGAGTTGTCTGGAAAAAGTCAGGGAAAACTCAGGGAATTTGGGCCTCTCTCAGGGAAAATTAGCGGCAATTTTATTGAAAGCTTCGAAAGTCGCGGTAATTCTAGCTCGAGTAACAGACAGGACTCGTAATGTCTCGTCTTTGACGCCCTTTCGTCGGCGGGAAGAATGGCCAGTGTACAGTCAATGACCGACTATCCGGATTCCCAATAATTTGGACGGCTTCGCGGCACCGCCACGTACCCCACAGAGTCAACGTGTCAGATTGTATGAAATTTCCGATGCAAGAACTCTTCGCCGTCCGATTTTCCGGACGTTTTGCCGTGACCGCAGGTCAAAGGCAATAATCAAAGGCACCACCGCTGCCGTTTTGATTGCTTCGCCACCTCGAACCGGCACTCTCGCACGCAGATCCGCTGGCAGCTGTTGCCACCACTGCGGCAACGCTAGGCCTAGCTGCTTCGACGTTCGCTGTGAAGCCTCTGGCCGTTGGGTGCCAAGTTTTTTTATTGAAAGAATTAGCTGCTGTCAGCAATGGCAGGGACTCCGCCTTTGTGGTCCTCGCGATTGGCTTATAAACTTGGAAAACACGGTGCGTTGCATAATGCCTGTTCCTGAAAGTTAGCTTCGCCTTTGTACAGAAATGTTACTTGGTGAAGCATACGCAAAAGTATTGCAGTGAAGCATAACAAGCGTGGGAAGGGGCTATTGCCACGGAACACAGTATGTATACCTTAGTTATACACGCGTGCACCCGGTATTTCCTGTCACAGTACGAGCACCGATATGCCTAATATGTGTACCGACAGGCCTTCAGAGCGCTTTCGAACGTGTCTGTGGCGGTTTGAGCCTCTAAGGGCAGTAAATGACACCCATTTATTTTTTTCCAACTGGGCGATTTTTAGGATGTATTCGCGTCCCCTAAGGAGTTTGAAAAATCGGTCGTGGACTATGCAACTGACCAAGATGCTTCAAATGGTCCTTGGCGCGAACGAGTGGCGGAAGGAGGACAAGAACAGATATGACCTACGCATTGAGGAATAAACGGGAAAGGAAGCTTGCTGCCGCCGTTTTGAAGCAGCTTGAGCTCAAAAAAGAAAGTTTTGGCTGATGCCGAGATGCAGCTGTCCCTCATCCAAACCAAAATACTCTTTAAAGCAGTGAAACACAACACTCAGGCGTCGTGCGCGGGCTGAGAGTATGTCAGGACAGGTGAGGTTGACTTACGAGCTGTTGAGAGAGAATCTCAATTGTGACAGAGTTCGGGCCTCATAGCACTGAGCTTGCTATAAGTTGATAGAAATAGCTCATATTCGAAAATATTTGCTTCTGTATGCATCTCCTTTTTGTTCGTATTTGAGAATGTCCCACTCCATTTGCAATTTTTTTAAGACACTTTATTTGCTGTGCATTTTACTAACCCCTGCCTTCTATTCTCTTTTTGAATAACATAAACACTACTCCCTAGTATTCCGATTGGATTAAGTCGCTTTTTATTTTTTCATGTGCTTACTAGAGAGTGACAGCATCAGGCGATATGGTTTCAGCCCGTCTTGACATAAAACATAGGAATTTCCCTGCATCACTCAGGGAAATTCGCAATGGCACTCAGGGAAAACCTGGAAAACTCAGGGAATTTGGAAATGTCATCTTGGTAGACACCCTAGTGCTTCAGGCCTTCCTGGGTCTCGTGATATTTTCTGTTCACAACGCGACCTTGAAAGAGAGATCTAAAGGCTTTCGCCTTAAAACTTAAAGAAACGCAATATGAACTAGCTAGCGCTCATCACCTGCAAGACTACGGGTATACTTGCCACTAATTTTTTCAGGGCCTGCACTCATTGTATGACTGATGCACACATCGACGTAAGCTGAAAATAATAGTTCCTCTACAAGCCGCTATTTCAATTTTCAGTAAAACAGGCAACGGATCCTAACAATCGCGAAAAGTACGATCGAGAGGCTGTATCTTCGCACATAAATATTCACAGCGGAAAGCAGAATTTTTTCTGACTGAATAACAACGGTTGGCGACGTGCAAGGTGATGGAGTCCCAGAAAAATATTGAGCAATCTCAGGGCAACCCCATTTTTATGCAACGTACAAATTGCGCAACAATAACGCTGCTGAGCAGGACGGAAGAATTTTAAAAATTTAGCATTAGGGGATGCTTTGATACGAGCAATAAGAAAGATGCCTCACCTCGCAAACAATACTGTTCTTAGTCGGAACAAAGTTCTTTCACCCATGCTATGCAGCCACTGCTTCCTGCGCAAGCCGTCATGCTTTCCTTGTGGTCTCATAAAACTGCATAACCATCTTCAGGCCTCTTGCTGCAGTTAGCGCAACAGCACGGCATAGCGCTAGCACAGAGAGAACGGGCGCTATAACGTAAAGCTATTCCAAACTTTTCTATTCCAATTCTGCAATTAGCACTCCGCGATTGGTCAAAAACTTTTTGGACCACCCCCACTTCGCCTGTATGTCACGCAACGTCACGAAAACAGCGCTACCTCCCCATCTGATATGACGTGTACACACTGATTATGCATGATTGTAGAAGAGTTGATTGTTGGGCTAGTTGGTCGTCCATAATTGAAGTAGTACCTTAGCGCGATAAAAACACGGATACAAATTCTTATATCCGTGTTCTTATCGCGCTAAGGTACTACTGCAATTATGCGTGATTGGAAAGAACAAAAGAAAAATAGTTATTTCTGATTCGACGCCTTTTCGCCATTATCCCTCGGCTATTGGTCGAAAGTTTTCCGGGAACACCGACTTCACCTGCCTGTCATGCGACGTCACATGACCATGAAAACTTACCGCGTCAAAGTGACGTTTACGCATTAAAGATGCATTAGTATGCCGAACAAAACTGATTTTTCTTCTGAATAACCGCAGGCTGGCCCGTTCCGAAAGGAATAAAAGATGGCTGCCGCCAATCGCTCAGGCACTGGCTACTCGCACCTGGCGGAGAGCGTGGGTTAATTTGCATACAATGATAATGATGACAATGTGTATTTATTAAAGGATGGCTCGAAGGCCTATAATGGGGAATATGAAGAATGCTGTGTGGCGCGACTTGCAGGCATGCAGCGCATATCGGTGTATATATCGATGTGTTTTGCTTGCGTGGTGCTTGAAACTCTGTCTAATGCCCAGACTATTGCGCGGAGTTCAAGTTCCGTTGGGTTGTCGGCATCAGCAGTTGTAAAGGTAGAATATGTCGCACAAGAACCCACTACGTGGTAGGCGACTGCTCCCTCGCTGGTGCGTGGGTCGAAAGCTGCGTCAGCGTACACTTGTTCATGGCTTAGCGGTGCGTCTGCCAGTGTCTGCGCATGACGCGCAGCGAATGCTGCCCGGCGGTGCACTTGTTGGGCACCCATGTTTCGGGGCGTTGGTGTAGTGTCGACGACAACAATGCCATCCCACGGTGAGATGTCGGATGGCAGTTGTGGCAAAGTTGATATATCCTTTCCCATGTAGGCCAGTAGAGCCCTGCCTTGTCTGGTGTGCTTCAGGCGTTCCTCGCGTCCTGCCTTCGATGCTTCGATGGTTACAAGGAGGGTAGGCAACTTCGCATAGCGATGTAGCTCTTCGACACGTGTGTGTTTTTCGGGAGACCTGTGATAACACGGAGAGCTGGTCTGTGGAGCACCTCTAGCTGTGTCCAGTGCCGAGCAAGCAGGTCATAACAGCGTGCTCCGTATATCGCTCGGGATGGCAGCAAAGCACTAACAAGCTTTCGGCATACGTCGGTACCAGCACCGCCCATGCGGAAACAGATTCGGTTTATGAGGTGCATAGTGTTGTGCCATGTTCGACGAAGGTCTGCGAGCCACGCATCCACTGTGCCTGTGCGGTCAATAGGTCTCCCTAGAATGCACACTGATTTTTCCGCTCGCTGTAGCGTTTCGCCTGCGAGAGTGAGCGTGAGGGCTGCTTCGTCCTGCGTTGAACCTCCGATCACCACATATATGTTGTCTTCGCTGGAGATGGCCGCATGCCATTTTGTAGCAGGTAGTGGTCAATAACGTCAAGTGCATACAATAAAGCTTTTTGCGTTGCCGTGTAACATTTTCGAGCACTTTCGGCACGTTTGCGGCCTGGTTCTGCCAACGTTTTGCTGAGGATCCGTTTTGGAGGCATTCTTAACCTTCCACTGCACGTCGCCGCGATTTTCTACCAGCCACAGCAAGCTAAGTAAGGGAAAGCGGACGAATCACAGACACCGGCACCACCCTCTTCATCAGGTTATCGATTTTAAATGCACTAGCTCGGCCCCATTCAATCCCTCTCCCCTTGAGCGTGCTCCTCTCCTCTTGTCAGCCAATTAGCTGAGACAAGCCGCCCAGTGTATACATATAGGCAATTTTATTCGTTTTTCAAGCAAACAAACGTGACCTTTTATAAACGAGGAGAACGTTTGATTGGTCTGTTCAGACAACCATGCGGGTCACCACCCGATGCTTGCGTCGGCGGTTACGCAAGTTTGACGTCAGGAAATTGGAATAAAAACAGATTGGAACAGTTTTACGTTATAGGGCCCCAGGAAACGCTGCGTACAACGCTCGCTACGCCTAGCTAAAGCGCTGAGCCAGCCGAGCTGAGAAAAATGGCGCACACGAAAAACAAAAACAGGGTGGGGGACGTTCTACTCCGGTGGCTGCTAGGTATGCCGCGGCCGCGCGGGCCCTTTCTTGAAAGCGATCTGCTATGAGTGTAGAGGCTAGATGAGCTGGGGGTTCATAGATTCGTGTACGCTGTAATCTCGCCGCTTAATTCACGTTGAGGCGAGAGGCAGTACGAAGGTCAATTCGCTCGCTGCTGCTGCCGTTCTTCCTCAAGCCAGCGTTTTGACAGCGAGTGTCCGCGCTCATCTAGTGAGCTGTGTTTATGTTTGCCTGTGCGCGCGTAGCGCCATGCTTGTTAGTTTAGTTAGTAAGCGAGCGTTTACAAGTTTATACGGGTGATAAAGCTGTTATCGTTACTTTGTATAGCTCTCTACTAATTTGCTATCGCAAACGATGCTTCGTCTTTCGGGCTAAACTGCGACTTTCTTCAAAGCCTACAAAATTTATTCGAATCACGTCACTAACTATAATTATCTGCACAGGCGGACATCATTTGTATGAAGAAGGCAGTTTATTTAGAAATTAAACTAATTTAATGAATTAACTTATTGATTACAAATTTTATGGCACATATGTTTAAATTCGGTACTAAAAGTAGGAAGTAGGGAATGAATAATTTTATGCCAGATATTTCCGCCTACATGGCCGTTTTGGAACGCAGAAACACGTAACTAAACTTTTATGACAATTACTTTCAACTTCCCAATATAAACATGTGCTGTAAAATGCTTAATCGAGAAAGCCGCAGTTTCGCCCGAAAGGCATCGATTGCGACAGCAAATTAGTAGACAGCTATACAAAGTAAGGATAGCAGCTTTATCGCCCGTATAAACTTGTAAGCACTCGCTTACTAACTAAATCAACAAGCATGGCGTCACGTGCGCACAGGAAAACATAAACACAGCTCACCAGATGAGCGCGGACACTCGCTGTGAAAACGCTGGAGTGAGGAATTGACCTTCGTGCTGCCTCTTGCTTCAATGCGAACGGAGTGGCGAGAACATAGCACACACCAAGCTATGACCTCCCGGCGCACCTAGACTGCTTTATACTCATCGCAGATCGCTTTCTAAATAGTGCACGCGCCACACGCAGCAGCCGCCGTAGAACCGATCTCCCTCCCCCAGATGCTTTGCGCACGACGGAAGACAGCGCGCTTCCTCCCCGCTTTCCTCCTTTGCGTGCGCGAGATTGAGCCGCCATCATCAGCTCGCCCTCGCAACGCTTTCACTCGCACATACAGCATACGGCGCGCGGCGACGATTTTATCGCCCATGGACTTTATACCGAACATCACGGCGACGGCAGAAGTGCGCCTGGAGTGTCCATGTAATTTCTATTGCAATGAAACATTTGAGCTGCCATCTGCTCTTGAGAGGTACATTGAGAAGTACACTGCATGAGAGGTACATTGACCACGTCCACACTTATACTGATGGCCGCTGTCTAGGGTTCTGCAGGAGCCGTGATGTTCACAGTGAGAGTCATCACGTTCGGTTACTAAACGTGCCACCCGACCACGTCGATGGCTGTAAAACTTGCAGCTCTTCGTGCTGCACTTCGCCTGGTGAGCCAAGCAGAACCTCATAGATGGTCTGTATTCAGCTATTCGAAAGCGGCGCTACAGACTTTACATTCAGTACTGCGCCACGGACCCCACGAACACTTGGTGCTCGAGCGGAGAGTTCATTCCTACTTTGACCAAGAAAGGACATCACATCGCGTTTCAATGGCTTTCAAGTCACTGCAGCATTATGGGCGACGAGCACACCAATAACGCTGCTCGGATATCTCTTGAGGACGGCACGCAAGAATGGATACCGCTGTCACGCTCAGATGCAGCTACAATACTTCGCCTGCTGGCACGAAAGATCACGCTTTCTATATGGCACACACGAAGTTTTCAAAACACCGGCTACACCGCCTGAACTCTTCAGTTTCAGTTTCAGTTTCAGCTTATTTCTTTAATAAGTAGATATACATGCGTACACAAGTATACAGAAGGAGGTACCAGAGCATGTGGCTGAAAGGGGGCCTCCTGTCAGAAAATATATACATTAGAGCAAATACGCAGCATAAAACAGCAGTACTAAGTGGAAGATTATACAAAGTAAATGTAGTACAAACTGCAAAATAATATAAAGTTAATACCCTGTCGTAGGATTAAAACAGTAGTTTAAGGCATTCGCAACAGAATAAACCAAAAATACTTATAAAGGCTACAAATGAAAAAAAGAACTAAAGAAAAAGGAAAAACGGAAAGGAAATGAGCAGGAGTGAAGTGAATAGCTTAGATATGTGGATTATTTTGGCTATCTAGTAGAAAAGTGAATAATGTTTTCTTGAAGAAACCTAAAGACGAAGAGCGCTTGACATCTAGTGGCATGCTGTTCCAAGTAGATAATGCTGCGAAATGTCCAGATTGTTTTCCATAATTGGTACGTATTAGTGGCAATAAGAAATTGTTGTTAGGTGCAAATCTTGTGCGGTTCAAGTTAATCAAAGTAGCCTCAGAAAATATATTTACTGGGGGAGGATTACGTGTTACCTTAAATAACATTGCGGCTAACTTATATTTAACATGATTTTTTACTGAAAGTATTCTGTGGTTGAGAAGCATTCATTCCGCCTTTGCAATCCACCAGGACTCAGCCGACGCGATGCTGCCCTGCTTTGTCGGCTGTGGCTAGGAGTAGCTAGTCTTTACTGCTTTCCGTATTGGAATGGCTGACAACGCCTCCTGTGATGATGGCGGTCTCGAGGAGACACTTGAACCCATTTTGTGGGACTGTCATCGATACAACTGATAGAGACAAACGCTCACGACTGCGCGAACTCGTATCAACGACGGACCATTGTCAGAACGAATCATTTTAGAAATACTGACGTCACAACGCGTCGCAGATGAGTAGCCCGAGCAACTGTAGCTCTGAGAAGTGTTAACTGTTTCCTGTGCTGTGAACAGCAGTGATTGCGTGCCTGTGATCTGTTTCGCTTACCTCTCTCTCTATTTCCCTATTATATTTTTGCGTCCCTCTCCCCACTACCCTAGTGTAGGGTAGCAAACCGGACTTTTCTTCTCGTTAACCTCCCGATCTTTCCCTTCTATCTATCTATCTATCTATCTATCTATCTATCTATCTATCTATCTATCTATCTATCTATCTATCTATCTATCTATCTATCTATCTATCTATCTATCTATCTATCTATCTCATTATCGTTGAAAGAACAAAATAATCTGCGTTAACTCGTCACGCACTGCTGTCTTGTTTCATTGATGTCGTTATCATGGTACTCCAGATAAATGAAAACACTTGTTTCTTATTTACAAGCTCCTTAGCTGACTGGGCGTCCAGTTGCGAACTGCAGTACAAGCGCGTATCAAATAACTAAAAATAAAGTGTTATATTTTTGACTAACGGACTCTACGTACACTTAATATTTCACTTTGTTTAGAAACGAGAAAACACTAGATATCTGGTTCAATATATAGTAATGGGTTGTTAAGTGTATACGTATATACTATATGAACGAGAACAAAGAAAACCGATCGAGAGGCCCGATTTTTATTTGTTATATCATAAGAAGCCAACAGACAATGACACCAAAGACAGCATAGGGAAAACTATCTGCAGTTCTTAATTGAATTAAACAAATGATAAATAAATGGAAATGAAAGTGAATGAAAAACCACTGGCCGCAGGTGGGACACGAACCCACGTCTTTGCATTACGTATGCGATGCTCTTACCAATTCAGCTACCGCGGCGCCGTTCTCCCATCCAGTTTATGGAGTATTTATGTTTCTGGGGCCTTTTATTTATGTACTTGGTGTCATTGTTTGTTGGCTTCTTATGATATGAAAACTAAAAATCGGGCCCTCTCGGCTTCATTTCTTCTCGTTCATTATGTAGCGAGGGTTTCGAATCCGGCAGCTTTGATGCCTTCAGGTAGCGTGCATGGTTTTCTTGACCAGTTGCCTTCATCCCCCCCCCCCCAAAAAAAAAAAGAAGTCGCAGTTTCGCTCGAAAGGCGAAGCGTCGATTGTGGTAGCATATTAGTCGACAGCTTTACGAAGTACGGATGAAAGCGTTATCGGCCATATAAACTCGTAAACATTCGCTTACTAACTAAATTAACAAGCATGGCGTGACGCGCGCATGGGCAAACATAAACACATCCCGCAGTCAAAACGTTGGCGTGAGGAAGAGCGGCAGCAACAGCGAGCTCTCTTTTGTGCTGTCTTTCGCTTCAAGATAGGGCACGCGCGGCCGCCGAAGGACCCTTTCCTCCTCCCCCCGCCCCCCGGCGACGGCAAAAATGCGCCTGGAGTCTCCTATCGCAATAAAAACTAACCAATGAAAGTAGTTTAATTAGTTAATGAATTGTTTCGGTATTTCGTGTAAACAATGTCCGCCTGGGCAGATAATTCATCTGTAGTGACGTAATTCGAGTAAATTTTCTAGGCCTTATTTATTAGTGCCCGAAGTAAAAAAAAAAAACTGCACTCTATATTTCTGTTCGTGTTTGCACATCTGCCTTTCCGTGCCATGTTTTAGTACATTGCGGCCCTATCTTCGAATACAATACAGGGATGAAATCAGGGAAACCTTTCGCGCTAGTGCTGTACTTATGTGAATGCTATAATGAAAAGCCAGTGCACTACGTGATTGTTTTATGATTTACTAATCTCTTAGAACCTCCTCGTTTCTTCCGCGGCTCATGTCCGTTCCAACTCAATGCAACTGAATAACTTCTCATTTGTGATTTCAAACGTTCAACTGTACACTAAAAGAATATACATTTGAATGGAAAGCAATAGCGCTTTCACTTAGCTCGACAGTCTATCTTCACCCGTGCAACAGATATCGGTACTCTACATCCACCGCGCCTGAGTGCCGTCGCCGTCAGCGACCTTCCAGTGCCCGACAGCAAAGCGATCAGGTTCGCGCAAAATATGTGTTGTCGCAGATTTCCGCACAATGTATATGCAATAGGCAGCAAACGTTTACGGACGACGTCGAGCGCGTGCCAGACTCTGCACCAAACCAACCAAACTGTTCCTCCGGGCCACCGAGAGTTACTGTAGTACTATATGGCCCTCCATATACAGTAACTTTAGCGCTCTAGTGCCATCCATAACGGTGCTACACCTGCGGACCTGCCGTCGAGAGCAGCGCCATCGGCCGGAAACGTGTCCTCTTGTTACCCGCCCCAGCGGCACGCGGCTGATATCACTTGCAATGATAGCGCTTATCGAGACAGAAGCGCATCGTCACAGCTTCTTCCGAAGAGCGCGTTGCGTGCGAAATAGAAAAATGGAAACGCCTCGTGCCGAGCAAGGAAATTTACACGCCGGCGATCAAGGAAAGGACACGTATCCATATGGCCATATCTATGATATGGCCTCGAGGACATACCGTGGCGCCATCTGCTGGACATTACACGCACAAGAAATCAAAACACGTATTCAACTAATCAGCAGAAATCCACTAATTAACTTGTAAACTACTAATTTGAGGCAAATATTGCAATTTATTCATTGTAGCCGGTGAGTGTGCAAGCCGTGTCTACTAATAAATAAGGCCACGGCGGCCGCATTTCGATGGGGGCGAAATGCGAAAACACCCGTGTGCTTAGATTTAGGTGCACGTTAAAGAACCCCAGGTGGTCGAAATTTCCGGAGTCCTCCACTACGGGGTGCCTCATAATCAGAAAGTGGTTTTGGCACGTAAAGCCCCATAATTTAATTTTAATTTTTACTAATAAATAATTTTCAGGATGACACCAGTGTCGAGATATTATTTCCCAAAGTGTGCGATGAAATATGGGCGTTCCAGTTACTTGTGTGCTTCAATGCATAAAAGAGCGCTTTTTTAAAAAAGAAAGTGGAACACATTTTTCCCGCCAGTTTGACGGCGCATATCTCGAAACCCATGCCATCCTACAAATTCGTTACTCGTGGATATGGCTTGCAAGCTGCCCAGCTAGAAATTGTAAATTGCAGTATGTGCCGTAATGTAACTGCTTAAGAAATTAATTCGTGAATTTTCGTCAGTTAATTAATTACAGCAAT
Source organism: Dermacentor albipictus (assembly GCF_038994185.2). Lineage (NCBI taxonomy): Eukaryota > Metazoa > Arthropoda > Arachnida > Ixodida > Ixodidae > Dermacentor > Dermacentor albipictus. The sequence goes on from NC_091821.1 coordinate 77,024,398, forward strand.
AAGATGGCGAGTTGGGCTAGTTGGTTGACGTTCATGTTTGAAATTTGATTGAAGCGCACATAAGACGGGGACACAGATAGGAAAGTAGACAGGACGGCGCGAAATCGAAAGATAATTGTCTTTCGATTTCGCGCCGTCCTGTCTACTTCCATATCTGTGTCTCCGTGCTTTCGATTTCGCGTGCAGGTAATATCCGCCTCATATAACCGAGCTCAAGGACTAAAATGAAGCTATCTGCCACAGGCGATTTTTAAAATTGTGCAAAGCTTGAGAACGATCACCCCGTACACTACACAGAGGTTATAGCACGTTGACGGGTGACCCCACGTGAACGATAGCGAAACAATGGGAGACTGGACAGCGTCGAACGGACTCATGAAATATACAAACAGCACTGGCGAAATAGATCGCTTGCTGGCAAATTGCCCGACAAGAGGTTCTCTCTGTTTGGTTACAACTGATAAGTTTGTCTTTCTACGCATTCCAAGCCACTTGCGGGCAGTCGTTAAAAAAAAATACTTCCGGCGTGGCTCATGCGCCTCTTGTTTCGCCCTGCAAGGCATGTTGACTAGATTATATTTTGAAAGCACAGTACAACTTCGCGTGCTTACGTGCGGATCCTGATATGCAGTGTTTAAAGTCAGAGAGCCCAGGTTGGGGGGGGGGGGGGGCGCACCCCCAAGCTCTTGTTATTATATTGCCTGATGTACTATACCTATGTTTAAAAAAAGATAAAAATAAACACGAAGAATTCCCATCACCAAAATTTCTGAACCCCTATTGGGAACATTGTTGTACGCCTTCGTTGTTTGTCGTTTCCTTACTTCCACCAATTTTCGAATCGCCTCTTACTAATTTATATTGCAGACATCGCCACCTCTATAAATAATGATCGCCGCAATAGGATGTATGCACTGATGCTATGAGCGTCCCCTTTCGAACCGGGCGGTGGGTTGCACCACCAAGGTCTTGTCATTATATTGCCTAATGTCCTACCTATGTTAAAGAAGAAAAATAAGAAAAAAGGAAAAACAAACCCACGAGGAATTCCCATAACCAAACCTTCTGAACCTCTATTGTGAACTTTGTTTTTGCACGCCTCCGTTGTTTGTCGTTTCCCTACTTCCACAGATCTTCCAATCGCCTCTTACTAATATCTATTGTAGACACGTGTAGTTTCCCCTTCCTCTCGCTGAATATAAGGGCTTCAAAGAGGCCAGAGGTGCCTAAATTATCTGCTGGGGAGATATCTTCACATTCTAATAAAACATGCTCCATCGTTCCCCTAGCTTTACGGCAGCAAGCACATGCTTCTTCTTCCTGCTTATATCTCGCTTTATAAGTGCGTGCTCTAAAGCATCCTGATCTCGCTTCGAAAAGTAATGAGCTTTCCTTTGAGTTATCATAAATTGTTTCTTTTCTGATTTCATTTTTTCCTCTTAAGTAGTGATCATAGCAGGTTTCTTTTCCATTGCCGACACCCATGAGATTATCTCAGCCTCTCCGACTTTCCGCTTGCCGTTCTTTGTTGCCATTTGTTGCGCACCTTACAGGTCGCATACTTGCTGGTAAGCTTCCTAGTTCTTTTCCTCCAATATGAATCAATGTTTTTTCTGTGCAAACACTTGAAAACTCTTTGAGCCCATTCACTTTCTTCCATATTCCTCAGTCGCTCTTCATAATTAATTTTACTGTGAGCTTCTCTCATTTCAAAGCTTGTCCAGCCCATGCTACCCTGCAGAATTTCATGCGTAGTTTTCCCGTGAGCGCCCAATGCGAGACGTAACACTGACCTTTGGTTGCCATCGAGTCCTGATTGTACCCCTGATTTCAAGGAAACAACCGCATTTCCAAATGTAAGTCCTGGAACCATTACACGTTTCCACATACCCGGGAGCACCTCGTAGACCTATATTATAACGCCATAGCGCTCTGTGCTTCATTATGGCCGCATATCTCTCCCCATTTGCTGCTATTGTTTTTTTCCTGTGTTTCCATACACATATTGCTTTCTTTTATCCATATACCAAGGTATTATATTCTTTTACCCTAGGTTCTTCCTGGCCATGTATTGACACTGTCTGATCACTGTTTTCATTGAATACCATGTTATGATCGACCTGTCAGGTGTGAGAAGCATTCAAACGGGCTTCCCCACGTCAACATAATTGCCCTCATTTCCGAATCGACGCCACCCCGCTCTCCACAAGCTGACACGAAAGGGGAAACGAAGCAAGACAAACCAAAGGGCAAGAAGACCCCCCCCCCCCCCCCCCGCTTACCACAAGCGGAAGCAAAAGGATGGACCGCGAAAGCACTACTACTTCCACAGGCTCCAAAAGAAGACGGCGACGACCACAGCACATCCGGGAGTTATTTAAGGCCGTGCTGGCCCCCGTGTTAATAGAACCGCACGAGACTCAGATGAGAGTCACATCCATGTACCAATGAAGTGGGTACGGCGGCCACGCCAAGTTGAAGTGCTCAAACGCATTTCTCTTGTTCAATCAGGGAATGCTCGGCTTGCTGCCCATGACGACAGCGCTTGCTCCGGTATGCCGTACGCATCAACCCTCCGTCTCGGCCTCGTGCGCGCCGACCCTGGTGTCACCGGCTCATGTGCCCCTACATCGCCCTCGCAGGTAACGACGTTCGTCACCGCGTGACCATGTCTTTCACGGAAAGGGCAAGCCAACTACCCTCGAAACCTGTCCGTATTAAAGGATCTTCTTGGCGATCAGCTGGCAGTGGCCATGGCGGCCACACCAGACTGCAGTGCTCAAACCCATTTCTCTTGTTCATTCAGGGAATGCTCGGCTTGCTGCCCATGACGACAGCGCTTGCTCGGGATGCCGTGCGCATCAACCCTCCGTCTCGGCCTCGTGCGCGCCGACCCTGGTGTCACCGGCTCATGTGCTCCTACTCACCCTCGCAGGAAACGACGTTCCTCGCCACGTGACCACGTCTTTCACGGAACCGGCAAGCCAAATGTCATCGAGACCCGTCCGTATTGAAGGACCTTCTTGGCGATCGGCTGGCAGTGGGCTCGGCGGCAACACCAAGATGAAGTGCTCAAACCCATTTTTCTTGTTCATTCAGGTGAGAAAATACTGCCGTAAAGTGGTATCGCAGTGACAACGTTCGCTTGCTGTTGCTGCCGTGGCGACGGTCCATTCACTCATTGTGTGAAATGTTTAGTAGCATAAGTGCCTATATCTGCAGTCATTGCTCCTGCTTAGTGGCGACATCGAGACAAACCCCGGCCCCTCTGTGGCAAAGAAGCTAAAACTGATATACGAGGACATACAGGAATTAAAAATTGGCAAGGCTGAAACCATGGAAAGGTTGGAAGCCATTGATAAAACGCCAGAAAAAATCGGAAGGCTTGAAAAGCAGGTTTCCGACTGTCTGAAAAGTATAAGTGATCTTGAAAGTGCCCTTGCCTTCACGCGGAAGAAAATGGAACTAGAAAGTAGAAATCGGCGATCGAACTTGATCATTTATGGGGTGAAAGAGGAACAAGATGAAACCCCAGAAGTTCTGCACGAAACGGTTTCGAAGAAAGTTTTCGGGATGTGCTGGACATTTAATACCCCAGGCATCGAAAAAATCCATCGCCTCGGAAACCGGATGACGATAAAAGCAGGCCCGTAATTCTGAAGTTACTTGATCCCCGTGACAAAGTGACTATTCTTAAACGATGTTCCAGGCTAAAAGGGTGCGGCTACTCAATCGGCGAAGATTTTTCGCGACCTATATCCGGCAAGTAAAAAAGAAGTTGTGGGGAAAAAAACTAAGGCGAATCGTGATCGCAAGGAAAATGTATTTCTAGTCTACGACAAAGTCCGCATTGATGGCTGCCTTTTCACTTGGGACAACGATTCAAACGATATCGGAGACTTAAAAAAAGAACACATCAGCGTACGTACGCGCAGCGCTCAAAACCGTAATCAGCAACAATCATACGTATAAACGCGCGCAGCCCGGTCAACAAATTCCACGAACTAGAAGCTGTTCTACTTGCTTACCAGCCTGTTATCGCCATCGTTAGAGACATGGCTTCACTCGAATATTTTAAACCAAGAAAGTGTTCCACCGTAATATGCAATTGTACGCAAGGATAGAAAGACAATGGGTGGGGGCGTTGCACTGCTGTTTAGGCAATGGCACCGTCCGTGCACCGTGCACCGTCCGTCCAAAAGATGTCTTCCATATATGTCTAGTTTATCGGCCGCCTGATGCGGAGCCACTATTCTTGGAATCTCTTTCAGAATACATGCAACAACGCATAACCTATGGCAGCAAAATAATAATGGCGGGAGACTTCAACTTGCCAGACATAAGGTGGAATTCAATGACACCGGGAAATGTTACACTTGACACCATATCAGATATCCCGTTAACATATGACCTGACACAAATTGTCGACTTCCCAACCAGGGTTGACGGTGCCTCAAGTTCTCTCTTAGACGTTGTGTTCATTAGCGACCACTTCCTTGAGAATACCCCATTGGACCACGAAAATCCTTTGGACATCCCGATTAGATCCGAACGTCCAAGTCCCGGTCGGGACGTCCAGTGGATAACTTGAGGACATTAATTTCGGGTGTCAGGCTTGAGGGCTCAATCCCATCGCTCGTGATCCGTTGTCAAGATTGGAGTCGGGCATGAATTAGAAGGTAGCTGGCCCATGCCGTCGTCCAACTTATCCACGCTGAGGACGCTGATGAAGGGAAGGACTGCTTCTCATCGAGAACGAGGAATATGGGTTTATTTACAGCATTTATATCAGTCTAACAGAGAATGTACGTCAGTCTAACATGACCGCTTGAGAGACCGTTGTGCGGCTGCTCAGGTGACCTGAGCAGCCGCACAACAGCGGTTTTTAAACACTCGGTCCTCTTCCGATACAAGGTGGTGCGAACGTTCGTTTAGTCATCGCAAACTAGCCGCCATCTCCGCGGCACGGTTTACACACACACACGCACACACGCATACACACACGTGTTTAAGGTCCGAAACCGACACCACACGAATTTCATAGAACTCGGAGCCGTTCCGGGTAGCGCGTTGTCTTGCGTCTTGGTCGGTGCGTGGGAAGGAGCGAAAAACGGCGTTCCCGCGGCAACTCGCGCACCCGTAGCAGATCAGGTCCGCGTTGGGGAGTTTGGTAACAATAGTTGGCCCGCCGAACTCATTCCGTCACAACGGCGATGAGGCTAGAGGTTGACGGCGGTTTCAGCACAAAGCCTGCTTCATCGAACGCATCCTAGCTGAAGCGACGGAGAGTGGAGGAGGCGCGTATTGTTCCCCGACACAAAGTCGATTTAGTCACGCTGTGGCTAGAGGTTGGCGGCGATGCTCCCGAGATGTTGCTTCCACAGTCGCAACTGGTTGGCAAAACTTGCACTGCAGCTGGCCGTTCTTAACACGGGTTGTCCTATTTAAGACGTCCTTCAGACATCCACACGATTGAACTTCTGGGATCTAAACAAAATCCCAAAACTTTAATCCTATGGATGTCCGAAGGATGTTTTCAACAGGATGTCTCATACCGGCCATATGTGGGACCAACACACACTGTCGAACACGTGCCACGTGATTATATCGCGGAATATTAAGTCCACGGTTGCCTTCAGCGCACGCTCTTCCGAAAAGACATGTAAGCCAGCAACGTGAAGTTGCTGCACTGAGAATCAAACTTCCAATGCAGACGAAAAATGGAGAAGTTGGAATGAACGACCGAAACTGCACAAGCATATCGGGAAGAAACGTCACAAAGCGACAGGCAGAATGCCGGAACAGCTGCGCATTACCACCTACCGCAAGGCGTAACCGAATCAATCGTGTTTTACCAGGTGTTCAGTGGTCGTATGCTCCTTGCGCCTACTCATGCTCCTACTACACTACGCTCTCCTAACATGTCAAGAAAGAAGAGTACGGCAACCTCTACAACGCCTGCAACCCCTGCATTTGTACAGAGCAGTGACTGCCTTTACCCAGTCGAATCACCACTGTCTGTTGCAGGCACACGCACGCTTTGCGCTGATTTGCGCGTAGTCGGTCACATTACTTAATGTCGCCGTCTTATTAGATATCTTCGCCCTTCTGTGTAAGCTCAGAATGCTGGAGGTTGCTGGGTTGGTGCGCTCCGCGCACTCACCATTTCTCTATGCTCACACGCTCTGTTCGCGCGCTTTCTCTGAACGTGGTGGTTATGTCGTTGTGTCATGCGCTCATGAGTTCCAGCGTGAGCGTTTCTGCGGCGCCTGCATGTCGAACGCCTATCAAGAGGTAAGTGACAGTTTATGAAGTCAACGTTTTTCTATTAGCAGCCCTGCAATTTTTCGAATAAAGTATCTGCGCGTAATCGAATGGCGGGCATTTTAGTACATCGCCATCATTTGCAGCGACGGTAACATCAATCAGCGATTAACCATTCGTTGTGCTGCGTTTGGGCGCATCGTACTACTTTTCTGCAAACTTCCGAGCTTACACTCTAAGAAAAGTTTACACCCGTTGGAGTGCCCCTTCTGCCACACAACGATAATCGTCATCTGCAGCGCCTTGATGCGTTTCCTTTCTTGAAAACGCCGCGCCCGCTACTTTCCTGGCGGGAATGCTATCATCATGGAGGAAGGAAATTCAGGAGAGGCCCTGACGTCACTCTTTGTGAAGCTAAAGTGAAGCCGGAAGTTGGCGTTGCTCATGGCGTTGCTCCGCCTATCGGGCCAGCTCTCCTCTCTTGTTTACATTTTTCGCGAAACCACACCGCGCTGCGCGCAACCGTGCTGCTCGGACCCGCGCGCTCCGCAGCAATACTAAGCAATCGTTAGCACGTTAGCAAGATTCCGCCAAAGAGGGCAAAATTTCCCGCGGATTCGTCCTTTGCCATTGCCGTGGCGCGCTACATTGCCTACAGCGTTGCCATGCGCGTTCATTTCACGAACTTTAGTTCCTCCTGTCCCACCTGGCCACAGCAACATCCGGGAGAGCACGGTCCAGATAACGCAGCGCAACAAAACACGGAGACCAACGCAAACCTGCCCGCACGGCGCCTTTGCCACGGTACGAAACCTACGGAGCAACACGTGTGAGCGCACAGAACCATAACAATGCCGTCATTGTGGCCCGAAAGGCGTGGCCGCCACAGCAAAGAAATAAAAAAACAGCAAGAAAAAGGAGAACCTACTACGTCATTTCCTCCACACTTTTCTCCGAGTGCGCAGAGGGGGTAGGGCGCCTCTCCTCAGTTTCCTTCCTCCATGGCTATCATGCTAATAGCGCGCATGCCGTTCGTTACTGCCAAGTGCCGGGCTCGCAGCGTTAAAGAAAGGAAACGCCTCAAGGCAGATGACGATTATTGCATTGTGGCAGAAGGGCCACTCCAAAGGGTGTAAACGTTCCTTATAGTGTACTCTGTCCTATCTATATCTCTGCGCAGCGCTGAGATCCGCCAAAAAAGAAAGTCTGAATTCGAAACTTTAGAACCGCTAACTCCCTTCCATGTAGCCCACAGGATGGGTCCGTGAGAGTTATCGTTGTGTCTTTTTTGAACAGTGGCGAATAATAAGAAAATGAATATTAATTATAACTTCCCGACACACACTGTCCAGAATAGCGTTGCTTGAGCTTAATTCGTTTGCGTTTTTTTTTTTGCGTAACCATGGTTGCGACAGCAATCAATCGTACAACTACGTAAGGTTGAAATAGCTGAAATTTTGTACGCATTCGTACCACGGTCAGTGCACTTGCTGCACGTTATGGCCGGCAACGCTGCTGAATTTTAATACGTCTGTCTTTAGGGCTGCTATATTGTCCTTACTAACAGCGCATGCACTTTTCTTGGAATAACGAAACTTTAGGGCGACTTGTTACATTTCTGCTTACTTACACGTGATCGGATGGTGGTGACACCAAGACAAGCTTACTTTTCGGCTGTCTGTGGCGAACGAAACGTTTGCGCCTGCTTGATGGCTCGTTCGCACGTGGTCATATTTTTTAGTACGTAACAGTGAAACTTTTTCCTCACTTGACTGATTATTTAGCGTGCTTGTAGTGATAACGGTGTCGCGTAAACTTAGGTACGTGTGCTGTTGACGTTTTCTTTGCGTAACAGTGATTGCTAAAGTAATCGTAAAACTGCGTACGTTCGGAATAATAGAACTTTGTTGGCGTTTGTATCGCGATCTGAGAATTTGCTGCCCGTGATGTTCGGTCGCGCTGCTGAATTTAACAACGCGTGTGTTTACGGCTGGTATTGACTTTGGCTAACACTGTCGTGCACGTTATCGTAATAACGAAACATCTGGGTGACTTGTCAGGTTCCTGCTTATGTACACGTGAACGGATGCATGCTAGTATGGTGTAAAGGTCAACTTCACATCTCAACTCTGTAAGGACAAACGTGCGCGCTGGTGAGCTCGTTCGCACGTGGTCGCAATTCTTTTATTATAAGAGTTTGTGAAAGTTGACTCCATCACACGCTCGTAGTGAGTAACCGTGTCGCTTAAGCTTCATCTGCCATTGCTGTTTTGTTTGCTTAGCGATCGCGATAGCAATCGTAAAAACTGCGTAAGGATGGACTAACTGAATTTTCTTTACTTATTTCAATACTCTGAATGTCTCGCACGGCGTTACAAAGAGGGGTGGGATTCTGTACAATAAGTGGAAATCGTGGCTTTGAAGGATGATGGGACAGCTTGTCGCTGACCTTAGAATGAAGGAATAACCGCGCCGGTTTGTACGTGAAATACAGATGTAAGCATCCGTACCACGATCGGAGCACTTTCTGCATGTACGTGATGGCTAATTGGCCGGCCGCGCTGCTAAACTTTACCACGCTTGTCTTTACTGCTGGTATACCAGTCGTAAAGACAAGCGTGGTAAAGTTCATCAGTGCGGCCGGCCAATTAACCATTACGTACAGTATATATATATATATATATATATATATATATATATATATATATATATATATATATATATATATATAATTATATATATATATATATATATATATATATATATATATATATATATATATATATATATATATATATATATATATATATATATACGCACGTGCCAAACAGTGACATGCACATTTTTCGAAATAACGAAACTTTTTCGCGACTTGTTATGCCTATTTGGGTGTGTGGTCGGATGCATGCTATTATGAGGGTAATAAGATCAAGCTTGGGTCTCAGCTTCCAGTAACGATCGACACATTTACGCTACTTATACTATATCTCGTTCGCACGTGGTCGTATTGTTTCGTATTAGTAATGGGGAACGTTTGTCGATCTTCGATAACTGCTAAATTTGCGTAACGCGCCCGCCCTGACTGATTAACCGTGTCGCTTGAACTTCGTCTGCCGTTCGAGTATGTTTTTTTTTTTTTCGTAACCGCGACTGCGAGAATGATCGTAAAACGGCGTGCGGTTGAAATAACTAAAAATTTGTGGGCATTTGTATCGGGACCGCAGCACTTGTTGCACGTGATGGCTGGACGGCTGCGCTGCTGAATTTTCCCACGCGTTTCTGTCATACATTGCCGTACATGTTTGTTTCTGAGAATAACGAAATTTTGGGCGACATCTTGTGAACTGCTGCTTATTTACACGTTCTCATGTGCATGCTAGTATGTTGGTGAGGTCAAGCTTACGTCTCAGATGTTTGTAACGATCGAAAAGTTTACGCCTATTAGACTATTGCTCCGAATTCGCACGTTGTCGTAGTTTTAGTAATGGAGTCCCGGCCACGGCGCCCGCATTTTGATGAGGATGAAATGCGAGAACACCCGTGTACTGAGTTTTGGGTGCACGTTAAGAACCCCAGCAGGTAGCTCATATTATTCCGGAGTCCCCCATTATGGCGCGCTTCATAATCAGGTCGTGGTTCTGGCACGTAAAACCCAATAATTTATTTTTTTAGTAATGCTGAACGTTTGTCTCTTGACTGTTAATTAAATTTCTCTCAGGTGATTTGCCGTGTCGCTTAAGTTTCGTCTACCGGTTTAGTTTTCTTTGCTTAATCGCGTTTGCAATCGCGGAAGTTCCGAATAACGGAACTATATTGTAGGCATTTGTATTTCAATGGCAGCACCTCGCACACAGGGCTGTTGACCAACCGTGCTGCTTTAACTTTCTTCTCACATTTGCTATATCATTTGGGCCAGCGTATGTGCATACATGTGTGCGCGACGCGCTGGATAAGATTACGGTACTGTTGCATCCCCATATAGTGTCATTGTATATTTACTAGAGTTATATAGTCGACATTCGCCTAATTTTTGTTTATTATTGCGATAGAAATTGTAGGGACACTCCTGACGAAATTCTGCTGACGCGGACGTGCGCAGCGGTGGGCTCCGTGGGCGCTGTTCCCGTGCAGCTTAGTATAATATAATATTTGGGGTTTTACGTGCCAAAACCACTTTCTGATTATGAGGCACGCCGTAGTGGAGGACTCCGGAAATTTTGACCACCTAAGGTTCTTTAACTTGCACCTAAATCTAAGCACACGGGTGTTTTCGCATTTCACCCCCATCGAAATGAGGCCGCCGTGGCCGGGATTCGATCCCGCGACCTCGTGCTCAGCAGCCCAACACCATAGCCACTGAGCAACCACGGCGGGTGTGCAGCTTAGTGTCGAAGATGGCGTAAACTTGGCTCTGGAAACGCATTGTGGCTGAAAGCAGCAAGTAGCGTTCGCTTGTCGCTGCTGCCCCGCTTCATCACGCCAGCGCGTTCACACAGCATGTTTACCGTCAGGGAGATGTGTTCATATGTTTGGCTTTGCGAACGACACCGTTTGTTAATTTAACAAGGAAGCGAAGGTTTACTGTAAATTACAATGGCGATAACACGTACAGCTGCTCAATTACAGGCGTCTAGTAATTTGCTGTACCAATCGCTGCTTCGCTTTTCGGACGATACTGCGACATTATTTACTGTTATCAAGTCGCTTGACATAGCTATGCTGACGTAGAGACCAGGAGAATTCCTTTTTATCTTTGTACAGAGTTGAAATCATTACTTCTTTTCTGATAACTGTTCGCTCAACGAGTTTGTATTAGGCCACAAGGAAGTAAAGTTGCTGTCAGAACCTGACGATTGCTGGTAAACGTGCAGGTTGTTAACATGCACATGGTGGATAGCAATTGTCGTACACATTTCTTACATGTTTTTATTGCATGCTTTACAGCCATGCTGTGTTCCAGCCATGAGCCTGGTGTCACTTTGGGTCGACATCATTCTTCGTTGATGATCAGCACAGAAACAAGCCCACGGAAATCTGCTAACCTTCTTAGTACCTCTGATCTCCACAGTGAATTTTCGTGTCTGCGACCACTGGAAGCGATTCTTCAGGATTACTAATAAATTGTGTAGCGTACCCCGGATCTCTTCTGTTCTGCGTTTGAAACTATGGACGAAAGACTTCACCCAGCGTGTGGCGACTTCCTTATGGGCCAATGTACCTGTGAACTCTGGGTTAATTTTTGTCACTGGGACTGTTCAAGCAAGCCCACAGAAATGCCCCACTAAATTTCTTAGTACACGTGAACTGCAATGTAGTTGTCTTCGACCGCTTAGCCAGCCTGCAGTGAGCCTTAGTAAAATGTTTAGTCGCCAAGATACCTGCGATCTTTTCAGAAGTATTTGTATCTGCTGCCATGGAAGAACAGCCGCGCTCTGCCTCTGGTAACTTCCATCGAGGCTGTCTGATACCAGAAAATTTTTAGGATGAAATTGTGTTTATGTGTTGCCGCTGAAGCAAGCCCACACAAATCCTCTGTTAGCTTTTGGTACGGGTGAACTCATATAATGCATTTTTCTGTCTATGACTGCTGAAGTGAGCATGCTGCAAGCTTTTAGTTAATTGTGTAGTCGCCAAGGTACCTGTGACGGCTTCAGCAATATTTGGCCGTGACCACGGAAAGGTCACATTCAGCTTCTGTTTACTTGCTTAGAGGCATTCAAGCCTATGAACACTCATAGTGAATTTGTGCTTGTGACCACTCAAGTACAGCAAGTTTCTTGTAACTTCTAGCACCTGTGAAATCAGTTTGGTATTGTATTGAAACAAGTGTCTTGTAATTTCTGGTACCTGTGAAATCAGTTTGGTATTGTGTTGAAGCAAGTGTCTTGTAACTCCTTTTGTATCTCTTAACTCTCCAGTAATGCTCGCGTTTGCAACTACTAAGGGATCCTTCAGTAATTTTTTTTAATGCCCAGTGTGTCTATAAAATATTCAGTACTTTTACTGTGTGCGACCACTGAAGCAGGCCTGCAGAAAGTCTGGAGTGGCTTCCTTCATGACTAAGACGCCTGTGAACTTTCCAGCAAATATTGCATTTATGTGCCTGCGACCATTGAATTGAGCCAGCCCACAGTAGACCTCCTACTAACTTCCTTTGTACGTCCCCCCCCCCACCCTTGCAGAGGGCTTTTAAAGTTCTTTTACTGGCCGAGGTGCATCTGCAAATTATTTGCTGAACTGAAGTGGTCTCGTCACTACATGAAAGTGTCGATGTTTGCTCTGGTGACCGTTACCAGAACTTTTTATAGATGCATAGCGCATTTGCTCTATAAATGGATGTTCATATATGACCACTGAACTAGTCTCAAATAATTTTGTTAACGCCTAATGTAGTTGTGAGATCTTTAGCATAACTCGTGTTGGTGTTTGTAACTACTGAATATGGCCTAGGGAAAGGCTGTGACAACTTAAAGTGGCTAACATATCTGAACTGTTCAGCAAATTTTGCATTGGTGTGCCTACGACCACGGAGTGGGCCCACAGCAAGCCTCGTGATAAGTTCCGTAATGGCCGCACTGCAAATTCTTAAATTTTCTTGCTACTCCAAGTGCATTTATAAACAGTTTCAGTCATGTGCACGTTTACTAACCATGGTGCGGTATAAATAACTCCTAATGGCTGCGCTTGTATGATGAAATTATTTAGTTTTATTTGTTTGCATTGATGGGCTTTACTGAAAACTGCTGAGTGCATTTAAAAGTTGAACAAGTGATCTTCCTGCAACTGTTTTATTGAAATAAATGCTGTATTTTTAATGAGATTGTCAAATGATTGAGCAGCCGGCAGAACTTAGTTATGTAGCTTTGTTCCAGTTAGCACAGAAAAGTATAGCTTACATGTTTATATGTTTTGAAGTAATGCATTTTTATCGAGTTGCACGTAATGGATTTGCTTAGCGTAGCAAGAAACCATGTGCACAATGCTTAGCTGCACTGCAGCCTATTTCATTTAACGTGCTTTGAGATGCGGTGGGCTATTGGCCTCGAGCTCCACCACTGGAAGAGCTGGCGCCACCGTCGGCGTGACGTGCTAGGAGGGATCACGTGGACATAGCGGCCGCGTCGGCTGCTTCGGGCGCGCCGAAGCGAGCTGAAAACGAGTTGAAATTCCCTCGTACGCTGCGGTCCTCATTTAGTGGCGAAATTTTCCCGCTTCGAGTGTCTCCTTCACAACGCTTCAAAGCACTACAATAGGTAGTGGCTGCCTTTGAAGGCGTGAAACATGGTCGGCTACTGCTCGGTGCCGCAGGGCCGGATGCACATAACGGAGGCCGGTGTCAGCCTTATTCACACGTAGCCGCAGGACAAGACGCTGCGTGAAGCTTGGCTCGCGAAACATAAAACCGGCAAACAGTCATCGGCTACAACTTGGGTATGCAACAAGCACAGACGCTAGGAAGATTTCTGCTACGACGCCCGGTCTGCGATGTTCTGAAAACGCGCACTGAGACGCTCGCCCGAGTCCGCTGCCCGACTAATGTCATGATGGTTTGGTCTATGAACTTGTCGATGCTATAGATACTGGCAAGTTCAGTGGAGTGGAAAGGCAGCGGTTAGAAGCATACTTAAAAAAAGCATGGCATATGGTCATGTTTGTGTTATGAATTAATGCACTGGATTACAAAAAAGGAGCAGCGGGAAATTGCACGCTGAGAACACCGATAAACATACAGTGCGACGCAACTCGAGGAATAATATTGAAAGGTCAAAGAATTTAGAAGAAAGATTAAATCGTCGCGACGGCACATTACAGTCCCCGTAGGCGTCGAAGTCTCTACAATGAAATTATTTTTGAACAGCTCTGATAGCGCCCACGCAACAATGGTTGCTTGTATCCTGTCAAATGCTCATATTCTGCGGCCTAAAGCTCATGGCACGGTGTGAAAACGCGCGTGCGGAGAAATCGAAACAGTGCGCGGACAAGCATGCAGACGCGCAGTCGGTCGCTGTGAATCTGCGCGATCGCTGCATTGAGGCTTCGTTCTATTACGCTCCATTTAGTTATACAAACACTATAAGAACCTATTTCACATAGTTTGCTCTCGGCGTTTACCTACCTTTCACGCAATAAGCCGGTTCGGGAGACTCCATCGCGGCAACCGCGCGCAGTGGCGTTCACTGTACGTATTCGGTAAAGAGATAGCGTCTGTAAACGATTCTGTGCTTTCAGTTTGCCCAAGATTATTATTTAGACACTAAGAGACTTCTCTCGTTTCGAAAATAAGTACTTACAAAAATATCCGGGAGAGCTCGCGCGTGGTGTTCTCAGTGACCGCTGACAGCAAAACCTATGAGGAGCGTGCCACGTGATCCCTCATACTACGCCAGCGAGGCGCTTCCGATAGATGGCGACTCCGTAACTCCTCGCCGCCAATATTACAGGCCTGCCTCCTACTTCAGCTTTTGCATGACAAAAAGTATTTGGTTGCCTTATTGGACCGCTGTGATGGATCTTCAAGAGCCATGCAGTTCCTTTTCATCATTGCCCACAAGCCATCACAAAACCAGGCCAAGCTTACTTTGTTAATGGTATAAATTGCAGCAGGCTTGCTGCACTGCTGAGGAACGTCCCAATTATTGTAATTTGTAATCAATATGGACGCCCTGTGGATATCCTAAATCCACAATCAAATTTCCCACAAACGTCCTTTGGACGATTGGTAAAATGTCCCAAAAGTGTCCTACATCCTGACGAAAATGTCCTTAGGATGTACTCGGGATTATGCAATAATTATAATCCGTATTTAAACATCTCTTGGACGTCCGAATATCCCAGGGACGTTCGAGTGTCCCGTTCTGGATCTCTGCTGGACATCTGTAGGACTTTGGTGCTCCAATGGGTTATCTTCAAAGGTCCTGTGGACGTCCGAATATTTGATTTTGATGTACGATGAACGTTCGTTGGATGTGCAATTCTCTTGCGTCGGACGATCCCATGGACATCCTTAGTACATCATCGGGACTTCTAGGGATGTCCGACGGACGTTCATATCCTTTGTACGACGTCCTTTGGACATTCGCTGGAGATGTGTGGTCCAATGGGACTGTTCACGTTGAACCTCTTGAAGGATTATCTGACCACAACATCATCTTTTGTTCTTTACTATTCCCAAATCATGTAAGAACGCTCGATCCTATAAAGCGAGATGCAGACGATGCAGCTATCATGACCTACCTTGCCTACAAATATATTTTTTTTACCTCACTTCCGGCGAGCAGTCGTCCGATGATGTAGTGTCGGCCGAGTTTAAAAACATTGTGACGCACTGTATAAACGCCTTTGATCCACGAGTTCAAAGAAAAACTAGAAAAGACAGTCCTTGGATAAGTCGAAATATAATCCACTTGAAGAGCGAAATAAAGAGACTTAGGAAAAGAAAATCGCATACGTGTAGAAAAACTGACTCAGAAATAACCCAGCTAATGATGTCGTTAAATAGTAAAATACGCTGTGCTAAAAACAGTTTTCTCAAAATTTTATTACGCAGCGTTATCAGGAACTCGCCTAAAAAATGCTGACGCTATCTAACCGCCAAACACTCCAACTCTCTGACTGCACGGGAAAGTAAGCAAAAATCTAACGCATTTAACAAGTACTTTAAATCCATTTTCACTGTCGATAATGGTTCCTTGAACCATTTCGTACCTAGCCACTACCAAGAAAGCGTTTCGGGCATCCCAAAAATATCACAAGCTGGCATACTATCTCTCTTGTTGAATTTAGATGAAAAGAAAACCAATGGTCCAGATCAAATTCCGTAGAGTTTCTTGAAAAGGTACGCAGAACCAGAAAGCGAGTTCCTTCGTTTAATTTTCTTAAAGTCACTCCGTGGGAGCCGCTGTCCTGCAGAGTGGAAGGTTGCAAATACAATACCCATACCAAAATCAGGTGACACATCTCGCCTGTCTAACCACAGGCCAATTTCTTTAACATGCACGTGCTGCAAAATACTCGAGTACGTAATCTTGAAACACTTGACAGAATCCACGGAATCAAACAATTTAATCCATTCAAACCAGCACGGTTTACGCAACGGTTTATCAACAGTCACCCAGCTCGTGGAAACCCTTCACGACTTAAAACATTAATGAGCAACTAGAGGTAGACATAATCTTTATGGATTTCTCTAAAGTGTGAAGCAATTTAACACGGGAAACACGATAAAACAAACATAACCGCCTGCTTGGTGACGGCTCTTGTTCGCTGGATCAACGATTTTCTGTCAAACCACTTCCAATACGTAGAATACAATGATCACCTTTCTGATACTGTTCTTGTTTTCTCCGGCGTTCCCCAGGGCTCTGTTCTGGCCCCTCTTCTGTTCTTACTGTACACAGACGATATAAAAAACCAAGTCGACGTCACTATTCGCCTCTTTGCAGACGACTGCATTTTTAATTTATCATACTATGAGTAACCACGAAGACCAAGCAAAACTGAACTATTGCCTAAATAACGTAGCGCCGTAGTGCGCAGACTGGCAAATGGTGATAAATTCCGACAAAACTGTCTGCATGTCGGTCACAAACAAAAAATCAAGTCTACAGTTCCCATACGGTTTCAATGGCACTGTTTTCCAAAGCGTCACCCAGTACAAATACTTAGGCGTAATCATTTCATCCGGCCTAAGCTTGAATGAGCCTATAAAACAAACCCTAAACAAACTTTTCTACTTCAAACGCACCTTATGGCATTCCACCAGCCAGACAAAGCAGCTTGCTTACGTCAGCCTTATCAGACCGTTACTCGAATATGCCAACATAGTATGGTTTTCACATACCAAAAACCACATACATACGCTTGAACGAATAGAAAGAAAACCTGCCTGATTTATCTATAATCCATTTAAACGCACAGATTCACAAACCGAACGTCTTTCTCGCGCAGGCCTCGCTACCCTCGAAATTCGAGCTATGGTTCAACGTTTAAAGTCCCTATACTTAGTATGACACAGTGCGCTGAAGTTGAATCCCGCCGCTTTTGTGAAGTACAAGCACACCAGACTGACACGACATAAGCACGCTTTCACGCTAGAAGAATTTCTTCGTAACAACAATACTTTCCTATTCTCATTCTTTCCGTGAGCTGTGTGAGAGTAGAACTGCTTAAACCCTGCTATTACTACCCGCCCCACATTAGAAACATTTACAAATCATTTAGAAGAAACAGTCGTGACCACAACTTAGTTTTTTTTGCAAGAGTTGTGTGAAACCCAATGCGTTAGTCAATGATTGTAATTGTCCATGTCTTTCTATGCGAATTTCTTGTTGTTCATAGTTATTTTTGCTCTCATTGTACTTTTTTGATGATCATGATGCCTATCGGGACTGACAGTACTGTTAAATAACAGTAATAATAATAATAATAATAATAATAATAATAATAATAATAATAATAATATACAATCTTTCCTTTTTTTCATCCACTTTGCCTGGCTTCGTCGTCGTTTCCCGATTCCTACGGTGAAGACCCACCTATCCCGGTCGAGGTCATATCAACTATCACACCTGACTTTTAATGGTAAATTTCAGAGCAAAATTCTCGCCTTTCTGCACACAGATATTAGCCAGACGTTACATATCACTTTGCTTGTTAGCTAACAACAAAATGTCGTCCGCATAAAACAAATCTAGAAGCTACTGCTCTACTACTGTACCCGCCTGTTCGTACGAAAGATTAAACCCGATATTACTTACCTCAAGCACCCTTTCAATCCTTACCATGTACATCATAAAAGCAGTGGGGATAATGGGCACCCCTGCCTCAATCCCTTGTTGATATCAACTTTCTCCTCGCTCTTCATCACTTCCCATTCAACGCAAACGGTATTTTCTAGGTAAATCTCTCTCAAAAGCTGTATACAATCGTAGCCTAAGCCTTTCCTTTCCAGAATATCCCACAAAATGTTGCGGTCTACGATGTCATGCGGTCATGCAATGTCTAAAAAGCCAGGTATAACGGTCTCCTTTCTACTTTGGATATTTCACTACACTGAGTAACAATAAATAAGTTATTATCCAGGCGCCTACCGATTCTGAAGCCACTCTGAAGTTCTCCCAATATGTCCTTATTCACTGCCCATGCTTGCAGCTTTAATTTAATCGCCTGCATTGCTAACCTGTATATTAGCGATGTAATGGTCCACGGTCTATACGACTGAATTCTTTCTCCCCCTTACCTTAATAAAATAAGTTCATTCTACTTTGTCGCAAACTGTCTAGTATTCGTCTATCTTTTCAGCTTTTTTTCTATTGCTTTCAACAAAGCTTCCTTACTTTTCGGTCCTAGTTCATTAATCAGCCTAAAGGGAACCTCGTCTAGTCCTGTGGCTGTGCGCTTCGGAATTTTCTCTTCGGCTTTCTTCTAATTGGAATCTATCAGCAGCAGCTCCTTTTCATCATGGATCTCTTTCATGCTCTTTCTTTCCTCAAATAGAATCTCGTCATTGCCTTGGAAAGATTCGGCTGTTATTTTTCGGATGTAATTTAATGCTGCGTCCCCGTCCAGTTTGTTTCCATATTCGTCTAAGATATGTTGTATTGTTCCAGACTTCCTACCTAATAAGTTTGTACCTTCTCGATTCCCTGCTTACTTCTACAACCTCGAAACGTTTCTCTCGGCTCATTGTCCATAAAGCCTCATTAGCAGCCACTATGGCTCTTTGAACGTTACTGTCACATGCAGGCACCTCCGGCACCGTGTCCACCACGATCTGCACCATAGAGGACATCTCGCGCAAGTCGTCTACCCCCTTCCCCAGGCGCTGGGCTCGTCCTGCCTTTTTTTCTGCTTAGCACGTCATTTAGCCCACATGCTACTATGAGAAGGTTGCGTCCGTGGGCATTTCCCGCGAGCTTTTCTTTTGCTCTATCCATGACAAAACCCAATGTCCATGTCGCTATCGCCACTCTTATGTCACCTTCCACCCTCTCCACAATTGCCTCTGAGCCCCTAGCCAGGTTTGAGTCACCGGCGACTATCAGCCTTTCACTCTCTCCTACCTGCGAGGCCTCTCCCTGCTGCCCTTTGTCATCCTTTTCTGTGTGATATGGACTTTACAAGGGCCATTGACCCCTGCGTTCCTGCTACCCCCTCCCCACGTTGTGCGCATTCCACGTGCTTTGTTGACACGCTCTCTCCTGTCCCGTCAGGAGACTGCGTTCCATTGTCAGGACCTTTCTCGTTCACAATGGCGGCCCTATTCAGCACTTCCTCGGCGGCCTGAATACTTTTTTTCCACGGGGTTCCGTGCATCACGCTCCATATTTAGCTCATTTTTGAGCTTTCGACCTAGTTTACGAGTTCATCCTGGAAATCCTCCATTTTCTTTAATCTAGTATCGACATCACAGTGTCTCCCGATGGACTCGATTTCCTCTCCATTCTCATCCTTCCCCTTGTCTACCTTGAGGGACCCCCTGCACACTGCACGCTTTACCGTCTTGCCATGTGTTGCACTTGGCTTTTTTCTACTACAAACACCGAAGTTTTCCGAGTACGGGCCTACTAACAAAGGCCGATACGCTTAGAACGCAAATCCTTAAGATGTCGTAATGATCACCAATGTTTTAAACGCCGCAAATGCCGCACAGACTTGAGCTATGACACGTGTTCGAACGTGTTAAACACGCGGCCACGCTCTCGCTGCCCTACCAAAGCAATATTCCCGATACCAATGCGCACACATTAAAACCACTAATAGCTGATAGTCTTGCCACTTCCAAACAATCATTTAAAGGCTACACACAACGTCCCGCACGGTGTGAGAGTTGGGGTAGGGCATGAAATAAATGGTAGCTGGCCCATCCCGTCGTCCGGCTCATCCACGCTGAAGACGTTGTTGAAGGGTGGGACTTGTTCTCATCGAGAGGAGGAATATGGAATTTGTATACAATATCTACATGAAGGGTGGAGAACGTTACGTTTCATCAGTCTAGCATGACTGAAAGGGAAAGCACACCAAGTAGCCGTAAAGGGCTGCTTAAGGACACTCTGTCCTCCCTAGATCCCTAGGTGAGAAAAAACGGCCGTTCACCTTCGACCAATGGGATCGTCCAAAGTCATCGTCGTCGACCCGCCTATGAGGGGGAGGGTTCACCCACTCACTGCCACACTTTGGCTTCACTGAACACACCCAGGTGATAGGGTTCTCGTAAGCAGGGGTCTTGACCCAAGCAGGCGCCTCTAATCCCAGAGCTTACCCCGCAGCCAGTAGCCGTCACGTCGTCCATTGACTGTGACGACTTCTGGGGCCCATGAGAAAGCACCGCAAAACATACTTTTTCAGAAGTTATCTTGCTCCAAGCAAACCGTGAATGCGGCAGCGAATCAACTAACAATACTCGGCCCGCCGGACGTGGCTAGACATGCCGGCGCTGTTGGGCTGTTGAGGCGGAGCATTGTCTTTATAAAGTAAGTCGTCGCAGCGGGCTAAGGGTTCGGAGGTCGCTCCTGCGAAGATCGCCAGCCCCCGCAGACCGATCGTAGTAACGGTTGCACGTGTTTAACACGTGGCACGAAATGGCACTCCAATTATCCTGCAAAACTAAATATACGCGAAACACACCCGCGCACACGAAAAAAAGAAAGAAAACTGGCAAATTACTACATAAGGAACGAGAAAAAGTAGCAAATAATAAAAACAGAAGCAAGCTCAAAGCATGCACAAATACTTGTTTTTGTCGCCGCCACGGAGCTCTGGAAAAACACGTCAGTCCGCCACAAATATCACTGAAAACCTCGATGATAATGATGATGATTGTCATCATCATTTTATGGCATCTCCTTTGAAACGGGGCGATGAAAAATAGTCACCTAGCCTGCTTGATTTAATGAGGTATGCTACACATGTTTTTGTCCTAGCAATTTTTGCATGCATCTCCTTAATGTTTTTTTTGCCTACACTCTTACACTCTAAAAAAAGGTTGCATTCTTTGAGGTGTATATCTGCCACACAACAATAATCGTCATCTGCCTTGATGCGTTTCCTTTCTTGAAAACCCCGCGCCCGCTAATTTCCTGTCGGGAATGCTATGTCATGCTGATAACGCGCATGCCGTTCGTTACTGGGAAGTACCGGGCTCGCAGCGTTAGAGAAAGGAAACGCGGGCAAGACGGATGACGATTATTGTTGTGGGACAAGCCCCAAAGGGTGTAAATTTTTCTAAGAGTGTATTGTTGTGGGACAAGATGCGCCCGAAAGGGTGTAACCTTTTCTGAGTGTTCCGTCGAAAACGCTTCTCGCTTCCATCGTCTGCTTCACTCTAAAAACAGTTGCACCCTTTGGGATGTATATTTGTCCCACAACGATAATCGTCATCTGTCTTGCCCGCGTTTCCTTTGTTTAACGCTGCGAGCCCGGTACTTCCAGGTCACGAACGGCATGTGCCTTATCAGTGTTACGCAGCATTCTCGACAGGAAAGTAGCCAGCGCCGAGTTTTCAGGAAAGGAACACTCTAATGCTATCTTCGGCTGGTCGTTTCTGAGCACTCTGGAACGCTCTCGCGAGCGGCGTTGTGTTCGGCTGGTTGAAAGAGGGTGCGCGCCCTGCGTTCGGCTGGTTCTTCTCGATTGCTCTCCTCTATCTTGGAGCGCTCTGAGGCGCTCCGAGCCCTGTCGTCGGAGCAGTGATCGAGACTGAAACGTCATCGCAGCGCCGGGTCGCTGCCGTTGGCGACGGCCCATCGTAACCTTGGCAACCTAGGTCACTGCATGCTGGCGTCTCGACGAACGTTCGTCCCGCCGGCACGTCCACCGGTCTTTCCGGCAGCGCCGGGAGCTTTGGATAGGCGAAACATCGGACGTTGGCAGTAGTCACGTGGTTTCGTATCAGCAATTTCCTCCTCCGAGAGCGAGTCGCACGTTCGGCTTGCGCGCTTGTCCTCTACCTTTGAGCTCGGGGAACGACCGATTTACCCGACTCTGCTTCGGGGCATACAGGCGACCAGTCGAAGATACCATAAGAACAGTTTACACCCTTTGGCGTGCCCCTTCTGCCACACAACGATAATCGTCATCTGCCTTGATGCGTTTCCTTTCTTTAACGCTGCGAGCCCCGAACTTTCCAGTAACGAACAGCACGCGCGTTATCAGCATAGAACATTTTACACCCTTTGGAGTGCCCCTTCTGATAACGCGCGTGCCGTTCGTTACCGGAAAGTTCCGGGCTCGCAGCGATAAAGAAAGGAAACGCATCAAGGCAGATGACGACTATTGTTGTGTGGCAGAAGGGGCACACTCTTAAAACTGTTGCACCCTTCGGGGTGTAAATTTGTCCCACAACAATAATCGTCATCCGCCTTGCTTGCGTTTCCTTTCCTGAAAACTCAACGCTCGTTACTTTCCTGTCGAGAATGCTGCGTCACACTGATAACGCGCATACCGTTCGTGACTGGGAAGTACCGGGCTCGCAGCGTTAATGAAACGCGGGCAAGACGGATGACGATTATTGTTGTGGGACAAGATAAGCCCCAAAGGGCATACATTTTTCTAAGAGTGCATGCCAAAAGGTGTAAACTGTTCTTAGAGTGAAATGCAAGCAAGGCAGATGATTATTGTGGGACAAATTTACACCCCAAAGGGTGCAATATTTATAAGAGTGTAATCGTCGTCTGTCTTGCCCGCGTTTCCTTCAACGCTGCGAGCCCGGTACTTCCCAGTCACGAACGCATGCGCCTTATCAGTGTGACGCAGCATTCTCGACAGGAAAGTAGCGAGCGCCGAGTTTTCAGGTAAGGAAACGCAACACTCTTAAAACGGTTGCACCCTTTGGGGTGTATATTTGTCCCACAACAATAATCGTCATCTGCCTTGCTTGCGTTTCCTTTCCTGAAAACTCGGCGCTCGCTACTTTCCTTACGAGAATGCTGCGTCACACTGACAAGGCGCATGCCGTTCGTGACTGGAAAGTACCGGGCTCGCAGCGTGAAAGAAAGGAAACGCGGGCAGCACGGATGACGATTGTTGTTGTGGGACAAGATACGCCCCAAAGGGTGTAAATTTTTATAAGAGTGTAGAGTGTTCATTAACTACACTCTTATAAAAATTTACGCCCTCTGGCGCGTATCTTGTCCCACAACGATAATCGTCATCTGTCTTGCCCGCGTTTCCTTTCTTTAACGCTGCGAGCCCCGTATTTCCCAGTCACGAACGGTATGCGCGTTATCAGTGTGACGCGGCATTCTCGACAGGAAAGTAGCGAGCGCCGAGTTTCAAGAAAGGAAACGCAAGCAAGGCAGATGACGATTATTGTTGTGGGACAAATATACACCCCAAAGGGTGCAACCGTTTTAAGAGTGTAAGGTGCGTGTCCCCACACTCTAAAAACAGTTTGCACCCTTTGGGGTGCATATTTGTCCCACAACAATAATCGTCATCCGCCTTGCTTGAGTTTCCTTTCTTGAAAACTCGGCGCTCGCTACTTTCCTGTCGAGAATGCTGCGTCACACTGATAACGCGCATGCCGTTCGTGACCGGGAAGTACCGGGCTCGCAGCGTTAAAGAAAGGAAACGCGGGCAAAACAGATGACGATTATTGTTGTGGGACAAATATACACCCCAAAGGGTGCAACTGTTTTTAGAGTGCAGGAAATGGAATGAGCCATCGTGTGCATGCGCCAACGCTCTTTTCTTCCTTGAGACAACATACGCGACCTACCAGTGGTGATGCGCGCACGCTATAGGACACGTTATCGCTATCTCCTGAAACGTGAAAGCCCGACTCGGCTGGCTGAGAAAGGCCGAATATCACAGATAGCGCTGCGCCCGCCAGATATCCGCTATCGCGACGCAATCGCCGGCGCTGCTCTCGTTCACTTCGCTGGTTACTCACACCGCGGGAGGAAACAAGGCGCCGCCTTACGTACGTTCCTTTCTTATTGCGAAAGCAATACTGCTCGCACTTTCGACCCATCGGTGGTCGTGGCGCCTCCTTACACAGCTGCGCGTCACGTGACCGTGTGACGTCACGCCTGACCGAGAGACGGGGCCCCAGACAAAGCCACCTAGAAAAAAATCTAAGGCCTCCGCACGCCGGTGTGACGTCACGCTAGTCGGATGGGCCGGACAGTCGACGCCATCGGCGTCTCCGCACCTAGGTTCCTTGCGCTTGCAGGGTGTCTCTTTGCGCGCCGCGGATACTATGGCATGGGAAAATTAGTGCTGTCCTTAAAGTGACGGCAACCTATAAATGCTTATGCTTCGGTTCCAAAGTAAGACACGTATAGCTGACGCAAAAAATAAGGGGGAGCCGCTGGTTCACCACAGTCAACACCACCATAGAAAGCAACATTATTTCATACCTTCCTTAGATTACTTGACTGGCGACTATTTTTTTTTTTTGCGTGTATCGCAACACGACCTGCCTTATTGCGCTTGTGATGTTTGGTCGGGACTAAGACAAGCAAACTGCATGCTGCTTAGTCACTTTACCCTTAGATGGAAAGAGGAAAACTGCATATTGAAGGCACAGAATATAATTTATTCACAAATCATAAGAACTGCATTCAGAAACAAACATTTTAAATCTTCCATATACAATTATCATTCTCACTCTTGCATTGCGTAAAACAGTCCTCGCTGGACACATGAATATCGAGGTTCATTTTATTGTGAAAATTTTATTATTATAGGGTCACGCACAATTGTCAAAGAGAATAAGCTTCCGTCTTTGTTGTACCATTTCTTGTGGTTCTTTTATTTCCACCCGCCTTGTTTGCAGGCCTTTTTGGCCTTCATAAAATGCTGAGATAGTGGTGAAAAGTAAGTCAAAAACGACAGGCCTACTCTCAGTCCTGAAGGAAAACATACAATTAATGGATTGTGGTAGCATGGGGAGTTCGAATCATAAACAGGTAGCACAATACACTCAAACGCTAACATCTGAATTCGCCAAAATGCAGGGTTTAAATTTTGATAATGTATGCAAATAAGTCCTAGCTACGCCACAGGTTTCTTTTTACAAGGCTTCTATCAACACAAACATACGTAGATGTTCAACAAAACAGAGCTTCATGAATAAAAAATAAATAATGAGAAACATATCTCAGGCCTTCAAGGTCTGCAGTTTTCGGCCGTTCTTGGCGTTGGGCAATTTGTCATTTTCTGTGCGGCACAAGTTGTTCAGCAGTGTATTCGCTGCAGCACTTACAACATACCCCATTACCTCCTGTGCAGGATGACCGAAATCACACACATCTAAATCCTCAAAGTCATGAAGCGTAGCGAACACAAGGCCGACAAGGGTATCTTTCTGCCTAGGAAGGCTGAAAAATCATACGGCATATTCTGGTGTCCTGAGCTTGTCCAATATAATTTCAGTAAAGAGTACAGCATTAACTACAACTGCTCGTGGAAACTTCAGGCCACCCCTCGTCATCTTCGTGATTAATGCATTCTCAGGGTCATCTAGATCGACGTCTTGCATCACAAGGCTTTCACTGCAAGATGCGCATGTCAACTTTTTTAGAACTGCATGGGCACAATAGCCGGCAACATATGTTAGTGCCGGTAGGCTTGACTTTTCTTTTCTCAGTGTCAGAGTCGGTCACAGTGACGTGAAACTGGCCGTTTCTTGAATTCACACTTGTCTCCAACGTGCTCGCGCTCGGTGGCAGTAGCATGTCCAAATCTGGCAGGTCCAGAACCTTCTGTGAACCAATCTGCCGTATAGACACGTGGTAATTGGCACCAGACAATTTCCGATACTTTTCAAAGCGATCCTCCAAGCTACCAGTTTGAAATTTGCCCAAAAGAACATACTCGAAATGAAGCTCTTCGAGACAGTATATGGCAAGTTCGTGCAAGGCGTGGGTAGTGTGGCTGAAAGCTGTGTGCGTTTCACGTGTCAGGCGGCCATTGTCGTGTTTGAGGCTTCCCGAGTGATCAAGCCATTGAACCATTCTCTTTAAGAATTCTAGTTGAGGACATGACGATGAAACTATTGGTCCTTGCAACTGATCTGGCTACCGCTGTCCTTTTCTTGGCGTCTTGACTTTAAATATGTTCCACCAAGTCAAAATGGTGTCGACATATTGAGATGCTTCCTTTGCATGCTGGAACGTTGCGACACTGAGAGCAGCAGCAGTAGATGAGTTAAAAATCTTTAAGGTCAGTTTAACGTTCTGTCGTTCCATGTTCGAGGGGCTCAGTACCTTCAAAGTGAGCGTTGGCGCTAGCTTCAAGAGCTCATGCTTTTCAGCTTCATGCAACTGGCATAATACCTTGAAAGAGGCTGTAAGTATCTCTGGTTCAGCCTCATCACTCTTCGGTTCAGGAAAAAACATGCACTTGGTTGCATTTTGTTTCTTCAATTCAGCCAGTTATTTCTTATACACTTTAATATGTGAACTGAGTTCAGCACGAAAAACAGGGGTCGTGATGGGTCAGCAGGATGCTGGTAAACAATGCTGACACTTGCCGTCTTAGCGAAGTAGGACATAGCTTTTCTGTTCATAGAGTTATTGTCCGAGATCACTGCGGTTATTCTAAAACCAGATGCCTCTAGATCAAGCACAATGTTCCGAAGGAAGTCGTGCAGCGCCTAAGCATCGATTTGTGCCAAAGGAAGAGTGTGTACAACATCCTTGTTTGAAGAAAGCAGGCTCTGTATCATAAATACGTGGGCAGCTTTTGCTGCAGTCGATGAATTTACCGCAGCACCAGTAACAAAGCCAGCCTTGTAATCAAAAAATGATTGAAGGTGAATCTCATCAATCATTAACCTTAGTCTTTTCACGCTCTTTATATGTGCTTACAATACGCTTAATTTGCATAGGAAAGAAAGCTACATTCTCGCTGCTCAGTTTCAGGGCGTACATCGTACGATGAACAGTCGTCTTATCGTATCAGGATGCGGCATCTAAAGCTTCGTCGAACTTTTGAGGAATCTGTATGCATGAGGTGAAATTGTGAACAAAAGGCTAGCAAAAAACAATAAATCGGGAGATATCGGCCAGCATTATTCAAAACAAGATCAACTTGACTCTTCAAGAATTTAAGCACTTCCAAATTCCATTCTTGCAACTCGCGTGCAAAATGTTTTCCACTTACTTCCTCTAGCAATGTCGAAACCAATGTCAGTAGATGACGGGCCTTTTCAGAACGCGCAGTGCTGATATCCTTATGTGTCTCTTCGATCATGTGTAACACACTTTTCAAGTCTCTCAAGTCGCACAGCTTTTCAGGAACTAACACATCACCACACTTCCTCACACGCCTTTCACCAAAAAATACTTCGACGCGCAGGTCTGCACACACGATCACCGAAGTACGGACTGCAGGAGCAAATTGAAGTGACAAGTCCAAAAAGGAAACCTTGGAGCCCTTGTTCAAAACTGTCCAGAAGTCCGAACTCTGAAAGCTTGGCAAGGCCTTGAGCAAGTCCACAAAGCTACCAACCACATTTTTGGCGCCCTCTTCTGCTTGAGTTTGTTGAGAAAGCATTATTGCTTTTTGAAAATATGTCGCTTCCAAGCGCGCTCTTTTCGCACCCGGCGCTTCTCGAACGCACGCTTGCGGACGCGATAAATAGGCAGGGCAATTGGGAAACAAGCTCGGAACTGCAGTTTTCTTCAGACGAATGTTTTTCATCGCAACTTCGACCAGTTTTCCTGTGTTGACGTCCGCGTAGGATGTCGTCTTCAAGTAATCCGTTGGCAAGAAATGCTTTTCACAGAGCTGAAATAAAAAGAACAAGCCATTACAGGTATGAAGCTCGACGAAAACGTTGAATTTACAAGCGCGTTGACAGGTGCAGAGACCCATCTATTGTGCACGCGTACACGAATACATTGCGCACTACGCTGACGAAGCCCATTCATCTGGAAACTCAGAATAACCACAAAGAGAAATACTTACCACTGTGTACTTCGTTGGCGAGAAGTACTTCCGAGGAACTGCTCTCGTCCATGCTTCCCGAGTAGCTCGGTCAGACGGGAAGTTGTGCACTCAGACACTTGGTCCTCCGTCATAATTGGACTTGCGGTTTGGTGCGCAACAGCCAGGCATCCCAGGTAGCACAAAAGAGATACGTAACGTTTTCGTAGCGTTTATCCAAGACGATAAAAACGGGTTAAAGAAGACACGAATGAGAGAACTTAGGCGGGAAAACGTCGTATACCTCTGCTAATGTCCGGCTTAATTACTTTCTTGAGACGATCTAGAACAGGTCTGCAAGACGTATTCGAAAAGCTGGTCTAGAAATAGGATTGGGCAAGACACAAGTAATCCCTTTGCCAAAACTATTCGTAACCAATTTCTAAACGTTTTTAGGACGTTATCAAAACGCTGGTCTAGAAGCAGTCTTGAAAGGTTTACGATCATCTGAAGCTAATTTTCGCGGGTGACGGGCGCGATCAGACATCGTTGTTCAAAACACGCGATTAGTTTCGCCTCACGCGACTGGCCTATGCCGCGCAGACGTCGTCAGCCGCACCCGTTGGCACGGCCTAGGCCAATCGCGTGAGGTGAAACTGATCAGGCGTTTCGAACAATGATCTCCAATCGCGCCCCAGATGAGTAGAAGCGTCGGCGTTGACAGTAAAAGCCATGGCGCAGTGCCAAGCACTGTTCCCCGCGTGGCCGGCGCATCCTCTACTAAGTCGCACGAAAATGAGCCTGTTAGGAATAATAAATCCTTAATACCGCCTTTAGTAAGCTACGATGTTTACAACCACAATGGGAATGACATCCTGCAATGAACAAATGGCCACGTCTTGGCAGGTGGCCAGACCAAGCCCTTCATGCCAAGAGTGCATGAAATGAGAACATTGTGACAAAGCAAAAACACTTTATTAAAATGTAATGCTTATGCAAGGTTCAAACAAACTGTGTGAGAAATGCAAATAGAAGTAAAAGTACATCAACAATGACAAAAGTCGCAGAAAGGATTCGTAATGAACTCGAAAGTGAACATTCACTAGCACATAAACAAAATTCCAAGTACACATACAAAAATGAACAGAAAAACCTGGAGTGTACTAAAGTGTCTAATTTATCATAGTAAAGTGCACGTGCTATAAGACGGACTAGAGTTATGCAGAAGTGACATCGGAGCGAATGGAAGAAGTAGACTGAAAAATGCAAGAGTATGAATCGGATGGTAACTGCCTCCAAGCAATGTTACCAATCAGCTAGAAGCTTGAAAAGAGCACAAAAAGAAATACCACCGCATACCATCATAAAACAATCCTGTGACAGAAATAAAAAAAATGGGAACAATGCAAAATTGGAAATATTGCCCTTAGGATATATCAAAGAAGGTAATGGCGAGAAAAAATAACCACGCAACAAAAAAGCAAAAAGTGAAATTAGTACAGGATACTTAAACGGGGGATTCAGTGTAACAAGTGAACACTACTGTAGTACAGCGAACGATGAGACAGTAATGCTGCATCTTGCCATTCCAGAACGTGAGAAATGAATATGCAAGCCTCATATTAGAAACTTACATAAACATGGAAATAAACTGGAATGCACTGGAAGCTGCATTTGTGTAACAAAGGAAGCAATGGTCGTAATAAATAGTAAGTCTTTTCTCTAAAAAGCCCTTTATAAGAGGCAAAGTTGTACCTCTCTGGCAAAAACAAAGTTGCACCGAATAATTTGCAAACCAGCAAATACATTAATTAGCACACTGACATGTCACACTTTGCGAACATCTCCAGTCTCCTAAAGTAAAAAAAAAGCACTCTGAATGAGAAAAACGTTTAACACATGTAGCCCAGAGCAAATTCTTTGCCAGTTCACTCACACTTTCACATCCAAAAACATTTGCCACAAAGTCCAGGCACAGTTCTACTGATGTTTACCAATTCACCCCCACTTTCACGTCCAAAAATATTTGGCACACAGTCCAGGCAGAGCTTCATAGGTAAACAGCTCGAGAGCACCCTACTGATTAATGTGCAGTCCCGCTGCTGGAAATAGAACTGCCGCACATGCTGGTAGTGGTTTCAATGTAGACACACTTGCTGCCCTGGGCAGGTATGCTCAGATATCTGCACTGGTGCTCCATTTTGTCGAAGTAGACACATTGATGCACTACGCTGGTAATTGAAATGTTTTGAATGCACAAATATTGGCTTCACCACAAAGACTTGCCCACATACCACCACTGGCATATATATGCACTTGCTCTTCACTCAGTAGCATCGAACCTAAAGTGTTCCCTATGTGGGAGCCATGTGTAAAACCGGTGTCACACGACCACTCTCGATCGCGATCAAGCCCGATCCGGATCGAAATTATCGATGCGACTGGCTCACTCTCGTAGCTTGCGCAGAGGAGCCAATCACGACCGAGAAATTCGATTTGTAACGAACTGGATAGCGGCTAAAAGAGCCCCGTGTGAAACCTGTATCAAATAATGCACAGACGTACGCAAGGAAAATGTGTTGCACAAGGACAAAGAACTGCGACATTCCCTGTTGTGCGAAGCGCGCGAACAGAACACATGCATATATATATATATAAAACTGCGACAGCGCTTCGCGAACTCCATGCGCACACATGGCACCCGCACGAACTCGGCAGGCCGCTGTAAAGCGCGAAGGGCGCATAGCGTACATTCCAACACATGTCCCAAACTGCAAACAATCGTACTAGCTAAAGCATACAAGTTATTTTATACCAAGGGCATACTCGACTCACGTATGCAGTATCCACAAGCGAGTTATGCAGCGTACATGCTGTATCCATTCGCCAAATAGTAAAATTGATAACAAGCACGAAGCTACAAGGGACTCAATACATTACTACCATTTGAGGCGTCAAATAAAATCGAATTAGGCCGTTTCATATATTGGACACAATATATGGACACATGTGGTACCCGGTAATACCATGAAATACCCATCACGTGGGTAAAGGGGGCGAAAACACAATCGAGAACCTGAAGCGCAAACGATAAAAGCACGGTATGGTGCACGCAAAATTCTGTCAGTGCGCTGTAGCGCGAGGGAAGAAAATAGGGCGAACACTTGACCTCACCTTTTGGGATACCGCTCTAGTACTGAATCATTAAAAAAAAAGCCTGTTTGAACCAGTTCCCTTGTCTGCAACACTCTTGCTAAACGGGAGACTAAAATACCACGATGACGGCTGTATTGCGGAGATCGGCAAGGTGCGCACAGACAGAAATTTTGCCGCCTTTCTTCACATTCTGCAAAATGCTTTCTTGTTAGGATCACGCATAGCGGCCGATCCCGACGCTAGGGACACACAGGCACGATTTCGTCCCTCTAACTTTCGTCCTTATACTGCCCTTAACGCCTTAATTACAGCGTCAGTGAAAAGGCGCCTCGAAGAAAAGCAATCACGCACAATCAAAGAAAAGCAATCACGTTTACGGTGCAGCCTGCCTCACCAAAGCCACCAAGAAAAAGCTGCACGCGTTGCCGCTCTAGCGTTGCAGCCACGGAGAAAATTTGTTTTTCAGAACGCGCGCCGCGTTGTGAAAACTCAAGCGCTCCCCCATCCACCGCTACCATCCGACTCTTGTGACGTATTGACTAGGAGAGGAGGTGATGCGGTGGCCTTATATTTTTTTTTTTTTAGGTGGCTTTGCCCCAGCTCGCGGCATCGATGGTGGAGGCGAAGCCTTGCGCGCCGCTGCTGCGGCGCTACCGAGAGAGGGCGCTCGCTGGTGTGACGTTACGCCAGACCGAGAGACGGGGCCCCAGCTCGCGGCATCGATGGTGGAGGCGAAGCCTTGCGCGCTACTGCTGCGGCGCTACCGAGAGAGGGCG
Source organism: Dermacentor albipictus (assembly GCF_038994185.2). NCBI lineage: Eukaryota > Metazoa > Arthropoda > Arachnida > Ixodida > Ixodidae > Dermacentor > Dermacentor albipictus. Next base: position 77,056,467 of record NC_091821.1, read on the forward strand.
CTCACTGGTATGATGTCACCACGCTAGGACGATAAATGGGGCTACAGCTCGGCTCCTCGCAGTGATCGGCGCGCTGCCTTGCGTTATGTCGGATGATGTATAGCCGTAAGTTTAACAGAGGGCAACCATGTCCACACCATCAGCCGAACCAAGGCGCAGTCAAGGGTATTGCTTCCGCAGTCTTCCAGGCTTAGCTTCAGCCAATTTTTTTTATAAATTAAAAAGACGCCGTTGTCATAACTTCGTGCGAAATGGCACTAATCTTCATTACAATACAAACACAGCAGTGAAAAGTTAACGTTGCAGAAAGTTTGATATGTTCAACCAATATTATTTCGTATAAACGCGTTATTTTAAAAAATGATGGTCCAAACACAAGAGCAAACACCACCCGAAAGCGATGCGTTATGAACAAAAGATTTTCATGGCTCAACGTCTACAGCAACCCATCACAGAGAAAACAGAGATTCAAGACATTACTGCGCACAGCCAGCACCGCAGCGGGCCGCAACACGCTGATCGCGTGCGGAGACTTCAACGCGATGAACCCTGCCAGGGGCTACAAGTACACAGCAAAGGGCCGCGACCTGTACCAAGACGCCACGGAACTCGACTTCACCCTCATCACGGACCCGACAAATCTGACGAGAATTGGAAACTCTGTGCTCCGGGAAACCACTCCGGACCTCACGTTCGTCAAGAACGACATCCGGGGTGCGATCACCTGGAGAAACACGGGGACCGACCTAGGCAGCGACCACACCATCGTGGAAATCGGCATACCGGAACACAACGACACCAGCATCAAAACACACAGACGGATAGAGTGGGATGCCTTTCGAGACACCAGAAGCCAGAAGAACGACGATGACGACGAGATCGAAGACATCGACTCGTGGACGGCCAAAATCACCAAGAGCGTACGCGACGCGACCAAGGAAATTGAAACGGGCGCGGAGATCGACAAAGTAGACAGCCGGCTTGCGCATCTCATCGAAGCCAAACAGTCGATACTCCATCGCTGGAAGAAACAACGGCTTAACCGCAGACTGAGAAAGAAAGTGGCGGAGCTGAACAGCGATCGAGGATCACTGCCGCGCTCTCTGCACGCAACAGTGGAACGAGATCTGACAGCGGCAGACGGGCAGATGCACAGCGGGGAGACGTGGCACCTGCTCGACGAAACAAAGACCAAGTCACACCAAAGGGACAGACTCGCCAGGCTCATACATCGAGCGGTCTCAGCACACGGCGTCGACGAAGTCACCAGGCGCACTAACGACAAATACCTGCCGAGTACACCCACCGAACAACACGCGCCGTACAGCGGCCTGCCTAACGCGAAGCTCGATCGTGACATCGACGTCGAGGAGGTACGCGCGGCCCTGCACGACCTCAACAGCCGGTCCGGACCGCGTCACGAACAAGGCGCTCAAGAACCTCGATGACGGCTCGATTGAAAACCTCGCAAAATACTACAAGTGCTGGAGAGCGGGTGCGCTGCCAAAGCTGTGGAAGGCAGCCAAGACCATCCTGATCCCCAAGCCGGGGAAGCCGCCGCACACGGATAACCTCCGGCCCATCTCGCTCACGTCCTGCGTGGGCAAGGTGCACGTCCTGCTCAACAAGTGGCAAGGCTACCTGGAACGAGAAGGGCTGTACCCGGCCACTTTGATCGGCTTCAGACAGCACCTCAGCACGCTATGCTGCAGCTCAAATACCAAATCATCGAGGATTGCGGCAGCGCCCGCGACAACAAAGCAATCCTAGGGCTCGACCTGCAGAGCGCCTTCGATAAGGTGAAACACTCGGCGATTCTGTCCCGTCTCCAAGCTCAACATGGGCGAAAGATCCTACAACTACATCAAGGACTTCCTCACGGACAGGACCGTCAAGCTACGAGCAGGCGACCTACAGACGCAAGAGAAGCTCGGGAGCACCGGCACACCGCAGGGATCGGTCATTTCGCCGCTGTTCAACCTGGTAATGATCAGAGTGGCCGAAAAGCTCGGGCACATCGAAGACGTCAGGCACACCATGTACGCGTACGATATCACGCTATGGGTGACTGGTGGCAGCGACGCCCACATCGAGGGCGCGCTTTAAGCCGCCGTCGACGCAAGAGAAGACCAGCTGGAAGGCACCGGACTGAGATGTTCGCCGAGCAGATCGGAGCTTCTCATACTCCCACCTACCAAAAACAGCAGAGGCAACACCAGACAACGCGAAAACGAAAAAATCAGAATCGTCACCAAATCCGGCAACGTGATACCCGAGGTGGGCAAACTTAGAATCCTCGGCATGGTCATCGAAATGCACGGAAGAAACGGCGAAACCATCACCCGTCTCAAGGCAAAAGCAGCCAACGCGATTCGACTCCTCAAACGAGTCACTTCCCGAAAGGCTGGCATGAGACAGGAGAGCCTAATTAGGCTTGTCCAATCCTTCGTCATCAGCCACGTCGCGTACGTTGCAGCCTACCACAGATGGCTGCAACACGAACGAAACAAAATCAACGTGCTCATCAGGAGAGCGTACAAGACGGCGCTGGGCCTGTTCGAGTCCACGAGCACGACCCGCTTGTTACAACTCGGTATACACAATACGCTCGAAGAAATAGCCGAAGCGCAACGGTCCTCTCAACTGGAGCGGCTGTCCATGACCAAAGCCGGGAGGAAGATACTCGACGATCTAGGAATTAGACGCTCGAACGAGGTGGAGATGAAGCTCCCCGTCCCCGAAGAGGTCCGACGCCAGACCAGAATCGACCCCATACCGAAGAACATGAATCCCGAGTTCAACAAGGGAAGAACGGCGAGGCCCAAGGCTCTCATCGACCAGCATGCCAACGACGAACACGCGCGGTACGTGAACGCGGCCAAATACCAAATACAACTGAACGCCTTCGCAGCAGTCGTCATAGAGGCGTCAACCGGCGCCATGCGGACGGCAGCGAGCTTCAGAAGCGCCGGAGCGGAACAAGCGGAGGAGGTAGCCATCGCCCTGGCCATCGCCGACGCAGACTGCCACACGGTGCTGAGCGAATCAAGACAGGCGGTGCGAAACTTCACCAAAGACCAAATCTGCAGGGAGGCTGAGCTCGTATTGCGAGCGGTCAAACTACAAGAACGAATAGTACGACTCAAGTGGCTCCCGGCGCACGCGGGCGAGGCGTCGGAACGCAATGAGAACCATAATGAGACGGCACACGCAGCGGCGCGAGCGCCAACCAACCGCGCCCCGGCGACAGACCGTCCGACGTGGTTCGGAACGAAGGACCGCATGACAGATTACAATGAAATCACGAAGACGTATACCGCCTGGCTCGCAGGTCTCTCCCACCCCCGCACCCGAGACCGAGTCGAGCGGAGGCGGTAGTACCGAGACAGCTCCAGACCGGATCGCTGCCGAGCCCGAGACTGATTAATCGCATGTACCCCGAAACATATCCGACAGATATGTGCAGTCTGCCGGAGGGAGACCGCAGACTACACGCACATCTTGTGGGACTGCGTTAAATATCCAGAAGCAAAATGAAGAACGCTCCCACCGCGGCTCGAGGCAGCCGCGAAGAGCTACGACCGAGACGACCAGATCTGGGCCGTCCAGCAGGTCCTCGAGGCGCTCGAAAGGCACGGACCCAGCAAGCCGGCAACGGCGAGCGGAGACAACGCCACGTTGGCGGAGACCCGCGCCGAGTAACGGCGACTTCGAGGATGACGTAGGCCCTCGTCGGGGCGCGCAGGCGCCCAACTGCAGGCATAAAGTTGGCTCCAATCCAATCATGGCGCCAAACGCCGGGGAAAATGGGGCGCTACACATTCCTCTCGACCGCCATCGCACATAGCTGCTCATTAGCATAATTCGCGCGGCCCGTCGCACCACAAATTATGGCGGAAAATCTCTGCAATGGCGGCCCAGTGGAACATGAAATTTACGTTTACGAAGGAAGGAAGGAAATCGACTTTATTCGAGGTCCTGCAGGCCACGAGAGCTTTGTGCTCTCATGGAGTGGGCGACTCTCACGACGGAACGGGAGGTTGTTTCCTGGCGGCGTCGTGGACCTGCTGGAGGGCCCAGAGTTTGGGAGCGAGTTCTTCGCTGCGGATTGCTTCTTCAAACTTGCGCTTGTCCTGTTCGTAGTTTATGAGAGCTTGCGAGCACGGCCAGAGTAAATGATATACGTTAAGGGATCTATTGCAATTAGTGCAATAAGACTCGTCGTAGAGCTCAGGCATGTAACGGTGTAGTCTGTTTTGCGTGGGGTATGTCTGTAGCATTAAACGGCCCTTCCTGCGACGTTCCCCACAGCATATTCCTTGAGCCAATCAGCAAGCTGGCATACAACACCACCACATATTCGCGAAATTTCATTCATTTTACCGGCTTCTGTACGTTACCGCACATTTTCTTTTTGAAGCGCTAACGTCGCAATGTAGCTACCAAAAACCAAAATTAGTCGACAAAATTTTCTGCTCCACGTCACGTTTCGTCGCTTTAATGAAAACGCAAAATTGCGTTTTGCAAGGCACGCGAAATCTCCACAGCCAATGAGTCAACATGGCGGCCGTGCCACCATGCGTGTCGAGAATAACACCCCGAGTCGCGCCGAGAGAAAGCGGACGCAATCTAGAAAAAGCGGCTTGCCCTCCCCCTCCCCCTCCCTGCGTCCATGTTATGCCACGTTGAACTCTTGTCCGATTGGATATTCGTGCGACTTCCCCAGGCATCTTACAACCGTTACCTTGTTTCTGCCCAGCTAAATTAGCGTATCTTTAAATCTGTTTGATAGTCGGGACACCCTGTATATTTGCATATATTCCCTGTACATGGCTTTCAGTTGATATTTAAAAATAAAAACACGGACAAGGTAGCTGCCGCAGGTGCTTTAATTGCTTTAATGCACTTGTCCTCCTAACGCCAGGATTCGCAGTAATAAAGAGAAAACATGCATTTCCCAGAGGACATGCAACTTCCAGCATATAATCCAAATCTGCTATGGGGCATGGCGAGGGGCCCTCTAACAGCATAATCTTGTACATTACGACTATGAGAAAAATATGTAGACTGTCGGATATCAAAATTTTCGAAAATATTGAGCCTAGTGGCTGCACCCCTTTGCAGTGGGGTGCTCATTAAATGATCAGTCTGTCCACAGAGGTGCATTCGGGAGCTTGTCTTCCGAAACGCGCTCGTGCCGTTTCCACCACAGTGCGTGCACAACAGCGTTTGCTTCAGAATAAAAGACGTGAATAACCTCTGCAGTGCGTTCCTTCCGGGAGCAAGCTTCAAAACTTAACATGTTCACATGCCTTGTACAACAAATCTGTACATCACTGTTCTCAAATTTGCTTTGGGTAATTTGCGTCTTGAACGTATAGCATATATTAGTTTTTCTTTTCTCACCACATGACCTTTTCATTTCCGACGCCGGAAGACCAAGTCCCTGACACAATCTAACATTAACGTGCAACAGCCGTGCACATCCGCGCCAACAACGAAGCAGTAAGTAGCTGCCAGATGCAGCTTCGAGGCCCTCTTACGGTTTTGGCGCATTTGATGCGGCCGTACCGCATTCCTTCCACACTAGGTGCAGTTGTGGCTAACATGCGCACCACCAGCTATCAACATTTAACGCACTTATGCCGGGAATACAGCTAGCCACTAACAGAGACTGCGAAAACCATTTTCTCCGCTGTCGCATAATCGTACTGGCAGCATCAATGATTGCGTTAGGAATTTGTGTCGAACCTCTTGTAGCTTTTCTTGGCTAATCCTGCTTTTGGGTAATTTTACGGGCGATGTCTAGGATGGGTGGCTTCTGCATCTGCTTTAAGCTTTAACACAAATGCTGGGTCAGTATTGTTGCAACACCCCGGCGACTGTGGACACCTTTGGTACCCTCCACTACAACAAATCTCAAAGCCAATATTACTTTTGGAAGTTACTTCCGAAAAACACCAGTTTCCTTATATATTAGCCTTGACTTCTGCATCTGGCAGACAGCGCCACACAATTGCAACAATGCAGCTCCACTACTGCGAGAAAGTCAGTTGCTTCATTTTTAAAATGCATGAAAACAAAAACCAAAGATGTCAGGTGGTGAAAATTTTTCCATCACCAATTACAAGGGCATAATTTCAGAAGCCTCCAACCCAACATCTTCAAAGACAAATAGAACTAAGAGTGCTACCAGTTCTTATTTAGTCCTTTAATAACACCACATGGATGACGCCAAGCATGAAAGCGCCATGCATTGGCATTTGCGTTCAGTGCATGCAGTGGTCAATGTGAAATTCAATGAAGACTGAAACAAACAAATGGCGCCGATGAAAACAAGGAACGCTAGTCACAGATGTGGTGGTGGTGGTGGTGGTGGTGGTTATGGTGATGTAGTGGTTGTCTTCAATGTCTAATCTTCACCCTGAAAATAGGATTGAAAAAGCCACACATTAGTGGCATACAGGATCAGTACACTTGACACAAAGCTTCTCGTTAAAGGCACAGAGTCACCAGCCAGCCAACAAAATTTAAATGTTAGCAAAGTTTCATGAAGGCGCTATACTTGCAGCCATAAATATAAATTCGGGTCTGGAAACAATTACAATCAACAGGCACTCTCACACATTTCACAATGGCTGCGCATGCACGCTCAGAGCCAATTGTGTGCTAATGTGTCACGTCACAGTGAACATGCAGCATAACAGATCTTGGCCTCATTACCGCCCCCTATGGCCACACTGAGGATTTTCTTTCCTTGGTGACTCTTGCATCACACTTTGGACAGGACACACAGGCTCCCATCAAGTACATCAGTTTTCAAATGAGCTCACTGCAGTGCACATTGGCAGTGCATCGCGTATTAAGTAAACGCACTTGTCTTCCATAGCATACACCCATTGAGGTATGCAACACTGCCCTGCTACAGAGGCCCAAATTACAGTGCTACTAAAGCGTTGTCAAAACGATGTACTAATTTTTCAGCTGCTGGCCACTCTGTGCCCCACCTCTTGACAAACATGACCACTCAGACACACACCACCGAGCGGCAAACACACAGACCTAACCCGTCATTTACTTTCCACACACACACAACCAGCCACAAGGAAGGAAAAACGCGAAGAAAGCTGTGTTAACAAGGAAATCTTACATGCACCTTGCCGTCCAAGCAGCGGAGACTTGGCCCTTCAATAATAAAACTGTAAAGATTAAAGTTATGGCGAGTCAACCATGTCAGGCACAGGCAGGTTTCATTGCACTGGCATAGTCCACGTCAGTTTCATTGTGGACTTATTGCATTCATTGAATGGACTCCACAGGACATGAATCCTAGAAAAGTTTCTTCATCAGTCACATTTCATTCACAGCACTTCACAGCACTTAGCACTGAACCTTTGACAAATGGCCAACAGTGCTGAATTAATGTGCAGTTCGCATTGGCCCACTTTTCAATGGAATGGTAATATGCCATTTGCATTGGCCTCTCTTCAAAGAAGTATCTTAAAATCTTGAATGTTAATTCTTACAGCATTGGTGAAAACGCTGGTTTTACAGTGCCTTAGTGAAAGAGAAAGACAGCCATGCACATTGCTACAAGGAAGCACTAAATCCAAGCAACTAACTAGAGGTTAGATCATAGAAACCAGATCACAGAGGACTGAACGGAGTAGGAAAAAGTGCCAGCATGCTTTCAGTTCACACAAGCAAACAAGTATGCACACAGAGAAAACTCTACACAGAAATAACTGACCATGTCTACAGAAGCTATGACTGCTTATGCAGGACCAAAACGAAAATGCAAAGAAGCAAGTCCCAGCCACAATTCAATTATGCACAAAGCAGCATTCAGGTTATGCTGCTTTCACAATACAATAGCAGTAAAAAGATTGAAGACTGAAGCACATGCACTAACATTAAAACATGCCCAAAGTCTGCCCAACTAAATCAGACCAGAGAAGGAAAACCATTGCATAATGCCGAAAAAAAAAATAGTAATGAGTGCAGGCATGCACTTTTATAACTTATTGGTTGTTGAATTGCTTGCACACCGCCTAACGTGCACTGGCAGAGCAAGTACTTCAAGCAGGCCAAGTTCAACTTGGCATGTTGCTGTCAGCCCATACTGGCATGAAACATTTCAATCATTTAGATTGCCCTGGAAAATTAGCAGCATGCAGATGCTGCAGCCAAAAATCTCAGTGACACTACTAGCAATGGCACGGATATCTGACAAGCAATGTAAAACAGTGTACTGCATTAAAGGTGCTGGGAGAACTGATCCAAGCCCAAGCCAAAAGATACATTTAGGTTTCATCAACCAAACAAGCATTAGGCCACATTTAGACCAGCTTTCGTAAATGAAATTTCCTCTGCACACCTCAATACTCCTACAATGCGAGTAAAAAGAGCAATATGGCATAGTTAAAATAAAGAGGAAAACTTTTGCATCAAACATAGGGAAATTACGTTTAAGACTGCATACTAGTTTGTTTATGCTGACCACTACAGCATAATGAAACTGGCACCATGTATGTACTCCTAAAGCAGCCCCTGCATTGTAAATGAAAAACCATTAAAAATTGCTTCTCCCATTTCATTCAACTGCAGCTGCTCTTTATGCAGTGACATTAACATAATCAGGGGAGCAACAGCTGAATTAGCATTTAGCGCAGGTTACGAGGTAACTACATTTTGAAGCACACAATTCCAAATTTGGAGCAGTTTAACAGTGAAGAAATCATGCGGAAACTATAAAAAATGATTGCCAATGTAATCAAATAGCCCAAATGAGCGAGCTTATCGTTTGGTGCAATTGGCACAGCTGTTGCCTTGCTTCAGAATACAGGACCTTGACTTACCAATTCGTGCCATACTGTTATAATGCACATCCTATTGCAAAAATGCAAGGACTAAACTTGCCACTACTGACAGCTGCATTTTTTTTTTTGCAATACGGTATACTATGTTGCAGTGACGTGCTAATTTCTACACTGTCACACCAAACGCGCCATGCACACACATGATGCACACACGCAATGACTAGCACTGTCAGGAGAAGAAAAAGAGAAATCAGAAGGCAGGCAGGCACTCCAGCCAACTATCACTCACCCCCCCAAAACGTCCTCCCCCACGGCCTCCCCGGCCCCGGCCGCCGCCACCACGGCCTCCGAAGCGTCCGCCGCCCCCTCGTCCACCACGGCCACCAAAATCTCCTCGGCCTCCGCCGAACTTGCCCCCTCCACGGCCCCCACCCCCGCCACGACCCCAACTGCCGCCACTGCTGCCCCAGCCCCCACGGCCACCGCCGCCACCCCAGCTGTTATTGCCCCAGCCGCCGCCTCCGCCGCCGCCGCCTCCACCGCCTCGTCCACGGCCAAAGGAATTGCCACCCCGTCCTCCCCGGGAGTTGCCACCTCGGGACTGGTTTCCACCCCTAAAGCCCCCACCTGTAAAGCATAAGGTGCAAGTCAATCAGATTTAACAGGTTCTACGATGATTATGTATGCTATACCCTGGGTCTAAGAACTAACATGGCACAGCTACGTCAAACTAGAGGGGACATACCTTGTCCAAACTTTTTAACAAGGCTGAAACGGATGCTGCTGCCATCAATGGTATGGCATGCAGGGTTCTGCACTGCATTTAGCAGGTCTTCAGAGGAGTCAAAATGCAACCGTGCAAACCTAAAAGCGAAGAGAAAAAAAAAAGACGAGTTAAATTTCGGAAGATACTGGCAATAACCCAGGTCTTGGTTGGGATTGAAACTTGCACTTTGCAAAATGAAACAAAGTCGAACCTCAACCAGCCCAATAGTTCAGAAAAAAGTGAGTGTATAGTATAAACAAAGTACTGATAAAACAAACACCCTTAAAACCCCTCAAAAGTCAACAGCAATCAAGCTGGCGTCAGTATTTACAATGCGGCAGCACTTTGGTCTGAATACTAGATTTTCAGTTTCACTTTTGCTCGTGGTGCGTTTCTGCATCTAGCCACAAATTTCTGTTGTAAACTTCCGCCTAAAGAATGAAATGCAATGCCGCATATAGCTTTCAAAACGACACCCGGTTCCGATCACCTGTTATTTTTGAAACTGCAAGCACAGCCACCATTTTGATTTTCCCCCCAGCAGGACATGACCGTGTTCTGCACAAGATAGCGTGTTCTAGTTGGCCTGATGCATTAGCATCTGAAACTACTGCGGCATACCAATACAGTCTACGCTCGTTACAACGGACCCGCGTACAACACTTTCGAATATAACTGACCATATTTCAGCCTTAGTTTGTTCTACCTATTTTACTAATGCAACGAAGTAGGCTTTTAACGGACCTTGCTACAACGGACCATCAGCTACAGGTGGATTTGTCGCTGCAGCTACTTTTTGGTCAAGTGGCTAGACTGTTCGAGCATCATGCGACATCACATGGAAGTTGAATTCTCTGCTCCTTGCAGTTTGTGCGAGTTTTGTGAGGCAGCAAAACCAGCGCAGCACTACACGATAACAAAACTACTGAAACACGAAACTGAAACATTGACCGCCCGCGTCTTTGTCAAGGGTAATTTCAACGAGTTCTTTCTTTAAATATGAAATAGAACTGGACAAGTAGCCCTTTATTTCGTCTTGCAATTCAAGGATGTTTTTTGCAACAAGTGGTTCAGCACTAGTGAAAGAATTTAACTGAGGAGTGCTTTCGTGATCGGGCAAGATGATCCGGGGGAGTCTCTAATCATGTCCTGCATTTACCTCAATTTGACGATTATGAAGGCTCTGTCCGCGATAATATTGGCACCTTGGCGATTCTCTAATCTATCCCTATAGTTTGACTTAATATTTGCCTTTACTGTCCCTTTACTGTCCCTTTAAGTTCGCCTTCTATAAAAGCCATTTGTAAGGCAATATGCACAAGTTTTTCTTACGTGTACTGCGCAGGAAAATATACACCAACTTTAAAGCACAAAATTGTGGGAGACAATTGGAGGATGCCGCCTGTTGTAAATCAAAAACAATAACGGATAACTGAACTAATTTCAGATTCGATATCAGCATAAATTACAGTTGTTGGCTTGTGCCCCATCAAAGAATGTTAAAATGGTAGAAACTCACCCATCATTGAGCACATAGACCTTGGCACCAGGAAAGAGTTCCTTGAGCCGACTCACAGTGCACTCAAAAGGCACTCGGAACACATCCAGCAGGTTGTCTTGTGTCTCTGTCTCATGCGATGTGCACTTCTCAACCCGTGTCACTTTGCCATTCCCAACTTCCTTCTCCAGCAGCTTCAGGTTGGCTGCTGCTGCTTCGGCATCCACATAGCGTGCAAAGGCTTTCCTGCAGATACCCCATACACGGAGTGAGAAATTTTCTCCAAGGACCATTTCACAGACCTCAATATCTATACAACACTAGCAAATGGAACGTAATTGATCAACAAAATGTTTAACTTCACACAGGTGCACAACACATGAAACACTATTATGCATGGAACAATGGCAACACTCTGAATAGCACCAATGGAATAAACACGGCTAGTGTGAACTAGCTATTTTTGCAAAAGAGCGTTGTGAAGGCTACAAAGCATTTGTAAGAAACAAAACGTGCGAAATTTTTTAGGTATAGTATCCGCTTAAAAAAACTACAGTTCCAGAACCATACTCAAAACACAGTTTAACCTTTGCCTATAAGCTTGCAAAAATACCCCACTGGTATTTAACACTCAGTTTTACTCATATTTCAGTACAGTCAGCGACTGATTTTTCTGACTCCAAAAATTCAGACATGCTCGATTATTCGGTCTGCTTCGCGGCACCGCCATTCCCCCCTTAGACCATAATGTACACAAACTGCCGAAAGTTCGGACACTCCTTGAGCCAACTCAATCGAGAGCACCATGCACTGACTCTGACCGGTGGATGGTTCGACTTGCTGAACGCCATTTTTGTTTTGAATGGAGACTCCTTGCTGCCTCACGAAGTGGCGCTACTGCAAATCCCTGCTCATCATCATTGTTTCTGCCTTGTTCGATAGAGTGGTTCTACAGCAGTTCCGGTTTCAGCTTAGTAAGCCATGTCAAGACAATCCAGCAGCTGATTTGTTTCTTTGCGCACGACGCGTAAGTAGGCCACATTTTTCATTTGTGCGACTGGTGTCGGCATGGTGGTGTTTGCTTTGTATGCTGTGTCGAGGTTCCGGTGATCCAACGCGGCATACGGAAACATCGCGTCAAGTGTCTAATGGTGCCGACAGTGCCCACGCAGACTGAGCTCAGGAATGCCGGCAAGTGAGTGCCGGGAGGCCTAGGATTTGTCGCCTTCCAATGTGCTCCCTACTGACATCGAAAATGTTCTGCCGAGAGCTGCGCAGTGGTTGCATTGCGATTTCGGACACTCATTTGAGTTTCACAGGTGCCGACATTGCTGTACTGACATGCGCAGAACTCCACGATGGCGAGATCATTCGTCAGGTTTCTGCTGCAGCGCCGGACGATAACTCCAAGTCTGAAGATGATGCACCATGTGCTATGCTGCCGTCGTATGTGGAGCATGTACAAGCAGTGACTGCTTTCAGCCACCTATAGTGACCGTACGACCGTCTCAGAGATTCAGGCTTATCTGATTGCGCGTAAACTGAACAGCATGCAACGGCGCATTCATAATTTCTTCAAGCCTACTGCCGAGCCCGAATAAGTGTGTGGAAATAAAGAATTTCTTTTTTTCTTAATATGCTTTTCCGGACCCCCGTTTATTTCGACATTTCCGCAGTCCCCGTGAGGTCCGAATAAACGGTCGGCGACTGTGTTTTACCATTTAAGTTAGGGCGATGAAAACTTCAGTGACTGCATTTTAATGTGCTCGTTTCAATTCTGAAGCAGTTTTTATGGACACCATGCCATTAATTTTTTAATTATTTATTTACGAAGATGTCATCTGATCATTTTTAGTAAACTGTCTGCACAGATCCTGCTGAATTGAATGTCATTGGATTCTAGATATCAAAGAGCGCATCAAGAGTATTTTATGGTTCTAGCTTTCCTAGAACAAAAGTTATGAAGCTTCAAAGTTCTCATTTGCATAGACTGAGAAGAACCACTTTTCATATTTCACGCTTTCTAAAAATTTCTAACTTTCCAAAGTAACATTTGACATCCTTTTGCACTCACTTAAGGGAGGACACGGGGTTTAGTCACCAAAAAAATCTATATTGAAAACGGTATTTTCGGAATTATTCTACCACTTCACAAAATTTTGCGCATTCTAAATCAATATTTTCGCCATGATAAAACGCTCTTTTCACGATGCGTGACGGCCCCCGCAGTCGTTTAGTCGCGCCGACCCGTATATCATTTGAAAGAGCAGTCTCTCGTCTTCCTTTTCCCGCCACGACTGGCTCCGTCCGCACATTGGACGTGAAGAAATTACGCCTCAAAAAGAGGACCCAGTGCGTGCTGTAATTGGTCGGAAGGCATGCCACCCTCAGCTATCCACGCCATTGGCTAGACTCCGCGATCACGTCACCACTGCACACGCCGTGCGTGCCAATGAGGTTTCCTACGCTGACAGCTATGCCGACCTTGACTCTGAAGTTCGCTGCAAAGTTCAAATTTAGAAAAAAAAAAAAAAAAAAAAAAAACAGGAAGTCGGCATACAACGTTGAAAATTGACACTCCACCGCACAGCTTCCCGATGACATCGATAAGGCACGTTTAACAGCCCCGACGTTATCGGCGCAGGGGCGAGCATCGCTCGGCGCGTCGGAGTCCGTTGGCAGCATCCGGTTACGCTGGCTGCACCAGTGTGTCAAACCATTGGTCCAAGGATAGATGCTGTTCTTGCCAACGCGACATAACGCATAGCGCATGCTCACGCTACGTCGGACTATATTTAGCCCGCCCGCTCCCACAGACGAGCGCCGCCGGAGATCCCGATGGCGTGTTAGGCCTAGTGATCAAGATTTTAAAATGATCAAAATTGAGTGTATTAAAGCTGAAAAAAGCTTGCCAGAAGGTTGTAAGGCTACAAAAAAAAAACGAAACTGAGAAAACTGCTAAAACCTCTGTGGGTCAGAGTAAACGAAACTGAGAAAATGGCTAAAACCTCCGAGTCAGAGTACTTGCGCACAGTCGTATTTTGCACTCACTTGCAAAGCTGACAAGCTGCAGATCATTATAAACTTCAGTCTGTTCCCGCTGTAGTGTGCAATGGTGCTCGTCAAAGAATGTTTTGTCGATTTTGTGCAACCTTGCTGATCACTGACGTTGTCCGAGGTGGCCACCATAACGAGTGCAGAAATTGGCATTTCAACCTATTATTCTGTAGCCACGCTGTCTTGGGCTTGGAACACTTGTGATGAACCCGAGCCTTGACCTCGGTTCCCGCTAGTTTTTTGCTCTTCTTCCCGAATGTATGTACACTGCAGAATCTTCAGAATGGTGCTGAGAACCCAGCCTCGATTCGCTCTTGACGGCTGCAGTGCACTTCTCATGGCTTGGTACCATGCCAATACGCTGCCACAATGCAGTCTTTACGGACAGAAGAAGCCATTTTCGAATGTAATCTTCAGTTTTTTTTTTTTTTTGCCGAACTTCTGTGGAGTAGCGATCAAGATGGCGACATCAACTCGCCGTCAAGCGTGCACAGCAGACTGCGCAGAAGGTCTGTGAATCGGAAGGCGTAATTCAGTCATGTGCGCTTACTCCGCGAATAGGCTTACAGGGTGCGACTTTTTTTTTTTGTGCAGATTGTTTACGTGAATTCTGAGGGGTGGAAACAAATGCAGCTCTTTCGAATGAGACCAACATGGCTGCAATATTGAACGTAGAACGGCAGCAGCACTGTGCTGAGAAAGCCCGTTATTTTCACTTCCATCCTGATGCAATATAACATGTTGCTATGGCTAAAATACCGATCTAGGATCCATGAAAATTGGCAAAGTTATGCATCAGCAGAGGGTCTCAAAGACGCCCCCCCCCCCCCCCCCGTAGCAAGTATGGTACGTCGGCTGGATGTCACGAACAACAATTTTTTTTCCGCATTCACTTCCACAATTCACTTGAGAATATATTTTGCATTGCATTTTGGATTTGACCAACCTATTGCACGCCACATTTACAATTTGGCAGTCTGGAAGAGACGTATGTGGCAGTGATGCACAGTACTAAGCACAGTGCGATCTGCCACCCTAGGGCGGCAGCACTGAGCACATTTTGTGCTTGTGAGCAGTTTGTAACACGTGAGCTGGAACCAACTCGTACAGCCCCAAGTTCTGCAAGCTGAGAGCCATGTACAAATTTAGCAACGCCTGCCTGGTCGACTCATGTTGCCAGTGTATAATGATATTGACCACTGAATGCCACATCTTAACCGACATACGAGGTGCATTCACGCATGATTTGTGGTCCAGGCATGTTGGCGTCGGCACGGCAGTTTCAGTACAGGCTGCTTTACTACCGCAATGTCCAGTTCCTATTCTTCCTAAATAAAAACGCACGACAATCACTTCGATGCTCAGGGGGCACCACTGCATGTTGAGAAATGTGGGCATTGAGGTTTAGCATTACAAATGGTATATCCAAGACTTCCTCAGCACAAGTGACTTGTGACATGCTTGCAAAAAGCTTTTGAGCGTCCCACATTTCCTTTGCTTGAAGATGCTGTTTATGGCGCGTGATGCTTAGAGCGACAGTAATAAGGGTGGCATGCACTGCTTTGTGCACTTTAAAAATGAAAAATCTGCTCTCAGCATTGCCTTCCCAACACATTTAGCTTTGCGCTGCAAATAAAAAAGCTCTAGCTATCGTAAGTCCAAATATATTGTTGCAGCAAAAAGCAGGCTGAGCAAAAGGTTTGTTTTGAGAAAATTGCAAAAAACAGACCACTCTATTTATTCAATAAAGTATTTACATGTTACCAATTGGAATGCCCCTGGCTCATGCCCTCGTGTGTATGCTGCAACAAGACAGATTGCTACGATAGAAACTTAGAACGGCAATCGAGCGTCACGGAAAAAGGCCCTTTTTTTTGCACGTTTATCAGTAAAAAATACAGCTTGCTGACATGATATAAACGGCTATTACAGCCAAAATGTTGGTCCAAGATGAGGGAAAATTTCTGGGATAATGCATCAGACACAGTAGAATCCAAAAATGTTTTCAAAAAGGTGATTTTTTTCCCCGCAATTTTTCTGTCCGAGACCCAGGCCTCCCACCTTTAAGACAGAGTTGGGCATGTTCAGGTTGGAGCTTTTTGCTTGGACAGTAACTTTCGCTGCCCGATACGGTAAACAGAGCTCTTTGCACAACTCAGTGCTACAAGGAATGCATTCGGCCATGGCACAAAACTAGGAAACTAAGAGCTGCATCAGCTACATGGAAATATCCTCACTTGCAAATACAGCTGCAGACATCTGGCCGCTCCAGTAAGACCATTGCGGTCCTAACAGAACTTGCATAGCACTAGGGCACGGAGCAAGAAACATTTAGGAGTGGAAACTCCGCTGTTTGCGGCGACCAGAAAAGGTCAGAAGCCCGCGGAGCCGTTATCGTGCTGGCGGCCCCTGGCGGGCTGGAAAGAAATTACCACCGTTGAGAGCGCGCCAGAGTGGCCGGAGCCGCCTGCCCGGGCGCTGCACTTTTTTTTTTTTTCGCTGCAGCTTCTACGACGCATTGCATGGCGCCACCACTGTATATGGCCCCGTCGGCGCATACAACAATTGTGACCTTATCTGGTCGCTCGCACTGATGGGAGTTTCACCTCCTAAATGTCTTACTACGTGCACTAGGGGCAATTTCTTACTACAAACACCTGCATGTATCTGCCCTTTGTCCCACAGGTGTTCACAGCTTTAGTCATATAATACGAGTTACTTCAAGCACCTAGCTTATACCCATTACAATGCATTCTGGCCACATCATGTTCACACCATTTTTTTTTTTTACTTTTTAACATCAATTTACCCTAACCCATGTGTTCGTGCTTCTGCAGAATAGCACACACATACTCATCAGAAGCCACATCTACTTTAGGGAAGAAATCCCAAGCCAACTCACTCTCCCTTAATGACGAGGTTGATGATGTCTCCTGACAGTTCTGTGATGTCACCTGGCCGAGCTCCCCGTGCCATGGTGATGACGAGGCTACAGCTGTCTCTTTTTTCTGTTAAGAAAGTAATGCAAAATGGAAAAAAAATAACATTTTAAAACGAAATCTTTAATTGCACCGTCGCACATGAGCACTTCTATAGAAAGATCACAGCGTAAACAGTAAGGCTGGGAGTGAAACAATGTTTTCGTCCGAGGATATGGTCCCTGCTTCAAGCACACTGGTTTTGGCAACACCCCAGCGACAACAATGATGTCCCATGGATATCCTACGGACATCTACTGCCAGGACACGAATATCCTAGGGATGTGGCAAATACGTCCTGCGGATGTTCCTCACATGACTGTTCGGCTGCACTTTCAGTGTCCTGCAGACATCCATTGCATGTGCGCCAGGGACATTATAAGGACATGCTGCACACATTTCATGGACATGTGCCAAGGTCTTAAATTCTGCCATAACATCAATTAAGGTCGCAGCACACACAGTGCAGCAGGTGCAATGGGAAGAGCGCTCATGCAAAGAACAGATGCAGTGCGTGCACAGGTTATGCCTTCAGGTACATGTGCGGAAGGGCAGCATACTCATTCTTCTAGGCTTTTTACCAAGCGCACTGCATGACCAGCAGATGTCCTATTGGAATCCAAAATGGCGCACAGACATTGTAACACGATTCAAGTGTCCTAAGAACAAATTGTTTTCACTGGGACACAGCAGTCATCACCAATGTTGCGTGGTTTCAACACTGCCAGACGAAGATTTGCTTGAAGAGGCAGTTCATGGGTCGTATTCTCGGCAGATTACTTTCGGGGGGTACATTCACTTGCAAGATTTCAAATGCCGCCAGGCATCGCAGCATCTACAGGTGACAGCATTCCCAGCTTCATGCAAAAACAATGTGCATAACACCAGAGGTATGCTGCAGCTCGTAGACACTGACACATTCGTCGCAGTCACGCAAAAGGCGAGAGATCATCAAAAGCAAGAGCTAGAATGCTACTCCATGCCACTGCCAACAAACAATTTCGGGCAACCTTTTTCCTGTCATTATGCAGTTCTGGATGGACTTCAGAATGAATTTTTTGCAGCGTACTATAGTTTGGCATTGCATTTGTTCTCATCTTTGCTGTCTCAATGCGCAAACAAAACTATCAAAAAATCAAGTGCTTTCACTTTCCTAAGTGATTACATTAATGCAGAGTACAACTACACTCAACCTCTGCTTTAGTTTCTATGTTCACAAATTGGAGAAAACAGGCCACACGACTTAGTAGACCTAGGACTGCCAAATCTACTCACCTTGGCTGTCGATGCAAGACTCTGGAACATAGTCTGTAAATGAGAAATACAAGGAATTAAAAAGAGGCAAACCTTTTTTAAGCAAGCTGAATGTCTGAAGCTAATGTTGAATACACAAGAGAAGTAATACTGTACTGGCCAGGGACTGCGCACTTTACCACTATGGAACGCACTTTACCATATGGAAAGACTTTCCGTATGGCATACTAAACGATGAGTCTGTAAAGCTCAGTTCGCATTGTTTTGCGAGCCAAGCCGTACCATCGCAAAACAGCAAAAAACTGGTGTCAGCCAGAGTCGATGCCGTGCTGTCTGCGTCTCGCATGTGTTTTTCACCATGGTAAGACCAAGGCACAAGCTAATACCTTCTACAACGAAATGACAGCAGGTATGACAGCCCTTCTAACCAGAAGCATAAACCTGAGCTGAACTTCTGGCTATACCCTTCATAACAGGAGAGAAATATACTCAGGTCGAATGAGAAAAACCATTTAAAAAAAAGCTAATATCAACTAAAACAAAACAAAAAAAGCCTTGGAAAAACCTTCGGGTTGGTGGCGTCATCTAGAGAGTTTTTATTGCAGTAACTATATTTTACTTATCTGCTGGTGTGAAGTGTCAGCAGCAGCAAAATTTAAAAGTCCTTGTATATGTGCGTATATATATGTCCCATATACAGTCGCCGACCGATTTTCCGGACTCCAAAAATTCGGAAATGCCCGATTATTCGGTCAGCTTCGCGGCACCGCCATTCTCCCCATAGACCATAATGTATAACAACTGCCGAAAGTTCGGACACCTCGCAACCTCTTGTCTGATTTTTCGGACACTTCTTGAGCCAACTCGATCGAGGGCATCATGCACCGACTCTGTACGGCGCTTAGTTCGACTTCCTGAACGCCGTTTTTGTTTTGAACGGAGCCTCCTTGCTGCCCCACGAAGTGGCGCTACTGGAAATCCCCGCTCATCATCATCGTTTCTCCTGGTTCGATAGAGTGGCCGTACAGCAGTTCCGGTTTCAGCTTAGTAAGCCACGTCAAGACAATCCAGCAGCTGATTTGTTTCTTTCGCGCACGACGCTGCGAGCAGGACACGTTTTTCGTTTGCGCGACTGGTGTCGGCACGGTGGTGTTTGTGTGCTGTGTCGAGGTTTCGGTGATCCAACGCGGCGTACGGAAACATCGCGTCAAGTGGCTAATGGCGCCGACAGTGCCCGCACACACTGCGCTGGGGAATGCCGGCAAGCGGGTGCCGGGAGGCCTAAGATTTGTCGCCTTCCGATGTGCTCCCTACTGACACGGAAAATGTTCTGCCGAGACCTGCACAGTGGTTGCATTGCGATTCCGGACACCGTCTCATTTGACAGTTTAACAGGTGCTGACACTGCTGTACTGACATGCGCAGAACTCAACGACGGCGAGATCATTCGTCAGGTTTCTGCTGCACCGCCGGACGATGACTCCGAGTCGGAAGATGACGCACCATGTGCTACGCTGCCGTCGCATGCGGAGCGTGCACAAGCAGTGACTGCTTTCAGCCGCTAATAGTGACCATACGACCCTCTCCGAGATTCAGGCTTATCTGATTGCGCGTAAACGGAACAGCGTGCAACGGCGCACTCATGATTTCTTCAACCCTACCTACTGCCGAGCCTGAATAAGTGCGTGGAAATAAAGGATTTCATTGTTTTTTTTCTTAATCTGCTTTTTCGGACCCCTGTTTATTCGGACATTTCCGCAGTCCCCATGAGGTCCGAATAAACGGTCGGCGACTGTACTCTTAATTCTTCTGTAACGCCCCCCTAACCTAATGCCTCATACGAGGCCTGTAAGGACATTTTTGAATAAAAATAAATGTAAACGAGAAGAAAGGGGGTTAACTGAGGGGCCCCATTTTTATTAGTCATATCATAAGAAGCATAAGAAGGTTGTGGGATCGTTCCCCAGCCGCAGAAACTCGTTTTTTCATCCACTTTCATTTCCATTAATTTACAGTCTATTTCATTTATTTAGCACAAGTAATTTCCCCTATGCTCTCCTTGGTGTCAGCGTTTGTTGGCTTCTCATGATGTTACATGTAGCACCAAATTAATGTTACGTGTAGCTGATGTACAAGTGTATTTACAATATATTTATACGCAGACCAACGGTGGCGACGCTATATCAAGCGGGGCCACGTCATCTTTCTCCTAAGTGCAGCCACTGTGGCAGCTGCTCCGTAGCAATATGACTACACACACACACACACATACACACACACACACACACATATATATAATGCCGAGACAAAAACACCTAGGAGAAAAAAGTTTCACCTCTTGTATGACAAATATGACAAAGTGTTACAAAATCATCTTAGGTATAGGCGCGAACACACACAGTAACAAAAGGAAACGGGACAGAGCGCCTACCAGCTTTCTGACTGGCATCCACATTTGCCGTAACTGGGCCCTTCTATAAGAATAATATGTGCATGTGGACGAGCTAAAGCGGTTTACTATTTGCCAAAATGAATATTTCGCACTCGGCATATAATTCTTTATTCTGCAAGGCCTGAATGTTAGCCACTATCATCAACATATTAACATACGCATTGAGCCACACATGCAGTTAAACCGTCTTCGGTCAGTGCGGTAGGTTCGTATTGAACAGTAATACCACACCGTATACCGCACTTTCTATACGGTAATGTGGCACTGCTAAAACTCTACATAGCCCTTATAAGAGCCCTGAGAGCTACATAAGCGACACGCGAGCAAATGGCATTAGTTTTACAATTGGGTTTACTAAGAAACGCCATTCTTCACGAATACTTGAACAAAAACTTGGGACAAGTGCCTGAAGCTACGGATCAGCAAGCTTTAAAAGACATAACTGCACCTTCTAGCTTCAGTTTCTTGGCGTCGCTGCCTCCAGCACTGTGCTCGTCATCGGCTGCCTTCCGTTTGCCACTTTTCGCAGCCTTCTTGTCTGTAGAGAGAGCACATATTACCAGTCACGTCATGCGAGAAAAAGGCCAAGCGCCAGCAACAAGTGTGCTACAAATTGCAATAAATGCTCTATGGGCTTCTTAGATGCACAGAAAAAATATCAGTTTACAGACTGACAAGGCCATAGAGCAAATCTTGAGTATGCAACTATCCTACACCTTTATGCATAAGACAAGCACAGAACTCTATACGCTTCGATATCAGCTTAGCTTATCAATGCACACCTTTAAAACCCTGCACCATTAGTCAGCACTAGAAATTGCATTCCACTATGCACATAATCATAAAAATTGTTAGATTAGAGCAAGCTGAAGTAATAAAGAGCATACATTTATCATAGACCTTCAATCTGGAGGTTGGTCACAAAGTTACTCTCCACACTTTCTGTAGAGTTGACACTTTGTGATGTAGGAGATGAATCTGGATTTACTAAAAAGGATATGCCTAAAAATTTATTTTCACATGAAAGTTACGAAAAGTTACAACCATATTACACATACATTTGTTAGATTACTAATCATTACGCACTTTAAGTATGGCTAGAACTCTTCAATCACAAACAGTAATTGGCCAATTCAAGTTGACTGGAGGTACACAGGCTTCCTATAACGGAAATTATTTTGTTCTGTCTAAGTGATGCCTAAGCGTTTCTAGCTTCACTGAATGCAGAAAATCTGCCATGAACAAAAAAGCAGGAGCTCTACCTACACTACATAATCTAAGAAACTATAAGATCAATAATCACCTTTAGCAGCAGTCTTCTTGGCCTGCTTTTTTGGAGTGTCACCTAAAGAAAAACTTTCTAATTAGTAAGAGATAAAGAAAACAGCCAACTCCATTCATATACAACTATGGGATAAGCCACTATATCTGGCGCATCCATATGGTTCAACTGGTACTGTCACAGAGCAAAAATCAAGAGAAATTCGGCAACTAGTGCTCAAAACTGCTCAAAAAGCATAGCATTTTTTTTTGGCCGCACAAATGTGACAAGTTATTTATTGTCAAGTTTGTGCTCAAAAAAGAAGGCAGAAAACAAAAACCTAAAATGAGATGCACCTTTAGGAAATTTATTTCAAATTATCTCTTTGCAGATTTTTAAACCCTGCAACAGGTACAGGGCCACCTGCTTGTCAACTTACTTTACACACAATTGTAGTGCCTTGCCTTGAAGGACTGAGGTGTGTTCTTGATAAAGAGGAATTTAGCATTTCTTAAAATAGTTGTGGACATGGCACTCTGCTAGGAAGAATAAAAGGAAAACTCTAAGGTGCAACATGCATTCCAAGTTCAAATATCTGCACCATATGTTGGCAAGTGAAAATGTCAACTTTGGTATTTATGCTGTTGCATACAAAGGACAAAATTGCACCTCAATGCTGCCTCCTTTAGATTGCTCCTCCACCGTGCACATTTGTACCATACTGCTTATTTGTGCATGTATGACACTGTGCCCAGTCATTCATGCCACTACATGCAGCTGTGCACAGTGACAAGCTTCACAGGCTACTTAAGCAGCCTGTACCCCACATGATCGACAGGTGCCCACCTGCCAAATCAAGATCCAAGATCAAAACTGCCTCATTTCTGGAAATCCTGTGCCGTTTCACCAACTGGTGGGTAGCACTTAGGCGTACAGACTACAGCTCTGAGGTTACGTCCATTTCAGCTACTTCATTTACCAGGCCAGTTCAAGGTTTCATTCATGGCTATGTTTAACCTTTATTCTTTGAGACTCAATGAGCTTCCCCCCCCTCACTTTCCCAATCTTGCCAATTAAAAAAAAAAAAGAATTTGCTCCATTGTGGCACAAAGTACTAATGAGTTGCCATGTATGCACCAGTGCAGTACCATCACTTAACATTGCACAGCCAGACGCTGACAACTGCAAGCCACACTTCCAACCACACAATGAAGCACTACCATTTATCAAAAACATTGCAAGCATGTCAGGCTGCTCTAATTGGTAAAACACTTAACTTGCATATCCTAATATTTTTCAATGCCCTGCCTCTTAAACATAGCAGGCAATGCTACGATGGGCATACATAAACAGCAGCAGGCAACACTTCTATAGATGCTGTGGAGGAGCTTACCTTCACCTTCACCTTCCTCCTCATCCTCTTCCTGCTCTTCCTGTTCCTCCTCTTCCTGCTCATCCTCCTCTTGTTCTTCCTCCTCCTCCTCAGCATCTACTTCTTCAACCTCATCCTCTTCGTCCTCCTCTTCCTGGGCTGCATTAGCCTTGACCTGGAGGCCGTTCTTGGCTTTGGACTTAGCTGGAGCAGGGGCTGCTTCCTCCTCCTCCTCTTCCTCCTCCTCCTCTTCCTCATTGGCAGCGACCTCCTCTTCCTCCTCATTTCCAGCATCATCCATGCCTGAAAAAAAAAAAATGCATATAGCCAATGCCACTAATCCTGCTCCCAAAAATAACACTGCTGTTGTGAAAGTCTCAATGTCAACCATTACTGAAGATGAACATCTTCAGCAATGGGCGTTTTAACAGCTTTGCAGCAGACTAGCCCATTCCTGTCAGGGCAGCTCGAACTGCTCCATGCGACTATACACTTGAAGCTAACTTGACATACTTGTACGGTTACT
Organism: Dermacentor albipictus; assembly: GCF_038994185.2. NCBI lineage: Eukaryota > Metazoa > Arthropoda > Arachnida > Ixodida > Ixodidae > Dermacentor > Dermacentor albipictus. The sequence goes on from NC_091821.1 coordinate 77,080,450, forward strand.
TGTTTTTTGCCATCTTATATATATATACTTGTATGCAACTCTGACCAAAGTGTAAGGTGCACCTTGCACATTTAGAAAAGGTTCGCCACTATCCCCAACGGGACCTGTTGCTGATAGATTAAAGCTTCAATCTGTCTCGGATAAAAATTGCAAGTTTTTGGTACTGAAAGAATTGTTCTGCAATTTCAGAGGGCATTGGATCATCAAACGTTCCAAAGTACACCTATGTGCTGCTAACTCCGGTGGGTCTTGGAGTGTTCCTTTTCTCCATAATACTCAGTACAAAAAGCACAATATGAAACCAGAAAATTTTGGAATGGTGCTTCTGTCACTGCTTTCACAACTGTTCCTGTGGCGTTTATTTAACTGCATTTCAGATAATTTTTTAACCTACAGAACTGGCCTCATTCCATTTTATTGAGGACATAACAAATTTCGCAAAAAAGGGGTTTAGTGGGCTGTGTTCATTAGAGAATCATAATTTATCTTCAGGTGCACAGTGTAAGTTATTAATTGAACCAATACATACCTAAATGACACTAACTGGTGCCTATATATGCCTAAAACCACAATTTATGGTGCCCAAACATCCAGTCTAGTTATCAGCATCTACTGCTTGCTTTCTTAGTGTCGTTGGATCCCTGAATTGTGGTAAGAAGCAACAGGCCTAAGCTAACAGGTGAAAATATAAAATTTATTCATAAATAGCAGTGAGTTGTAAAAGTTGTAGAAATCCCGTGAACACGACACTGTGGGGGGGGGGGGGGGATAGCATTCATTGCATCGACCTTTTTCAGCAACATTTTTGTTGCAGATTTTGCCTGCTTCAGAAACTTGTATGTATAGACTTGCTCAAAGCAAGTGCCTGTCTGGCACAACAGAAGGTTTGAGGACCAATGATAGAAATGTTCATGTGTACCAAATTCCTTTTCTATAATTCTTGGTTATAGTCTTCATTCATAGTCTTATAGAAAGCCAAGCGTGATACACTTAACGAAAAAATTGGGGAGTTGGTAGGTGTAGGTATAAAACTTCTTTTACTACCTTGCACATTGCTATCAAGAACTGATGGACAGAAGGTACATGGCAGCACTGTGACATACTGACTGTAGAGCTAACACAGCTTTAAAATCATAGCCCCCATTGCACTTCTATTGCCACTGACCATTCTACATGCAGAAATAACTTTGAAATTCGACGCTACTAGGGTCAGGGCCAGAAAATACTAAAATGTGGTTTATTCCTGGAGATTTCCATTTAAAGAAGTATTGAGACTGTCCTGCTATATATGTTACAACCTTATAGCAGCCACAATTGCTTCAATATATGTAAACTGCATCAAGTTTCAATTACACATCCGAAGCCACTCTGTACTTGGCATAAATTTTGAAATCGTCACATCAGAAGTTAATGTTTTTTGTGCTGCAGGGTAGTTGAAATTCCATACAGTATATATTAGATTGACAACTATCCAAAACGCAATAGAAATGGGACAAAAGGTTTCAGCACTGCTTAAATAATGAAGACGCCTAGATCTAGAACTGCCTGCCAGACATTCCCAAAACTTTTTTCAGTTATTAAAGGGACACTAAACATTAATATTAAGTCAACGTGGACTTTTGAAATACCATCCCAGAAACATCGAAACGCTTGTTTCGTGCGAAGAAGAGACTTATTTTAAGAGAAAATGGGTTCTGAAGCGTCCGCGTACCTCTAGCGCAGTTCAAATCACCCGCCCTCCGATCGAGGAGTATCGACGTCATGATCTCATAGTGACGTTGCGCCGTCGGTGAGTAAAACGGCTCCCGCAGACAGCGCTACGGCTTTTCTGCGCAAAACACAAATGCGCGGCCAGAAACAGAGCTAAGAGAGCCAACAGCAGCACGAAAGCGGAACTACAGTGGCTAGCTGAAGGGAAAGCGCACGACGATAAGCTGGTTCTTTATTTTATGACGCACACTTCGACGCTCGTTGCAATGGATGACCCTGACAATGACATTAGCTCGCGATGCTGGGCTCGAGTTCAGCGATTTAAGCACTGATGAACGTGACCTGCTGTTTAGGGCTCGTTGCCGGCGTCATTGCGTACTACTACGATGACGGCGTGCTTTGAAAGGCACTTCACGTGACTTCAGTAGGTCGGCGTTGAACTCTTAATCCTCTGGACGAAGTGCAGCGAGCACACTACGTGATTTTTCGCCTCTTTGCCAGCGCGCTGTGGCAGAGGTACGGCACTTAACCACTTCAAATAGAGAGGTTAACTCGTTGGCACACAGTGATAAGTAACGTTGGATTCGCCACTGCAACTGCCCTTGGCCAAGTTCCGCAGACCGTTCGCGCATCCCACAACATCACATGGACATGGCATTCTCGCTTCTTGTTCCAAATGAAAGTTTCGTGAGCCAGCAGGACCACCGCAGCACGACGCGATAAAGAAAACTGAAACTCCAAAGCGCGTGCGGTGCAAAGTCGAGAGCGCAGAGTCGAGCGAAAACAAAACCTTTCGATCACCCATACTACTCAAGGGTAACGTAAAAAACTAATAGAAGTAGACAAGTAGCATTTTCTTCCATCTTATAATCTAATGAAATTATCTTTTTAATACGAGTAGTTGAGTACTAGTGACCTAAATTATGATGAGGAGTGATTTCGTCATCGGGCTAGTACCGGAATGTCGCTGGGGGGTCTCAAATCGTGTCGTGCATTTACTTCAATTTCTCAGTTACTAAAGCTCTGTTCGCGATTATATTGACGCCTTAGACGTTCTAGACCATTGCTTTATCACTTTAACTTGACTTTCTGGTAACCTTTAGTTGTCCCTTTAACACCAGTAGTCTGTCCAGTTATTGTGCATTAGCCCTTTCAAATGCAAAAAGATATCACGCCAAGCAGTACAGGAACGTAAGCCCTATACTACCCCCTTTTTTTTTCTTACTTGGCACGAAACTTCAGGCCACGTTTGCCATAGGCATAGAAGCTGCCGCTAGAGACCCCCCACTGCAGGCAAAAAGGAATAGTGCCAGTGCTGACATTCGTAAATGCTACTCTGTGCTTAAAACTAGGCACCCTGTCTGGGTTGGAAGTTGAGAGGCTGGTTGGCTTTGGGGGCCCATGATAGAATCACAAATCAGGCAGTGCAGGGCGACATCAGTTTGGAATCTTGAAATCGGAGACGCACGGTAAAACACAATTGAAGAAAGTGGACTCAGTATTATGGATAAAAATAAACTTGTGGCTAATGAGCACAAAGAGATCAAGAAAGTTTGCAACCAAGTACGAGGTAAATGAACTGTAAACCTACCAGCACGAGTCATCAAAAAGAAAGTGAGAAATGGACAGTATTTTGTATGCAACGGGTTGGAACAAGACAGTAACAAGAGAGAAATTTAAAGAATCTATAAAACACGAAGACAGTGCCTTGCTACCATATTTAATCAAATATAAGCAGAGGTTTTCCCCCAGAATCTTTAGCCTTGAAGCCCCCCCGCCACATACGTGAATTTCACCGCATAGTGTGGCTTCACAGCAGCGCAACGTTCACCTTACAGCATGGCTTTACGGCAGCGCGTGCTGCAATGCCGTGAAGCTACACAAGGCGATATTTTCTTGGTCCCTCTACCTGGTACCTTCCCCTTACAATCAACTCAATACGGTATTTGAGGTCCTAGATGGTTGCCTAAGGTCAAAAATCACCGACAATTATTATACTCCTTAATGCGAAATTAAGAGCACAGCTCTATATGCGTTTTTATTTCCCAATATATTGACTGGCGCGGATTATCTGTCTCGTACGGGCACGTTGCAAATAGAGCGAAGTGTGAGGCGACTTCTTCGGTAATGTGGAGATCGCGAGAGGCAACGCGTGGGCACCGTTCACAGCAGCCGCCGCAGATTAGACTACGCGCGCTACTCTGGTGCCAGCTCCTAGCAATCATCGCCGCACTATGCTTTTCTTCTCATGCTTTTGCCACACCCTCCTCTCCTTTTCTCTGCGTCTCATCCCCCGCTGTGCTCCGCATTCGCTCTTCCATCCTTTGGTCGCCCACTAGATTACCAGATGCCCACCGCAGGAACGGACACCTAAGAGGTGCGCTCCAAAACATGCCACAGCAAATATTCACAACAGGATGACGCACATGTCTGCTGCAACAAAGATCCAGTGACAAATCAGCTCGTTCTAATGAAATCTGAAGGTGTTCACCAAGCGAGACCCTTTGGTAAAGTCCACCCTACCTTCCAGAAGCGCTGGGGTTTAAAGCAGATGGAAGCATTAACCAGTCAGCAGTTGAGATAAGCGAGACGTTTGGAGTATTGGTGGAAATAAAGCAGGGAAGAGATCGACAAGACTGGATCCGTTACAGGCATAGGTAATTATACAAGACAGGCAGAGGTTTAAGGAAAAAAAAAGATTAAGGAGCAGTAGACAAAACGCTGGATTGGACAATTTGTCACTGCCCTCTTTCAAAGAAGAGGCCAATAAATCATGACTTACAATCGGCTACAATCTGGACAATTGTAGCTGATTTTAACTTGCCCACATTGTTTGGCAGACACCTTTTAGAGCTATTTCACATTTTGGTCTTACCAAAACTTTCGTAGAACAAATATATAAGCAAAGCTTTACGGTGAATTCATAGCTTCCAGAGCACAGGAGTGATAAGACGCTTTTGGCGGTGTGAAAGAATCCTTGTCCTAAAGTGCTCTGCTGAACAGCACCTAAATATTTCCGACAAATTTTACTTTACAAAGTTTACTTTTGAATGCTCTGTTGCGTCACAGCTAAACTCTGCTGAAAGCAACTGCACAGCACAATCTCTGTGTCGCTATGGATTTACAGATGAAGGTGACAAATTACAGCACTTCAGCTGCCGTCGGCACGGCATGTACGCCAAAGGCATCTCTACCTGGGTTTTACAAAATGACTGTGCTTGTCACTATACTCTATTTAACAAGTCGTTCGCAGCACTGACAATGGTACGAGGTGTACACAGGCAATATCCTTCCGCAGTGGATAAAGTTCTGAGTAACTGTCTGTTTAATGGCCAGATTAGAATTTTATTTTTGCTTGGTACACAGTATGTTACAGCGATTACATGACATGTTACGTTCTTTATGCATGCACGTCATATACTGTGAAGGTAGCAGCCGCTGGGCCGACAAAGCAGCACAGATTACATTTCGAGGGGCATTCGGCCTTCCTATTGGCTAAGGGTGTCCTGCTGCTTCCACAGTGCTGTGAACTACTTCAGATAGAGTACAGTCGCACTATCTCTCATATTTCACAATATTAATACAGCTCCGAAGCACAGTCTAGAACAATGTTCACCATAACATTCGTAAGGCTTAAAGTTGTTCTCAAAGGCTGAATAGTTAAGAATAAGCGCTGCGGAGCATGGTCGTTACTGCACACTAGCGCACAAGGGAGTGCTTAGTGTAGTTTCGCCAAGATCTCGAACTGTGCACAAACTGGCATGGCTTAGGTTATATGTAAAGCACCGACCTTCTACTCTGGCTTTGTAATGACCATTCAAATTTCCCGTACAAGACAAAAAGTAGTGTCTAATGTCTTGATAGCACCATGCGAACACAACACCCAGCTGCTACGCTGCTTGCCAAGTGCCCCCTAGTGACTGGTGGCACAACCGCATAGTTACGGCTGGCAAGGAATGAAGCAGTCCCATAGTACGAGGGATAATTTTCACTAGTAAAAAATATTAGAGAACGCTACAGTGTAACTATTAATAATGACTTTAATGTACTTAGAGAGATGAAAGCGACACTATACACTCAGCAGAAACCATTTTGGTCAGCCATGCAGCACAAGTAAGGCTCAGATTTGCCAACTCAAAACTGTATACTACACCAGTTTTGCAACTTTGATGAGACAAAAACAAATTACTTAAGTTGCAGAAAGTAAAACCAGCTCACATTCGGTATTTTGCAATGCAGCAGTTATAAATGCCTAACCTCTTCCTAATTATAGCCCGTATCTCATTAGGGTTCTCATCAATTCACCCCATCAGATGCGACTTGCTCAATGAGAATCTGACAGGAAGGTTGCCGACATTTCACTTTTTGAAACTATGGCTATGCTACAGTTCACAAACTATTAAAGCATCTGTGCAAGATGATGCCATGGTAAATTCATAATCACAGTGCATGCTTTGCATGAGTTCATGCACTCCTTGCAACAGGAATGCAAAACACTAATGAACAATGTGTGCTTAGAACGAAACGGGGCATGGTTCATTTCATAATACAATCACATGTACATTGTGTTCAGCCCTATGCAACAATATGCCACACTGGTTGATGCTCAACGAAGGGCACTATAAAATAGCAGGTAATATATTTCCGAGAATGTTGCCACTGGTCAGTGTCGGCAGAAATTTCAACTGCTAATTATTATTGACCTAAGCTTAACATGGCAGTGGAGCACCAATCAAGTTGCTCTACATTCTTGAACAAGAGGTTATTTCAATACCAATACCTTAATTTCAGGGAACACAGCCAAAAAAAGCACAAGAAGCTCCTAGACAAGGAATATTTTTCCACTTCACATTTCATGGGATACCTCATTGACATCAAATTCACAGCTACAATGCTAGATAGAGATCATTTGATTAGATTGGCCTGTTACCCTAATGTTACTCATAAAAAGCTGCCACAGACATAAATGCAAGCCTTTGTACTCTGCAGACGATAAGCCAAGAAACAGTGCAAATTACGAGGCCATGAAATAATGAACATCGAATGCCAGATTTTACATTATTCCGCAGGCTACCTCTGCTGGGGGCACAATTTTGCAGCCAAACGCTACGAGCATATTTAGCTTGGGCAACATCACATCCGCCCCAGTGAAAGACCATGCGCTTATTAGCCACCTATGACGAACGATTAATTGTAGCTGCGAGACATCTCGCAGATACACCGGTCTTGTTACAGGCATGCATGAGAATTCTGAGATCGCATTGCGAGAGAGACTGCCTGCGAATAGTGGTCTGCGCTTCAAATCTGCCGCGCAAACATTACTCCTCGCTCCTCAACCGACGCAGTCTTCACCACGCAGGCGTGAGCGGCCCTCTCCCCCTACCGATCCGCGCACTCCTGCGAACGCCGCCCACGTGACTACCTCCTGAGACACCGGCGTTACACACGCGTCGGCAACAACGCCCTCGCATGCACACATCTCCAACCAAAAGTCGAATCGCTATCCATGTTTACGCAGAAGCGGCATACGCGATCGCACAACACGCACAATTTGATCAAACATTTCTGCAGCAACAACACGTACCAATATGCGCGAGCTGTGCTTCGCTCTAACAGCTACATTCTCCAGTAAAGTGGTAGCCGCAACGCTACGACCAAAGGTTCAGTTAATCGCCGCACAAAAAGAGCCAACCATTCCGACAGACGTTGCGTTCATGGTTCTTCCCAAAAGTCCATTTGTTAAACGACTTACACTGCACTGGGACTGTGCTAGATTAGCAAAAGCATCAGCGCACAAGCGCGCCCTGCTTTAGACTCGAGATTTCACAGTAGATGCAAACATTTGTCTTTACTGGCTTATAAATCCTGCGACACGTGTACGATCACTTACTACGGATAGTGGTGGGCCAATCACGTATTTGACATTAATTTTCTTTCTCAGCGCCTGCCATGTGTGCATTTTTTTCGTGTCTTTAGGCCATTTGCACCGTTTCAAAAATGAAAATTACTCGCCCAATTGTTCAATTTGCTGAGGAGATGGTTGAGTTCAAGCTTTTTTGCGAAATAAATGTCCATAGCAACGAAATTAACGGCTGTTCTTCATGCAAATTTACTCCTAGAATTCATATACAACCGCCATCAAGACAAAACAAAAAGCTTATAGTACAAGTAACACGTTTTACCAGCACTCCTATCTAAAAGTTTTTAAAAATCTGATAAGTACTAGCCTTCGCAGTAGGAGAGCATTTTCAGAGCTGCGTGCTGAAAATGCTCTCGAAAGTTTCAACTAAGTAGAAGCGTCAATAAGAGCTATGCCTGGCTTCTCTAAACGTACAGCACATGCGGCGCTAAACGGACTAACCCATGCATAAAAATAAAATCAATCAAAGCGCCGTCCAAGCATCGGCACACGAAAAATGAATGACGCCACGCTTCTTTCGACCACAAACACAGGACGCAAGATGGATGCAAGAATCCACAAAGCAAAAAAAAAAGGTGCGCTAGCTAGCTAGCCAAGCATGCCGGTTTATATCAACATACACTGTTATAGTTTACATTCTGTAACCCTACAGCAGACTATTTGTTCGACTTAAAAACAGCCACGTGTGCGTGGCTCTAGTAACAAAGAAAAGTTGCGCGCGGTAGGCCGCAGCATTGCCGGAGATGCGGCCACAACTCATAAAATGGTATTTGCATTAGCCATCGAGTTCCCACCGGCTACCGAACGCGGCTGCCGCCTTTTTCATACGATACACAACGCCAGTGCGTTTCCTTCGCACGTGTTCACCAGGTGCGTCAATATTACGTTCCAACTCCCAATCTGCAGAGAAAAACGCATTCACGCATCTCTGCGATCCGCGGCTCCATTGTGCCTACGAACAGAGTTCGCGTGACGCGCGTAAAGGCTTGCCCCTGTCTACCGCACATGCACCGGGATTAAGCCACAAAGACCACGAGGCCAAGTCTCATCTGATCGACAAATTTACGATCGGCAAAATAGTAACTGTAAAAAAGCAAATAGGACTCCGAAAACAATAGACCAGCGGAGATGAGATGAGAAGACGCGAAAGCCGTCGGCGCACTTGCTACCCCTAGGGCGCCATTTCGCGCCAGTGACGATCGGCAAATGTAAATTAAAAATATGAGACAAATAAAACATATTTAGTAAGCGCATAAATATACGCAGCTTCTGAAATTTGCCTGCAACACATCAGACGCTAAGGAACAGCGAAAATGGCCAAGAAACAGCAACGTTCACTTCACGACAAAAGTAGTCCTAGAAGCCACGCCAAGAGCTTGGCGCCGCCACGGCCGCCGGCGATCGCGCAAAGTAACCGCCACGTTACGTCTCGCTCACCGGCATCTGCGTCTTCTGCCTCTTCATCGTCCTCCATCTTGTCGTCCTCCTCCTCAACTTCTTCGACGGGAACCACCTTCTTCACGGCTTTTTTGCCCTGTGAGGAAAGAACAGGTGCATAAGAAAAATTGTGCGCCGGCAATCCCGGCGCGCTGGCCGACACACGTGTACCGACGAAAAGCCCTTACATTAAAAAAAAAAAAAATGTATTCGGCAAACGTTTCAACTTACACTGGCCTTCGTCGGCGTAGGCTGTGCCTTGGCCGCCGTCTTCTTGGGAGGCATGGTCGAAACTTCACGAAAACCGTCCCGACAGAATCGAATACCAGGACGTCAAGCGCTCCAACCACCGACGCGAACAGCACGTGGGGACAAAAAGAAATTGCCTCCCAGAACGCGAGAGGGGCGAGGGACCCTCTATCGGCGCCACAGGGTTGCTAAAGTGGCTCCCGAACGTCAGCTTTGAGTGAACTAAAATATTTGCCTTTTTGCCATAATACAATACTTTTCAAGTAAGACTGTCTATTTTCGGCAAAAAAAAATTATCCTACATTTCATTGAAAAATATATTTTAAAAAATAATATGGCCAATGCAACGGCGGGATTATTATGGCGCTGCGAGCGTCGCTCATGTTTGTCGTCTGCTTGTTCGGCGCGCGGGGCGCGCGGTTTGAACTGTAATATAGTTCACTTGCAAAATTAACGACCAGAAGTTATAAGTACCCTTCACAACCTTCATAAACATGACGTCGAATCGCCCCCCCCCCCCAAAAGAAAAACATCTGCCTCTATGTTACGGTCTTTTTTTATTAATTTTTTTCTTATAGATGATTTCAGGTAGATACATGGTGGCGTAGTGGCTAGCCACCATGGCTTTGGTGTTGCGCTGTTTGAGCCCGAGGTTGCGGGATCAAATCCCGGCCGCGGCGGCCGCATTTGGATTATTTGTTTTGAACATATACACAGTTAACAGGAAAGGGAAAGCGAGGAGCAACATTTGGATGGGGCGAAGTGCAAATACACACACGGACTCTGCAGTGGGTGCATGTTAAAGAATTCCAGGTGGTAAAAATTAAAACTACGGCGCACTTCATAATCTTATCGTGGTTTCCGCACGTAAAACCCCAAAATTTAATTTTTTTGAGGTAAAAGTGCAAAAGAGCGATTTTTGTTGTTTCGTTTTTGTCTGTGAATATATTCATTTTATTTTGAACTAGTCTTGCTATCTTCAGTTTTTATTATATGGCTGCAAAGAAAAGTGAACTTTTTATTTATTTATTTATTTATTTATTTATTTATTTATTTATTTATTTATTTATTTATTTATTTATTTGTACATGCGATGAATGTATTTTGTTCTGCTTTATTGCCATTTGTATAGATAATACGAGTAAAAAAATTATGGGGTTTTACGTGCCAAAACCACTTTCTGATTATGAAGAACGCCGTAGTGGAGGACTCCGTAAATTTTGACCACCTGGGGTTCTTTAACCTGCACCTAAATCTAAGTACACGGGTGTATCCGCATTTCGCCTCCATCGAAATCTGGCAGCCGTGGCCGGGATTCGATCCCGCGACCTCGCGCTCAGCAGCCCAACACCATAGCCACTAGTATGCCAATATTTAGTATCCCAATATAATATCCCAATAGTATCCCAATATTTAGATACGTTAAGTTGCATATTACCATATATATGTGTGTTCAAGAATTATGTCGGAGTTCATTGTATTACCCGACTGCTCTTTTGCCTTGTAAACGGGGCACAGACCCTATCACGCGATAGGTTCCTTGGGCTTTTCTTCTGAGGCCCCTCCGTTTGATGATGATGATAACCATGTGACAGTGTTATCTTGGGGTATTCATACTATGCTGGTGTTCTCGGCCGTCTGAAAGAAATGGCGCTGGGTGAATCCATATGGAGCGAAGAGTTGTGTTATGATAGCATATCTTCTAAAAAAATTGGCTCGCCATCCCGACCCTGCGAAAGTGGATGGCCTGCGAAGCTGTTAGAAAACCACTCAAATGCCGTCGATGGGGATATGAAATGTTTTATAGTTCTGCCTAGTCTTAGCACGACATCTTTGTTGAGCATTAAGATTTTGCACTCTTCGACGCTCATCGTATTCACGCTGCTCTTCGGGAGTCTTAACTTTGCGTGATCTACCCATAGCGGTGTCGCAATAAACTGAACAAGTTGTTAGGCAAAAGAGGGATAGGAAGTTTGGTGACGTCACTCACTGATTCGTATGATGCTGTAGCCCCTTCTCCAGTGGAGCAGCTTATGCAATTAACCGTAATCTTTACCGGGAAACACACGCGGTGAGAAGGAACGTGCTTAGCATTGTTCACAGACGCCTTATCATCCATCATGCGGTTTTTACACTTGTTTTGTGCTTTTCTTTATTGAAATGAATACTGAACTGTGTGTTGTATGCCTGATTCCAAAGGAGATATGCACTCTTTTTCGGTTCAAGTTTTTTTTTTTTTTCTCTCTCTGACGGACACGAAAAATCCCGACCAACTAGAGGCTAACAGCTTCGCTGTGAAAAATAACTACGGGATTGCTTGCGAAGAACGGAAAGTAATGGAACGCTAAGGGAGTCCTTCATTTGTGTGACACTCCCACTCTCAGTTCGACGGCAAATCGACAAGATGAAGCGAATGGAACGATTCTGTAGTGCTCCGAGTGCGTCGATCAATGTGGCCAGATGTGGGTCCCATGTAGATGAAGCCTATTCGTGTTGTGGATGGACGCAAGTGGTGTATAGCAGTAGCTTTAATGAAATTGGAGCGAAGTAAAAATTTCTTTTTAGGTAGCCTAGGGTGCGGTTCGCTTTAAATACTGCGTGTTGTAACTTGTACGTGTCGTTTCCAGGGCAGGTTGATAGCTACGTGGATGCCAACGTAACGGTACCATGTTACAGACTGCGGTGGGACATCAATCAATACGTAGATTGGGCAAGTCGTGTTACTACAGGATATCGGCACAGCTTTGCATTTGTTAACGTAAAATTCTATCTGCCGAGATTGACATCAGTCGTGGACGTTACTTATGTCAGCCTGAAGCCTACGACATGAGAAGTGCAAATAAATAATGCAGTCATCTGCGGATAAACAAACATATGTGAAGCTATGTTGTTAGGTAAATCATTTAAGTATATTAAAAATAAAAGAGGACCAAGAACCGAACCTTGGGGAACCCTCTGTATACAGATCCCTTAGTACAAACAATTCGGACGTAAGATGGCAGGAACGCACGAATACAGTTGATTATTCACGTATACACATTAGGAACGCTTAGATTGTCCAAGAGTAATGAATGGTTAACTTTGAGAAAGGCTTTAGAAAAATCAAGAAATATGCGGTCGATTATAAAATACGCTGTCAAGCTATTAATGTAAATCTTGAGTGGACGTTAGTAACTGAGTATCACAGGAGAAGGATTCTCGGAACCCATATTGAGAATTGGATGGAAAAAAAGCCGTTACCATCAAGAAAGTTAAATATATGTGAAAAATACATATGTTCCGATATCTGCAAGGTACTGAAGTAAAAGATCGGCTTGTAATTAAATAGATCATGAGTGGCACAAGATTTGTGTAATGGTACACTCACGGCCGGTCTCGAGGGGTGCGCGCTCTTCGAAGGAAAGCGCGCGCTCCCCTAGAGACCGGCCGTGGTACACTCTTGGCGGTTCTACAATCGTCCGGCAAGCAAGCAAATTGTTATGACTGTGAAAAAAATACGTTCTAATATGATCTAGGAATATACGCGGAATTTTTAAGAAATTTGGTAGTGATGTCATCAATTCCACAGGATGAGCTAAATTATAGGTTGTGAATTATTTTTAACGACAAAAGAGTAAAAATAATTATGATAATAGCTGATCTATTGGAAAAAGGTTGCCAAATGGTAGGGAGGGCAGTACGTAACTTGGTGTTAAGACTGAAAATGTATGAAAGCATTGTTTAGAACAGTAGCGCACAAATGACGTGGTACGGGATCGTTTCACATCGGGCGTTTCAAGAGCGTTTCACATCGCTTCTCGGTGTATGAGTCCGCGGCTTAATGGCCTCAACAGCAGGCCTCTGTGCTAGAGGTCTTGCGTTCAAATCTTGCCGTCGGACAATTTTAATAATGGTGCTTATTTAATACGTAGTACATTGTTGAAAATGACGAGTTTACAAAGTCACAAAGCCGTTTGAAGCCAGAAGGACGAAGTTTAGGCATATCCATGCACTTACCATAATTTCCATGCTGGTACAACTAAAGGGGCTTTAGGTACAGCCGATCCCATAGCAGCTCCCGTAGATGGATGGATGGTATGAGAGTCCCCTTTGGAGCGGGGTGGTGGGTTGCGCCAGCAAGCTCTTGTTATTATATTGCCTAATGTCTTACCTATGTTAAAGAAAGAAAAAAATAAAAAGAAAGGGAGAACAAAACCACGATGAATTCCCATAACCAAATCTTCTGAACCTCTATTGCGAACTTTGTTTTTGCACGCCTCCGTTGTTTGTCGTTTCCCTACTTTTCTTCCACCAATCTTCCAATCTCCGCCTACTAATCTCTACTGCGGACATGTTTACTTTTCCCTGCTTTCGCTGAACTCAAGGGTTTAGGGAGGCCAGAGATGCCTAAATCGGCCACTGGGCAGATATCTTCACATTCTAATAAAACATGCTCTATCGTTTCCCTAGCTTTACCGCAGCAAGCGCATGCTTCTTCATCCAGCGTCTTCTAAGGCATCCTGATCTTGATTCTAAAAGTAATGAGCTTGGATGCCTTTGAGTGAGCATAAATTAATTATTTCCTGATTTCGTTTTTCCTCTTAAGTAGTTACTCATAGCAGGTTTCTTTTCAATTGCCGCCACCCATGAGATTATCTCAGCCTCTCTGACTTTCCGCTTGATGTTCTTTGTTGGCACGTTGCTCACCATACAGGTCGCATATACTTGCTGGTAAGCGTCCTAGTTGTTTTCCTCCACAGTGAATCAATGTTTTTTCCTGTACAAATACCTGAAAACTCTCCCGACCCATTTACTTCCTTCCATATTCCCACAGTCGCTCTTCATAATCAATTTCACTGTGAGCTTCCCTCACTTCAAGTCTAGTCCAGCCCATGTCACCCTGCACAGCTTCATTTGTAGTCTTCCCGTGAGCGCCCAATGCACCGCGTCCCACTCACCTTTGGTTGCCATTTAGTCCTGATTGTACCCCTGATTTCAAGCAAACAACGGCATTTCCAAATGTAAGGCCTGGAACCCTTACACCTTTCCACATACCTCGGAGCACCTCGTACCTATTGTATCCCCATAGCGCTGTGTTTCATTATGGCCGCATTTCCCTTCCCTTTTTTTTATGACTGTTTTAGGCTTGTAGTGCAGCTCAGAAAGATCAAAAAAAAAAAGGAAGAAGGTAGGGGTAATCAAAGGGAACGGAAAACAGAGTGAGCGCTCACTCTGTTTACCAATACCAACCCGCCCAAACTGCTACGCTTTTGCCCTTCCCCTTTGTTATTATTTATTTTCCTGTGTTTCCAGATATCTATCGCCCTCGTTTATTCATATACCAAGTTATTTATGTTCTTTTACCAGAGGTATTCTTTTACCAGAGCTAGCAACGCAATGTCATCCGCATAAAACAAACCTGGAAGCTGATGCTCCCGAATACTGTACTCGCCTTTCCTCTGACGCCCTTCCCATCCTCAGCATGTATGTACATCATAAGCAGCAGTGGGGATAAAGGGCACCCCTGCCTCAGTCCCTTGTTGATACCAACTTTCTCCTCGCTCATCTTTTCCCATTCAATGCAAGCAGTATTTTCTAGGTAAATATATCTCCCAAAAGCTGCATACAATCGTCACCCAAGCTTTCCCTTTCCGGAATATCCCACAAGATGTCGCGGTCTACGTTGTCATGCGCTCCTGTAATGTCCAAAAAGGGCACATATAAGGGTCTCCTTTCTACTCTGGATATTTCAGTAGACTGAGTAAAGACAAATAAGTTATCACCCAGACGCGCCTACCTATTCTGAAGGTATTCTGAAGTTCTCCCAGAATGCCATTATTCTCTGCCCATGCTTGCAGCTTTAATTTAATCGCCTGCATTGCTAACCTGTATATTATCAATTTAATGGTCAATGGTCTATATGAGTGAATTCCTTTTCCCCTTACCTTTATAAATTAAATTCATTCTACTTTGCCTATCTTTTAAAATGTTTTCAACAGCGTTCAACAGAGCTTCCCGCAGATACCAGCGCAAGCCTTCCCTATCGTAACTAATGCATTAAACTCTATGCTCCAAAACCTTTGCGCCATCAAACATGGCGGCATCCATCGAAGCGACGGCTCTAACCTGGCACCAAACTGGGCTCGATTCGTGGTAACGTATGAATTAAGTTCGTAAGCTAGGAGAAGTGAACGCGGTGATCGCTTTCTCTCAGCTTACTTGTGTAATGAACATTGATTCCTTAGACGCCGCTGATTCCGAATTCGATTGTCGATTCCATGACTCGTAGGCCTAACACAGCTTCACTTGACTGGTGAAAGCGTGTAAAGCTGCACTCTAAAAAAAAGTTTACACCTTTCGGGTTGCATTTTGTTACCAAACGATAATCGTCATGCGTCTTGCCCGCATTTCGTTTCTTTAACGCTGCGAGCCCGGTACTTCCTATAGCCACGAACGGCTCGCGCGTTATCAGCTTGACACAGCGTTCTCGACAGGAAAGTAGCCAGCACCTAACAAAGCAGTGTGGAGCAAGGGAGCACGTGTCTCTGAGTATAAAGGAGGGAGTAGGGAATTCGCTCCCGCCTTGCTGCCGCGCTGATGACCCTGCTTATTTAACTCTCTGACGGGGCGAAATTGGAGGTGGGGAGGAAGCGATTAGCTCGATTCCACAAAGGCGGTATTACAGCGTTATTTCCCATGTCTAGATAATTGCGCTCGTCCCGAAAAAGCGTCACCCCTCACGCCCTGAGCAGACACAAAGGGCAGGACCCAATGAGAAGACACGAAGGAGAAGAGGTCGTCGTCGCCGTCTCCTAGTTCTTGCGGTGGAGACCCACCTCACCCGGCCCACCGCTTCGAGCGGCCAGCCGCGTGTATTCGAGGGCATCACGCTCGGAAAAACACTTGTATGTCGCGCGTATTGAGCAACAGAAACCTGTATCGGGAGTTTTTCATGTTGCTCTACCATTTTCTCATTGACATTTTCCATCTAATTATAACGTTTGAGAAGTTGACTAATCAATTAGGACTAATTATTTAATTAGGCGGAATGCAAACCTTGGTTCTGTCCAGCTAGGTGGACAGAACCAAGGTAATGTACACGAGGTAGAACCAACTACGTGGACAGCGAACGAAATACGAACGTAAAGGCAATCGCTGGCGATCTCCACCGCAGTCACAACCGGTATTACTCTAGAACTGTCCAAGCTTGGGAGCTTATCACTGTGTACAATTAAAGCACGAGAAGCTGCAGGCTTGTAAACGGAGATTTAGTTTACCTTTTCTTTGCACACATCCTCTCCGAAATTATTCGTATGCGGTGACACCGGTTGCCCCGGACATGCCTATACCCCCTATAAGTTGCGAAATGTGTAAAGTGATCCACGGTACTTTGACTCCTTTTGCTAAATCCTTTCTGCATATGCCTCGCGGCAAGTCCATCATGCACCGATCGAATTAAAAAAAAACATAGGTCCAAGGCACTCTATAATCACTTTTGACCAATGATTATTTCAAATATGCGCGGAAACCAAAGTCAGATGTCGACTGTGCACAACCCGCCTTTTTCACGGCGCGCGAAGCGGCGCATGCGCGCTGCACTAGCGTTGCGCAACGTGTTGGAAGGGTCGCGCGCGCGGCCGCGAGGCCCGATCGGACGCGCGCTGCTGCATACACTTCCAGCTCGGTGTCGGTGCGGTGCCGAAAACGTGCGCAGCGTAAAGGTACGTCCTCCCTTGACGCCGCACCACTGCGCGTTCGCGGAGAGCGGCGGGACTTCTGGACAGTTTTGAACAAGGGCTCCAAGGTTTCCTTTTTGGACTTGTCATTTCAATTTGCTCCTGCAGTCCATACTTCGGTGATCGTGTCCACAGAGCTGCGCGTCGAAGTATTTTTTCGTGAAACGCGTGTGAGGAAGTGTGGTGATGTGTTAGTTCCTGAAAAGCTGTGCGACTTGAGAGATTTGAAAAGTGTGTTACACATGATCGAACAGACACATAAGGATATCAGCACTGAGCGTTCTGAAAAGGCCCGTCATCTACTGACACTGGTTTCGACATCGCTAGAGGAAGTAAGTGGAAAACATTTTGCACGCGAGTTGCAAGAATGGCATTTTGAAGTGCTTAAATTCTTGAAGAGTCAAGTTGATCTTGTTTTGAATAATGACGGCCCATATCCCCACGATTTATTGGTTTTTGCTAGCCTTTTGTTCACAATTTCACCTCATGCACACAGATTCCTGAGAAGTTCGATGAAGCTTAAGATGCCGCATCCTGATACGATCAGAAGACTGTGTTCATCGTACGATGTACGCCCTGAAACGGAGCAGCAATAATGTAGCTTTCTTTCCTATGCATAGCGTATTGTAAGCACATATAAAGAGCGTGAAAAGACTGTAACGTTAATGATTGATGAGATTCACCTTCAATCATTTTTTTTATTACAAGGCTGGCTTTGTGACTGGTGCTGCGGTAAATTCATCGACTGCAGGAAAAACTGCCCACGTATTTATGATACAGAGCCTGCTTTCTTCAAACAAGGATGTTGTACACATTCTTCCTATGGCACAAATAGATGCTAAGGCGCTGCACGACTTCCTTCGGAAGATTGTTCTTGATCTAGAGGCATCTGGTTTTAGAATAATCGCAGTGATCTCGGACAATAACTTTATAAACAGAAAAGCCATGTCCTACTTCGCTAAGACGGCAAGTGTCAGCATTGTTTACCAGCATCCTGCTCACCCACCACGACCCCTGTTTTACGTGGTGGACCCAGTTCACACACTAAAGTGTATAAGAAATAACTGGCTGAATCAAAGAAACATTGGCAAATGCATGTACTTTCCTGAACCGAAGAGTGATGAGGCTGAACCAAAGATACTTACAGCATCTTTCAAGGTATTATGCCAGTTGCACGAAGCTGAAAAGCACGAGCTCATGAAGCTAGCGCCAACGCTCACTTTGAAGGCACTGAACCCCTCGAACATGGAACGGCAGAACGTTAAACTGGCCTTAAAGATTTTTAACTCATCTACTGTTGCTGCATGCTCTCAGTGTCGCAACGTTCCAGCATGCAAAGGAAACATCTCAATATGTCGACACCATTTTGACTTGGTGGAACATTATTAACGTCAAGACGCCAAGAAAAGGACAGCGGTTGCGAGATCAGTTGCAAGGTCCAATAGTTTCATCGTCATGTCCTCAACTAGAATTCTTAGAGTTCAATGGCTTGATCAATGCATGAGGAAGCCTCAAACATGACAATGGCCGCCTGACACGTGAAACGCACACAGCTTTCAGCCACACTACCCACGCCTTGCACGATCTTGCCATATACTGTCTCGAAGAGCTTCATTTCGAGTATGTTCTTTTGGGCAAATTTCAAACCGATAGCTTGAAGGATCGCTTAGGAAAGTATCGGCAATTGTCTGGTGCCAATTACCACGTGTCTGTAAGGCAGATATATGAATCTGAAAAATTGCGTTTGCAGAAGGTTCTGGACCTGCCAGATTTGGACATGCTACTAACACCGAGGGCGAGCACGTTGGAGACAAGTGTAAATTCAGGAAACGGCCAGTTTCATGTCACTGTGACTGACTCTGACATTGAGAAAAAAAGCTTCAAGGCTACTGGCACTAACATATGTCGCCGGCTATTGTGCCCATGCAGCTCTAAAAAAGTTGACATGCGCATCTCGCTGTGAAAGCCTTGTGATGCAAGACGTCGATCTAGATGACCCTGAGAATGCATTAATCACGAAAATGACGAGGGGTGGCCTGAAGTTTCCACGAGCAGTTGTAGTTAATGCTGTATGAAATTATATTGGACAAGCTCAGGACACCAGAATATGCCGTACGATTTTTCTGCCTTCCTAGGCCGAAAGATACTCTTGTTGGCCTTGTGTTCGCTACGCTTCATGACTTTGAGGATGTAGATGTGTGTGATTTCGGTCATCCTGCACAGGAGGTAATGGGCATGTTGTAAGTGCTGCAGCGAATACACTGCTGAACAACTTGTGCCGCACAGAAAATGACAAATTACGCAACGCCAAGAACGACCAAAAATTGCAGACCTTGAAGGCCTGAGATATGTTCCTCATTATTTATTTTTTATTCATGAAGCTCTGTTTTGTTGAACATCTACGTATGTTTGTGTTGACATCTACGTTGATTGGTTAAAAAAAAAAACCCTGTGGCGTAGCTAGGACTTATTTGCCTACATTATCAAAATTTAAACCCTGCATTTTGGTGAATTCAGATCTTAGCGTTTGAGTGTATTGTGCTACCTGTTTATGATTCGAACTCCCCATGCTACCACAATCCATTAATTGTATGTTTTCCTTCAGGACTGAGAGTAGGCCTGTCGTTTTTGACTTACTTTTCACCACTACCTCAGCATTTTATGAAGACCAAAAAGGCCTGCAAACAAGGCGGGTGGAAATAAAAGAACCACTAGAAATGGTACAACAAAGACGGAAGCTTATTCTATTTGACACTTGTGCGTGACCCTATAATAATAAAATTTTCACAATAAAATGAACCTCGATATTCATGTGTCCAGCGAGGACTGTTTTACGCAATGCAATAGTGAGAATGATAATTGTATATGGAAGATTTAAAATGTTTGTTTCTGAATGCAGTTCTTATCATTTGTGAATAAATTATATTCTGTGTCTTCAATATGCAGTTTTCCTCTTTCCATCTAAGGGTAAAGTGACTAAGCAGCATGCAGTTTGCTTGTCTTAGTCCCGACCAAACATCACAAGCGCAATAAGGCAGGTCGTGTTGCGATACATGCAAAAAAAAAAAAATAGTCGCCAGTCAAGTAATGTAAGGAAGGTATGAAATAATGTTGCTTTCTATGGTGGTGTTGACTGCAGTGAACCAGCGGCTCCCCCTTATTTTTTGCGTCAGCTATACGTGTTTTGCTTTGGAACCGAAGCATATGTATTTATAGGTTGCTGTCACTTTAAGGACAGCACTAATTTTCCCATGCCATAGTATCCGCGACGCGCAGAGACGCCCTGCGAGCGCAAGGAACCTAGGTGCGGAGACGCCGATGGCGTCGACTGTCCGGCCCATCCGACTAGCGTGACGTCACACCGGCGTGCGGAGGCCTACATTTTTTTTCTAGGTGGCTTTGGCCGAAGAGACACCAAAAACGACAACGCCGAAGAGCGTCCGGCACGTGAACGCGCGGCGCAAAAAAAAAAAGAAAACAAGAAGAAACTGCCAACCAATTAGGAGAAACCACGGAGCGTCCAACAGCCAATCAGAAAACGACTAATCGGCCAGAGCGAAGAAAAAGGGTGGCGCGCTGGCGGAAAGGGGGAGGCGCCGGCAGGGTTCCAGGAAGCGACGCCAGGAGAAGGTCGGCCACCGGACCGGGAGTTGAAGACGGGCCGTCGGGTTCTGGACCCGAGCCACCAGGACTTCACCCGACCGGGGCCTCCTGCCAACCCGTTCCTGTGCGTCGTCTGTCTACCCGAGCGTGCCGCCAGCTGCTCAAGGCCGGCGAGCTTCTGCCCCCGTGGGCAGGACGAGAGCAGTCGGGCTACGGGCCCGAGCTCTACGCCCAGCTGCCCGGCCAGAACGCCGCCGCCGTCTGCTCGTGCCGCCTGCCCTTATCTCCAAGCCAGAGCTAGGGCGCTCCGGTCGCCTGGTCAACCATCCTATACCCGGACCCTTTCATCAACTTGTCGCCGCGCGTCCACGTCGAGACTGTTTTGCGTCCCTGCTGTCGTGGCAAGCCCGGACACGCGTATTGTTAACGTCATACTAGCCCCAAGTGTGTTTCTTACTGCCGTGATGTCTGTTTGAGTGTTTATTTTATGCTTTCTATTTCCTTCTATTTATTTTAAGCCTCTTTGTAGTTTCATTAAAAGTTTGTGTGTGTGTTTTCGAAACCAACGGCTTTGTCCTCAATAGGGTTCTCGGAGGCTCCGCCTCAGAGAACCGTCAGAACCTTTGAGTACAAGAACCTTGCATCACAGGAGGATTCTAAACGACGGCCTTTCGACTGCCCCACCTTAACCAGCACCAATGCTTGGAATATAGGGAACTCTAGAATCGTCTAGCTTTCTCGAATTGGGTCCTCACAAAGCCAATGAGTCACCGAAATTTTTGAGCAGCATCATGTGCACAGATGAAGCTCATTTTCACAGAAACGCTCAGGTAAATTTGCATAATGCACACTTTTGGAGTGACGACACTTGAAGTCACCTTGGTTCGCCGTCGTCACGTGAAGTGCATCGGGCGGGTGACGCGAGCGGCAGCTTCCGGCGCGGGCGCAAGAAACCTAGCAGTGCAAGGTCTCCACGCCGCCGCGCATCAACATGCGATGCAGCCTCCGCACCTGACGCCGTACGTTCAGACGCCGCGCTGCGCGTGCGGCCGCGTACCAGCGCGTACAAGGCACAGAGCACGCGAGTGATGCCGACGCTGGTGCAGGTTTCACCGAGTTCACGAAATACTGACAGTAGAGCTGACTGAACCACTAGGAGTCCTGCAATATTTTTTTAAAATATAAAAACACATTTCAAGGTAAAACTTATTGCGTGTTATTGCCATCTTTAGCACATTGCTTAACGTGACCGTTAAGCGTAGGCCGAACTGCCTTGAATCGCCGCGACGAAACGCGCGGCGACGAGCGCGCGGCAACTACTGCATCGTTTGGGTGCGCGCCCTCTTCCTCCGCCGCGGGCGCGACGCGACGTCAAGTGAGCGCGGCGCGTGTGGACCCAACGCGTACGCCTGGCGCCACGCGTTCCCGTGTTCACGCTTTCTGAACAACTTCGGGCTTCGTCACATCTGGTACATTAACAACATTGGCTGTATTCTTGCCATACGTTGCCCTTTTACGGAGCGAAATATCCAATCGAAAGCTGCATTAAAAAATTAAACTAAAATATGGGGTTTTACGTGCCAAAACCACTTTCTGATTATGAGGCACGCCGCAGTGGGGGACTCCGGAAATTTCGAGCATCAGGGGTTCTTTAACGTCACGCAAATAAGTACACGGGTGTTTTCCCATTTCACTCCCATCGAAATGCGGCCGCCGCGGCCGGGATTCCATCCCGCGACTTCGTGCTTAGCAGCCCAACACAGCCACTAAGTAACCACGGCGGGTCCTGGTGGCTGCATTCGTCACAGAGGATTATTTTTTTTTTTCCTTCAGAAAGGGAGAATCTCCAGGCAAGCCGGACAAATCCTCGAGGAAACGGCAAAGAGGAACAACCAGAAATATACATCGTTTGGACTCCGATCGGGGCACGAGTCACTGCTGGGGAATGATGCAGCCGACGCCTCCGCCTGAGCTCACATTCACCGGGCTTTCTCACAGGACGCGCCAAGGTCAAGCAAAACGGATGAAGTCTCGAAAAACTACAGCGATATTCTGCAACACTACAGGCTATACTGAAGAACTTACCCGCCACTTCACCCAACCTAAATATGGAAGAGGTAGCAATTAACCATCGGGAAATTACAAACCAACAGCTATACGTCCACGTTGTCCTACTGCACCGAATCTCACCTACTCAGCATTCATACTTCTGCACGTACTGTAATGTCCCAGACACCCTATGCCATACGGTATGTGGATGTGTCGAAAAAAAAAAATGACACCGTAGACATCCAGACACTAACCGAAGAGCACACGTGGGAGGACCCGAAGAAACAGCGCAGCCTCATCGAACGGACACGGGAGATGGCCACGGCCCGCGGCTACCTGGAATAAGGAGGCCGCCCACCTATAGGGTGCAGACTGCGCTTGCTCAAAATAAGAGTTTATTCTTTCTTCTCAATGAAAACTGGCGACCGCTTTTTCTGGCTGATGAAACATGAAAGGGATCCCGTGCAAACCATCAGGTACAGTGCAGGTGCTCCTTCCGGGCTTCTCATCCTTGTGTGTTTCGAAATAATTTGATAACAAAAACATACGTGAGCTTACCGAACGGAACGAGCATACAAGTGTTTGTCTTCTGCAACCTAAACGCTGAGCAGACAATCAGGAACAGTGCATGATTTGTGGTTGGAAACGTGTAAGCTTAGATGGCGTCTTGGTGTATCCTAACAGTTTGTATATTTATTTTTTTGCAAATTATAATCAATTGTGTTTTGAGAGAGTTTTAGTAAATAAATGACAAAGGCTTTGCACATGTTTCAATCTCGCACGCTAGGTAAGTACACCGGTCGATCGCTTCTTCATCTGAAGCGTCCCGGTTCTCCCACTGTTTTGCTATACGGACGACACACTACCATTCCAGTACACCATAGCCTATCTGCTCCGGACTAGTAGAGGCCCCGGCTAGCTCGGACGGCTCGGGTCTGTTGAAGTGTATGTGGCGGAAGTCACGTAGTGTTTTCCGCAAAGGAGCACT
This sequence comes from Dermacentor albipictus, assembly GCF_038994185.2. NCBI lineage: Eukaryota > Metazoa > Arthropoda > Arachnida > Ixodida > Ixodidae > Dermacentor > Dermacentor albipictus. The sequence continues at coordinate 77,104,121 of NC_091821.1, forward strand.
GAGACTGGTATGCCAACCATCAACGTTGCCATAGAAAACGCGTTCCTAAAGCTCTCGCTGTTCGGCCTCTGAAAAGTAAGATTAAATTTTTCGGCCCGTGCTTTTCTCGCAGCCCGTTCTGTTCGCAAGGCAAGCTGACTTTGGAGTTGGGGTGTAAGCTTGAAAGTTGGGTCTGTGAGTGTGAGTGTCAGCCAGCAACAGAGACACGCAAGCAATCACGGCGCGGGTCTTATACGTCTTCTTCAACGTGTCACGCAAAAACACAGGAGCGCGTCTGCTCCACTAAAACTGTTACCCGACAGCACACATTCGAGGCGGCCGCATTCCGATGGGGGCGAAATGCGAAGGTGCACGTTAAAGAACCCCTGGTGGTCCAAATTATTCTGTAGTCCCCCACTACCATGCCCACTACGGCGTGCCCCATAATCAAATCGTGGTTTTGGCACGTAAAACCCCCACATTTTAAAATTTCGAAGCTCGCGCCTACCTGGCCGAGGAGTGCGGATGTTTTCATGTCGGCTCCGGCTTTCTCAAATGTTATCGCGGATTTCTCTGTGCTTAGCGACCTAAAGTTTTCACCAAACAATTCTTGAAGTTCTCCGGACTCTGTGGACACCTCGCTTTCAGGTGGGACATTCCATTTTCCTGGGAACCGCACCTTTTCTCCACCCGCCACGTCGCCGCCGCGCTAAGCCTAGCTGGCCGGTCGTTCAGCCTCCGACTGCACCGATTGGGTCTCGGCGGCGTGTCGCGCCTCGGCGCGCGGCGTTTACAACTCCTACCAGAGTGATCCCGCACCTCTGTCTTCGCTATGGAGATCCAGGTCGCCGGCCAGGATATTTCGCCAGATGAAGTGACCGCCCAGTCTGGCTGGGTCACTGCACGATCCCGCCGCTCAAAACGCGGCACCGACAACTTGACCCAGGCCAATGGATCATCTCAAGCCCCAAGTAGCCGGCCCCGCTCTCGGGCGAGGCAGCCCGTTAAAGCTCAAGTTTTGAAGGCGGGCCGCATGCCGCCGCTTCCGACGGAGGACATCAAGATTGTCATCCGCCCCAAGGGCGCCCTTCATATAGCCAAGATCGGCAGTCCCGTGGTAACCACCGCAATTCTCCGAGCAGCGAACCTCACGGACGAAGAAAGCTCAGAAGACACTGTCTGCCCGAATACGCAACAAAACATCGTTGTCGTCAGTACACTTCGCCCGGACCATGCAGACCGGTACGCTCGCATCCGCTCTATCCATGTGAACGGCGTCAACCACGAGGTCAATGCATACGAAACCGCAGCTGAGCACACGACGAAGGGGGTCATCCGTGGGATCCCACTCACGGAGACTCCCCAGCAGATCCACAACAAAATTGTCACTGCCCGAAACCCGACAGCCTTGGCAGCCAAGCGCATCGCTTCAACTACAACAGTGATCGTCGCTTTTGACGGACTGGATGTGCCTTATCAGGTCTGCTACGGTTCCACGTTACTCCCATGTTCGCTATATCGGAAGCAAATTGACATTTGTTACCAGTGTGGCCGCCTCGGACACCGTATGGACGTTTGTCCCTACCCAAATAACAAGATATGCCGGGGCTGCGGTGTCCGCAACCCCCCCGCCGACCATAACTGTAACCCTAAGTGCTCGCTCTGTGGTGGTCCCCATCTCACCGCGGACAAAAGCTGTGCCGCTCGATATAAAACCCCGTACGTCATCCGCAAGCGTATCGGAGAACGACGAACAACCAGCCAAGCCACCTATAAACAAGCCGGCCCCTCCACCCTCAGCACCAGAACCAGGCCACGCTCCCGCACACCGTCAAGGGGGAGCCGTTCCCGCTCCAGAACTCCATCTCGATCCAGGCAACAACGCTCAAGATCCCGGTCTGCATCGGCTTCACGCATCACATCTACCAACAACAGCAAGGTGAGCTTCGCAGACGCTCTCATGGGCACCTCGCGAGAGGGTCGTAAGATCGACAACACACAAGTCACCTACCCTCCTCTTTCACCAGAAAACCCAGAAATAGCTCAGCTTAAGCGCGAGAACGCCATCCTACGTGATCTCCTAACTAAACTCTCGCAGGAGGTTAGAGACCTCAAACAGGCCCAAACACCAGCCCCTACACCTATCGCACAGAACGTCCCTGCCGCTAGTCAGGAGGCCCCCTCGACTCCCGCCCCCAAGAAGAGAGCCCTGCAAGATGGAGCCACGGGACAGGTCCGCTCTGAAGTTAAAGACATGCTCATCTCACTTCAAACAACTATTAGCACTTTCCAACATGCTCTGGACTCCATCCAGCAAGCCTTCATTGGTATTGTCCAACGCGTGACCAACCTGGAAACTCATATTCTCACGCCTCCTAGCCATGCCGCCCCCGTCTGCGACCCTTCCGGTACGCCGATGGCGACATCCACCATCTCCCACCATGGCTCACACTAATCAAGACGCCCTCATTTGGCAGTGGAACTGCCGAGGCTTTCATCAAAAACAACCAGTGCTCAATCAATACCTACGCCAACATACCCGCCGCCCGGATGCTATCCTACTTCAAGAAACCAACAACGCCCCGACCACGCTCCCCGGTTATCAAACCTTCCATACCACCCACCCTCTTCGCCGGGTCTCCACCCTAGTACGGCGTCGTATTCCTGTTATTGAACATGATCTCAATAGTCCTCACATCGAACATCTATTCCTCGAATTAATTCCCAATCGTAAACGGAAAGAATGCATCTTCCTTCTGAACATATACAATAGCCCCAAGGATAAAGCAAGGTGTCGCTTCCTCACCCTCTTTAAGAAGGCTCTTCACGTAGCTGGAGCGCACCCCCTACTCATCGGCGGTGATTTCAACCTCGCCCATACAGGCTGGGGCTACGTTCGCACGGAAGCTGCAGCTCGCAACCTCTGGCAAGATTACCACGACTTAGGCCTTACGCTCATCACGGATCCCTCCTTTCCTACACGCCTCGGTACTTCCACTACCCGGGACTCTACCCCCGACCTCACCTTCATCAAACATATCACCAATGCACACTGGACCAATACCCAGCAAGACCTGGGCAGCGACCATTATATCCTTGCTCTCTCTTTACCCCAACTCGCTGCCGCCCCTGCCCCCACTAAAGAATTCACCATTACCGACTGGGATGTTTTTCGAAAAATACGCATAGGTTCTACCTCAGCAGAAGGCATTACCGACATTAACACCTGGATGCAAGCTCTACGCACTGATGTTCAAACGGCCACTCGGGTGGTAACTACAGATGCCTCAGTTGAACGCATGGATAGCCGCCTCGCCCATCTTCTGGAGGCTAAAGCCTCCATCCTAGCTCGATGGAAGGGGCAGCGCCTAAACCGTCGCCTCAGAAGCAAGATCTCGAAACTGAACACAGCCATCGAGGAGCATTGTCAAATCCTCAGCCGGCAACAATGGACTGAGCTGTGTAACACGGTGGATGGACAACTTCATCGCCCTTCCTCGTGGCAACTCCTCAAACATCTGCTTGATAATACCACCACCCGCACCACCCAACAGGATCGGCTGCAGAAGCTCCTTTATACGGAGACCCTTAAGCAAGGTCCACAACAGGTGCTTGACTACCTCTGCACCAGATATATCTCCAGGGGACAAGTCAGTCCACACAGCAATTACATCGGTAGACCCAACCCAACACTAGACGCCGATTTCAGCGTATCTGAAATACACGCCGCTCTACGCAAGCTTAACGGTCGTTCTGCTCCAGGGCCAGACGGGGTCACTAACAAAAGCCTTCGCAATCTCGATGACGAGTCCGTGTCCCATCTGACTGACTACATCAACGATTGCTGGCGCAGTGGTGCCCTTCCAGCCGCCTGGAAGACTGCCAACGTTATCTTAATCCCAAAGCCTGGCAAACCATCTAGCCTCAATAACTTAAGGCCCATCTCCCTCACTTCATGCGTAGGCAAGGTGATGGAACACGCCTTCTTAGCACGCATCAACAGTCACCTCGAGGACAACTCTCTCTATCCCCACACCATCATTGGATTTCGCCCTCACCTTTCTACTCAAGACGCTATGCTGCAGCTCAAACATCAAGTGCTCAACGATCGTTCTCGTAACATGAAAGCCATTCTCGGACTCGACCTCACTCAAGCCTTTGATAACATTTCCCATGCAGCTATCCTTGATCAGGTCTCCAACCTCCAGCTGGGAGAGCGAGCCTACAATTACATCCGTGACTTTCTCTCCAATCGCACGGCTACCCTCTCGGCCGGGGATTTACGATCAGACCAGCTTCCCCTTGGCAGCAAAGGCACCCCGCAAGGTTCCGTTATCTCTCCCATGCTCTTTAACTTAGTCATGATTGGCCTTGCCAAGCAGCTACAGCAAGTCGACAATATCAACCATACCATCTACGCCGACGACATCACCATCTGGTCGTACCGAGGCAGTGATGGTCAAGTGGAATCGGCCCTCCAAACGGCGATTGACACGGTTGAAGCCTATCTCCAAGGGACTGGACTGCGCTGTTCGCCGGCTAAATCGGAGCTTCTGCTATACAAGCCCATTCAGCGGGGTCGCCCTCCCAAACACCAATCTGATCACCGACCCTGTGACGCCATCACCCTACGCCTTCAAGATGGCAGTCCTATCCCAAACGTCCCTAGTATCCGGGTTCTTGGTCTCACCATCTCTACCAACGGCTCCAACGCCTTGGCTCTCAACAAGATCTGTGCCCAATCTCAAAACACCCTACGACTTCTTAAACGTATATCTAACCGTCGAGGAGGACTCAAAGAAGAAAGCCTTCTCCGACTCGTCCAATCCTTTGTCATATGCCACATCACCTACGTTGCTGCTTACCTCAACTGGTATCGGGCTGAGCAGAACAAGCTCGACACCCTCATACGAGGGGTCTACAAGCAAGCACTTGGTCTCCCACATTGCACCAGCACTGAACTCTTCAACCAACTGGGAGTTCACAACAACCTTTCCGAACTCATTGAAGCCCAACAACGCTCTCAGCTTGAACGGCTCACCCATACTGAAACGGGGCGCTTTATTCTGTCCACGCTTGGCTTCACCTACCATCAGCAACAGGGCCCCAAACAACCGATCCCGACCGACATCCGTAGCTGGATCTACATAGACCCTATCCCTAGGAATATGCACCCTGAATATAACAGGGCCCGGCGCCAAGCTCGGGCCGGAGCTATCATAAAAGCCCTTGCCAACGTACCTGGCGTCACATTTGTTGATGCAGCCCGATACTCCCATGGCACACGATTTGTGGCCGTTGCCACACGTGATGGAGCCCTACACCATGCCTGCAGCGTCACTACCCCCACTGCAGAGACGGCTGAAGTGGCCATCGCCCTGGCCACTTTAGATCCCACTTGTCACACCATAGTGTGTGACTCTCGCTCAGCCGTTATTACTTCAGCAAAGGGCGTATTTGTCCCCAAGCTCTTCGCATCCTCTGCCAGGCACCACATTCTGAAGACAGCATCATCTCCCTAACATGGATCCCGGCCCATGCGGGCCCTGTCCACCCACACCTCCCCAATCTCAACGAGGTCACCCACTCCATTGCGCGAGGCCTAGTCAACCGCGCCGGAGTCACTGGAGATGAGTTGGACACCAGGGACAGTCTGACAACTTATAACGATCTTGTTAAGGCCTTTTACCTGAGTCGCCGAATCTTCCCCCCGCCTCACCCAAAGTTCAGCCGGGCGCAGGCTACCACCCTGCGTCTACTACAAACAAACACGTACCCTTCACCCGCCCGCCTCCACCTTATATTTCCGGACGTCTACACTACCCCCAACTGCCGGTGCTGTGGAATTCACCCGGCTACGCTTTCGCATATGCTATGGGAGTGCCCAGCACAGTACGCACAGACTAACACCACGACTCTCTCGTCGAGGTTGCATGAGGCTCTGCGGAGCTCCACCCTCGACGACCAAACCTGGGCGACCCAGCACGCCCGCGAGGCGGCGGCGAGGCAAGCCCTCGACGTCCCTTCGTGGGAGGCGTAGGCCCGGCCACCATAAAGTGCTGGTTCTGCAATAAAAGTTTATTCCTCCTCCTCCTCCCTCGCGCCTACCTGCTCCGGCGAGCTGATTGGAGGCGCAAAGTAGAGTGCCGCAACGCGATTGAATCCGTTGTGGCGGCCCAACATGTCATCAAAACGTCAGGGTGCACGGTAGGTTTTAGTACTCCTGGTTGATTTTTTTTTCTTTCGATACACATTCTAAATCAATGTTCTAAATCATTCGAATCTATTCAAGTAAACAAAAACATGGCTACCACCGCGGCACTTTCGCTTTATGCCGCGCTCAAGTTTCTGGATTGTGGCATCGAATCGCAGTGTTGCGCTATGCGTGTCCGTTCGGCGAGTCGCATCAGGGAGAATGCCTCTCAAGCGTGTCGAAAGTTGAAGGCAAATGTTGCAGGCCTCTCCGAAAGGTGCGCTGCGTTGCTACACTGCTGACTGCTTTTGCGGCAAATTGTGCCCTGAGGTGGTCGTTCTAGCGCTTAGGACCCCGAAAGCGCTACGTACATATAGGCGCTACGTTCACCTATAAATAGACGCTAAATAACAATTTGACTTGGCTCATTTTCGTATATTATATTTAAATAGGTGACGCTAAAGTGATGAACGCGACGAGAGGTCTGAATCCATGTCTGTATAGATGCATGTCAGTGCCAAGGGCAATGCTTCCGTTACAGTGTACTGTGCTTAATTCCCTCATGGCTTTCGTTCTGCCTGTGCGGACTTCGCCTATGTCCGTAACTGTGGTGAAGTGATTGTGGCTGTTTGATATCCTTAAATATATGAGAGCTTGTGGCGAAGTGATCGAGTGTGACCGTAGTAATTCTGCCCATATGTAGTGTTTAGCGGACTTCACCTGTATCCGTGACTGATCATATGTTGCCCAATAGCTTTGTGGAATGTGACATGGTTCGTGTGGATGCCGTCGCAGCGTTTGCCAGTACCTGGGTGGCGCCTGTGCTAGTGATTGATGGCGTTGCCAGTAGCTTTGTGGAAGTTGATGTACCTTGTGTGGATCTCGTTGCCTTAATTATAGGTGACGCTGCCTTTAGAAGCGCGTACGAGCACGAGAAACTTCACCGGTTTTTGTGTAAAGAACGTGGAGGTCTCGAAATGTTAACTAGAAAACCAACCGGTAGCAAGTCAAGCCTGCGTTTTGTGGTTGTGCGAGCAGCAGAATGACAAAAAGTTCATTACATAATGTCAGTTCCATAAAATCAGCTTTGCCGCAATACAGTCATGCTGTGCGGTGAAGCATACGTAATGTATTGCGGTGAAGTATACGAAAAAAATGGACAGGGGTCGCTGCGTTACTGTAGCGATTTTATTGTTTTATGGTCATGGCCGTGCGCTTTTAAAAGGCGCGAACAAGGAGGAATCGCGGTCTAAGCGCATGACACGAACCTTGCAGATGCATCACTTGGAAAAAAAAGGAAACGAATTGGTGTGAGTGACGCCGAAAAGAAAGCCTTGACTTCTGTGTTATCAAAGCGGTTACAAAAATATTCAATCATATTCCAAGCTCCTGCCTTATTTACGATTGTTTAGTGTAAATGCACATATTGTGCACCAGCCTTAGCAACAATTCTGATGTACTTTAATGATGTAGCTTTAATAACATGTGGCAAGTATATAATTTGTGTTGTGTAGTGTTGTGTTGTTTATAAGCTGCTGCTTTCACGTGGTAATGTGTACATTGGCCGGAAGAGTTGACACATCCTCTGTATAGAACATAACTCCTCGAAAGGTGAACCACCTGTCAAGCCATCGTCGTTCTTACCGTTGTGCATCAGATTACACAAACATGGGGATAGATATATGATACACAAAAAGTAGCTCAGCCTTAACATATCCAGATGCATGCACAGGAATGCGGGAGTCAACCGTCTATCTCTCTAACTCAGGTTGAATGTGCATACTTGAGTAACATGTAACACATATGTTGGGTGTCTGGTTCAGCGAGTGAGCATGCTTCAAAGGATGTACGTTCTTGTTGCCATAAGCAACAAAAAGGCGTAAGCATATAAACTGCTTGCTGGAGGTATTCTTTATAGCGTCAAGGATATTATCGTGCTGATAACTCTGTGCACAATAATTAGAAAGATCACATGATGTCTGACATGTCTTCTTGCCACCACGAAATCTTGTCAGATGCATAACACAGGACAGACACCATAGACCTTGGCCAGCCATCTCCTATTGTGGTTTTGAGCAGACTTGTCCAGAGACAAAACATGCAACTTTTATCTGATTAAATGTAGTGTATGTTGCACAAAATTAGGAGACCATGTCAGGTGTTATTGTTGACACATATATATGTGAGCCTCATAAACTAATGCCAAAAGAAAGAGAATAATACCCATGAAATACACTCTTGGTATGACCACAAGACCAGTCTCTTGCAGAGTTAAATAACAGCCATGTGGCAATAACATGATATCAAGCTGAACAAAATTTCAATAATTTACTGATGTTCACTTTGCCTTCATACAAGGGGACACCCAAGAATCCAATAGTTTTCTTTGTGCAATATTGCACTGATTGTCTTGAAGCACAATACCCATTGCTAACAGAAGGCCTTTCAAATTAGCATCACGTGAGAGCATATTTTTGACAAGCAAGAAAGAAAATGGGGCCAGTTAATTATGGAAGATGCAGATGCAACTCTGCAGAAGTTAGAAAAATAAACCACACAGAATAGTTTCAAACTAAGTGGTTTACAGAGAAAAGGCTGTTTTGTTGAAAATGCTTTCAACACACACACTTTCAAGGTATGTGTACGTGGTGACAGACAAATTTTTTAGATCAAAATGTTGGGAACCTGGATAGAGGCGAGGGATATGTTCAGTAAAACCCATATGTACGAGATCAAAAATGAATTCCTTTCCTTCAGTCAAGGAAATTGGGCAATGATGTTGTCTGGCTTCTCTTGTTCCCTGGATGATGAATACAAACTATATATATATATATATATATTATTGTGTATAATCAAGTATACAATCATTGCATTCTACCTGTGTTAACATATGGGGCAGAATCTTGGAGGTTTCTTGGAGACAAAGAAGGGCATTAAGGAAGGCACTTTCCTGGAGGGGTGTGTGTCAGCCATTGACAGGAATTTTAATGAAATGTATGCCAATCTAGCTAGAATAAAATCTTGAGCTGTCGTGAAACTGGATCAGTTTGGTTTGCCAACGGTCTCAAATGCTGTTAAGGTGGAAAGAGGTCTTCTTTTATCTGCCTTCTTCAGTGTAAAAACACACAATCTAGGGAATCCATTTCAAAACCATTGTGTCGGAATATAAATCGCAGCTTCGTGTTGTTTCAGAATTTCTGCAGACACACCTTAACAGGCTGAAAATCAAGGACTCATTCCTTGCTCCCAGCTCTCAGAGTGTTGTACACTTCCTGCAGGAGCATAGTCTGGGGAAACACACAGGCTTTAGTATAGATGTAGAAGATCTATACTATTCTTTGCCGCAGGTGCATCTCCCGCAGTTGTTAAAGACTGCATACACGACCAAACGAATTAGCTGGAATTTGCTGAAAGTCGTAAAATTCTGGTTGCAAGTTTTCTGTAGCTTCTTGATTTCTATTTAAAGTCAATTTTGGTCTGGCAGGAAGGTAAAATATTTGTCCAGAAATCTGGCATCTGCATATGTTCCTGTTTGCACCAGTGCTCAGTAATATCTTTTTAAGTTACACTGACCAGCAAATGAATCAAAACCTGAGTGGGCTTGCTCCTAAGATTTTCACATACGTCGATGATTATTTGATTTTTGTGAGCAAACGTAACTTTTGCAGAGCTGTCATCGAAGTACTGAAGCTATTTAGAGAACAAGAGCAACGTTTCAACTTCACTTTTGAAGTTCCAGAATAAAATTTGCTGCAACTTCTTACATCAGGCTTACTTTTATGAGGGATCACGTGTGCTGGGGATATCAGGCGAGAACTTCTCAGTCCCTTCTTGATTATAGGTCTATAGCCATTCGAAACTTTACAGTATTGCCACCCATGCAATTAGAGACGGCCTAACCAAGAGCTGTCCTCACCTTATGCTTGAAAGTGTGTGGAATCTGGTGACAAGGCTTAATGAGGCAGCTTGTCCAGTTTCAGGGATTTCTTTATCTTACGACAAGTTCATTAAGGAACTTAAAGCGCAACCAGGGTGGAGGAAGCTTAAGGAGCAAGAGTGGAACAAAGTTGCCATTATCCCCTCTATTCATTGTCATCACAGGCTGATAAAGGTGTGCTTCTAAGTTCCAGGTCAGGATTGGGTTTTCGGGCAAAAATAAGCTGAAGGGAATATGTGAAGCAATAAACAAGCGCATTCTTCACAAGGAGTGTCGAACATGGTGGACTGCAAATTGAAACATAGCATACAGTTTGTCCCTTCTACATGAAATGTTGTTTTCTCAATTCCCTTTTCTTGCGGCCTATAAAATATTATATCGGTAAGACTGGAAGATGCTTGAACATTCGACTAAGGGAGTACCATAGTTCTTTGAAGGGTTTGCACCTTTCTGTGTATTGTTGCAACTGTGGGTGTCATCCAGTTTTTGAAAGTACTATTCTGCTGTTCAGACACTGTGAAAAGCTCTAACATGAATTAATGGAGGCTTACCACATTAGGAAGAAAGGCTCACTATGTGTTAGCCAGCCATCCATTTTGCTGCAAGATAGCGAGATCGTCTTGTTAGATCTTGGATAAAGCCACTGAGCTGCCTCGTGCCTTAGTAATTTGTTTATGTTGAGTAATCAGCCGTGACGTGTGTTGCCGTCGAAACGTGCATTCTGTGATGTGAAGGTTGTTTTGATATGTATCTGCATGCGCTGGGGGGCCGGGTGTTGGTCACATGATGCGTGTTATATATTGGTTGCTTTCTTTCAATAAACTTCATCTGTCAGTCAGTGCTGTATCGTGTCCCGTTCTGTTCCTTTTGTCCGCGTCTGTCGCACAGTAGCTACCATGAAACTTCACCAACTTGCCCGATTTTCCATCTTATTGAGCTTAGGGCAGATAACTAATGGACCATTAGAGTTACAGAATGGGTGCCATGGAATATATATATATATATATATATATATATATATATATATATATATATATATATATATATATATATATATATATATATATATATATTCCTGCCTTTGACAGGAATAACAAAGAGTGGTTCGGCAAGTTGGCATCTGTACCTTGAGGTTGTGGTTCATTCTCAATGAGGTACAAGGAGGTAATAAAAACATATCACGTTTCAAGTGAGACAATGTGAAATAAACGGGCAAGTTTTCTTGTTGACAAGTCTGGCCAATCAAGGCAAGTTTTAGTTGTGGATATGCTTGCAGGATAGGAATAAGCAGGTACAATAAAATGTACAGGTTGGTTTTGCATGGCTTCAAGTAAATATGAGAGTTCTTTTTTGCAAGTATATTCCGGATTGATGAAGCATACTCCAGTCTCTGATCTTGCAAATATATTATACAGTATAAGTTTAAGGGAAACGGGAGTCTAACTTACAGCACAAAAAGCCAAGTGTTCAGTTATCAGCATTAGTCATATAATTGATATGCATTTGCATTAAAAGAATATTAGTAATATGAATACCTATGTACAAGGTGTTTAATAAGAACAGACTGTTTAATTTTATAGGTAAATGTGCTAAAAGGACTAGCTATAATGTGAAAATGTCTTCATTTTACCTTTACTGATGTTGTGTTTTTAACTAGTGATGACACTCTGACGAGACATTAGTCTGTTTGAACTGAAGCGGACCTGCCAGGGTTTGGTTGTTTCACGACAAGACACACAGTCATCAACAGAAAGTTTAATTTTATACGTTAGGTTGTTTCAGAGATCTAAAATAAGAGAAATCAAGGGCCCAAACACTCAGAATTGTGGCATGCCAGAAGTGACAAAAGACAGGTTTGTGAATTGGAGTTGTTAACATATACAAGTTGTGCTTGGTCACGAAGAAAGCATTCAGTGAACTTTAGTAATTGCATGTGGATCAATATTAAGTTCGCTTATTCAGGGGAAGGAGACAGTGGCACAAAGTATCAGAATTTAAAATGCTAAAAGCATACATTCAATGCAAGAACCAAGTTCAAGAGAGGAGATCAAGTTAGTGAACATGACAGTAGTTGTGTTTTGCATGAGAGAGAAGGTCTTATGGCAACCATGTTGACATTTACTGTAGAAGTTTTGTGACACAATTTAGGATTATTGTGGAGATTTAAATAAATGATGTGGTAGGGAGGGAGGTTTGGCTTGGTGATCGAGGCCAGCAATTGTTCCACCTGAGTGTCTCTCACAATATCACTGCTGTAGATCACCACATGCATTCTGTTCTAGAAGCTTAAAAGGAAATGCTAATCAGTGTAATGCATCTGTTGAATGCCGACAACAGTATAATGCTGATGGAGTGACAATGATGGTGTGATTGATGATGGGATGACAATTCTGGAGTCATGACAATTGAGGCATAACAACTGTGGGATGATGAATGCATGCATGGCAATGATTGCGTATCTACTATACAGCGTGTAGGCGGCAGCATCCGACGGCATGATATTACAACTAATTTGAAGTTACAATGCAATTCTGACGGCAGATTGAAGACTGCGAAGGGTGAACAATTGTGCGTCCACTTGGCAACTAAAGAAAAGAATCTGAGGACAGCTAAGCACGTCTTATTTGAGTAGTGAGAATTGTGATTGAGAAAGCATTAATGTCCAAATGGACGCCGCAGAGCAGTCCTTCAAGTTTTGCGCTGCGAGTAATGTACCCTAGAGCTATGTTGTGCCTGAGCCAGCAAGCAGCAGCAGCCTGCAGTGCCAATGCCGCATGCCACCGTCGTCCTGCACGACCAGAGACTGAGGAAGCAACAGTGGCCAAGGCCGGCAGGCACGCGCAGCAGCTAAGCCCTGTGGGGCTGAAGGGGGGGGGGGGCGCAAAAGGCATGGCACTTAATTCCAAGATAAATGTGCCTACTGTAAATGTGTGCACTTGTGTTTGACTATTCAATACTTACTACTCCTATTAGAAAAATGTGATATTTGCCAACCTCCAATTATTTGCGTTGAAGTAGTGGAGAGTTTGATGGCAGCTCGTCTGCTCTGGTCGAAACAGGCATGGCAAGTAGTCTCAATTTAAATTGGAGGCCAACCACAAAAATGAAAACTAAGAGATGGTTCAACTGGAGCTTTGTTCACAATCACTGTGAACAAGGCTCTCATGTGGGAGCCGAAACATCTTGTATCTTTTATTTTCAACTGCTTACTATTATTATTTGCATTCATCTAGTCCTAAAGAGGTGGTAATATATTTGGAGTACTACTCTTTGCATTTTGTTTCCATTGCTGAGGGTTTTTTTTTAAATGTAACTTCATGCACCACACAAGTTCAACTCATACATTTTCATTCTTTCAAGGACGTCACCACTAGCAGAGGGTATTCTTCTGTACCAGCATAATTATTTTGAGATTTCCAGTAAATATGCAGTCCTCATAAACAGTACCTAAACAATTTTAGCCTATATGATTATTCATCAACAATGTACGCTTCATCAACTTCTGACAGGACTCAGTCTTGGCAAACTTGCGAGCTGGCAAGTTTGAGCACGCAGTCACCCCCCTCCATGTTTGTTTCAATGAAGGCTTGCCCTTCGGTGCTACTCTGGATCCACCCCTATTTCCTGTGATTACCACTATGGGCTTCAAGGCACACACCCCCAGGAAAGTTTTCATGCACACGTTTGCTGACAAAGACAGACATTGAAAGCAAGGATGGCATAGTAGGCATGTTGGTTACAGAAGTATTCTATTAAATGCTGGAGAGGGGGAAGGGGGTCTCAGTAAGTATTCACCTAGCAAACATGTCCATTTCATCTTCTGCTGAAGTGCTGATTAGTTGGGGGCGCCTGTCTCCCTTCTCATGCCATACCCCAGCCCAGTCAATCAGAACTTCAGCAGCAGATGAAATGAACATTTCCACTAGGTGGACACTTACAGAATACACCCCCTGTGCTCTGTCCTATCTCTCCGTCCTTCTATACGTATTTTACTCAGGAAACTACTTGTTAGGGATGTTGGTCACTATAATCAATTTTCCAATAGCTCAGCACTTAAATAGGTATGCACTACAATAAGGCACTGTAGAGCCATGCAGCTAGGTTGGCAATTGCCACTGTTATGCACCATACAGGCTCAACCAATGGCTTCACCATAGCTTTCCAAGTTAGCTTTACTGAACTTTGAATGTAGAGAAGGCAGTATATAAAAACAGACTAGCATTTTTCTAATGCGCCTCACCCCCTCTCCTTTCTTGTGTTATTACAATCAATATATTCAACCCAAATGAAGTGAAAAAAAAAGAAATTATGACACTAATTTCATCTCACTCTCTCCTTTTTAAAGGTATAGCAAGATTTTTTAATGGCATTACGAGCTGATACTCATGTTTCCATCTTAATGTACATTTCTCATACTCCAACTAGGGCTACCACAGTTCGCTCACCCACAGCTATCAAGGCCTTACGGCAACTTTGGAAGTTCTCTGAACTGAGTAAATGCTACACATCACATAATTTCTCAATACATTTTCACAGCTGCTTTTAACATTTGTAGTTTCTCATTAAAGCCAGCCTTTCTCTCGTGACCACCTTTAAAGATCTTGTGGTAATGTGTGCCTAGCATGAAAAATGGGTGATTTGTAGTGCTAGTATGCTATGTCTTAGTATATTGTTTTGTGCGCAAATTGCTGATGTACAAGCCTGACAAATACCGCATCAAGCATTGGTGTTTGTTGCTATTTTGCATTCTGTTTCAATTTTACTGCATGTGTACATTTTACCAGTGCACCAGCAGAAATGGTTCAAGGCTGTTCTTTAAAACACTCATGAGCAGTTATCACGATCAATTCCCCATATAAGTGGTTTAGCTGAAGAGAATACAGGAATACAAGCATAATTAGACAGTGAGGATTGTGGGTAGGAACACTTTATTATCAGCACACATTCCTTTTTTATTAACTGCTGTTACACTGCTAAAATCTGCGCTTTTAATAAAAGCACACCGCTCTACTTCATCACTCTATGCCGAGTGCAAGTATCCTGTACCAAGAAGTCAAACCAAGACACGAGATGTTCAGTCTGTGAAAATAAAAACACTTTGAAACACTAACATGTAAAAACTAAAGCACACCCAAGAAAATAAACACAGCACAAGAACAAATCCAATGAATCAGAATTACCTTTGAGAGCAAACACGCAGTTTCTATGGCACAGTGAAGAAAACTTATTCTCACGACTTTTTTGTGTGTGCGCAAAAAGATGAAAGCGCACGTGTTCTCTCCCATTTTGTGCGTCTCTTCTTTTCACACACAAAAAGGTGTCATCTCAATGTGCCCAACTGTCTTTGCATATCGATTACTCTGCTCTCATACCACGATACCTACGGTTAAAGGCTGTAGTAGTGCTTAGCTTGAATGAACCAAGACCAGCTATATGAACTCTGCCGTTGAACATGGCAGTGTAAGGTTGATGTATAGCACATTCATGTGCTATATACATTCTAACTTGATTGCAGGTGAGATAAAGAAAAAGAAGGCATGTAAACAAGAATGTTCTCTGATGAGCTATGCAGAAGTGCTTTCCCATTTGAACAGAAGTTGAGTGCAACTGCAGTCATCTAGTTTTATAAAATATGCCCTAACACTGGTCTCCCAAGCTAAGGCTGCTGTCCAGTTGCAAGAGCAAATCTTTCAATTATGTCTACAGCACACTTGAGCAAAAGGCGGCCAAAATTACTGCACGACTGAGAATGTAACTGAGGCTTCAACAAAGTAGCGGGAAGCCTGCATGGACTGAAGCATGACAAGTGTGTTTTGGGCCTAAGTGTGCACAGCATTCAGTTGCTCATGGATGCTATTTAAAATATTTTATATATTTCAGCTAGTTCTTGGTTTCAGGCAAGAAATGTTCATGTATTCTGCATCCTTTCCACCATTAAATACTCAAACCAAGGGTATGACAGGTCTATTTTCTGACATCTGATTTCTTCTCCGGAAAACTACCCCTCTAAAAAAAATGGCTGTGGCTTAGGTAAGGTTAAGCCCAGGATGCGAAGCATACTAGCCTTTATTTTAGTTGTTGAACCACTGTTTAGCCTGGTGAACTGCTGTTGCTTGGCTATATTTGGTTCGGCTAGACGAAGAAACAACTCATGCATTACTTCTTCGCCTTCAAGAGTGGAACGCGACAGCGTTCCCGTCGACCCGCCAAGGGGTGTAAGACAATGGGCTACAGGGCAGCGACTACGCGCCCCGCATTGGACGCGGTGAGCGTCGAGCAAAGCAGCGTTCGGCGCGGCAACGAAATGTGCGCCTGAGCAAGAGACGCACGCCTTAGAAACAGCGCGTTTCTAAGGCAACACCGCATTCACTAGAGGCGCTTTTGTACCGCTTTGAAGCGTTGTACTCGTGGCTCAGTGGTAGCGTCTCCGTCCCACACTCCGGAGACCCTGGTTCGATTCCCACCCAGCCCGTCTTGCAAGAGTTGAGCCAAAGCCACTTCTCCTCTGTCGTGACGTCACGGTGTCACGTGATTTCATGGTCACCGCCGCGCCTGAGGAGCTGGGTTGAGCCCTCGTAATATGCTTCGCATAAAAAACCTTCACAGCAACTTAACCCCAACCTCTCTTGAGAAAAGCCATCACACTGGTCTTTGAACACTAATAACAGAGTGACTCCTTGCAATGTAATGTTATGCATGTCAGCGCCTTACAAAGTATAGGAAAATTTAAGAATGGCAGTATGAAAGATACACAACAAAGCAAGAAGATAAAACACCACACATGCTGCCTATCAATGTTCATATCTGCATTTCAATGTGGATGCTTTTAGCTGTGAATATGTTCTCATTGTACTGAATGTCATAATATCACAAAAGCGAAGGAGAAGGGTCTTTACATTCTAAAGTGACAATTGTGCTTTAGTATGTTTCACCGCAATACACGTGTTTTGCAGTGAACGGTCACGTAGGGTTTCGGACATCTACGGCGGACGTGTCCTGCAGTAAGGCATGTTCTGTATTGCGGTAAAGCATGTTAATAGTGACAAAAGCTCACCTGGCATGTATGGCTTTAGCCAACAAAAGTTGTAAAAACATCATCCTGCCGCGAAAATCTGCTTTGTTGAGACTAGAACATTAGGTTCCTCGCTGACTGAAACCCTACATTCCCGATTCGCGTGAACCCTTCCCACTATCTGCAAGCTTCACCGCGACACACGAATATGTTGCGGTGATAACAGTGGTCAAACAGGCTAGTGCATATGTTTGCTGGTGGAAATATACCTCGCGGCTAGTTATGCAGTTCCACGCGTGCTAGTACCCCGCATTCGGTGGTCTCCCAGTGACAGCACTACTGGTGCAAAAGCGTCGCTTTGCTTTCGACAACTGCGCTCGGCTAAAAAGAACACCTTGACTTGCATATGACCAAAGCAGTTGGACAGGAAACTACGAAATTACGTAGCTATTACTGAAGGAAGAAATCAAGTCCAGAAAAAAATGACCGTGTAAATATCGGCTTACGAGGTCGGCAAAACAACGGTTCAAAGCGTCACAGCCACAGCCGAAATAGCTCTTAAGGCTTGCCAGTACACTTATTAGGCGACTCGGCGCGCGTAATGTAACAGGAGGCGGTGGGTGCGCGCGTACATCATTAAAGAACACATTATATATGTCCCATGACAGTGGCCCCTCGTCACTTTTGACATGCTTCACTGCAATACTGTTATGTGCGCTTCACCGCGCAACACAAGTCTATTGCGGCGAAGCTGACTTCAGGAAGCCGATTTATTCATTCTATGTTGCGTGGCAGGTCCGCTTATCACGCTTGGAAACATTTGACCACACTTACTGCATTAATTTCTTTTGTTCTTTTCAAGTTTCTTATCATAATGATACTGCATCACGCAGTAGCAGGGCTGATGCCGCGTCTTAATGGTCTTAATCCTTTTATTTGCGTCAGGAAAGCGTGAACCGCGTGCTTGTATGCAGCAGGCACGGCGGCACTGGCTGTTGGTAAACTTCAAGTAACGCTCTTCAGCGCAGTGATGCCATTTGTCTTATTAAAAAGAATACAAGGTGATGATTAAATGAGCGGCAGCAAAGCTGCAAAAAAAAAAACAGTACGAAATTGTTCTAAGACCATCTCGCTTGAGTGAGATGGTCTTAACACGATCTGACGGAACAGCTCGCCATGCTAGTGTTTTCTTAGGTCCTCGTCCTTTCGCGCATCCTTCCCTGAACCAGACTACTGAATGGTTCTGTGCACACACTGACGATCCTGACGGAGGCAATACCACTCACACAGGCTTCATTTGACGCGGCCAGGAGGGCAAAATATGCGCGCAAGGTACCTAACGGTAACGCATCAAACAGCTGACAGCTCGAACATTTTATTACGCGCATACAGAGTGGAAATATGAATTACTCACGCTGTAAGTGGGCACGGAATACGGACCGCTTCGCTGAGCATTCGGTCGTTGTCGGATTGTCGTTACCTATCACGTGTCCCACCAATGCCTCACGTGTGTGGTTCCTACTCACGATGGGGGATTGGCCAAGAAATAGGTGGATTATTCTAAATTAATATGGAGCATAAATTTTCGAATATCTATGGAGTTAGCATTGACAATGGCATTGAATAGCGTAGAATCACAAAACCCCTAGTATTATCTGTTAAAATAAAATCAGGAAAGTCATATCGAATGAGTAATAATTAACACAAAAGTAAAAAAAAACTAGAATTTAGCAGGGCATTCGTTTGGATTCTGCAAGCAATGTTTGGACAGCGACGGCGACGCAAGTCCTGAATGACAGACGCCATGCAAATGATCGGATGTGACATCATAAATTATAGCGGCGGTGACGTCATAGGTTAACGTAGCACCTTTCGTCTGCTGTGACCTGGTTTTTGCACTAGTTCAGAAAAGTGTCGTGCCAGTGCAGCGCCAGTTCTTGAAGTGCGAGTGTAGCGCGATACTAGCGCTTTCGGTGCAGCGGTCAAATCGAGGACAAAAGTGCAGACACCTTGGCAGCAGGTATTTATTCCTGTGTCAAGAAATAAAATGCTCAGTTGTCAGTGCGCCTACGTGGTTGTCTCGTGTCTCCTTCCTTCGGCCGTTGTTAAATTTTTATTTGGCGCATTCGTTGTAAGCGTACAGGCCTTCGTCTGCCGCGACTGGGCGGCTGTGGCTTTTCTTTTGTGGCGTAAACTGCTGACACGCACGTGGTAGGAGCGAAATGCCGTACTAAAACGCTGCTGCCACGCACGGAAGTGACGTCACAGTTATGATGACGTTGTTTAAACAAGTATGGCGTGTTCCGGTTTATAGTTTTGCGCGCGCTGCTGGAGCTGCTTCAGCTTTTCAGCTTAGCTAAAACAGAATTTTACGGTTTCTTACTGTGTTGTGTGATAGAATGTTGTTCTAGTTAGTTGCGCTGGAAGAACGGGATGGTGTTCGAGCTTGCGATCTCGAGCCACACTTGGGTGCAACGCTGGAGCAGCTCGTTTCGTTATGCCTTGGAGCGCGTTTATGGTTGGTAGTGTGGTCTTGTGCAGCTCCTGTTACGTTTTTCAGTGCTGTTGCTCTTGTTTGTTGAATTTACTGATGTGAATGGAGCATATGTGGGCTCTCAGTTTGGCAGAACTTTTTGCTCTTATGGTAAAAAACGTTTAAACTCGTTCCAAATGCTTGTTGCTGCAGTTGCCGCTTAGTGTTGTGCATCGATCGCGAAAAAAAAAAGTTTCATCCTTTGTAGGATTGCTGTTGCAGATATTGCCTAAGTAAGTGAGCTGTTGCAATTTTTATATGGCACTCGATGTCGCATTTACCTGTACTGTTTCTTGTCTTGCATGTTCATACTGTTCCCTTGTTTATCGGATTTTGGCGGCTAGCGAATCGCGACTTGCTTGAGCACCTGCTCGCCACAGTTCTAAAGGAACACGTTGAGCAACCACAATGTAAACTATGAAGACAAATATTGCAGAACGTGGCCCAGCCGCTCATAGTTCTACTTTGGCTCAATTTTGTTCTAAAGCTTGGCTGTCTTGAAGACCAAGAAATTTTCTTAAATTTCTTCCAGCTAGTTTGCTAAGCTGCTATTTAGTATTGCTTCTTGTGATGGCGCTATGCGAGGTACCAGGTTTGCACAAATGTTCCTCGCAACTTGTTTACAAACATGATGTAGGTTCATTGCAGCAACCTGCATTAGGTTATAGATGTGAGATGCACGCTAATATGACCGGTGTGGGTTTGCGGGTCCCTGCATGCCACTCTCAAGCAAATGCCAAGTTTCTATTGTATGAATCTTCCTTGACTTCGCAGGGCTTGTTTGGTTAATCCCTTCATCTGTGCAATAGAATGCTCATTAGTCATGAGCCTTACCCTGATCCTCTTGTCCAACAAAAAAAAAATCTTTTAGGCATTGCATTAGGGAATATATCTGAGTGCCAATGTGACAATTTTTGCCTCTATACCTTTTTTTTCTCCCATCTTATCAGTGAAGGCCTTGTTCAAACAGAGTGCCATGCAGTGACAGAAATTCTGATCACAGTAAGAAAATCTTTGAAGGAGATTTTTGAGTCTGACTAGGACTTCGTCTTGGGCAAATTGGTGAAGTCTGCTGCACATTGTTTTTGTGTGCGAAAATTTATTTACAGAGGAAGGACACATGAAAGTGCGAACTACTAACTGATTTAATGATTCAAAGGATGAAACATAGTGTACAAATTTTGTGCACAGGCAAGAGGTGAATGTTGTGACAGTGCTAGTTTGTATTTTAATGCTACAAATAGCCATTAAACAAGTGCACCTCTGGGGAATTAAGGCAATTGAAGTGCTACTAACATGTGCACTCTCTGATAAAATATACCTTCGTGAGCTCATGCGATGTTTTGTTGCTACTCCTGCACAGGATCATAATGTGCGAAAGCACGGCTCATATGAGCAGGCCTTGCAATGTGTGCTGCACCATCCGGTTTATTTAAATTGTTTGAATGCTCCCTCAAATAGTCATTCAGGCATTGGGCCGTTTGGTCCACGTAGAACTTGCCACAGCTGAGAGATATCTTATGACCAACCCACAGCACAATGCTCAATATGGTTGGCGTGATTTTTCATACACCCTTGTCTTTAGGTACGAGAACACAATTGGGCTAATTTGACAGGTGTATAAAGGAACAAATGGGACATTGTATCTAGCAGGCATGTTCTTGAAGCTGTGGGTAAATTTGTGTGCATATTTGTACATGAGGTGTACAATTTGTACACCTCAGGCCTAGTGGCGTCTGTTCCGCTTACATTTGATTAGCAAGTCCTTGTCGAGCTGCTCTTCAGCTTTCGGGAAATGGATTCGGCCATGGCACGCATGACCTAATTCCCCCACCTGTTCGCTAGTTGCGCTTCTGCTGTGACGGGTGTTGCGACGCTCGCCACCAAGGTGCTCTGTCAGGAGCATATACTAGATTGACAAGTAACCTTATTTCCGCATTTCTTGTCAGCAATTTGGGCACACTTAGCTAAAACTTTCATGTTTAGTGCACTAGTGAGTAGTTACTCTAAGCACCTTTATGACAAGTTGACTGTCTTTGCTATGCGCTTAGCTGAAAACCTTCTATGTTTTTAAAGCTGATTCTGAACAGTATCCACAATTGCCGACCAAGTCACTTCCTTTGGCCTCCTCGGATGTTCTTATCTTCCAAGCTGAATTAGCCTTTATTGAGCTGAGCCATAATTGTTTGACCAGATGATGAAAATAGGTAATGAACTCGGAGAAAGCATAGGGTAAATTAAATGTGCATTTTTGGAATTTATACATAGTATGGATAAGGGAAATGAAAGTGGACGAAAAGATAGTTTGCTGTAGGTAGGAGCTGAATCCACACCACCTTCATTAGGCATGTAGTGCCTTACCAATTCAGCTACTGTGGCACTCACCCTCCCATCCCCTTGGCATAAGCCACTACCACTCACAGCCACAGCAGCAGACGTCTTAACTGCAGGCATCATAAAATACATCAGCAGGCAACTGTTCAAGGGCTCTGACTTCGGCTGCCCCTTGATGCCCTAAGACAGGGTATGATGGTTTATTGGCCATTTGCCCAATTGGGGCAAGTGGCCTGTTGATGTGATTTGATCAAATGAACAGGCATTTGAAATCCCACTTACTCAATTGGTTGTACATGCTGTTACCAAATCTGTTCTTTGAAAGGTGAAGCGTTCCTCACTAGGACACACCATCGGACATAAGAAGAACAGATATCACTAGATATGACTTCGTGCCATATGTGCTCAGAATTAGCCACAAATTGAAAAACTTGACTAGTAGATATGGTGCCCCAATGGTTTCTCCCGCACCGAAGTGATTAGCCCAATTGTGTCTTTGTAACACGAGTACTGAGAGACAAGGATGTACAAAGAACCATGCCAAGCACTTTGTGTGTTGTGCTGTGGGGGTTATCAGCGCAATACCTCTCTGCTGTGGCAAGTCCTATGCAGGTCAGAGGGACTAGTGTCTAAAGGGACACTAAAGGCAATTATTAAGTCAAGCTAAAGTAATAGATTAGTGCTCGAGAACGTCGAAGGCATCACTGTTATTGCGAACAGAGCTTCAGTAATTGATGAACGGAAGTAACTGCAATACACAATTAGAGGCTGCCCCAGCACATTAAAGTACCAGCCCGATGATGAAGGCACTCCTCATTAAAGTTCTGTCGCTAGGACTTATCTACTAGTAATAAAAAGATTGCTGCATTGCATTATAAGATGAAAGAAAATGCTATTCGTCTAGTTCTATTTGATATTTAGAAAAAAGAACCCATTGAGGTTACCCTTGAAAGCATCGCCCAGGCTTACATATTTTAGTAGTTTCGTTATCACATAGTGCTGAGCTGGATTTTCTGGCTCGCGAAACTCGCACAAACTGCAAGTTACAGAGAATTCGATGTTTATGTGATGTTGCGGGATTCCCGAACAGTCCGTGCTACTTGATCAAGAGCAGTTGCAGCGGCGAGTCCAACGTTCTGTCTTGGCTCGGTTGCTACATGGCCGGGCTTACGCATTTTGCACAGAAAACTGTAGCACCGTCTGTAGGGTACTGTTTTACTCACCAATGGAAGTGAAGGGCAGTGATGGCACAACATCGCCACTCTGTCCTCAGGAGCAGGCAAATTGAATTGCTCTCTAGGTATGCGAACCCTTCAGATGCAATTTTCTCGTAAACTATCTCTTCTTGGCATGGACGAAGCACTGTGAGGTTTATGGAATGCTACTTTAATAGGCAACATCTACTTAGTATTTGCCTTTAGTGTCCCATTAAATGGCCATAATAGGAAGCACTCAAACAATTCAAATAAATTTCATGGTGTGCATCTTGGCACACTTTGCAAGGCCTACTAATGTGAACTGTGCTTTTTGCGTGTTATGATCTTGGGCAGTGCATGAGTTCATGGAGGCATATGTTATTAAAACAATCCTGCATGTGTTAGTTAATATAATTCATTTTAATTGCATGTGACCTTAGAAGCAGGCTAGTAGCCAATAAACTGTTGTATGCTACCCCAAGGCATTTAGGCGGTCAAAGTTAGGGCCGTCGACCATTTGCCTGCTCCTAAGACCGATTAATGGCAAATCAGTTCTGCGGAAGCCCGCAAAATCAAGGAGGGTTCACGAAAAGGAAAATTCTCATCAACCTGACTTTAGTACAATGTCCTGGGTTCCATCCCAGGACCTGGAGAAAATTTTTTTTCAGCTATGAAACTTTTTTTTTTCGAAGAAATCCCTTATGGGTTTTTAAAAAACTGCTTCGGGCTGAGAAACCTATGAAGCCATCATTGTTTTAACATACATCACATGACATAGCCATGGGTACGTACGATTGTATAACACATAATCACTGATAACTTGAGAATCCATGCTTCTCTTTCATATGCTCGTCCAGTACACATGTAGAACGGAACAGTCTGCATGTTGTAAGCTGACTTCAAATGGCCGGAGTAGAAATCATGCTGTCAGTGTCACACAATCATAGTCACTGACGTCTTTTTGCTTTTGTTACACACATAGTTCATTTTACACAAACATGTTGGTCCGCCTAGCAACACTTCACGTTAATCATAACAATGTTGGGTTACCAGCAAAATGTTACCATAACATTGGTTCCCATAATGCATGGGAGTCGCTCCATTTTGATTTCCGACTTGTGTAGTTGTTTAACCCTTTTGCTGGAATTCAAATTAACAAGTCCTCATTGTTAATTACATGAATGCAATAATGACTTGCAGGCTAAGGCAATGTTTTCAGACTTGCGACGGAAGCACTGTGAGCAGAGGTGTATGTACAAAGAAGTTGTGCGAAGGCTAGGTTTGGTCGTCCTGGTCACCAATTTATGGGAGGCAGCATGAAGAGGTAACTAGGCTTATTCAAGCCAGCCAGCCATGGTGTCAGGGGATCTTGGGAGCAGCCGTTCAGGTCGCGTGCACTAGCATGTTCCATTCTTGCTCTGCCTGTGCGTGAGCCCATCTTCTTTGCCTATGTTGGAAGTGATAGCCGCGCGGCTACAGAGCCCATCTCCTAGTGCGAAGTGCAATTGAAATAAAGTCCAATGGTAAAGCCCCCAGGTAAAGTGTGCAGACGGTGTCGTCATTGGTAGTGTCGGGTTCTCGCAATCTGAGAGATATACACCAGGCAGCACCGGCAGCATAGGTTGTGAGTGAAGCGCAGCCACATATGATACCAAAGTGAGAAATCGCAACCTGCCACAGGCACTCGTAGATGCACGGGCCTGTAGAAGTCGGAGCTCCAAAAGTAGACCATCTGGCAGCTTGGGACTTGCTTGGAGATAGCGCAAGTGTTGGTCACTCATGTTGTTGACTTAGAAGTGATTCTCGAGCTGAAGAAACCAGATGGCAAAGTTGCTCCTGCAAAATTTCGGTAGGCCATGCATCTGCGGAAGATGTGAGCACAACATCGGAAAGCTTGCCTGCTGCTGCTTTCAGTGGAATCTCGAATGCCGATAGCATCAGGGTTGCAGTGGTCACTCAATGCATCACGAAGGTTGTGCTTGTGGCAACGCCGCGCCAGCGAGAGTGAAATTTGCACCTTGTTGAGTCAATGGCTGAGCCTCTGAATTGGCGATGAGTGAGTTGCCCCGAGTGGAAAGCGGGCAGCTTGTGGGGACGTCTAAGGAAGAACAGCGACGAGCTGTAAAGTAGCCGAAGGCGCTTGCGTTTAGCCCAGTGTATTTCTTGGAAAGAATCGTCGAGCAGCTGCCTTTGAGCTGGGGGAGGAAGCTCATGGACCACGTAGAGGTTTGATGCTGGGGTCGGCGCATGCCGACGACCGGCACGGGTGGAAGCAGGTGATGTGGGACGACCATATTCAGAATGACACGATAGATGGCGAGAGCTGTTGTGATGGAGCACCAGCTGGAGGAGAGTGAGTGCTCGAGGTGACATAGTGAGCAAGGACGGCTGCCCACGAGTCCTTGTACAAGTCAGAGCAGGGGCTGAGAGCCGGAGCCTGGAACCTTGTTAAGAAGGAAATGGTTGTTTAGCGGGATGAACCAGATGTCCAGCATGTCAATGTAGAATTCCCATGCCCCCTACAATCGCAAGACTTCTGCCAAACCGTGCGAGGCCACGTCACTACTCGCCTTGGTAAAGTCGGTGCGCTGATGCTGGCATGGCAGGGCTCAGTCGTCCTGGTCACCAAGTTGTGGGAAGGCTGGGCTCGGTCAGCTGTGTCATCACTTTGAGGGAGGCACAGCGAAGAAGTAGCTGCCGTAGCCACTGTTTGTTTAAGCCAGCCATGGTGCCACGGGATCTCGGGGCAGGCTGACACCGCGGCCGCTTTGGGCAAGTGCGCTAGCCTGATCTATTCTCGCACTACCTGCATGTGAGCTCATCTTTTTCGCCTGCGTTAGAGGTGACAGTCATGCCGCTACGAGGTACTAAACATGTTTACTGTTTGAGCATCTCTGAATTGCATGAGCTATTAAATACACCCATCACACAAGTGCAGAGCCCTTCCGCTAAGTCTATCTGGCAGGAGTATTTTGTCCTGTAAATATTCACGTTTTCCCTGTCCATTGTACAGCTGTATCCTGCTACGTCTACTTGGTTAGATGCCGACGCCAAACTTGGAGGAAAAAGCGAAGCTAGATCCTTATTAAACGACTTCAGTGTGATAGAATTTTTACAATTATCAGCATTCAAATTTAGCTCTCATTACAAACCACATTTAAATTTGCAAGAAACTCTAACTAAAAGGCACAGCTTATACTTTCTGATGAGCCTACCTTGTGCATTTTCATTCCTTAAGAATTTGTGTACTTTTCCTTATAGCTTTTATCTTCAACATTAAGTGAACAGGGTTTTTCAACTTATGGTCAAAAGACATTTACACAAGAACTAAAATTCGTGCTATCTTGTGCTGTCAGGCCAAATTTAAGCTTTTCTGTGTTGTATGTCATCTTGCTTTTGTGTTCTACTTGGCGCTTAATAGACAATTTACGCACAAACAAACCATTTGTATTACAGACTCTTCAACTTTATATGCAAAAAGTATTGCCATTGCAGACAGAAAACACTGAAATATAGTAATTCTGAGAATTGTTTTCCGCGCAAGAAATTTGGTTGGCTTTGGGCAAGGGTCTAAAAATGTTGCATAATTTGGTTTCCTAAAGTCAGTTTTTCCGTAATACAGCTGTAGTCACAGGACATGTGTGTTCCTTAATTACAGACGTGCGCACCACATGTGCTTACACATGTGCTTAAGATACCCCGATAGACATTTTACACACAAACAAACCATTTGTATTACTGACTCTTCAACTTTAAATCCAAAAAGTACTACCATTGCAGACATAAAATACTAAAATATGGTAAAAAATTCTGGGAATTGTTTTCTGCACAAGAAATTCGGTTGACTTTGGGCAAGGGTCCAAAAATGTTGTGTAAGTCCGTTTCCTAAAGTCAGATTTTCCGTAATACAGCTGTGTTACGCGGTGAAGCATGTCAAAAATGAAAAGAGGCTGTTGTCACAGGACATGCGTGTTCCTTAATTACACATGCACGCACCTGCTGTCTCCTGTCATACTACAAATACCGACACATGTAATAACTACTGGCAGCCATTCAAAGCTGTTTGTGTGGAGATTTAAGGCCCATGTTCTGGCGTGAAAAGTGCGGCCCTAGCTGTAAGAAAGTAACGTTTTGTTTATCAAGCCAAAGTTTATAGTGTTCACGTTTTTTAAGTGTTTAATATTTCTAG
The DNA here is from genome assembly GCF_038994185.2 of Dermacentor albipictus. Taxonomy (NCBI): domain Eukaryota; kingdom Metazoa; phylum Arthropoda; class Arachnida; order Ixodida; family Ixodidae; genus Dermacentor; species Dermacentor albipictus. The sequence goes on from NC_091821.1 coordinate 77,131,494, forward strand.
AATAATAGCTACATCCTTGCAAGGTAGTTGAAATAACAGCTCAAATTGCCCCAGCCATGTCCAAAGTAGCTCTGATCGCCTGCTAGTACAATAAATAGGTGTATTGGTGCTTTTACTGACAGGAGACGGAGGGTGCACAGACGTATCATTAAGGGGACACTAAAGCAAAACAATAAATCAGTTTAGACTAATAAAGCATTGTTTTAGAACCCTGCAGGCAGTCATTTTAAAACAATAGTTTGGTTATTAGATGTGAAAATGAAGTTCGAAGTATCAGTATTTGAAATTCACGCCAAAACCTCGACACAGCTGCGTCAGTGTGACGTCAGGGATTTCAAAGTATATTTTTGCATTTGGGCAGCGTTGGCTGAGTAAAAATTCCAGAAACTTCATATTTGGTTCCTTTAGAACACAATGTAGACAGTCTGTACCGCTATGTACTTAAGTAGGCCCTAGAAGATACCATCCAAATCCATGACGTCACAGCGACCAGGTCTGGGAACTTCAAGGAGGAGTCGCCACCCGTCTTTTGTTTTTGCACTTTTTCTGGTCTACCAAGCATCTTATACTGGTAAGAGTGGTGTTTTTGGTGTTGTAGAAAGGTAATTTACTAATGCAGAAGAAATAATTTTTCTCTTTATTGTCACTTTAAGGAACACATTATATGTCCCTGACAGTGGCCCCTTTCCACTTTTATAATATGCTTCGCCGTCGTACATTGCATATGCTTCACTGCATAACAAGCCCGTATTGTGGCGAAGCTGATTTTAGGAAACTGAATTATGCAACATTTCTGGGAACCTTACATGGCTTCATTCTGTAGAGGCTCTAGGAAAAGGCACGCTGCTCTATATTCGCAGCAAACATAATCTGCGTCATAGAAAAAGAAATGTTTGTGATGTCTATTCGCAAAATATTCATGTAACGTCAGCCAAAATATTACCTGCCGTTTTATTGTGGCACTGCTGCCAGTAAGCCTGAATACCTGAGTGGGTCTGAGTAGTCTGGCTCTGAAAATTGCCCATTGATAATATTTGCATTCCGTTAAGATCAGTTTTTGCCTTTGCTAAGATGCAAATGAAAAAATGTCACTGTGATGTAGCATTTAGCATGACTTAATACGTCCCGAAGACATGGTGGACCGATCACACTGAAGGCGCAGTTCAATCTTAAGCTGGGTCCCCACAAGAGATGAAGAACACGATGTGATGATGGTCATGTGCAGATGATGAAGTGCCTAAGAAATGCCCACATTATAATTATTTGTGTCAATAGAAGAATTATAAGCAACCTCTAAAAATCTGACTTGTTGTGATGAAATTGCAAAAGTTGGCAGGTATGTATTATGACATTGGTGCAGAAAACATTCATTTTGTCATTAAAGAAAGTCATGTATGCATTCACTTTTTCATCTTCCCTCTTGTGCTTGGGCCTTCATTGGTCTGCATTGTGCAACAGGTAAAATGATGAGAAATATAACTAAAGACAAATAAAATCCTAGCCTGCTAACATACATCTGCTCAGTACACTATTGACACGCTCTGGTTTATTAAGCGTGCTCACCTGTCAATTCAGGCACAGAAGCAGGTCCTGTTCTTGAGCTGAAACATACACAGCCATGCTTACATAGGAAACAACTTTCAGGAGGCCAATTATTGACACGCATTGCAGATAGTACTATGGATCAAGCATGAAGCTGACCACAATGCCCTCGAACTCTTCCCAACATACATATATTTTCTAGCATCCTGGGCCAACCTTCTGGCCATGCTTTGAAGCTGCTGTCAGGTTTCGAACCAAGCCCAATCTTTCTGGCTTTATTGTCCTCCTCGTCGTACCATTTCCCCCCTCATTTATGTTTGTCTTATTGAGATAGATATTATGTGATGATTTTTCGTTTGTGTGTAGTTTGGGCAAAATCAATTTCGAATAAAACAAGCCACCCAGCTATTTTTATGGCCTAATTTTTGCGCTCATTGATCATGGAGACCTACCTGCACGGCTGCATGTATATGGCAACTAAGTTCTCGTCAGATGTTATGTGAATATTTAATTAATAAACTTCATTTACATTTCTGCGCAGCACAGACCCATTGCGGCTGCAACTATACTGAGCTGCATGGCTGTTCGCAGCATCATTACGGAATAAAATCTGCCAGTCTTTATTTAATAAACAGTCAACATAGTGAATAACCGAATACTATTTTGTATATTCTAAATTTAAGTACTTTATGGCTTGCACTGTGTTCTTATAACTTTGGCAGGCCTAAAAATCTCAACAGACCATCTAACTATGTGGAGTGATTTTTTAGCCATTACATATTCATTGCGTTTGCCTGTTTTCCACATGGCTACCAATAATCAGTAGATATCATGTCGGTTATTTATATTTGGAATTGGTGACTTTCCAAAAACCTCATAGTACCTCCCCCTCCCCCCCCCAAAAAAAAATCCATCGCATACATGCAATAAAAGTTTAATGCACCCATAGAAGGGGAAGTAAATCGTAAAGATTTAAGTTAGAAGCTGAGAGTAAGATGGTATTTCGACGTGAACAGCAGACTACAACAAATAAAGCAGTGGCACAAAACAAAGCGAATGAAAAAAGTATTGTTCAGCCAATAAAAACATTTCACTGTTGCTGCAAGGTGAGAAGAGGGAAGCAGCCCTGCACTCACCCCAGCAACTACAGGCTTGACCGAAGGGTCCAAGACATCTCGAACATAATGTCCACACTTGGCCAAAGAAGCGGGAACCATATCGAGAAGCTTGTGTTCTGGCCACAGAAGCGGGAGCTCACAGGCCTTGTGTTAGAATTCTGTAGCCTGGTGAAGTTACAAACCGTACTCTTGTAGCGATGTGTTGGCCAGGTTTTGACTGGTTGCCCTGGTCCAGTGAAGTCTTGACTGCATGTCTTCAGCACAATCCATGGGGCAACCTTCCTAGGTGGCTTTCATCCATGTTCCAGCTATTCCCTTCATTTTTGTCACCCGGGGCTTCGTGGTCCGCAGTGATTAGCCCCTTACTTAATATGTACAAATAGGTCCTTTAATTTTCCTGTTTTCTTGCCTTGAATGCCCTCATACCTACTGCAAACAGAAAAGGAAGATAGCACCACTCTTCTATCATGATCGTTCACATTAGAGTTCCATTAAAGGAGCAAGATCAGGGTATCCATGGCATCTGTCTCGATTCTTTACATTTTGTGCCATAATACCCAGGACTCGTACTGTGGCTGCAGGCGTCATCTGTAAGTTTGGGAGGTGGGAGCACCTTCTGCTTGCTTCAGCTCCTGTCTGACCTTGCCCTTCAGCACAACAGTCTAAAGTTCACAAAGCCAGGATGCCCCCGGAGGTGAATGACACAACCTGTCAGCCCAGCCCTTGGAGCAGCCAATGACCTGCCTATCGATGCGAAGGACAACTGCAATGACAACTGCAAAGCTTGCAAGGCTGGGACGATAAATTTCTTCAGTGACATCCATCTTGAAGGCCTAGTCCTTGAAGTGAATGGCGCATAGAGTGCAGACTTATCTTGCCACCACAACGATGACTGCTCCATAGCTCACAAGGCTGGGATAGCAAGTCTCATCGGAAGGCTGATCGTGCAGGCCTAGCCCTTGAAACCACCAGCTGTGTGTCTGCCAATAATCTGTGCCTTCATCGTGATGGGCTCTCCAAGGTCTGCAAGGCTGAAACGCTGAGGTCATCCCATCTGAAATTTGGAAGCTTTGCCTATGCTTTGCCCTTCAAGCACCCAGTACCACCATGGCAGTATTAAAGATGGAACTGCAAGGATCATTAGTGTTTACTAACAATTATGTAGCATCCTTGTCTGTGCACTCACAAGTGCTCTAGGGACCTAAAAGACTGAAATATGGGACATTGAGTGGCTGAGAATTATGGGAATATTCTTGCACACTGACATCAAAGAAAAGTAATAGAATACTTACATCTATGTCACAAATAGTTGTTAAGTTCAACTTAGTTTGCTTTCAACAAGAGTGACGTAGAGGCTTGTGAATACTTTGAATTGGACATCTGCTGCAGTAAAGTGAAGCTCGAGGTCCGATTGACCAAATTTGACAAAAAAGCGCGTTACACATCCGCCAAGCCAACAGGGATTTTAATAAGCAGGCCATAGAGCTGGGTTTGTTCACATGACTAGAGGATGCCCATTGATAAAGCTAAGTAACTCGGTCTAAAGAATGCTGCAAGAATTTAACACTACTTTAGTAGCGATATTCTCACAGCAAACAGATGCGTTGCAGAAGCAACAGTCATAGCTCCAGAAGCACAGAAACTCGGAGGCGAATCTGAATTTGTGCCACAAAAGCCATTCTGTTCTCTGTCAGCAGGTCTGCTATGCTGTGTCGGTCAATGGGTGCTGTGTCTGCCCTGAAGACGGCGACAGCTTACCTTTAACTGGGACTGATAGCCCATCTAGCACCACTGCTAAAGTAATGTTAAACATTTATCCTAAAGACAAAAACGCAAAACAAAGCAAGAGGGAGGGGGGGATGAAGCTTGCAGAAAAACGAGACGGATTCTTTGAGATAAGGTGTGGCAGTCATGATCAGAACCAGAACGATAAGTCAAAGGAGAGTTTTTGCACTTTCGTGTGTGATCAAACGGACAGGCATCATACTGAAGGCGTCAAGAGGAGCACAAGGATGAAGCAAAGGCACTTGGCAGCTTGGAAAGACAGTCACGCAATTGAATGCAGAAAAATTGCGGGAAACAACTCAAGCACCCGAATGCAAGAAAAGAGTGAAAATAATACGTTATGTTAAAGAAAAAGGATTTCCTTTTGAACACAATATTAATATAACACTGCCCCACTGTACGATACATCAAACATTATACACAGCTTCAAAATTGCATAACTGTGCAAACTCGGCCTGAAATAGATGGAATAGAATTTGTTCCTTGTGAGAAAATCGGGATTGTGGCTTGCATAAGCTGAATGTGTGCAGTTTTTGCTTAGCAGAAAGGTTATTAATTAGTTAAACTTCTATAGTGGTGAACAAAATAGGAGTTCGGCAATGGGAAAGAAAAGAACATTAACATTTGTGTGCAGTAGTGTGAGAGTTAACGTGGGCAGAAGTGCAATGTGTAAATAGGGTCTATTTTGGGCAGATATACCGAGATATAAATTGCACTGGTATTGTACTGAATCAAGTTATCTTGACATGAAGCAATAGCCTGCCCTTTAATTTGCATAGATTTTGCCATACAGTCTTGCATGGCTGTTAGACTACTGCATACTTTGGCAAAGCCAAATAGCTGTCATGCTAAATGTCATGTATAAGGCAGCCATGTATTTCTATCCACGAGAAGGCATATCTGTATTTTATGACTGTGCGCAAGTTTATTGTTGACAGATACCGTATGTTGTGCATAACATAAAGTATGTCCTTGCATTCATAATGGACGGCAATATTTTTCAATTCTACCCTGCCCCCTCACTCTAGGTCTTTGTCCAGAGAAGGAATGCCCACTGCTTGAGTGCCCGTGACACAGTCGATGCTGCTTCAAGCTTCAACAATTGTTGTGTCAGTTACAGCTATGCAAGCCAATATTTGCACCAAAAAGATGTTACTTAGCTCCTTCAGGTTTTTTAAATAAAGTACTTTACCAACAAAACTATGCCCGGGGGCTGTCCCCCTTCGACTTTTCTTTGGCATTTACAACACATCCTAAGACCATAAATGCTTATTCAAAGCACCCAATACACTTTAGGCCGAACATTGTCTGCAAAGTTCCATTTGAAGAGGTACTGACATGATATCTTCAATTATTCCTTTTTTTCTCTCATTAAATTAAGGCTTTCGAGCTCTGAAAATATAATAACAAGCCTTGGAGTGGCGTGATTTAGTATAATAGCTTTCCTGGAGCCGGTTTCAGTTTTGTTTTCTGGGAGGATACTATGTAGTGACATCACAACACAGTATGTGGTCATGTGAGAAAAGGACATTGCAATGTTTTGACACTCTCTTGAGGCCTCCGGCTAGCTCAGTCGACTTGTGCACTGCAAATTTTGAAGGTCAATGTAGCAGCACAGTGGACGACTGAATGAGCTAGAGCGAGTGTCATAACATCGTAATGTCTTGCTCCCACATGACCATATACTGTGTCGTGACATCAAGGCATAGTATCCTCCTGGAAAACAAAAGTGGCCGTAAAGAAGCTACTATATTGAATTATTTACGGTGTTTTGAGGCTTCACCCATCAAACGCTGTCTGTCATCTTCTCTCCGCCACTCTTCAGCACTGGTAAATTCAATTATAAACGTGCACTAACCAGCTCAGTTAAGCACACTCGTGCAGTATGTACTACCAAGCGCTTTTTTATCCCCTTCCATGTCGCACTGTTACCCCGATGGAGGCGAAATGAAAAGGCACCCATGTATTGTGCATTTGGCGCATATTAAGGAAACCCAGATTGTCATAATTAATGCGGAATCCCCCACTACGGTGTGCCTCGTAATCATATCATGGTTTTGGCATGTAAAACCCCATAATTCATTTCATTCTGATGAGAAGTGGCTAATGTATTTTTAAAACCTCAGTTGACAACATGTTTTACCTGCTCAGAAAGAATAAATTTGCTTCTTCTTGTGCTGTCCCATGGATTATGCATTGCCTTCGATCAAAAGCCTGACTAAGCATTGAGACACATCTTGGCTTGTCCATGGCAATGCTAGAGAATGCGAAATACTGTTTATGAGCTGAGCTTGTTTTTGGCCGTTTTTAGCAAAAAGCCACGGACGAACCTAGCTCGTCGAAGGCACGGAAAATGTTAAACATACCACTATGTGTACAAGTATTTCATTTCAGAATCAAGTAGGGGAACACAAGCTGCACACCTGGCAAGTATTGCTTGTACAATTGACGGAAAGCTAAGTCTACCAATCTTGCTAGAAAGCACGCCTGAAATGATGCACGTCAGCAATTCCAAAACTAGACAGCAAGGACAAAAGTCTAAGAATGCAAGGCATGCGGTGAAAGATGTTGGGTAGCTTTTGCAAAGAAACTGCGGGTAAATTATTAGGCTACTATGAAAATGCCTTTGGCAGACCAGTTCTTTTTAATAAGCTTGATGACACAAATTTGCATTGCTTAGACAAAGGAATACTGTTAAGAGCTTGGGGTCATATGGCTTTCAGTGAAAGGCAATAATGAAGAACAAGTCTTAGCACAGCCACCTACATGCTCTTTTTGTTTGGACAATGATTTAAAGCAAGGGGCCCGGCCCGGGTGGGGGGCTCAGAAGCAGATTAAGAATGATGTATGTAGGATATGCCCACACATCATTAACAATGGCAGATGAGATAGGTGATATTTCTGGCTCCTGTTCCAGACATTAAAATATGAACCAGATTCTCTCTACAATGACTGCTTTAATTATCATTAGGTTTATAATATTACCCTTTTTTATAACCTAAACTTATAAAAAGGAGCTGCAGACAGGCTTCACACAAATCGGGTAGCAATGTCTTTTGACAAATTGGCTTAATAGCATCAGCATTAGGCATATACTTCCACAATCCTGTTCATTAAGTACTACTTGGAACATATGCAGAGGAAAGGTCACTTATATTGATATTAATTAGAGCTGCATGAATCTCGGAACTTTCAAGCAACCAGAGGGGCTCCATGCTGTAACGTCTTCCTAGTTGTATTAGTATGTATGGAATACAGGTTTAGTCAGATAAGTACACTAAAGGCAAAACATTTTTCTTAGTGACCATGGTTCTTTCTTTTGTGTTTCTTTTTCAACTTGGAAGGAGAGAAATGAGTGCAAGATGATGGTTGTCAGTACATTTAGATTGCCACAACAGAGTGATTAATAAAAATGGAGTTGCCGTGAACCCGTTAAATGCATATCCAATATATAAAGAAGGGAACCTTAGCAAAGCTGCACAACCATTAGTCAAATCAGTTCAAGTGCATATACTAGTTAAAAAAACAAGCTTAAAATATAATGTACCAAATATTAATTTAGCCGTCATGTATACCACTCATAGGTGCTAGCGTGGCTGAGTTAGTGATCAGAAATTATCCTACAAAAAAACCATTGTTGTAGAAAAAACAAAATCCGTGTTCCTGCTAGGGTTTGAGTTCATGACTTAATTTATAAGCCAGGTGTTCCATACATGACATGGCAGCAGTTTCATTCTTTTCTTTCTAATGTAGACACAATCCAATAATTGTAACCCAGTGTACTTGACCACATTTGAATGTTTCAACAATTCAAATGCTGAACTCTTAAGAGTACTAAAAGTGAAATATTTTTATGTGGGTATCAGTCAATACAGTCATCCTTAGTCCACTATAACTGCTGTTGTCTTAAATATTAAATGGTGGGCAATATTGGGAGATGTTGAACAAGTAAGCACCATCGGAAGATAAATAATTTTTGTACACCACAGGTCTTAAAACAGTTACCCATTGACAAAAAGCTAATAAAATTGACATTGTGCTTAAGAAGCCCGAGTATGTGAAAGTGAGCAAAGGCTTTGCAAGTTTAAGAGCTGTCCATCAAGAAAGATGTGTTTTCAGGTAACACTATATCATAGTAAATACAAAGGGCAAGTGGAACAGTAGGAGCTCCAGATTATATTTGGTCATGGCCAGGACATAACGTGAAATGATTATGAGACTTTCAGCTGTCCACAGAGTTGACAGTGCAAGCCTTACCTTAATTAGGTTTCCCTAAAAGGCTGCCACAGTAGGTTGACGCCTACTTGTATGTAATGGTTCATTTGAAGTTTTGTGGGTTGTTTTCGTCACTCCACTTGGAAGAACCCTTAGCACACCCCTTTTACTATTGCAAACTAATCCTTGCCTTCAAAGCCTTCCACTTCCCCTTTCCACAGCCTTCATTTTACTCTTACGCACCTGATATCCTCCTCGACCCTTGCGAGCGATGAGCTATGTGGAGATCAGTTTTTAATAAGGCAAGTCCCTTTGTCCAAACATTGACTCCAGGCAGAAGATTCTTTTGTTCAGTGACTGTCAGTCATTTAACTTATTGTGTGGTGATCTACTTTCTCTACACAAAACCTTGCACAATAAGGTGTAATTTAAAACCACCATTAATTTCTGGCAAAGTGGTACCTTAGTTGGCCAGGCCATTGCCTGACCAAGTGTGCTGACCAACTAGCTATCCCTAGTTAAGTACAAGGGCATCTCAGTCATTCAAGTGAGTATGGGAAAGAACATTTCAACAATAACTTTGGTTCATTCTCACATAAGAATAAGTTATTCTGACAGGGCTGCCTTTGTGGAATCGCTGGATCAAAAAAGCACACATGCATGAATCACGTGCATGCATACTTTCATATGAAAAGCTGACATTTCTATTGCGTCATTCTTTCACGCTACAAGTAAATGATATATTTCATTAATGTGGAAAGCTGGGCTAGTTGCTGATTAATCATCATACCTTGCAGCTAGTGTCATAAATTCTTAGGTGTCTTCACCTTGTCCTTGTCAGTGCACTGCTTCACCTCCAAGATATGATAATCTATTTCATGTTTTGCAAAGGCTAACTATGAAGCTTTCGATGACAGTAGATACAGAACTATCAACTGACAACTCTGACTACCTAAAAGATAGACCATCAGAACACCAACATGATTGGGTAAAAAGGAAGCAGAGCAGTTCCTGACTGCCACCTTTGTTTCCTATACTAGCGAACGTGCCACAAATGTCGGACACGTAAATTGGGCAGCCACAACACAACGGCTCCTGAATTTCACAGGTGCAAACACCTCGCCAAAAATTCTAATGTGTAGTGCGGAAAGACATTTTTATAGTGTATTCTGTATGTATTGGTAGTGCGCTATCAAAGAACTGCGGCGCAAAAAAATCGTGAAGCTATTACGAAATCAGCTATATTTATACATCCTTCACTGCAACCAAGAACGTTATACCAGAAAGGAGTTCCTGCCGTTTACACATATAACCGAAGACAAATTCAAAACCATGCATGTTTAGAGTGTTCAAAAAACAGAGCTATCTTAATAAATTTACAAGTACCGTATCGTTAGCCTGCACAACGCCTTGTATTGCATTGGAAATAAGAAAGGAAAAAATTAAAAAATGTAAATACAGCACATAAAAATGAGTAAATCATTGCATATTGTCCCAGTTTCTAAGTACTAACACATACAGCTTTAATGGACGACTGCAAACAGCAGACAGAATGAATCACTGATTGGTAGCACACACCAAAAGACACGTAGTATGAGCTGAATGAGTACTAATTTGCAGGAACTGTGAGATCACTGTGACCATTGTGAATATGGACAGCAGTTCATGGCGAGAACCACTAATTTGTTAGTCACTGTGCAACAAGTAAAGAATATGTACTTCTGACATGCAGCTTCTTTGCAGTACAACGTAATAATGAACCTCACTGACAAAAAACTAGAAAGTTGGAAACATCTCACTCGCACGAAGACATTAAAACTACGAAACTCAAGCTAAACAGCTATTGGCTTAATTTTGTGGATGGTTTATTGTACCAGTGCAGTCGGATATGTATGGTACACGTCGAATACATTTTCACTGCAGCAAAAATTTTATGCGATGAAGCCGATAGATTTTGGTGTAAAAGCTAGTTCGTCGCAGCCACTGCAACTGCTGAGAACATATCGTAAAAACTTGATTTGCACACACACACACACACACACACACACACACACACACACATATATATATATATATATATGTATGTATATATATATATATAAAAACTTGATTTGCACACACACACACACACACACACACACACATATATATGTGTGTGTGTGTGTGTGTGTGTGTGTGTGTGTGTGTGTGTGTGTGTGTGTGTGCAAATCAAGTTTTTACGATATGTTCTCAGCAGTTGCAGTGGCTGCGATGAACTATATATATATATATATATATATATATATATATATATATATATATATATATACTGGCTACCTGCGAGACTGGCTACCTGCGAGACACTGAACATTGCGAAAACATGATGAAGCGCCATGTGTTTACCGGAGTTTAAAATTTTTACGATAGCGCTTCACTGCATAATACTTAATGCTGCTGCAAAGCCCATTTGCAGACAACAATTATGCATTGCAGCGAATAGCTGGGTTTATTAGTTGGCTTTATTGTTGTTCGCGAGCGGTTGTGTAAAGAGGGCGCAAACAGAGAGGAATCCTGAGGGCAAAAAAACGGTTTAAAACACCACACCAGAAACACCTCTGAATGCATGTCGGTACACATATAAGATGGTTCTGTGCTCATACTGTGACCGGAGACGACGTGTACGCACGTGTGTAATTAGGGACTCTTATTATAGTCCCCGTGAGAGTTGAACTGAGCCCCCTTTCAATCTCAGTATGCTTCACAGCAATGCAGTTAGTTTGTATAACTCACCACATAACTTGTCTGTATTGTGGTGAAGATAAAGCAAAAAAACAACCATTAAGAAACACATACAAGACCTTTGCCCACGTGTGTGTGTGTGTGTGTGTGTATATATATATATATATATATATATATATATATTAGCACATATGCTCCTCTGCACTGCATTTTGTACAATTTAGCCCACAAGATGTCTATGTTGCAGTCAAGTTTGCCCCCTGTGGGTTGTATTTTGTCCCCAAACAATAATCGTCATTTATCTTGCCCACATTTCCTTTCTTTAATGCTGTGAGGCCGGGACTTCCTAGTCACGAACGGCTTGTGCGTAATCAGCTTGACACAGCAGTCTCAACAGTAAAGTATCGAGCACCGAGTTTTCAAGAAAGGAAATATGCAAGTAAGGCAGATATGACGATTATCGCTGTAGGACAAGACAAGCCCTAAAGGATGTAAACTTTTTTTAGAGTGTACTGTGGACTGTCAGTGGCTGTGAAATCTTCAACGTCTAGCTCTTCTCTCTCTTTCGAGATAAAATTTAATTGCGTCTAGAGAAGCCCCAGCCCCAGGCTTGGAAAACTATTCTCCATGTTAGACGGCAAGGGACTAAAGAAAGGAAGTGAGCAAAAAAAGAAAAAAAGCACACTGACTTACACTTACATCCGTGCGAAATGCACTATCGCAAAAGTGATTTTCTCATTGCCTTTGTGGAGCACAGCTCACATATATTTTTGGTTGCACCACAAATCGTGTATTGTGTGGCTACTGAATTCCTAAAGACAGCCCTCACTGTTACAAAGCCTCTGCAAATATAAATCAATGGTCCCTGTCCTAGTTAACACAACAGGCGGGTACATGTATGGCATATGCTAGACAAATAATTCTAAATAAATCCCTCTTGAGCACATGGCCGTTAACGAGACCTTTAGCATTTTGAAATGCAAGTTTAGCTCTGAAGTGGTTAAATTGGTGATACAGCCATGGTACGTCTCGAGGTAGCATTTTCTTGAATCTACTGTGTGTAAAACACACTCACGATTGTTGACAGTTGAATTGTTACAATTGCAATCAGCAGAGAGACCTAATCTTGGTCTACATAGCTATACATACTAAAGGGCTCAGAGCACATATGCAACATTCCACCATCTTGCTTGAGTACCATCTCATTTGCTTGAAAGTGGTGAGCTCTCAGGCTACATTTTAAAGAACCATTGTTACTCACTAGCCTCCACTTTCAAAGATGTTTGCACGTGCTGCAACATCACCATTTCCCCTTCGGGGTGAGAGAAAGCTCTATTAGAACTGTTTATGACATCTGGGCCTTCTTTGTAACCCCTGGTAATTAGAGGCATACTTGATCAAGTGCCTTTACAAATTCACTGTCCTTCGTTATTAAATGTGACCACTGTAACTGCAAAAAGACCATTGAACACCTCCCCTGTCAGTCTTTGATATCCAATGTCAGCCCTTTTAGAGTTTACCCACACAACTGGATAGTCGACCTTTCACAGAGGCTAGGATCCTGGGTGCTTGGCCATATTAATGAAGAAAGCTATGCATACATGCTCTTATGACTTTCTAAAATAAACGAATCTGAAAAGATACTTATAGACACCATCTGTCTTTTGTGCGAGTGAACTGTCTCGACTTGCCTCCTTTTTTTCTTTTAAACCCTCATACCCTCACCCCCATGCAGGGATAGCCAACTGGATGTACGTCTGGTTAACTTACCCGGCCTTCCTTGTTCCTTTCTTTCTCTCTCAGATGTAAACCCCATGCAGAAAAACCAAAAACCACACAATATCTAGTCAGCCATACCTGTTGAAACTAAGATGCGACATGCTTAAACAATTTCAGACATGTAAATGCACCTAAAATACAAGTACAAAAGAAAGGACAACACACATGTAGCACATGCACTACTGATTCTTGTGCTTTCTTTTAATTGTCCTTGTATCTTATATACATTTCCAAGCCTGCAATGCTGAACCAACTCGCCCAACTACCTACATTGCTTAAACCAATTCAATTAATATTTTGGTTAATGTATACCCAAGAATTCGTGCGATGACTGGCAGATTCTTCTCTTGCAGAACTTCATCCGACCAAACACCAGAGAAAAGAGTGATGCTGATACAGACACACAAGTTTTTTTGGCAGTGGAATATGTTACTAGACAAACTGCTGCAAGTGTTGCATAGCAACATGCATTGAAGCTGGTGAGCAAGTTCAAGTGCATGATCTGCAAATTTTCTGCCAATAATTTGCATTGTCAGACATCTGTGACGAAGGTGCAGAAAGGATTGCTGGCATCTGGACCAGGTTCTTGCTAAGTTCGTAGCAACTGCTATTACACTGGAGGACAAAATAAAGCAACCACTGGGCCACATGAAGCAGTATTCTCGCTTGTTGCTTAATCCAGCAAGGACAGAAAAAGAGTGGAGAATGCTGCCTTCCAAGCTTAATTACAAGCAATGCAAAAGCAACCTTGGAAATCGAATCAACTGCATCATTCTGGGCAGAAATGGGAGAAGTAAAAAGATAGGATGACATGCAAGAGTACAGAAATATCTTTACATTGGCCCAGCACATATTAATTTTATATTATTGCTGCAGCTGAAGGAAGCTATGCTTAAAAAAAAGAGCAGCAGCTGGGCTTGGAGTTTAAAAACTGCATGCCATAATCACAATAATATCAGCTTTTGCCATGACTGGCAGGAGCTATGTCAACGTGTACAAGCATCAATGACCAGCAAATTAAAGTCCACCAAACAGGAAGTGGACTAAACGAGACATTTGCTTGAGCTTTGGCAAGTGTTATCACCTGGCATTTCTACTTTCATGGCCTCATCAATAAAGTAATACGCATAAGTAATACAATATTGCTTTTGCTGTAATGGACTTTTTATTGTGTATTTGCTTATGTTAGTATACGTTTTTTTTATGTAGTTTTATAGGTGCAACAAAGCACAAAATTTTTTGTTATAGTTTGTATTGAAATATTTCAATAATGGGGTTGTTACTCTTACATGTTTTTATGCCAACCCAGTAGCCCAAGTTGTATATTAGCTTGTGCCACTAGATGTGTGGATGTGTTATGTTTGTGATGCCATCGTGTTCGCTGCGTTGTCGTCATTCCAGCTTTGTCATGCGACTCTCACGCTACCTGCGTTGGAACCAGATGGCTCACATGAAAAGATTCAGGTGTCTCAGCAGCAGCACACCCACCCGTTGTTGGTCACCTCCATTTGAAATTCAAAAGGAAGTTTCACACGAGTGTTCATTTCGAATCACCGATAGCAATACCTCACCTTGGCATAGCCAACTACCTGTAAAATACTTCACATAACATCAATTTTCACATTGCGTGGGATTTACGCAAGTTTATCTCATAGTTTTCATGTAGAGCCTTTTGGACCTTTATGTGGGGGATAATAAAATGGCTTTTCAAGTCTAGCTCCTCTGAAATATATATAATTCGACACCTTGCATGCTAAGCTGCAGCTTCTTAAGTCCCAAACTGGCATCAAGAAAGCCAGGGCTGTAAAATGATACTGGGCTGGACAAATCAGTTTCCAAAGATTTATGTTACGTTCTTGACCTCCTTTCCAGAGTTCCTGTGATAAGTTTGTGTGAAAAGACATTCTCAAAGCTAACATATGTAGAGACCAGACTGAGAAGCTTTATGTCAAGAATGGCTTAGCCGGCTGATGGTGCCTTTGGTGGAGCAATGAATTGCAATTTTTTTTATGATGTTATGAAGATAAATAACACCATAGCATGCAGACTTATGCTGCAGAAAGAAAGCAAGAAGCGAATGAGTAATTGCAAAGTGATCTGCATATTGTATCCCAGCTGTATTGTGCATGCCACATTACCAGAGAATCCTGCTGACCTTTAATTAACCTTTCCAGCACAACATGTCTTTATCAAGCCATACCTTTACATTGGGTTGATATATGCAGGGATGCCCTTTCACCTTCATGTAAGCTTAGCTCTGTCAACAGCAGATGCACTAAAGCTGAACACTCTTGCTACCTACTTCACATACTGCAACTGAAATGAAGGAAACACAAGTCTTAACAGTAAACTTTTAAACAGTGCATTTAAATACTTGTGCAACCTTCTTTTTGGAAAGACCATGTGGTGCCTAGAGATGTAGCTTGACAAGTAAGAAACTGATGTGCTTTTATCTAAAAATAGAATTGATTGATGTTTTGTGGGACAGGGTGCCTGGTGTCTCAATGAGCACACTTTATGGCTGAGAATATTTTTGCCATTGTGTCAGCTTTGAAAACTTGTCAGAATCTTTAATCTTGGTGCATTAGAAAACACCTTGACACAAAATGAATGTAACCCTTGATGTCATTGAAAGAACAGTGCTGAAAACAATTCGATAAATACAGCAGAATGAAATGCAGAGAACTTAGGTGGGAAATAGGTAAGCAATTTACCAACCACATTATCAATGCAAGCAGCTGACACTTAATAAAATAAGAAAGCCCTGGAGCAAGTCTCTGGCTTGCAGTGCAAGACCTGTGCACACTTATGATGATATTGCAGTATTCATGGCAGGGACGGGACCATTCAACCTTACGCACTGTAACACTCTGTATATCTCTCTGAAATCTTCTTGTACCAACATGTACAAACTGCATGTTGCAAACAGCAAAATCATTGCTATTGTCCTACAGACAGTTTCCATGTTTATTGGATTCTCATTTTAACAGCTGACTTTAAGCTTCCATACTGAGAGCTGGACGAGTTAGTGCGTTTTTGAAAGAGTAGAAGCAGTGCACAAAGTATGAAGGACAGTGAAAACACAACAGGAGCACTGACTTGCAACTGAATTTTTTATTCAGGTATACATACAAGAATAATATGCACACACCATGCAATGTGAAAAAAAGCAAGCAAATGAAGTGCAAACTATTAATCATGATTGACATTGCTAGAAAACACAAGCATGAGTGACGTCGTGAGTTAACTGCGACATCATACTAAATCCATGCAAAAAACCATGTTAGAACTTACATGGGCATTATGCGATTCAATGAATTCAACAGTATGCTTATAACCTATGTATTCTAACATTTTACTTGAATAAGGTGCTAAGAAGATCAATCTATATATAGCTACAAATGCCTTAGTCACCAGATTTGAAAAGCGGGAGGACTTTCGTTTGTTTCAGAGATGAAAGAATACCTGTTGTGGGAGAATGCTGAGAAATAACAGCGATACTGAGGAGTCCATTGGGAATAATATAATGTACCAACATGCATTAGGAATTACGGCAGGATCTCCAAATTTATTAAATTTGCAGACATACTTCTATATTTTAACAATATTATTAAGGCATACAAATTTTAAAAAGAAATGCCACTACGTTAGTATTTGCCATAGCAAATGATTTCCTAGGGGCGCATGTACAATGGCACCCAAGTGAATATTGTACAACTAAAGCTCTACCACATGTGTTTGACCCCTGTTGATTGCAAGTCGCACAAGCCTGTTCCCTTAGTGAGTGAAACTCAGTGAAAGAAACTTGGCCTTCTTTGTGGAGCAAAGACAGTTGGCAAAAATGAAGCACACAAAGGTAGAGAGGTTTTGGTATAGCCTGCACAGTGAAAGATCCACTCAAGATCCAGGTGCTGTACCGTATCTTCAGAAGATAAAGCATTCATCTAAACACAAGCACAGGGTGTAAATGATCGCACTCCGATGCATGTGATACATAATGACAATCACCACGAAAGCCTATCGCATTACTATTACTTCCACAGGTAATTTTCATGGCTGCTATGGAATGGCTGTCTCGCTGCACCACAATCTATAGCAACTAATACACTGGGCATTTCAAATGGTTCATGAAAGCGGATTGGGCCCTGGCCAGACTGAAGCAGCGGCACTCGAGAGACACTTTTCAAAGCCCAGCCTCGTGTGAGTCACTTGACACTCGTCACGGACACTTGCTGACATTGCCTTCAGGCGGGAACAGCCCTTTCTGTTAGATTCACGTTTCACGTCCAGGCTTTCGTTACTAGGCTTCTGCGTGCGTAAGGCGACGCGAAATGTTTGAACGCACTTTGCTCATCGACAAAAGGCGCCCTTACTTTGCACAGCGATTTGGAAATGTGTATGCACCCTACATCGACGTCAATGCCGACGCGCACCACTTCTGCGTTTTCGAGCTCGAGAGCAGTGTGTCGACGTGGTGTCCAAGGCCAAATAGGCATCCGACTTTGCCAGAAGGCGTACACACAACTTAAAGAATCGCTACATACGACACACCCTGCAATATGCATGATCCCTGTCGGCACCATATGCAGTCGGCGCTGTGCTACCACGACTCTTCGAAACCGACAGTCCAAATGAGGCGACATGTCGTGCTGTTTCGTGGATGCAGCACAGTTCGTTCGAAGCTTCTGTAGCTTCGTAACGGCAGCGTTATTCGTACTCGCCGATATTACACAGTGACCCAATATGCAGTCGGCGCTGTGCTACCACGACTCTTCGAAACCGACAGTCCAAATGATGCGACATGTCGTGCTGTTTCGTGGATGCAGCACAGTTCGTTCGAAGCTTCTGTAGCTTCGTAGCGGCAACGTTATTCGTACTCGCCGATATTACTCAGTGATTTGTACACACCACACAGCCACAAGGAATCGCAACGGTCCTCCCACTGCGTGCACGCGTGTAGGCGCCGACAGTCATTTTCGATTTTAAAACGCTGCACAAAATAAATGCTTTATTTATTTAGGCGTAGTGTATTTAACAACAAAACAATAACGTTAGCATTTCATGTATTTTTTTCTAAGTTTTCTTTTTGTGACGTCATCATGCGTGGCAGCAGCGGACTCCACTTGGGGTCGTCTGCTGCCACGTGCGTGCACCCAGCGCCGGCCTTCTTTTGTTGGTATGTGCCGCGAGCGTAAACGTTTGCGCAACAGCCTTTTTGGTCCTGTGGAAAGAACTCATATATTAGTGTACCTGGAAATTAGTTCAACTTCGGCATCATTATTCAGAAAGCATGGCCAAGCACGGTTTCCACACCTTCCTGAATCATATATGGCACAGCGTTTCAAACGATGGACCGATGTGGTTTCGCGTAAACTTAACGTCGAGGTAGCGGTAAGCTCGTGAAAATTAATACGAACGACTGTGACCTGAGGGAAAATCCCGGCCTTCAGTGCACTTAGCAGCAGCTGAAACGGGAAAGCGCCCTTAACAAGATGCTGCGTACACATCCTGAAGAAAACTAGCGTCCCTGCTGCGTTAGTATTAACAGGCGCCGCCGATGCCGTCTACCAACACCCGCATGGCCACGGAACCGCATGTGTCGTCTGCTATCAAGAGCCTTGCACTACGTGCACGAGAAAAGAACTTGCGGAGAGTCTAGTGCCAAAGTGTACACGAACTCGTGCAGTACGACGTCAAATCGAGTGCCGAAGTGCAGGTGGCGCTAGCTGCACTGGCAAATCGAGTGCTAGAGTACTGCACCTAGAGAAAGCTGCACCCCCGGAACTAGTGCAGAAAGTGTAGCCAAATCGAGGAGACCTCAATCGCTGTCGTATCGGTCCGGCCAGTCCGGCGCTACTCCGGTGCTTATGGTGTATTCGGTTCGTCGCTTATTTTAAAACTTAGGTCTGTGTCGTCTGCGTGCGGCCTTCGAAATTTTTGGTTGCGCACAACAATTATTTAGAACGGCGGTACAGTTGAGGACAGTTCCTGACGGCAGTGCGTATATCCGACGTTCTTCCTGCAACATCCTTTGCATGTCTCTGTCGCTTCTCAGGTCGAACCTACCGCGGGTGTCCCGCTTGAATAGAAATGCCTTAAAACCGTTATTTTGGCTGCATGTACGCGAGAAGCAGGTTCTTTCGGACCCCGAAAACATTGGACAGCGTCAGCAACACATTAATTTTGACACGCTAGGAACTTGGGACAACCGAATTGATCTGCCACTGCTGTTGCAGCAGAGTATCAAGGTCGGCAAGCCCGTACCCAAAATATCGGCTGAACATGCCGGCTGTGCTACGATTCTCGGACGGCGAACCTACAACGAAGACCGCTACAGGTACTTATACAGTCGTATTTTGTGTACTGTTGTTTTTCTCTGGTCGAATGTATGTCCCTTTGGTAATGACGGATGAAACTAAAGAACCCGTTGAATTAGAACGTAATGGAACGAAGCAAAAAGTGTCTCTACAGTTTCACAGCACGGCATTTTCGCTGAAGTTATACTGAATAGTGTTGCTGTTTCATATTGTCTATTGTGAGTCTTTTGTGAAATAGCTATTCTGCGTTGATTACTTGCATGGTCGAAGTTTTATATTCAATATCAGTCTGCGTTTTGCCTTTACATGGTGCTGACTGATTACTGCAGGCTACACTCAAATTAGTACTCCCCCCCCCCCTCCCTCTACAACCATACAACGCCCCTCACAGCCCACTGTGCAGTTTCTGGATGTTCAATCTTGCAATTTAATTTATTGGCAGAGTTACATCTGAAACGAATTTCTCCCGGCACTCACCTCCTATTGGCACTCGGAAGTCACGTGACCAACTGTCTGTCTGCTGATGTGCCCTAACCGAACGAGTACCGGGAGAAATTCGTTTCAGAAATTCTCCCGGCTGCCGGGAGAATAGACACTGCCTAATTTATTCACTTCTGAAATTGCATGAAAATGGGCTGAGCAACGTTTTATATAACTGTTTTCACGATACTGCCATTATTTTTATTGTTCTCTTAATTTGATAACTTTGTCGTATTACCTTTCTAGTACGGTGCATTTTTTGGGGCCAACACAAGTAAGTTGATATGTCCTGGAAAGGATAGATGGATCTGTGCACTAACAGTGGTTGAAAGTTGGTAGCGTTGAAACAAAAAGACAGAAATATTACTTCTTTGTTGAAACACCTGGCACATCTCATTTGAAAGCTGGGTTCCATATCTGTGCTACACTTGTCCTTAAGAAATAGGCGACTCCTCTGTTCCTCCGTAGAAAGACACCTCCCACCACCTGCACTTGCGATTCTAAAGTAGGATACAATTTTTAAAAAAGAAAGCAGCTGGCAAATCTGTGTATTTAAAAACTTGCTTTAATAAAATAAAAAAAAATTTATTTCAATGGATATAACAAACATCTTTGTTTTTCTTCTTTTCCTTTCTTTTTTTGCTTTTGGGAGAGCTTTCTGTTAGGCTAGTTTGTACATGATTTTGAAATTTCTAACAGTGCCAGGAAATAAGACAAGAAGTGTCTGTCTCATTGTCTTGTCCCATTTCTTGGTGCTGTTTTCAGATCTTATTTATAAGTTCAGAATGAAGACTTACTGACCATTTTGCACTGTGCTTGTTGCATCTAGTAGAGGTAAAGTTCTCAGTACAATTCAACAGCAAGCACAGACAGCGAGATGTGATACAGATTAGATGCTTGATCAAAGGCAATACCGAGTTTCGCTGAATATGGCGGTGCCTTCTAGTTAAGGAACCTGTAAACACACGCTTATGAAATGTACGAAATGAACTTTACACGCTCTTCATATGTGGAAATGATTATTTTTGCATTATATTTAGAATGCAGACTAAAGAGCTGCCTGCACACGCATGTGACGGAACTATGTAGGCTCCCTAGTGTAGACCATTGGACAGCGTACCTAGTGTCAGTTACAGACATAATTAATTTGTATGCATAAGTGTGTGTCCTCTTCGCTTCGTTAAAAAGCATAAAACACATTCTTATTTTTAAAGTCATCATTGTATTACAGCATAAACATGCACAATATATTCTTCATGCCGAGCAAATAAAAACGAACATAGGTCACATTCCTTTGCCTCGCAGTCTGTGCGGAAACTGATTTCAGGGGAAAATAAAAAATAAAATGGTCTGATTTCTGCACTTTTGCTGGAGCTTGTGGCATCAATTCCTATACCTAGCAAACAATAAAAACAACATGCATAATTTGGGGCATAGGGCCTCCTTTTAATGCATTCAGATCAGCAGGGGTGTCTTCTGTCAGCGCTGTGGGGCCAGTGACATTGACATGCATGTAGTCTGTTTCACCAGCTCCATGGACTGTAGCAAAGGTTGCATGTTCCATTGTAACTAATCCATCCATTACCTTTCCCTGATCCGTAGCTATTTTTGCACTGTACAGAGTCAGTGAGATGTGGTATAACTTGCCACTCACCGGCTGAATGCTGCAAGGAGCAGAGTGACCTCAAAAAATCAGCATCAAAGGCTAGGGAGCTGAAAATGACACTCGGGCAAATACATGTTGAAGACCTGGAACTATGACAGCAACCCGCACAGGTGCTGACAGACATGCAGCCTTGTAGGTGGGAATATTTTCTAAACAGTCAGTGGCTCACTAGCTATGGCATTCTACTGTTGAGTATGACGTTTAGGATTCGATTCCTGGCCACAGTGGCCACATCTTGATGTGGACAAAATTCAAGAACACATGTGTACTTCACTCTACGTGCTCCTTAAAGAACCCCAGGTTGTCAGAATCAATCTGAAGCCCTCCATTACCACAAACCTAATAACCCACCCTGCGCAGTTTCGAGACATTAAACTTCAAAATTTGTTTTAGAAATCTCTTCCAAGCCATATTCTCATATCATGACAATGTTTAAGCGATCAATAGGATCTTTATGATAGCAGAATCCCGAGCTAGATGCACTCACAGAATGGTTCTTTAGAGACGGCAATGCCAGTCATGCCTTACTCTGTATATGAGCGCTTCGAGGTCATCTGTACACTGCCAGCCTCCGAGTGCAAGTGCTTATGCTACAATTGAAAAGTGTGTCTAGTACATAAAAGCTTATTTTGTGGCAGATTTTGGAGCTTGCTTCTCCATTTGAACATCCGATAATTTGAACCGGTTTTGCATGTCCCAACAAGGCTGAATGAATGGTAGTTGATATGCTTTATTAGACGGCCTTGCATATGTATAACTCGGTGACAGCCATGTTGCAGCCTGTGCTGTTTGATGAATGCTTTTTTTTTATTTGACGTTATCCCATTATAAATGCAGGGTCAAGGAGCTTACACCAGACCTCCTGTACTTCGCGGTGTTCGATGGACATGGTGGTTCAGCATGCGCAGACTTCTGTGCTGAACATATGGAGGCGCATATTATGTACTGGGTTCATAGAGGCCAGACAGACCTACAGGCACTACTCCAGTCAGCATTCATCGACACCAACAATTCCTTTGCCAAATATGTCTCCTTTAATTGGCCAGGTGACTGTGTTTTATACACGTGTTTAGCACTACAGAGAGTATTCACGGTTTGGCAGTAAACCAGGACGGGGCATAACTGATAGTTCTGCCGAATGGCTAAGTGTGGAAGTTTAATTGGTGTTAGTGTCACTGAACTGCTTAGCTTTAAAAGCTGCACCAAATCAGTGTAAAACAATCACATAAATCTTCACGAAGAGTTGTGTGGACGCTCTTTCCAGTATTGGCTCCAGAAATCTCCATGTTCACAGAGCATTTCCGGAGAGAAGCTATCTGAGGCACATAAATATCCTGTCCTTGTGTGAGCATACAAAGTTTACAAGCTGAAAAATGTGTTCGAGGATTAAACCACTCAAATCATAGATGTGTTAAATTTACTACCAAAATATAAATAATAAAAGAAAAGATTTCCGTGCAGGTTATATTTTAAAGTTACTGTAACTTTCTTGAAAACGAATGAAAAATTAACATAAAAGGACGTTGAGCAAATATGCATCGCAAGTGACATTCGTGCTTGGCCTGAGGAAGCGGGAGTACGTACTGCAGGCAAGATACATTAACCTGCTTCCTGCAATACAATTCTAAGCTTGCTTTTAGAAATAAGATGTAATGCTTTCGAGCTTATGTGTGCCAGGGCCTGCAAAACTTTGAGCACACTTTTGTGCCATGAAAAGTTGAAGCAGTAATTTTGTAATATATATGCCCACAACCACATGGTTCATGTTGGTCTTTTTTATAAACATAGTGCTTTTAGTGCGACTGTTTTTTGCTTTCTTCTTCATGGGACTTGGCACAACATCATGATGCAATGGGAGCTGTAGTTGAAGTTGACATCACTAGTTTGGAAGTAAAAAATCTTTGGGAGCATTGTTCAAAATTGAAGCAGGAATAAAAGATACCAGTTTGGAAATATATTGCTTTGAATAGGTGCAAGACACAGGGGCTCCTCTCCCCTCTTCTGAAAGTGCCATCCCTTCGGAAAGTGTCTGATAGCCATGCTCATGCATAATGTGCCAATTTTTCTCTTTTGACAAACAGATGGTGACGAGGCCTCATCTGGAACAACTGCTACGGTGTGCCTCCTGAGAAGCAGCACAGAGTTGTACGTAGCCCATGTAGGTGACAGCCGTGCCCTGCTCTGCCGCAGTGGGGAGTCGCGCCGACTTACCACTGACCACACTGCTGGCCTGAAGCTGGAGGAGGCAAGTTTACCACATCAGCCATATTTGCCAACTTTCATGAATTTATCATATTGAAGTTTAGGAATTAAGGCTCCTGTTTTACGAATGTTGCGTCCAGTTTTACTAAAAATGGATTCCGTTTGCGGAAACATTTAAAAGGTGTTAAGTGTTAAGAGAATGGGAAGGCGTATGTCCCCCCCCCCCCTCAGAAAAGCCGAGTTTAAGAAAAAAACTACTATGGTACCCGTGCCACCCTTTTGTGGCAATGCAAGACACCACACACTAAAAGGCTGCTATTTTCTTCGAGCTAGTTTATTCAAGGATGTTCCTGAAACAGGCGAAATTGGCCGCTGCAAGGTTGCTGAAGTAGTCACTGTGATCTGTGTTGCTTTCATTGTCTTCTTTTACCAGTTTGTGTTTGCTTGTGCGCTGCATCTAAATTTAAATAGTTAATAAAGCGTGTACATACCCCGCAGAATGTGTGTTACTCAGGTGAAACTTTAAAAAAAAACGTGTATATTATCACCTCTGCCCCTTCCACTTATCCTTGAGATTATTACGAATGTTAAAGTTCGCAGTTTGGCAGGTATGCATCAGGGTCATACCAAGCGAAACATCCCAGACTCCAAAAGCGACCACCAGTGATTTTCATGAAAAAAGATGCACTGAGTGGCTATTGCATGAATGTTTCACCAAAGTTTCTTGTCAAAAAATATTTTGGTCACGTGAGCTCACTCTGAAGTTTCCGTAAAGAAGCAAAAGTTGTTTGGAGACCATTTTTTTTTTGTTCTAGTCTGAAGCTAGGTGCAATATCAAATTTTACTTTAGAGCATTTTATTGGTATCCTTCGTTCATATGACATAATTGAATGCATTTTAGAACTTTCCACATTTTGCTCAGTAAAAAAAGCAAGAAAAGTTGCATTCTCATAAATTTTTTGCATGAACTGCATTAACTTTCCAGCTGCAATAATTTTCTCCCTTTTCACCTGTTGCTGTAGTGTATGCTAAAAATAATTCGAACTTATTAAATATTTTTTTTTTGAGGAGAACACCTCCAAAGTTGTCAAAAAATGACTTTTTTGTGAGATTCAGGCCAAATTTAAACATTAAGGCCCTCCAGATAAAAATATGTCAGGTAGCTCATAATAGGCACTGACCTTCTAGCTTGCCATTTAGCAATTTTTTTTTTCGAGTAAATTTTGTTTGAAGTGAGCAAAAAAATTCTTACTCAAGTTAATTGCAGTTGTGACTCATGGTGAAAAATTCAGGCTCTTAGGAATGGAGTTGAGCAGAAGAGGAACCACAGCTTAATTGCATAGGTTGCTAAGGAAAGTGAGGCTTTGCTCCAAAAGGGAGCTTCATAAATGCCGTATTTTCTGGTGTATGAGTCATGGTATTTTTCTGAATTTTTCGTCGGTGCATCTTATAATAGAGCAGCTCAAGAGCACAGAGTTTTGGTTGAGTTGGTTATGCATAGCAGATCACGGTCAAGCGTGCACAAACTAGAACAGAATAGGAAGTGGACAACACAAGCGCTTTGATCGTTTATTCACAAGATTGCATCATATCAACACTTTCCCTCATGACGTCACAAGACTGAGATGCCGACATCAGGTGGCCATGCTCGGAAACTTAGTTTCTTTGGACGACACAAAAACAGACGGTGCACTGACACACGACACACCTGCCTTTCTAATGCAGTCTGCTTCAATTATCTCCCTAACATCCTGGTTATTTTTGGCTACTATCTTTGTAGGAAAGCGCTTGTGTTGTCGACTACTCACTCTGTCCTTGTTTTGTGCACTCTTGACCGTGACCTGCTACGTCTTGCAGAACGGTGCGACTTTTTTCCTGAAAAGAACTGGCATCAAAATTAGGTTGGATGCTGTGGCCACGTGAAGCGTGCTGGGTTGACCTCCTCTGGCAGTTGCTACGGGTTGTGTGCGCGCTATGAAGGTACCGGGTTGTTCTCGTGATTGAGTTGCAAGTGTTGTGTGAGGACGGAGCAGCAACGCAGGTGGCAGCAGGCCAACCGCGAGTTGACCAGCTCCGAAGTCACATCAGCAGATCGCTTTCAAGATATGGCGCGCGCCGTTGCGCAAACAACACAGTTGATACCAAAGTATAAGGCACCCGCCCCCCCTCCCTCCCGCGCTGCCTCCCCGCTTTCCTTCCTTGTGTGCAGTTCGGCTCACTGTCGCACACACCATGATCGGCTTCACTCGCACATATAGCAGGAGGCGCGCCGGGACGATGTTATCGCCCTTGCACTTTATGCGAAACATTGCGGCTACCACGGCGGCAGAAATGCGCCTGGAATGTCCATATCATTGCTATCACATTTCTTTAGGAATGGCACTGATACGCTTGCGCGTTACCCACATTCACAGAATGAACAGTCACTGTATTTTTATTGTGATAGCAATTATATGGACAATTCCGGCGCATTTCTACCATCGACGTTGCCGTGAGGTTCCGTATAAAGCCCAAGGGCGATAAAATCGTTGGTGCGTGCCGTATGCTGTATGTGGGAGTGAAAACGTGTGACGGTGAGTCGACGAACGCAGTGCGAGTGAGAAAGGCGGGGTGGAAGTGCACCCTCTTTTGTCACCCGGGAGGTGCAGGGGTGAGGCATGTTGGGTGAGGCTAGGGCGGAGTTGGGGCGTTCCTCTCCGGCAGTGGCTGCTTACGGCGCGGCCGCGCGGAATCGCAAGAGGGTTACCTTGCGGCTACATTTGGATATCGCCGGCGCGTAAAGAGGAAGCGCGGAAACATGCACGCTTGCAGTCTTGGAGGGACGCGCATGCGTGCAGGCGTCGGTCTCGACACCAGGGGTCACTGCTAGAAGGGGAGGAGGGTCGCTTTGCCACGCGCTTGTGCATCCTGCAATCTTTTGCTGTTAACTGTACGTAGGCACACTTGCGCAGGTACAGGTGCGGCCACTGCTAGAGGGAATGCGAGAGCTCGTGTCAGTGCTCCGCGGAGCGCCACCACCGGCGTCTCGTGAAGTCTTGGAAGACGACTCCCAGAGGTTTTCGCCAATCGCTTTGTGTCTGCGTCGCAAGACTTCATGAGGCGCCGGTGGTGAGTTACTCTGTAGAACGATGCCATGGGCACCATGTTCCCACTAGCAGTGACCGTGCCTGTACATCACCTCTGCGACTGGGAGTGCAGTGCCCACGAGGAAAAGGGAAACAGTGTTTGGTTTTAAATTTCAGCTCTTTCCATGGCGCGTAGCGATATAATACTTAGCAGACACAATCATTAGTGCGCATTGTATGCACTGCGCTTGTCAGCTCAAAATGGCCGTCATGCAACCGTAATTATATTCCCAAAGTAGCTTCTCTTACAGTGTGACAGGCTATTTATTTTATTTACAGTACACCCTGCAACGCCGAAGCATTATAGCAGGGGAGTGCGTACAACATGAAGTGACTAGCACGAGAATATAATTACACAAAAGGGTACATAAAAAAAAGTACATGAAAAAAGTGCATCAAAAAAGTACATGGTGACAAATGGTTAAGCCTATTTTATTGTTGGTTACATTTACAAAAATGTTACTCTGCATTTAAACAAAACTGGACCTGACAGCTGTTGTATCTTCGTGCCGGAAAAGGGCCAAAATCTACGAAAATATTTGAAAATTTAGACACAAAAATTGTCAATGCTGTAGTATGGGTGCAAAAGAAGTTGAGAAACTGAAGTTGGGAAGTTTGGCCTTCAATAGAGTTCCTTTCTAAAAATAATTTATTTTTTTGACTTAACTCTTTCTTTACTGCGCCTATACAAATTGATCAATTTGATTGACAGTTTTTATATGCGTTGTTACTCATTTCTGTTGGAATTCTTCTACTAGCAACATCATGCACTCTCTGAAATGACGACTGAACTTTAGCTATTTGCCAGATTTGACAATCTTTGGCAAATTGGAGAGTCTGGAACAATAACTTTGACTGGAGGTATCGTCGAAATTTGCTTCCGGTGCTCCTAGCACTTCTTCAATAAAAGGACTCAAAATTTGTGCTTTGGTTGACTAGGCAAGATAATTTTTAAATGACAGTAGCAGCGAAGACAGGAGCTTCTCTCGGTTGGTCATTTTTCTGATCAAACATATGCGCCGTTTTAACGATGTCTTAAACAACAGTAGCTGCCCATGAATGCATCTTATTTTGATAATTATGTTAATATAATATCAAGTGCAACTTTATTTTATCCCCTGGGAGGTACTTTTATCTGTCAACGTTTCGACAGTGTATGCACAAATTATTAAGAGCAATTCTTCCTATTATGTAGAGTAGGGTTTTCACCCACACAATAGCCCGCAGTCGATTATAGACCGACCTTCGACTGAAGCTTGACTACGCTAAACTCTTACATTTTGAACACTGCCTGTTCAAGTTCCCTTATTCATGACTGTACAATATTTTGCTACATTCCACATTGCTGTACAGCCCTCTACAGGTACTGAACAATGCATGTGGAGGCTCCACTGCTATTTGAACGCATACTAGGCCACCTTGCCTGCCTAGAAAAGCTTATCTTGTGAATTCATCAAGTATGAGGAGGGTTCTGCATGCTCCCTGACCTGACAACTATTGCTTGGTGCGCCTAAAGAATGCAGTAAAAAATGAACTGGGTGTCTACTGCAGTGAGTAAACATAAATGCTATTGCACAATAGGAACTTACCAGTTTTCACACTTCCGAAGCTACGGTTTTCCCGCATAGCATAGGCATCACTATGGGCAGTATTTATACCGAGAAATCTTGATTAAAAAAAATTTTGTGTGATCTGACTTATAAAAATTGGAAACTAGGAACCAGGTGCAAATTTTGTATATTTTAGATTTGGTTACTCTTGGTACTTAAACTAAAAACTTTAACTAAAAATGGCATATTGTTGCGTTCATTCATCTTCCTTGAAATGCTTTCTTGAAGTTTCACATATGAATTCGAAAATTGTATGAGCAATTATTACTGCTATACATCCATTCAAAACACCAGTGATCAGGCTATAATTTTATGTATCACGTATACATTGTGACTACTATGTCTTGAAATAAAAATGTTAAATCATTAAAGCACCAAAAATGAGTACATTTAATTTCTCACAGTAACAAAAGAGTTAAAGCTTTTTTTACATGCCATGGAGGGTAGGTTTGTTTACAATGCTGAAAAGAGGTCGCAGGACCCTTGTAATCTTGGGTGTTGACCTTCTTTCATCAGGAGAGGATCAAGATGTCTGGCGGCAAGCTTATCTCAGACAGCCATGGACGGCATCTTGTGAATGGACGTCTGGCCATGACCAGAAGTTTGGGTGACTTGGACCTTAAGCCGTTTGGTGTCATTGCACTACCGGATGTCAGATCCATTGAGGTGGGAACTTTTGACTAACACTGTGCCTTTATGAAATAATTGGTGTAAATGAAACTAGGTTTAGCTAGGTCCCTCAGAAAACATATAGTACCAGTATGCTCATGGTGAAACTTGAGACAAAGGGCTGAACTAATTTTCTTGTTATTCTTATCTGCATGTATTTTTATTTTTGTCCTGAAGTTATTTTCAGATAGCATTGTTGCCTCAATTGAGTCATATTTCTTTAGAATATGCCACATCGTGCTGCAATACAATATGCGCAGTCACTGATTATTCGAACTGAGTGGAATGACAAGAAGTCCAAATAGTTAGGATTAAAAATACAACAATTGATTAGCAACTAACCTTGTTCCTCAAGTGGCCGAAGAAAACTCATCAGAGTATATGTGCGCGCACTGACACTTGTGTTGATTAAACGGGCCCTGAACCACTTTTTATCGAACTGGAAAAAGGCATTTGAAGTGAAAATAGGCTATTTCAGGAATACTTTGCCATAAAAATTACTTCAGTGCATTCAGCAGGAGCAGAGTTATTGGCAATCAAACATGGCCTCTCCTTTGCTCCCATTCCTTCAATGCCTTGTACTGTGAAAGCTACGGCACAGTGGGGCATGCCCACAATGCTCTGCCTTCTAAATGTCACCGTGGCAAGCAGTTCAAATTTCATTTTGGATGTTAACGTAGATGCCACGATTTCCACCTTTGGTGCCTACAACGTGCTAAACATAAGACAAACTGGTTGTTCTCAGCAAGCCGCAGTTCACTTAGCCAGTGAACTCATGGTGGCACCCCGCGGCGGCTGCGGTATCTACGCCATGTAGCCAACCGCAGCATGATGTCAGCTATCGGCCAATATAATCTGTCTAAGGGAATGACAAAATAGTGCGTCTAGAAGAGAGTGAGGACAGGGCCTTCTGTTGAAAAGAGCATTTTAAAGAAAGGCGACTTCGCGATCTTGCGAGCTCCATGCACCGTGCATGACAGCAAAACCTGGCTTAGATGTTCACAGCAGTGTATGATCATCATAATAATAATCATCATCATCAGCTTGGTTACGCCCACTGCAGGGCAAAGGCTTCTCCCATACTTCTCCAGCTACCCCGGTCATGTACTAATTGTGGCCATGTTGTTCCTGCAAACTTCTTGATGTCATCCGCCCACCTAACTTTCTGCCGCCCCCTGCTACGCTTCCCTTCCCTTGGAATCCAGTCCGTAACCCTTAATGACCATCGGTTATCTTCCCTCCTGATTACATGTCCTGCCCATGCCCATTTCTTTTTCTTGATTTCAACTAAGATGTCATTAAAGGGCCCCTGAAACGGTTCGGACAAATTTTGTAGACGCGTAGGGTACAGCTTAAGTAGAACATTCGCACCATAATTTAAGTGAAACGTTACGTATTAATGGAGCTATAAGCGATTACAAGTTACCCTCCTTCCTAGCCATGCTTTTCCTACTCAACTCGTTCGCCGAGCGATCGCGGCAAAGCTCCGCCTTCACTGGTTCTGCATCACGATGCGACGTCACATCATCCACTTCCGGTTGTTTTGGAGCCCGCCAGCGCGGAACCTCTCCACTAAAGCCCCTCCATACAGTTTCCGCCGACCAGGTTAAGTGCCGCCAACCTACCCTCCTCCTCCACGCTCCTCTCCCACTCACCCCCTTAGCTTCCGGCGTCAAGCGGAACTTCTGTAGCTGCAGCTTCCTGTTCCGAGTGGAAGTGACGCTATGTTTTTTTAGCGTTGTTTTCTTTCGCGTCCATGGAGAGGCTTTAATTGCACCAGCTGCGGTTTAAACTGTGAATGCGATTCCATCCAAGAACCACCGCCTACTGTAATCAGCGATCTGATCGTGTTCGCTGCTTCGCGTCAACCTGCGACGGGTTGTGCCACGAGAGACAACATACAGTGGAATGTAGTGCCTGGCCGCTTGGAGACCACTGCAGTTTTTCGTGCATTTGGAAAACAGGGACCGCGAACTACTACTTCAGCGGAATACAACAGCTTGGCCCCTTTGCATTCTTCTCATGGTGACTGCCACAGCTCTGCTAAGCATGCGCGGGTGTCTCACCATCGTCTAACAGCAGTCAAAGTGGAAATTCCCGCAGCGCAACTCCAGGAAGCGAAAACGCCGGAACCGGAAATTTTGAAACCGGAAATGCCGGAACCGGATTTAGTGTGAGGGGAAAAGGCGGCGCACAACAAAGGTTGTCGCTACTTAAGAAAGCGGCGGTGGCGCGTGGATGGAGGGGCTTTATTCTCCCCTAGCCGCTTGGCCATCGACCCCAAGCGAGAGCTTTCAAAGCAGTGTACGTTATGAGCATTCTGTCGTAGTGCCGAACGTGTCTGGTATTCCGGTAACCACAAACAAGCTGGTCATTTCGACAAATGACTGGAGGCATAAACTCAAGCTGATGAAGGAACTTTAGCGTAGACGTACTACGTGAGCGGCCTGATCGGTCTGCACGGTCCAGCCACTTGTTGGCGCAGTGCTTAACCAGCCAAACAAAGCGCTAAAATTGCTCTAACCAAGTGTAAAACATTTTAAACATTTATAAAAACATGTTGATGATTACAGTCCTGGGAAAAATACACACCAGCAGCAAAGAAGAATACACTTCGTTACTGCTACTGTGTATGGTTGAGCTCTCTGCACCAGGTGGCTCCACCGTGTAGACCATTCACATTTGCGCTTCTCATCCCATGGCTCCTCCTGTTACGGCACAGTCAAGCCGCCAGACCCTGTCCCCTTGCGCTTGCGTTTGCCCTAATACCGAACTTGTGAAACGCCATTGCGTTAGTAATCTTCCGGTGTAAAGTGACGGCCACAAACGTGCAAATCCTGGCGCCGATCGGATAGCGGCAGTCCGATGCGCAGCAGCCAGTTCGCTTGTATGCTGCCTTGCAGAGGGACACGATGTCGCAGCTTGACATATTGCGAGGCGCTACGTTTTCAGTCCACAAGGCAACTAAGTCGAATCATAGTGCTCGCGAAAAGACTGAGACCAACTCTGACCGCAGAGCTCTCGTCAAAATGGAGTACGTTGTAAAACAAGCACACGACACTTGCTGTGTGCCGGAAGTGCTTAAGTGTACTGAAAAATTGTTCTTCTGCATTCTCTTTATGTTACTTTCTTTTTATAAAAACAAATGAACTAACATTCCAACTATTTCGAAGATCATTTATTTACCATAAAGTTGGAAACATTATCGATCATGTGCCCTGGTCAGCCAATCGGATAGCTCGCCCCACTGACGTCATATGGGTGATTTCTGTCATATGGGTAGGGGCGGCTTAAAATTCCGCTGAGCAGTGTGCTGCGATCAGCAGCGACGTGCATTTTTAAAACCTTATAATAAATTACACGCTTTACGCAGAGCACTTAGATGTGTCAATTAATGATCAAAAGGACCTACACTAACGACTCAGTGCATTTGTAGAAAATAACCAAAATCGTTTCAGGGTCCCTTTAACTCGTGTTCCCTCACCCAATCGGCTCTTTTCTTATCCCTTAACGTTACACCCATCATTCTTCTTTCCATAGCTCCTTGCGTCCTCAATTTAAGTAGAACCCTTTTCATAAGCCTCCAGGTTTCTGCCCCATACATGAGTACCAGTAAGACACAGCTGTTATATACTTTTCTCTTGAGGGATAGTGGCAACCTGCTGTTCATGATCTGAGAATGCCTGCCAAGCGCACCCCAGCCCATTCTTATTCTTCTGATTATTTCAGTCCCATGATCCGGATCCGTGGTCACTACCTGCCCTAAGTAGAAGTATTCCCTTACCACTTCCAGTGCTTCACTACCTATCCTAAACTGCTGTTCTCTTCCGAGACTGTTAAACATTACTTTAGTTTTCTGCAGATTAATTTTTAGACCCACCCTTCTGCTTTGCCTCTCCAGGTCAGTGAGCATGCATTGCAATTGGTCTCCTGAGTTACTAAGCAAGGCAATACCATCAGCGAATCTCAAGTTAATAAGGTATTCTCCATTAACTCTTATCCCCAATTCTTCCTACACCAGGTCTCTGAATACCTCCTGCAAACACGCTGTGAATAGCATTGGAGAGATTGTATCTCCCTGCCTGATGCCTTTCTTTATTGGGATTTTGTTGCTTTCTTTATGCAGGACTACAGTGACTGTGGAACCGCTATAGATATCTTTCAGTATTTTTACATACGGCTCGTCTACACCATGTTTCTGTAATGCCTGCATGACTGCTGAGGTCTCGACTGAATCAAACGCTTTCCCATATCCAATGAAAGCTATATATAAGGGTTGGTTATATTCCGCACATTTTGCTATCACCTGATTGATAGTGTAAATATGGTCTATTGTTCAGTATCCTTTATGAAATCCTACCTGGTCCTTTGGTTGATAGAAGTCGGTGTTCCTGATTCTATTTGCGATTACCTTAGTAAATACTTTGTAGGCAAAGGACAGTAAGCTGATTGGTCTATAATTTTTCAAGTCTTTGGCGTCCCCTTTCTTATGGATTAGGATTATGTTCGTGTTCTTCCAAAATTCCGGTACGCTCGAGGTCGTGAGGCATTGCGTATACAGGGTGGCCAATTTTTCTAGAACAATCTGCCCATCATCCTTCAATGAATCTGCAGTTACCTGATCCTCCCCAGGTGCCTTCTCCCTTTGCATAGCTCCCAAGGCTTTCTTTATTTCTTCCGGCATTACTTGTGGGATTTTTCAAATTCCTCTAGACTATTCTCTCTTCCATTATCGTCGTGGGTGCCACTGGTACTGTATAAATCTCTAGAAGTCCTCAGCCACTTGAACTATCTCATCCATATTAGTAATGATATTGCCGGCTTTGTCTGTTAGTGCATACATCTGATTCTTGCCTATTCCTAGTTTCTTCTTCACTGCTTTTAGGCTTCCTCTGTTCCTGAGACATGTTCAATTCTATCCATATTATACTTCCTTATCTCAGCTGTCTTACACTTTTTGATTAACTTGGAAAGTTCTGCCAGTTCTATTCCAGCTGTAGGGTTAGAGGCTTTCATACATTGGTGTTTCTTGATCAGATCTTTTGTTTCCTGCGATAGCTTATTGGTATCCTGTCTAAAGGAGTTACCGCTTACTTCTATTGCACACTCCTTAACGATTCCCATGAGATTGTCGTTCATTGCTTCAACACCAAGGTCCTCTTCCTGAGTTAAAGTCGAATACCTGTTCTGTAGCTTGATCCGGAATTCTTCTATTTTCCCTTTTACCGCTAACTCATTGATCGGCTTCTTATGTACCGTTTCTTTCGTTTCCTCCTCAAGTCTAGGCTAATTCGAGTTCTTACCATCCTATGGTCACTGCTGCACACCTTGCCTAGCGTGTCCATATCTTCTATGATGCCAGGTTAGCGCAGGGTATAAAGTCTATTTCATTTCTAGTCTCGCCATTCGAGCTCCTCCACGTCCACTTTCGGCTATCCCACTTACGTAAGAAGGTATTCATTACCCGCATATTATTCTGTTCTGCAAACTCTACTAATAACTCTCCTCTGCTATTCCTAAAGGCTATGCCATATTCCTCCACTGACTTGTCTCCAGCCTGCTTCTTGCTTACCCTGGCATTGAAGTCGCCCATCAGCATAGTGTATTTCGTTTTGACTTTACCCATCACTGATTCCATGCCTTCATAGAAGCTTTCGACTTCCTGGTCATCATGACTGGATGTAGGGGTGTAGACCTGTACGACTTTCAATTTGTACCTCTTATTAGGTTTCACAAGACCTGCCACCCTCTCGTTAATGCTATAGAATTCCTGTATGTTACGAGCGATATTCTTATTAATTAGGAATCCGTCTCGTAGTTCTCGTCTCTCCGCTAAGCCCCGGTAGCACAGAACGTGCTACTTCTTGCACACAAGGTGGATACTCTACCTCTACGCCACCGCTGCAGCCTGCAGCGTATGCTACCCGTGGACTGTCACGTATAGCTATGCACCATATTTATCAATTTCAATTAAAAACTGGCGCATTTTTTAAAAACCTAGAATCTAAGCTGACCCTAGAGTTTGGTATATGATTATTTTAAAAAATGAGATTTTGGCTCCCGCATGGCAGCCTTGTTCACATGGAAAGGGAACTGCAAGGCCGTTACGTTATATGTGGTTGAGTACATGGCGTAGGGTGCGAGTGCATATCGGGTTAAAACGCCCTACCACGAGTGGAAAACTGCATCTAAGCTGGACCATCACAAATTTGAGATGTTCGAGCTCTGGGGCGGGTTGCCCTAGCGACAGATAGAGCTGGGCGAGGAGACAGAGACCGGCCGTGCGATGGGTGTTTCCACATGCCGCTACCACTCTCGCACAAGCTACACAAGGTAACCTATTAAGAGACATTTCAAAGTTTGAGACTGCGCACAAACAAAATACCAAGCTTCGGTCTATGGGCTCAGGACTCTAAAGGTCAAGCAGAGATGCAGACAGTAACTGAAATAAGGTTCACTTAAAACAGATGCACATTTTGCCGGTGGCTAACAATATATGTATAACTGAAGATAACGTACTTCTCCCGTGGGATGCCACTATGAAGGAACTGCATAGTGCCAACAGGACCTCAGTTGCTAGTCAGTCAGTCTTGAGAATGCGGCTGCTTAGTGAGGCACCATCTCAAAAATCGCCGGCCAAGCACTCCGTACAAATGGTTAACCAGCGAAGCTGAAACGTGCGGCCCCGGTGTTTATCACTGGGTTAATCCCGATGGTTCATTAAGTGTCGGCATGGTAGGCTGTGTAGGAGTCGGGGTCGGGCATGTAAAAAGGAATAGCTGGCCCATGTCGTCATCTCACTCATCCACGCTAAGGGTGTTGTTGAAGGGAGGAACTTGTTCTTATCGAAAACAAGGAGTGCTGGGTTTATTTAGAGTATCTACATGGAAAGTGGAGAACGTTGCATCTCGTGAGTCTAGCATGACTTAAGTGAAGCACACCGAGAAACCAAAAGTGCCTGCTTAAAGGGCCCCTGAAACGATTTTGACAATTTTCTACAAGCGTACTGAGTCGTTAGAGTAGGTCTTTCTGATCATTAATTGATGCATCTAAGTGCTCCATGTAAAGTGTGTAATTTATTATAAGGTTTTAAAAATGTACATCGCTGCCGATTGCAGCACACTGCTCGGCTGAATTTTCAGCCACCCCTACCCATACGATGTAAATCACCCAATTGACGTCATGTGGGTGAGCTATCCAATTGGCTGCCCAGGGTCTGTCATCTGTAATTTGCCACCTTTATGGTGAACAAATAATGTTTGTAATAGTTGGAATGTTAGTTAATTTGTTTCTATAGAAAGAAAGTAGCAGAAAGAGAATGCACAAGAACAATTTCTCACTACACTTGGGCACTTCCGGCACACAGCAAGCGTCGTCTGCTTGTGTTACAACGTGCTCCATTTTGACTAGAGCTCCGTGGTCAGAGTTGGTCTGTCTTTTCGCGAGCACTCTGATTCGACTTCGTTGCGTTGTGGACTGCAAATGTAGCGACTGGCAGTATGTTAAGCTGCGACATCGTGTCCCTTTGCAAGGCAGCAGACGAGCGGACTGGCTGCAGCACATCGGACTGCCGCTATCCGATCGGTGCCAGGATTTGCGCGTTTGCGGCCGCCACTTTACTCCGGAAGATTACTAATGCAATAGCGTTACGCAAGACCGGTATTAGGGTAAACGCAAGCGCAAGGGCACAGGGCTTGGCCGTGTCCCCCTGCGTGTCATTTGACAGGATGAGCAGACGCGCAAATGTGAATGGTCTGCACGGTGCAGCCACCTGGTGGCAAAGAACTCAATCACACATAGTAGCAGTAACGAAATGTATTCTTCTTTGCTGCTGGTGTAAATTTTTTGCAGGATTGTAATCGTTAACACAATGTTTTTGTAAATGTTTAAAATGTTTTACGCTTGGTTAGAGCAGTATTAGTTCTTTGTTTAGCTGGTTAGACTCTGCGCCAACGGGTGACTGGACCGTGGAGACTAATCAGGCAGCTCACGTATGTCTACTTTAAAGTGCCTTCATCAGCTTGAGTTTATGCCTCCATTGTTCTGTCGAAACGCCCAGCTAGCCTGTGGTTACCGGAATACCAGACACATTCGGCACTGCGACAGAATGCTCGCAACGCACACTGCTTCTATAGCTCTCACTTGGGGTCGACTGCCAAGGAACTTACGGAGAGTTCCGAGAGGCTTTGTGCGCTATCTCCTAGAGAACCGGAAGTCAACGACACGACGTGCCATCATGACGCAGAGCCAGTGAAGGCGGAGCTTAGCCCCGATCACTCGGCGAACGAGTTGAGGAGAAAATGCACGACTATGGAGGAGGGCAACTTGTAATAATCAGTAGCTCTCTTAATATGAGACGTTTCACACAAATTGTGGTGCGAATGATTAACTTTAGCTGTACCCTGCGCATTTACAAACTTTGTCCGAACCGTTTCAGGGGCCCTTTAAACCCCCTTTGTCCGCCCTAGATCCCTAGGCCAGGGACACTGCCGTCCAACCTTCCTATACCTTTTTCACTGCACACACACAGAAACGAAGGGAGCCTCATAGACAGGTGTTGTCACGCTTGGCTCAAGCTGGCGCATCCTTGTTCCTGTGATGACCACGCAGCTAGCTAGAGCATTTGTCAAATGACCGTGGCGGTTACTGGGGTCCGTGAGAAAACTCCTTAGAACAGCCTTTTCTAGGAGTTTTCTTGCTCCTATTGGTCCATGAAGGTGACAGTGAAGCAACAAACAATACTCGGTCCACCAAACGTGTCTCGCCTTACTGGCGCCGCGTGGCTGTCTGAAGGGAACGCATTGTTGGCTTCAGGAAACTATTCGTGGCAGTGGAGCCGGAGAGGCTATCCCTGCTGGCTGATTGTAACAGTTCCTCCATGGCGCAGAAAATCTCAATTGGCCAGTGCTGATAACCGCTGGGCAGGAAGAGAATGGCTGGTGGCAAGGGGGATGACTTGGCTTGCAGCAACCAGCTGCAAAATGGTGAAATACACCCTAAAACATCTCACAATGACAGGCTGCAACAAAGTGAACTCCACAACATGGCTCTGCGTAGAGATGAAGTATCTTGGCTCTGGCTTTAGATTTGCCAGACTTCAAAGAAAACATGAGTGTAAATAAAAATACTGCATTTTGCTATGCAAATTTCGAAATAATTTCATGCCAACCAAGGTAGCAATCTTGGATGGAGTCCTGCTAAATGAAAGGGGATTGTCTTAGCTTAATAAAAAAAAGTTAGTATGGATCCCAAAATGCAGAACGAGTTTCAAACTAGCCTGCTCGGGCCATCCGCACTGCTATGCAAATTTCCTTTCTTATATCTAACGGAAAAGTTCTACTGTTGGAACGTGAGGCTCCATCGGAGCAAGCGGCCATTCTTGTGTGACATTTGATTGAGCCATGTCAGAGAACTGGTCGGTCTCGAAGATGAACCTCGCTCCGTACAAGTAACACAACTTCTGTGCTGCCCAAACTAAACAAGCACATTCCTTCTCTGAAGCGCCGTAGGCTTCCTCTCTTTCAGTTAGTTTACGGCTGGCATAGAGGATAGGATGTTCCTCATTGTCGTCGCCGACCTAAGTACCATGCCCATACCCATGTTGCTTGCGTCGCCCTGAACTATGAATTCCTTGGTATAGACTGGTGCGCGAAGACTGGCGCGGTTTTCAGACCTTGGAAAGCGTTCTATTTGTCCTCATCCCAATCCACATTACTCCGTGCTCCCTTTTGGAGTGCGTCGGTGGACGACGGTGGTTATTTCATCTTCCCCTTTAACTGCATTATAGTAAGATCCTACTGTACATAAATATATGAGGCAAGTAGTAGTGCCAGGGAAATGTCTGAATGATTTGTTATATCCAAGTGCCCGAAAAGTCAGTTTGTGACTGTACATCAAGAAAGTTGAATAGGAGGAAGGTGGAGCAAGCACTTTATTTCGTACTGTTCCACTCATTCACCCCACCAATAATGTGAACTAAGGCACACTTAATTTTTATTTTAAAATGCAGTGGCAAATTTGCTCTTCATGTTAATGCAAGTGTACTATTGGATGTTACTAAAAGGGTTGACCTGACTATCTTGCATAAAGTAGGCTAATGTTTATCCTTCTCCTGCTGCAGCACTTCGCCTATCACATACCAGTGTGAGCATGATGAAAACCAGTGTTTGGGTTTGAAAGGGAATGTGCATCTTATAAATGTCAGTTTGCATGAGCAGTGCAGTAATAATCATTGCATAGCTCTTTACCTTGCGTCTTGATATGCATGCCACTCTCATTTCTTCATTGCTCCCACGTTAAACATGGCAAAGTGAAACATGGCATGGTTTGGAAGGCGATGTGCATCTTATAAATGTCAGTTTGCACAAGTAGTGTAGTAACACAATCATTGCATAGATCTTCACATTCATCTTGATATGCATGCCACTCTCATTTCTTCATTGCTCCCAGGTTAAACATGGCAAGGATGCCTTTGTGATCCTCACCACTGATGGTGTGAATTGTGCCATGTCGGACCAGGAGATTGTGGATGCCATCAACAGCTGCAGTTCACCAGCTGAGGCAGCAGGTTTCGTCACTGACCAGGCCATGCATTTTGCTTCCCAGGACAATGCTACGGCAGTTGTCATGCCCTGTGGTGCCTGGGGAAAGTACCGCAATAGTGGCGGTGTGGCGAACAGTTTTGGTCGGCAGCTGCAGTTTAGTCGGAGATTTTAGCTGCTTACTTGTAAAGAATAGCCCACCACTTTGTATGAGGAGCACACATTTGAAGTGGATAATGAGTGTCCGAGTCACTAGATTTATTCAGTTAACAAACAAGCAGACAAATAGGGCTGACCTTTAAGCTGTAAACATATCCTTATTTTGAACCTCTATTAGGCTGACCAAATCTTTTGCATAC
The DNA here is from genome assembly GCF_038994185.2 of Dermacentor albipictus. Classification (NCBI taxonomy): domain Eukaryota; kingdom Metazoa; phylum Arthropoda; class Arachnida; order Ixodida; family Ixodidae; genus Dermacentor; species Dermacentor albipictus. Next base: position 77,171,620 of record NC_091821.1, read on the forward strand.
GTTGTAGCAAAAATAAGTGGACTATGTGACAGTGTTTTTATTGAAGACGTGAGGAGCAACAGATGCCTTTGCTTTTGTTCGTGTGTATTTAGTGAGAAAATTGCTCTATTGCCTTTTTGTTTTTCTGGCAGAAAAACAAACTAGCTTGATATGCTTTAATAATTGCACAGTGAGTAGCTGATGGTTACCTATACTATTGTTTACTGTACAGCTTCTATTTCAAAGTGCACGGTGAAATTGAAATGCTTCAGAACTTTCTTGCTGCATAAAGAAGTTAGCTGTTCACCTTGTATGGTAGTCAGTATGAACAATTGCTTTTTTTCTTTCCTAGTGCCAGCTGACCTTTCTGTCTGTAATTTATCTTGCCTTCTGTTGCGTACAAGGCACCCAAACCTAAAGCACGAGCCTCAAAGAATATCCTGTATTTAGCAGTCTGTCTTGCTTCATTTTTTGAAATTTCTGAATTTGTTTACAGCATTTTATCAGTGGCCTCCTTGTTGTTTAATGGTGGTACATGGGCATTCTGTATATCTTGGCTGTCAAAAACTGGAATATCTTTACTGTCAGCATCTCTACTTTCCATGCAGTGCTTTAAAGGGACATTAAAGGCAAATGCTAAGTGAAGCTAAAGTGATAATACCTACTTGAAAAAATCCCAGGACACCTAAGCACTTCTTACGAGTTGTGAATGCGAAACCATTAATGTCCAATTGAACGCCTAAGCGGTTCTTCAAGTTTTACACTGTGAGTAGCATACTGTAGCGGTGCGTGCTGCCCGAGCCAACAAGCAGCAGCAGCGACCAAGGCCGGTAGGTGCAGGTAGCAGCTATGCCCAGTATGGATGAGAGAGAGAGAGAGATATGGCTGCGTGTTGGCTTCTGAGAGCGAGGGTGATGTGGCATCGTGGCAATGCCCTCATCCCTTACTCAACACCTAGCGTGCCAGCAAGTGTTCCCTTTTGCCCGCACTGCTCTGTCGAGGTGCACCCGTGACATGGCATTGCAGCCAGTGGTAATTTAAGTGCCATTTCGCTACTACAAATGGAAGCTTTCTTGCTCGATGGGCAATTTGATGCTTTCGCATCAAAAGTCTAAAATCGAGACCAGGGCTTTAGTGAGATACGTACTAAGATAAATGTAGGACAGGATTTGACTTTACCAGAATGATCAAGTACTACTCGTCTGATCATGCCTAAACTCATCATTATAATTGTGTCACTAGCACTCAACCAGTTAATAAAAAGATAATTGCATTGCATTATAAGATGGAAGAAATTGCTACTTGTCCACTAGCGTTCGGTGCGTCTTTTTTTCATGTTCCTGTCCGTGTCATTTTTTACGCGCTAGTGCTATGTCCCCTTATATGAGTAACGACCAACTAGCCCAGCTTTCTGCCTTAAATACTTGTCCACTTCTGTTCGATTCTTAGAAAAAGGAAACTCATTGATGTTACCTTTGATAACGATGCGACGAGTGGTCAACAAGTTTTGTTTTCACTTGAATCCGTGTGGCCAGCGCTTTCATGTTTTGGGTGGTAGTTTCTGTATTGTATAGTGCTGTACTTGTTTGCTGGCTTGCAGAGCTCACACTAAAGAGGCAACCACATGCATGCGATTATCAAATGACTGTGACAAGCGACATGACAGATGGACCCTGTTGCACTCACATATTGCTGTAGGACGAAGATGAAAAAAAAAAAACTAGCAACACACTTTCATTGTTGTCTGAATCAAATCAATCGTACACCCGTCATAAAATCTCATATGTGCTGCGGCACCAACATTTTAACATTAGGGTACTAGATCTAGTTTTAATGTGCTGTCATTGGCAGTAAAAATGCATTCCATGCTGCCAATGGCAAATGCTGTAGCGCCATGTGATAGCTAGAAATCTAAATACACTTTCGTGATTTGGTGGCCATGGCCGCCATGGCACATTAAATACCACATTTCAGAGATGTGGTATTAGTGTGAGATGAGGTGAAGCGGTGGCTTATTTTACTATTTATTTCTTGCTGTCATAGAGGACAGCAAGTAGCAAGAGCAAATTCCAATCATAGTGGGCGCAATGGTTGCTGTTCTGTTATGCAGTCACACGGTAACAAGTGAGCCACTGCGCAAATTTTCGGGTGACAAGCGAGACTTCTGCGAACAGAAAATGCCACCTCCATGTGATGTTTTGAGATGCTGTCAGTTGTATCTTCGCTTGGTTTCTGGCTATGCTGTTGAGTTTTATGGAAAAAAAATGTAGCCTTTGGCTGTCAGGCACCGTTTTACTCGCCAACGGTAGTAAAGGGTAGTGATGGCTTATGCAGCATCGCACCTCCTCATTTGTGGCGGGCTATTTTAATTGTGCTAGAGGAATGCAGACCCTTCAGACATAATTTTCTCTTAAACTAAGTGTTTTCTTGGCGCAAAACATGGGCTGCAGGGTTTCTGGAATTGTATTTTAACACTCCACATTGACATACTATTTGTCCTCAGTGTCCTTTAAGCAGCATGGGCGGGCAGATTGCTGGAGGTGTCTCTAAAGCAGAAATTTTCTTGTAGGAGTTACATATAGTTTCACACATATTAGCCCTGTCATTCTCATGATATTATTGTGCAGAGATCTTGTCAATTCTGTCGTTGACAGGACTCTTAAAACTTATGCTTGGGTCACTAGTCCTTTTTTTTTTTGCTTATCACTTCGAGAGTACAAAATTTCTAACACTTGTATCAAGAGCACAAGTGGTAAAGTACTTGCATGAGGAATTGACTGTTTAATCTGTCGCTGTAATCAAATGCTAGCATGAGAGTGCAGTTTTTTAGCTACAGGTGTGGATGTGTAATGCCTCGGTATAGGACCCAGAGGCTGGATTCTTTCCTGTTGCCCAAAGTGACATGACAAAGCATGCTCAGAGCAGCTCATTTGTTGACATTGTGGCTGAAAGTCCCTGTCACATAGTCCCACACACTGTGCCTGAGTGTCCAGGGTATGTTCTTCAGCCCATACTTTTGCAATCTTCAAGGACTAGTCAAGAATTCGGGGTGCCAAGCGTTCTGTTGTAGCACTATAGCTGAAGCACTTGCAAAAAGCAAGTGCTTTGTGTTAGTGATGCTTTTGAAAGCAGCACTGTTTCATGTTGCCTTTAGCAATGTAAGGAGTCGCGTGCAATTGATACACTGTGTCAGCTGTGCACTTAACGGCGGCTGTTGTAAGTGTTTGCAATTGGTGCCACAGATGTTCTCTGCCATTGGAAGATGCTTTTGCATGCCTTGAACAACTTATTTCTCTGTTTGTGATAGCATTGTGATATTCGCCTGCTCTCTTAGTTTGAAGGGAGTCTAAAGGAAAATATTTTCAGACTAGGTAGGTAAGCTGGCTTGTTACTCTTTGGAAATAGAGGTTACATTACTTTTGCCCAGAAGGAAGACAGAACATGCCAGAGAACGTGAGGTGTAGCAATACAGGCAGTGCTGCTTTATAATGCCTGCAACAACTTTCTGCGACATTGCTAGGAACACTCGGCTGAGGCTGTTGGTAGTGAAAAACTAGATTGCATTGCAAAATCAAAAGTGTGATGTGCCCATTTTTATAGCTCTTGTGTTTTTCTGCATAACATCTCGGAGTTAATCATGGCTTAAAAATTTAGCTAAAGCTTTGTGCTCAATCAACCTGGTTCTTTATAGTGTGGAACCTTTATAGATTGCAGTATGTTGGGTGGTCCTGTGAACAGAGCTGCTTCGCATGGTGGTGTGTTTAGCGTACATAGGTGAAATGTATGCAACATGCTTTGTGAGGACTTGTAAGCAGTGGCAGAAATGAGGTCAATTGCAACATGTACTATTGTGTATCAAAAATGCGCAGCAGTAAGCAGTTCCTAATGCCAGTGGCGAACTGCAGCTTCTTATATGGGGAGAGCCAATATTTTGAAGTATGGCAGCAATAATGCCATAAATAGTGCTGCCACTAGTTTGCATACGACAGGGATTCAGTCATTTTGTATTTTATTTAAAGAGGGAAGGGGCATCCTGTTCAATTGAGCTTGTTGTAGGTGCATTTAGGCCTCTACTTTCCCCTTAATTAACTTGCAAGATATTTTGGTTTTCTTGTTGCACCCCCCCCCCTTGCTTTGATTTTTGTCCTTGTTTGTTTGTTTTGAACTTTATGAGTTTACTCATTATTGCTCTTGTGAGTCCTCATGCAGTCATTCATATCTATCCTTCTCATTAGGAAGGTGACAGGTAGCATTGAGCACTTTAGCACAAAGCACAAAAGTATGATGCTAGCCGATTTCTGCTTGACTAGGTGATCGCATTATGCTATAGCACATCTGTGCATGTTTCATGTAAAAAATGTCTTATTCAATATCACGGACTTTGAATTTTTTTTAAGGTTGAATTTTGCATTAGTAATCAATAATGCCATGAAAACTAATGTGGCACCACTTGGCTAAAATAGGCACATATGCTAATGACTTTGTTTCAGGTACAATTGGCAGTCAGTAGAAGATGTAGCAATATTGTGGCACCTGTGTAGTCCTTGTAGTCATTCAGCAGGAGTATATTATAGGTGCCTGGCATCTGTTAATATGTTCCTTTTTACTTATGCTGCCTTCAAGTGCCAGTAACTCCAGGTATGTTGCCATGGTTCTGCAGTCCTGTAATGTTCAAATACAATGGATGAAAGTTCATTCAGGTGACTGTTGTCACAGGCTGTTTATTTGATATGGACTTTACTTACGCAAGTTCGATGACACTCAAGTGAAATAAAGCATATGTTGTTATGAGCAACGCTGGCCATGTTATATAATTTTGTGCTGTCTGTACGCCTGTGTGCACTTACGTGCACACACATAGGTTGAGGACTGCCGTGTTTCTTCAAAGCGATCTGCAATGTGGAAAAAATGCACCGAGTGCTGGTAGCTTCATATGCACTGTGCTTTCGATGCTTAGTTTGCATTAAAGCCAAGAGGCGGCACAAAGGTCACTTTGCTCTGCTACTACCACGCTTCCTCCTGCATTATGACAGTTTCCACAGGCATCGAGTTAGATGTGTTCATGTTTACTTGCGCACGTGTGACACCATACTTGTTAATTTAGTTAGTAAGAGAATGTTTGCAAATTTATATGGCCGACAAAACTACTATCCTTACTTAGTATAGCTGTCTACTAATTTGCTATCGCAATCTATGCTTCGCCTTTTGGGTGAAACCACAACTTTTTTACTCTAAAGCGACCTTGAATCAGTTTAGACTGATAAAGTAGTCCTTAAAAAACTTATTAGCTTTGTAGTAGAGGTGATTATTAGAAGGGAAAATAAGTCTAAATAATCTTAAAAATTTTTCTGCTATAACCCCAGTGCTGATACATTGGGTGACGTAAACTTCAAAGTATTTTTTTTTATATTATTATGGCTGTAGTTCTCAACTTGCAAGGTGAAGTCCTCAATACCTTCAGAATGTAATGTGATACTCACTAGGGTTGAGGATTGGGCAAGTTGGTATTGCATTCTAAAACTGATACAGCGAAAAAGGAAGAAACGAGCCGGCCTCGGCTTGTTTATTCCTTTCTATGTTGCGCTGTACCAGTTTTAGAACGTGATGCTGCTTTACCAATAAACTAGACCCGAGCAGACTCCGTGGTGTCATGGGGAGCTGGTGTAGAAACTTAAAGGCATTGTTGCCAGCTGTATTTTGTTTTTGAGTCTTCTAGTTTACCAAGCCTTCTGTCGTGGTAAGAGGGACATTCTTGGTATTGTATAAGAGTAGATCGCTAAAACAGCTTAACCTAATTTTTAGTGTACCTTCAAAGTCTTCCATGTGGATTTAAAAGTTGCATATAAATTTTCAAAGACTTTTGCGATGAAGCAAGTGAAGCGCGATATTGAAAACACGTTCCTTGCAGTATATGCTACACCGTGTGATGTGGTTCGCTGAAAAACTCTTCACTTGAGGATAGCTCTGTTGAATGGTTTTAGGGAGCATGTGCGCTTTGCATGCTTTTGTATGCTTCAATATCAACCGCCAGTGCTGCCTACATGCCTGTTCTCCACATGCTCTTAGTGGGCATAAGGCATTGGTCAGTCAATGTGAATGCTCCAGCTGGAGCCCTCCATTCTGGTATGGTGGCAAGTTTAGTTTTCCGTGGTGGCATAATGCACTGATAACACCTCTGTCATCATAGCTATCGTTCCAAAGCCTTTTCCTTCCTAGTGCATATTCTGCAGGGCCTGAGGAATGTGCCCAGAAGTAAAAGGGTTGAAGATGTGTAAGCAAGAGTTCGATTCCCTATGCCACCATACAATTTTTATGTTGTACAGGGATCGTTCTAAATTTTTGTAAACTAATTAACATGTTCAGCCAATTCGCCAGCTTTTGACATTAAAAATGATGTTTGAAACTCGTTCGAACTGGTTTGTCCTTGTGCATCAATAAAAAATGTGTATATATTTTGTACAAAAGCTCATAAGCTCAAATCGGTGCAGACAAACTGAATAAAACTTGTTTTTTAACATGGGGTGGATGTTATTGTGCTGTCAAAGCCTGTTAAATTGGGTTCATTTGGACATCATTGTAGGTTCGCTTGTAATTGACATCTTTAAGCAGGCCTCATTGTGATCCCATTGGCACATACTGTGAGCAAAAGGGTGGACTTTAGTGCGAGCATAAATGCTAGTTGGTCTTTAATGAGACTATAGACCTGCCTCTCACCTGAAGTAACATGCCAAGCTTGTCGCTAGACTAACCTCTCCAGGGGGCGCATTCTGTGAGTGTCTACCTAGTGCATCTCCATTTCGTATGCTGCTGAAGTTCCAATTGGCTTGGCTGGGCTGGGGTACGGCAATGGATGGATGAATGAATGGATAAGGCTGAACCCTATAAATCGGGCGGCAACTTGCGCCCCTTAGCCGTGACTAGTAATATATTTTGTAATTAGTGGAGAGTGAAATTTCACTCTTGCATTGATTTTAGCTACCAATTGGATAACCTCCGTTTGGTTATTTCTACCAGCTTAAATTCTGTTTTGCTTCCACTGTCCCTAAATCCCAATGCCTTGAAAAGATCAGCCCCACTGCTTTGAACTGTAGGGCAAAGCCCTTTACAGAAAAGTGTCAGGTGTTCAACCGTTTCATCCTACATCTGCCTCCGTGTGGACTGCCAAACTCAAGTCATCATCATGGCTAGCACCAGCAGGACCAGCCGCCATCACCCCACTGTTCTCCAGTGGAACGCATTCTCGCTGCGGTGGCGGCAAGCAGACCTCTCAATGCATCTACAGCAAAGACTGACGTAATCGCTGTGCAGGAGGTCGATGTGGCTGCTAGAAAAACCTGCGACTCCCTGGGTACATAGGGCATTCCAGCACCACATCCTGCACCTTGGCTACGTGCATAGCTGCCCCCTGTCTGGATAGCTTCTATGCCACTGTGCCATCTATGCAGACTGCGAACTGCCACAAGCAGAGGTCGACGTGGCTGACCTGACAGGAGAGCCACTGGAATGCTAAGCCGTGACCATGAGGTTCTGACGGGTCGACACAACAGTGGCCTCCATCTACGTGCGACCTAACCAACGTTGGTACCCTTCAACCTTCCTGCAGCTGGCCACGTGTCTTGGCCATGACTACATCCTTTGCGGCGACGCGAATGCACACAATACGGCCTGCGGAAGCCACAGATGCTGCAAACAAAGGAAGAACCTAGAGGAGGTGTTTCACCTCGAGGGCTTGCAGATCCTGAACTCCGAATCGTTCACCTGCGTGCTCAGGGCAGCATGCATGACCTACACGACTCGACGTCAGCCTGTCACCAGAAGGGACCCACTGTAGCTGGGCCATGCAGCCAGACTCCTGGGGTTTGGACCACCTGCCCATCTCAATCACCTTGACAGGAGGGAAGCAACCTGAGGACCAGACGATGCAGCACAGTTGACTGGGGGACCTTCAAGAGACAGACTGCGTCCCAAATGACCAAGACTTTTTCCAATGCATGGCTGAGGCAGCTCAGGCTGCTACCGTCCGCTTTTTCATGCCCAAAGTTGAGCCCATTCCTGACTTTCGACACCTCAGCCTGCAAGCTGCCAGACGCCGAGCTGAAAGGCGAGCATTAAGAACTTGACAGTCAGACCATTGCACAGAACACAATCGCATCGACGCTGCCTGCCGGCAACATGCCAACCACCGCCGTCAACAGAGCTGGCAGGAAATTTGTAAGTATTAGCCAGGCCAGTGGCAGTCCTTGAGCATGGAGGCTTCTGCTGTCCCTGCTCTCTGGCCTAAGGGTATGACAGCCAGTGCTCTCAGTGGCTATCTGTATGGGCATCAGCAAGGCACCCCTGACCGAGCTAGCTACTGGCTGACCAGCTCACGGCCCTCCTAGCAGCATAACCTGCGATAGCATCTCGTCCCCCGCTCTCCACGGCAACCTGGTGGCTTCCATCCAGCATGGACAACCGGCTAGATTACCGTTCCTTGTCAGGAACACGAGCTGGCCACAGCATTGGCAAAAGCCAAGTGCCGCAGTGCTCCTGGAGCAGATGGCATCATGTTTCATATGCTATGAAGCCTGGACAAGGGTTCTCGACATTTTCTCCTGGAGGCAATGAACGTCATCTGACAGACTGGCTCGCTACCGGAGACCTGGCTGACAGCGGTGGTCGCACGCTTGTGAAAGCCAGGGCGACCAGCCACGGCTGTCACCTCTTACTACCTCGGCTATCACGGTTATCGCCTCTGTATCGCTGATCTCCTTGTGTTGCAAGCTAATGGAGACTCTCATACTCCAGCTGGGTGTCCAGATTGCGTTCGACACGTGGTCATCGAGAGTGCGCTAGATGAATTTGGCATCGTGGGCTCCGCCAGTTCACCTCATTCCTGACGGCCGGGACGGACACTCCGTGTAAAAGTCGCCCGGGCCCTGAGCACTTCCTGTAAGGTGGCTACGGGCGTCCCTCAAGGCTCTGTCCCGAGTCCATTTCTCTTCAACGCGGCATTGGCTGGACTCCCCGCTGGACTTCCCGCAGCAATCCCAGCTGGGCCGAGGTGAATTTCCGATCCAGTGCTTGGTTTATGCAGATGATGTTGCGCCATGCACGCACGGACTCTGATGGAACCTGCAGCCTATGCGGTCATCACTGCAACGCTCCCTGGAGGCAGTGGCTAACTACTTCCAGAGCGTCGCGCTTCTAGTCTCCCCTAGAACGACAGGCCCTGCTGATCCACCTCAAAGCTGCCGCTCGTGCCACTGTCGGGAAGCTGGTGCTTGGAGGTACGTCCATCTCGTGGGAATGGGCGGTCACTTACCTGGGGCTCTAGGTTGACCACCGCCTTATATCGATACGTGCTGTCAAGGCCGCTACCATCAATGCATGCAGGTTAAGCACAGCAGTCAGCCTGCTTCAACGAGGGAAGGGCTGCACATCACGATGGGCCTTCCTACTGTAACATGCTGCCACCACCTCCGTGTTCCTCTATGCTCTCCCACTGGCAAACCTGACGCCAACCCGCAAGAAGCAGCTGGCACTGCATCACAGGGCAGCCATTCGAACACTACTTGGGCTACCGCGCCAGTCCCCGGTGGCTGCTTTTTTGATTGGCTCCAAGCCTAGCCCCTCTCGCTGCTCGTGCTGCAGCGGGGGCTCCTCCAAGTATACCGACTGCACCACGCTCCTCAAGGCAAAGCCCTAGTGCACAGACTGCTAAGCCGACCCTCCTCCCGGATGGGCAGCATCTGCGTACTATATGACGAGTTGGTAGGCCAGCCCCCCACGGCAGTACCGCCACCCCCACCTCACCAGCAGCCACTCGAGGTCCATATCCAGCTGGAAGGCACGCCGAAGAAGAGGACTCCCACATGCGAACTCCAGCAGGCAGCCATGTCCAAGCTGTATGAACTAGATGGACAACTCCACTTCTTTACTGATAGGTCTGTCTTCCTTGCTAATCACCCGCCGCGGTTGCTCAGTGGCTATGGTGTTAGGCTGCTGAGCACGAGGTCGCGGGATCGAATCCCGGCCACGGCGGCCGCATTTCGTTGGGGGCGAAATGCGAAAACACCCGTGTACTTAGATTTAGGTGCACGTTAAAGAACCCCAGGTGGTCGAAATTTCCGGAGTCCTCCACTACGGCGTGCCTCATAATCAGAAAGTGGTTTTGGCACGTAAAACCCCATAATCTAATCTAATCCCTGCAAATTAATGGCGCGGCAGCAGCAGCCTGCGTTTCCTGCAACTAGAGGGACCCTGCCGGGTCGCCTCCCTTTTGCTGCCAGCTCCACGGCAGCAGACTATAGATATATATACCTCGCCGCACATCCACTGAAGGTACCCGTGGTCATCATCACGGACACTAGACCACATCTTCAGGCACTACTTCAACCTGACCGAGCAGGATTCACGGTTACCGGCTCCAGGCCAAGCTCTCAGCCATCCAAAGGAGTGGCACCCTCCTATCACTGCACTGGCTCCCCTCACACGTGAGGATCGCCGGAAACGAAGAGGCGGATGCAGCAGCCAAAGTAGCGCACCATGACCCTGTCAGAGTCGCCACAGCATTAGCGGCATCCGATTTAACCCTTTGACGTTTTTCCGTACATGTACGGAAGCGGTTTTCTGTCCCGCAAGGTCTTCGCCGTACGGGTACGGTTTCGACCCTCCGTTTGAAATTTCGCGCCATATTGACGACGCACGCCTACTGAGAGGTGCTGCCACCTCTTAGGTCTTACAAGAAGCGTTTGAAATTTGTGCTACCTTCTTGGGGAGATAAACAGAACTGCATGACTTCAAGCTTCAGCGCGTCGCGCAGACTGCGGCCACACCCCTTTTGCGGTTTCGGTTTCGCCGCGTGATCGCAACGGAGGCGCGCGAAACGTCATTTTTCTCTTTGTCGGCACTCTCTTGCAAATGCTGTGGAAGTTGATTTCTATCTTGATTGGCGCTGGTCTTAGCTTGTTTATAACCGCCGCTCACGAGGTATTCTCGCTCTCAGCGGCAACGCGCTTTCGCGGTTTCGGTTCCGCCGCAACGGAGGCGCGCGAAACGTGATTTTTATCTTTGTCGGCACGCTATCGCAGGGGCGGCGGAAGTTGATTTCTATCTTGATTGGCACGGCTCTTAGCTCGTTTATCACCGCCGCTCATGAGGTATTCTCGCTCTCTGCGGCTGCGCGGAGACTCGTGTTTCAAGGAGTACCACACTCTAAAATACCATTGAACATATTGCAGTTCTGAGTGATGCCGACACCAAAATACTGTTCCCTAATTTTTTTTACTATTTATTCCCGACTTTATACATCTTGTACATTCAATATCTGCAATAAAATAATTTGACCACCCGGGAATGTTTTCTTCAAAATAATTCGACCCTCAAAGGGTTAACGCGGCACCGACTGCTCAAACTGCTGACCGCAAGGCCTTTACAGGCAAGAGCAAATTCTGCTCCTACGTCTCGGGACAGGCAGCGCAAGGCCCGTCGACCGAAAATGCAGCGTAGGGTGCATCTCATCTCTTGCCTGTAGGAGATGCGCCTACCCGGAGACCCTTGACCATATCCTATGCCACTGCCCAGCCCTCCTTACGCAATCACGAAGCGATTACGTTACTACATATCAACGCCTTCGCCTTCTAGTAGAGGACATGCCCTTCCTCCGCCAATTAAAGCCCCTCAATTTTCCAAAAGTAGCATCTTTCTGCCACCCCGCTGTCCCGTGGTCACGGCTCTCCTCGGCTATGGTACCCCGGCCTTTCCTCCTCCACGCCTCTTGTCCCCCAGCCTCCTCCGCTCCCTCATTGCCCAATCTGGTCACGTAGAAGGACGCGTCGGGCTTTTGTATATTTATTTATTTTTCTTAATTTCCAGCACGCTCCGACCGCCATTGCTGGCCCAGTGCGACGAAAGTACGGCAGACGGATTGATCGCGGGAGGTCGCGGAATCGAATCGCGGCCGCGACGGCCGCATTTCGATGGGGGCGATATGCAAAGATGCCCGTGTCCCGTCCATTGCGGGTACGAACCCCAGCAACTCAAAATTAATTCGGAGTCTCCATTACGGCGTGCGTAGAATCGGATCGTGGTTTTGGGACGTAAAACTGAAGAATAAACTTCTTTTCCTCTGTCTTGCGTGCCTGAGTGTTCCAGTTAAAGCAACACTGCTTCCCTGCGAAAGCTTACTACGCAAAAGAATTACAGACGCACGTAGTATACAGACATAAAATGAGCACCAGCAAAAGTGCTACTGGTGCTAATAACTGGGGGGGCGGGGGTCATTACTTTGGTACCTCTGTCCAGTTGTCCCATCAAGTTCGTCATTATTGCTATCAAATTCCAACCACTTGCACTGTAATGAATAAAAAAAAACGATTTCATGTGATAGTACGTTGTTCAAATTATTACTGCCTACGTGTGAAAGCGTGGCTAATGGCCGCCACAACCCGTGCATGAGCTACACACATCTGTAAAAGGCGCGGAGCAGAAGCGGCCGTGTTGCTAGGCGTTGCTGACCCCAGACAGTTGCAATCTCTCACGCGCCGGCCGAACAAAGTGATCCTGCAGGTACGTAAATGAATGTACGAATCCACTTCCATATACTTCCACGCAGTGAAAACCTGAAACTGAGGTAATTGCGCGCGTGTTTGAGCACACGGTGTGCATGCGTCGTTTTCTGCAACACGAACTCTCAACGTGTGGGCGCTTTGCGCCTTCAATAATGGTCCTTTTCTCTATTTTTTTTTTCGCAATTCCATCATGACATTATTATGGCCAGTTACTGACGGACGAAGCAATATCTTGCCTCAGAAACTGCTCCGTAGGGCTGGAATGAACTTTTCCGCGGATTTCCTACGGTCGCGCGTTACCGTCGTCTGCTACGGCAAGGACAACATAGGCGGCGCCACTGTCGAGGCCGTGCCGAACCAACGCCCGCTAGAGAACTAGGAGGTGTTGGCCGAGTGCGGCAGCGGAGCGGAGGAGAAGGGAAGTGGTTCCACCACCACTATGGAAGCGGTCGACCATCAAATCAACACTTCTGTGTCCGTCGCAGTAGCTTTACGGCTATGGCATTGGTATAGGTTGCGGATTTGATCCCGATCCCGAATTGGGTTTTACCGCTAATACCCAGTAGCAGCATTGCAAGCTTTCCTCGAGTTTGCTGCTGCGGCTGCCCTTTCCACTGTGTTGCCCCACCGGCCACCTGCTCCTTGCGGTCTCCTGGCACGGCACAATGCTGTAGGTGAACCAGTTGAACCTTAATGAGACACCTACCTCACCTCATTCCTTTCTCTCTTTTTCTATCTCCCTCTTAACCCACCAGTGGCTATGGTGTTCGTCTGCTGAACACGAGGTTGCGGGATCGAATCCCGGCCACGGCGGCCGCATTTCGATGGAGGCGAAATGCGAAAACACCCGTGTACTTATATTTATGTGCACGTTAAAGAACTCCAGGTGGTCCAAATTTCCGGAGTCCCCCACTACGACGCGCCGCATAATAAAATCGTAGTTTTAGCACTTAAAACCCCATACTTTGATTAATTTAACTTTACTCTATCTCCCTGTCCTCCTTCCCTGATGCCGAGACGTGCTCTCTTACGGGTAGCAGAATATAGCACCTTCCACATGAAACACATCTACAGGGTCCTGAATATTTCGCTCCGCCTGTTTGAAAAAAGATTTAGCGCTCACCTCTGCACTAGTGTAGCATGAAAATTACAATTTCTACACTGCGGTTTCGATTAGTCTAGGGAGCAGACCACAAACACACATGCTGGCGTGGCAAACGCGTACGTGGCGCCATTCCGTCTCGTATTGTCGGCGCCAATATAGCGACGACAGTGAACATTTGCTGCAAAGACGGTAGCGAAGTGCTGGCGTGACCATTCGTCATGGAGGAAGGTAAGCTAATCTTACAATAAGATAAAGCATGGAGGAAGGAAAACTCCACGAGATAAAATTATATTGTGGCGTCCTCGATTAATCGCACTGGTGCGCACCCGCCATGGGTGGATGATGCACACTATGAGCTTCCCCTTTGGAAAACACCTTAGGTGGGTTGCGCCACCAAGCTCTTCTTATTGCCTGTTTGTCCTACTATGATAAAAAAAGAAAGGAAAAAAACCCACCATGTATTCCCATAACCAAACTTCCTGAACCCCTATTGTGAACTTTGTGTTTGCACGACTCCCATTTGTCGTTTCCCTACTTTTCTTCCACCAATCTTCCAATCGCCGCTTACTAATCTCTACTGCGGACATGTCTACTTTCCTCCTGCTCTCGCTTAACTCGAGGGCTTCAAGGAGGCCAGAGATGCCTAGTCAACCGCTGGGCAGATATCGTCACATTCTAATAAAACCTGCCCTATCGTTTCCCTAGCTTTACCGCAGCAAGCACACGCTTCTTCTTTCTTATATCTCGCTCAGTCGCGTACCCAGGATTTTTTTCGGGAAGGGGGGAGAGGGAGGGCCAACCCAAGGTGATTTTTCTATGCAAAAGAGGGGGGAGTACCTTTACTAGTACAAATGTGAATAATACCCATCGTTCGCCATAAAGACGCGTAAACCCGCAAAAGAAAAATGAAATAAGGTGCATCTTACAGGTACGCCTGTGAGATACACCTCTCCTTTACTGGACCAACAAGGAACCACATCAAATGGACTCGCGCATGAAAGAAGCTCAGGAAAAAACAAATAAATAAGTCAAAGTGTAAAATAGAGATTTCTATAGTCGGATACGACTCAAGTCTGCAGTGAAGTCCCGCCTACGTCCTCATAACCGCCAGCCACATCCGCGAGGCTGCAAATAGGTCGTACTTCAAAATTTCCCTGTTTTCTATATAAGGCAGTAACCACAAAAATAAAATTATAAGCGCGTAATTTTGTTCGTTTTCAGTCGTCTTTACAGTGGAAAGGTGAAAGCCTAATTCTCAGTGGACTGAAATAAAATGCTTGCTTCGCTTACGTGATTTGTCCCTCACACTTAGTTTCTCTATTTACTATAACTAGGTTGTGTCGCTCACAGAAGTCTAGCATCAACTTCCCATTACAATCTGTGTATCCATCCAGATCCTCGATGTGGCCATTCATGTCACCCAGCAGACAAATATCGGCACCTTCTCCAAACTTCTTTATGTCGTCATCGAGACACTTCACTAGATCTTTGCTCTCTTGCCTGCATTTGTCCCCTGTCCCTATATAAAATACTTCTAGCCATGCCTTTTTACCGGCAATTGTACCTGATACCCAGACATGTTCTTTGCAAGTTAACTTTATTCTTTGCCAATTTGTTCCTTGGTGTATGGGCATACCTACTCCTCCTCCCTTCCTCTCCGTTGTTCTATTGCTCCCTTCCCAGACGTAGCCTTCAATACACGGTGGGTCTTCTAGATCCCTGAGATGTGTTTCGCATAGCGCGTATACACCCATTTCTTCGTCCTTTAACTGCTGTTCTATTTCTAACCACCTCGCTCTCTTTCTACCGCCTTGCATGTTTATGTACGTGATCCTGGTGTTAAATTTATTTTTAGTTTTCTTCCTGGACCTCCTAGTGGCCATTTTATTGGCGTCAGCCTCTATTGTTGCACTTTCTACACTGTTTCTACCTGCCCCTACGCCCTGAGGCGCAGTGGACCCCCTAAAAAAGCTACTGCCCGACCTGCCAGGCGCCAGCCGATCTCGGCTCCTAGCCTTCCATTAAAGTGGATGCCATCTCGTGTAAAGCCTCCGCCAAAGCCCGCTCTATGCACTTCTCTGTTTATGTCTGCCACTTCAAATCCTTTCTCCTCGCTTAGCTTTCTTATTTCACAATTTACAGCCACAACGTCCTTGGCAATTGCTCCGTTCCTTCCTTGCACCTCCGGCACTCTGCATACCACGATCTGGACTTGCTGTGCTATCGCCCTTAAATCGTCAACTCCCTCCGCTAATCTTTCCACTACTTTTGCAGCTTCACCATTCAACACATCATTTAGCCCCGCCGCTACCACTACCAAATTGCGCTCTGCAGCATTCTCAGAAAGCTCGCTTGTTGTTTCTCTCAGTACTGCGTCCATTGTCCTGCCTGGGAACGCCCCGACTGCTACCCGCTTATCACCCTTTGCACGCTCCATTATAGCTCTTTTGCACCTCCTCATATTTGAATCCCCACCGATAAGTACTAGGGCATTCTTTCTCTCCCTCCTAATAACTTCCAGGTTATGCTTATCATTGGCTATGAGCTCATTCCTCGGGGTTAGCTTGTTCCCCTCCTCTCCTCGCGCTCGCTGGCGCCCCTGTGGCTGCAGCGTGGCCTCACTCGGGGCGTGTTGCGCTGTCACCGGCGGCGAGCCGACTCCCGCTTGCTCTCGCTCCCTGCCTCCCACTTCGCCTGTAGGGTCTACCCTACTTTCTGTGCTTTTGCCACCGGCTTGGTGTCCCGACCCATCATTCTCCGCTGCCCGCGTCTCAAGCGTATCGAGCCGCCTATGCAGTTCTGCTCTCCTTTCCCTCTCTTCTCCAAGCTCGGCCACGGTTCTTACTAATTGCGCGGCCTGGACCGATTCCACCTTGACCAACCCGGCGACTTTCGCCTGCAAAGCTACTCGCTTCTCCCGCTTCTCCCTCAGGTCTGCTTTAAGCTCTTCGAACTTGGCTGTCCAATTTCCTTCCAGTTTTTGGACTGCTTCCCTGACCCCTCCGCACAGCCTGCACGTAAAGCTAGACTCCTCCGCGTCTGCTAAGCTCTGGAAACTGGTCTCGTCGAGGGAGCACCAGCGCAGGCACTCGTCGCACTGCACTTGCTACGCGTCCCCCGCGGCCTTCCCTTTCTTTGGTTTCATCGCTTGGCCTACGTCCTTAGACTCAACCACGACCTACTGGAACTGACTCAACTACAGTACACTGTAGACTCAACGAGCACGTCCGCCAAATCACTTCGAAGAGCTAGCTTACAGAGGCTAGAACCTTCTAGCCTCTATAGCTAGCTGAGATTGGATGGATGGATGATTGTGGCTCAACCCTTTGAATCGGGCGGCGGCGACGCGCGCCACCTAGCCTTTAATCGTTCTATATGCATGCATACCTATGTATTTACTCCTTTACTTCTGCGTTGATATTGTCCACCAATCAGATAGCCTCCGATTAGTTATTTCTACCTGTTCAAAGTCTATTCTACTTTCACTGTCTTTAAAACCCAAGGCTTTGAATAGTTCCCCGTTAGATTCAACTGCAGGGTGAAGTTTACAAGCAAGTATCAGGTGTTCCGCCGTTTCCTCCTCCTCTCTACACGCCTCGCATACCAAATCTATCTCCTGGTATCTGGCTCGGTACGTTTTTGTCCTCAGTACACCTGTCCTGGCTTCGAACAACAATGAGCTTCCCTTAGAGTTATCGTAAATATTTTCTTTGGCTATTTCCTGCTTAAACGTCCTGTATGTCTCCAATGCCGATTTGGTTTGCATCTCTGTACTCCACATACCCCTCTCTGCCTCCTTAACCTTTTTCTTGACAGATGATTCCTTACTTGTTCCCCCGCTACTGCCCAAGTATTTGCTTGTCAATTTTCTAGTTCGCTTCCTCCACCTCGTGTCAACATTCCTCGTGTATAAGTAACTGAAAACCTTCCTAGCCCACCGAATTTCCCCCATTTTTCTCAATCGCTCCTCAAAGGCTATCTTGCTACTAGCCTCTCTGCCCTCGAAAGAAGACCATCCCAGATCCCCCTGCACTCCAAGATTTGGTGTCTTGCCATGTGCTCCCAGAGCGAGCCTACCCACCCCACGTTGCCTAATTTCCAACTGTTGCCGGGTCTCTGTTCTAATACATAGAACCGCATTGGCAAAAGTCAGGCCTGGTACCATTACCCCCTTCCATATCCCTCGTACCTATTGTAGTTCCACAGTGCCCTACTCTTCATAATCGCTGCACTTCTGTTACGTTTGGTCGTTAGATATTTTTCGTACTCTGTCAGATACTCAATGCCATTATTTATCCACACCCCAAGGTACTTGTATTTATCGACTATCTCCAGCGTGGCCTCCTGTATCTTATGCTCGCCGCAACTGTTATCATTAAAAATCATGACTGCTGATTTTTCTTTGCTAAACTTCAAGCCTAATCCATAGAGAAAGAAATTTCTTGAATTTCTTTCTCTATGCCTAATTTGTCTCCGATTGCAGGCTGACGTCTGCGCCCTCTAGCGCAGTATTCTGAAAACGCTAAAAAGAAAATGTGAAGCCAGCTGAATAAAAAATACTTAAAAATCTTTTACCAGCAATAATAAGCTATAAAATTGAACTATTGTCCAAATTTAACCATATTTTGCAAATCTGAATTCGTAGCTGATAGATTATGCAGTTTGAGAGTTTCTGACGATCAGCAGACGATAACTCGATCCGGATCGTTGGACCGTGTAGCAACGACCATTGTTGATCGCTATCGAGAAATTCGATCCGGGTCAGCCCGATTGCGATCAGAAGTGTACGTGTGACACCAGTATAACTCTATCTGGATGGTTTGATGGTGTGGCAGCGACCACTGTTGAATCAAGAGATCCATTTCGGATCGGCTCCGATCACGATGAGAGGTGTACGTGTGACACCGGTATGAATATATATAGTGTGCCAGCCGGCACGCTTTTTGTAATCTTCCCGAAACGCACAGAGCGGAGCCCATTAGCCTATACGTTAATACGAAATGCAACAGCAATAAATAAGACACTGAATTAGGTGAAATCGTAGAGGACGCGCAGTGCTGACATAGACGTGTCAAGATACAAGTCCATATCCAAGGTATTTATATTGCGTTACCCGGGGTATTTCCTGGCCCTGTATTGCCACTGTCTGTGGCAGACAGTGGCAATAGCAGACGACAAAAACTGTAGCAGACGACAAAAAAAAAGAAAGGAGAAAAAGAAAACGTACGTGCGAGTTGACGTCAGCAAGTGACGCTCGCAGCACCACCATCGGTAAATTTATTGTCTTCCTCTATGTCAAAACTGCGATCTAGCGACGGCTTCCTCTCAGTTACAAAAGCCAATCTTAAAGGTTATACTGGTTATATTAGCTACACTTTTGTTGGCTGCATGCGCCAAAAAAAAAAAATTATGACTGCTATGTTGTTGGCACCATCGTAAGCGCAAAAATGATAAACGTCAAACCTGAGCGGACAACCTAGAGACTCATATTCTCGTCTGGCAACGGCAACACGGGAGCAATTCTCTCTCCTTTCTGCTTGCGGCGCGTACGCGCACGTTTCTTTTGCGAGGTAGGCCTGAGCAGCGCGGGACGACGCGCGGTATAACTGTTTAGACTGCTCGCCATTCTCTTTTCTTAGTATAAATTTTTTGTATGCTGTAGTCAGTATGGCTTTTAAGAAAACTCCCGCCCAAGCTCAGAAGGCTGGCCCGAAAAGTGCAGCCGAGGTAACGACAAGCGCAAGGCCGTGCGACGACCACGTGTTTGCGCAGCTTTGTGCGTTGTCGGCGCGCTACATTGCAAGCGGTTAAGTTCAGTTTTCTTGTACAGGCTGGAAAGAAGGCACCTCCCTCGAAGAAACCGCAGGCAGCGAAAGCAGATGACGACGACGACTTGGATGAGGAAGATGACGATTTTTCTATGGACGAAGACTCTGATCTCAGCGGAGGTAAGCGTGCGATAAATCAATTCAGATCTGTTGTCACTGTGTTGAGTATGATTGTGGCAGTCGCGATGGGGTTGCTATAGGCGCAAAACGCGCCGACTGTTCAGATTGTGGCAGCTGCTAGCCTTGTTGCTTGCGCGCGATATATCCGCGTGCACGTATGGTAAGTATACCGTATCCGCGAATACTTCACTGGATTAAGCGCTTAAACCTTGTAGCGGCTTAACACGAGATCTATTGATGAAATTTAAAATACATGTATTAGTCTGTCAGCGTAGTCGTGTGATTTGGCTCGTTGGCGGTTTGCGTGTCCGGTGTGCCGACATGCTGTTTTCATCTGATATCGATGTAATGCTGAGCTGGCGAGGTGCAGCGTGTATACCATGGCATGTTGTGGAGTAATATGCTGGAAGCTTGACCACTGCACTTGCGATCTAGCATGTCAAATAGCTGCAATTGGACCACGTGGGGCGCCAACGTCCATTCATGTGACGGTAGCACTGATATTGCAATCGATCATGGGCTTTTCGTGCGCGTATTTGTAGGATCTCTACATTTAGCAGAGTGCTTAGGATAATTTCGTGCCGATGCCTTTGTGACACCTAGCAATTGTAAAAGGGTTAAATGCCTTACAAAACGACCAGTGAATGGGATCATTCGTATCCACTGCACTTCCCTAACAATTTCTAAAATTGCCATGGTTTGGTTATCGTATCACCGGTGCAGCGGCACCGCTGCACCCGTGTCTGTTTGGGGCTAGTTAATTTTTTAGCTGTGAAGATGGAATTTATTGATTTTAAAAGAGCCAAAGCCTGAACCTAGCAAGTTTCGAGAACTCTTACAGCGAATTTGTTTATGCGGACCCTGTGCCGTCGTCGGAGAAAAGGGGCCACGTGCGGGAGAGGAAGAGCTAACAGGGAGAAAGGGGTTAAGTGACCTCTTCCCCCTGTGAGAATGCTATCTTATACGCGAATCATATGTGGTTGTCAGACGGTGCAATTGCGGCGATCGAGCCAGATAGGCATCGAATTTATCTACGATTGATTCCACCCTGCCGCGAAAGAAACAAACGGTATGCTGCCGGTTTGTGGCCAACGAGCAGTGCCCAGCGAATGAAAGCCGACACTAGGAGCGCGTGGCCGCCGGCATTTCTTGCTCGCGCAAGAAGTGCCGGCAGCCACGTCAATCGTCAAAACTATTGTAGCGCCCGCATCTCCAGTGGTGGGCCTTGTGCCCAATATACAGAGCTTTGGATTAGGGGTTCTGCACATTCCATCCCAGCTACAAGGGGAAGACCACGAGTAATGCGTATTCCTGAGGAAGAAGCTGCCTACCGCGAGCGTCAACGAGTTGGCTCGTGAACGGGCTTGTCATCGTAGGGCTGACCCCGAGCAACACGACAGATATGCCGAGTTAAACGGCAGCGCTCCTAAAGCATGCTCACTACGTGAAGCATGCAAAAGTGAAAATGAGGTGAAATAATGGTGAAACAATATAGGCTGCTTGCAAAGTTAGACTTGCAGCATGGTGTAACACTCGGTGTAACAACACAGCTTCACTGTTCGACAATCTTCTGTACTGGAAGGGGCAATGATTTTTTATAACTGATTTTATGTTTTTGTAGTGTCCCTTTAATGTTGGCCATGGGAGTTATCAAAGAAACTCTGAGCTCACTCAATGTCTTTGTGTGTTTCTGCAAATACAAATTGCTCTGAAGCATTTTATTTGCTTCATCAGTGTGGGCAACTATGAAGACTGTCAGTTTAGAACGACTATTTTCAATATGTGACACTTATCTTTGGGTGCTCTTCATTAGCAGCATCAATTAAAAAAGAAATAAGGCATCTAGAGTTACTGCATTTGCAACCCACAAAAAGAGAGCCATATACAGAAACTCTTACAAAAAGGTTAAATCCTAGCTACCTCATGTTTAATTGCCAACTTGTGTAGCTATGGGATTATTTTTCTGATGAGGGCTTATGACACCCGAGGAACTGACATATGCCTTTGGTGTTATCTGGGGGTACAATGAAATTTGGAGTAAATATGTCACTGGAACTCCAAAAATAGTTTGCACTGGCAGACTGAAACTGACTGCAACAAAAGCATTTGGGACGTTTCATCACGCCACTCACCTACTTCATCAGGCTGCCACCGCTGCTGTCATTGCCATAAACAGACTTTTATAGCTAGTGCCTTTGGTAGTGTAACCATTGTTGCCTTCAGCTTACCATTTTGTGCCCCGATGTCTCATCATCATCTTTGTACCGTGGTGTGCATCAGCTCATTGTGTCTGCATCACGATGACGCTTTTGGATCTTAAAGCCCATCACCACCGCCTTTGAAGCGTTAAGCTGTAGTTGAAAAAACATCTGAGATGAAAGCGTACTGCAACTACAGGCGCCTGCGCCAAAACGAATAATCTGGACTCCAGGCCATCAGGGCCTCCGAGGTAATGAAGCTGCACATGCAGCGGCCCGCACACTCATTCCCTGGGAACTTCCTTGTTGCTCTAAACAGCCTGAATGACCTACCCCTCTACTACGGTTCAGTGCAATGCGAGATTATTTCTGCGAGCAGCGCTGCGTGCATCCCCCTCCGGCGAAAGGCCTAACCAAAACAGAACGCGTCCTACGACGCCTTCAAACTAATACTACGTTGCTCTGCCCAGCTATAGTTAAGCATTTTGATCCAAATATCACTGTGGTGATTTGGCAGATATATATCATATGGTCTGGGCCTGCCAACAGAGTTCCAAGCTATACAATATTTCCCACCCCACTCGAGAGGACTGGGAGGCGACCCTGCTCAGCAGCTCTGGACTAGAGGAATGAGCTCTGGTCCAACGGGCTCGAGCGGTGGCTTCGACCGATGACGTCCTGGAGTAAGGACGGCACCTAGTTTAGTGGAGCTTACAAGCTTCACCCTCCCTGTTGAATTAAAGTTTTCACCACCACCACCACTATGGAAGCGGTCGACCATCAAATCAACACTTCTGTGTCCGTCGCAGTAGCTTTACGGCTATGGCATTGGTATAGGTTGCGGATTTGATCCCGACCATGGTAGCCGCATTTCGACAAGGGTGAAATGGAAAACGCACGTGCACTTAGATGTTGGGACGCGTTAAAGAACATCACGGTGTCAAAATTAATATGGAGTCCCCCACTATGGCGTGCCTTATAATCCGATCGTGATTTTGGAAAGTACAGCTCTATAATCCAATTCAAGTTTAATACTTCTGCCATGGTGCGATATGTGCCATGTGAGACAATGGCAATGCTCAACGCTCTTGGAGGTTATGAAATATGGCTCACAACACCTCAAGCAAGCACCTCTCCCTGTGTGTTTTGTGTACTATGCAGATAAACAGCATTTGTGCATGCAAATTAACGTTTAACATCAACTTGGCACTTTCGTGTTGACAAAACGTTGAACAAATTAAACGTTTGCTGTCAGCATCACCGCCAATTACCATCAGTCAAAGCAAACAGCACAGAAAGCTTCGCTACATCGATTCTCACATAGCGTGAGATTTGCATAATTTGTTGTACCCTGTCAGTTTCAGGTTTGAGCCAGGCTGGCCTAGCTGGAAGAATTCATCGTGCAGCTCCCGCGATAAACCCTTCTCTGAAAATTTTTTGTTACCTGGCTAGTTATCTCCAAGAATAGACTTCGGACTGCATTGGGGGTGTTTCAAAGTTGAATCAAGTTTGAGCTCTGATATTGTTTTGCGCTTTTAATATTTGGTAGTCTGAGAAGATTAAGATAAAAGGCATGCGCTGTGAATGTTGTTCCATGACATTTGTTTTTGGGCTGCCATTCTCACTTGGGACTTGCCATCGGCCTTCTGTGTCGAAATTCAATGCTCTTGATGTGACATGTAAACAAAGGCAGCTCAGGCACTAGGTTTAGAGAAGACCAAAGGGAAGAATTGAACATTCTTCGTACGAGTGACTGGTGCAGAATTCCAGAAAAATAAGCGACAAACAGCACATGAAGTAAAAAAAAAACTGGCAGAAATATGAACTAAACATTGCGTGATATTTCATGTTGCATAGGATGGCAATACAAACACTTCTATGTATCACATTTAATTTTGTAAGCATGTAAATAGCTGCTTACAGCTTTCACATAAATTCCAACATTTGTGTTGGATTAGCATAATTTTTAATGTGAAGCATTCTTTGCCTCATATCAGGCACTTTGCAGTGGGCACATAGGTAGGTTCCTGTCACCTCATTTCAAAACTGTGCAATAGAAAAAGAAAACTCCATCTCTGATGGTGGGCTTTGGTCCTGGGTGCCATGGCACAAACGTCCCATACTGTACCCATTAGGCCACGCACACACACGTCATCCTCGCCTACTAGCGATTTGAGACATTTGGTACACGCAGGATTTCTCAGCAACAGTTTGCTCAAAGAGAGAATGTGCACGTGCGCCAGTTTCCTTGAAGTCACAGGCACAACACCAAAAGCATTTGCAAAGAAAAAAAATGAGGGGTAGGGCTCTATTGGGGATGCAGCCACAGTGGGGTACATGAAACATCCTGTGCATAGTGCTGAGGGTGTTTAGGTACTACGGTACAGAAATTACATAACCAAATACGCAAGTGACATTTATTCACACAATACAAGGTTTACATGCTTACGTTATATAGCTAGAGGGGCCCTGTGGTCTAACCTTGCAATCGTGCTAGCTCTATTTGTAGTGGGCCTGCCATGGTCACAGGAGGTGGGCATGAATGAATTTGCATCCATCTGTCTCGCTGCCAGTCTTTGTGCCATTTCTGGACCCTGCTTGTCGAATGTGGGGGCTCTATGGACGTCACTCTGGAGTTTTGCAAGACGCGTAGCGCCACCTGCCGGTGCGAAGAGGCAGTAATTGAGCAGTGCGAAGCCCGACTCCCTTGCTAAGTTGCCTATGCAGCTAGCGACTGCGAAACAACGATTTAACTAGTTTTTAATGCATATGGCGAGCGTTTTGCGCATTTAACACCCAGACAGAGAGCTACGAATTTCTACGCTAGTCGGACGCGCCTCCGAACAGCCATAAAGCGCTTACTGGCTCATTCGTCAGACTGATGGCGGAAACGACGGCAACCGCGATAGCTCCGCGCGCTACAAAGAAATGCCGCAGTCGACGTTACTGTTGTGTTGTAAATTGCCATGAACGTGAAGGACGGAATACCTACGTTCAGTTTTACAGATTTCCATCGCGATCGATGAAGGGGAAAGGTGAGAGCGCTGGATACGGGCTGCTGGGTACGAGCGCTGGATACGGGAACATGCTGGGTAATCGGATTACTTGCATTCCCCACAGCACAGCGGCTCGCATGAGAAAGTGCGACAATTTTGTTCTTCTGTAATTGTGTTGCGTAGCCCTGACGGAGGACCGTGGCAACTAAGCAAAAACTCGAGAATCTGCAGCCGCCACTTCGTTGGTAACAGAAAAAACAACGTTGCGAACGATCTTGCTTATGTGCCATCGATATCTCCGCCTTTTAACAGACGTCCGTCTCCGCTTGACTCAACAAGTGGAACGGAGAGATTTGTCTGGTCAGTCGAACCAAACATTTTGGCTTGTGTCTGAGTTAAAAATCCTGTTCCAGAGCATCGTTGCATCGCGAGCTCATTTCTACTTTCGGTATTTTGTAGGTCCTGCGCCGATACAAGCACGCTTCGCAATGTGCCGAGCCTGCTCGACTGCGTTTTTCAAATGTGAGCAATAAAGTTGCTGTAGGAGCACTGGATTAGTAATTGCGAAATAACGCACATGTGTAAAGAAAAAAATGTCGCATTTATTTAGATTTATTTGTGCGCGCTTGTTGCTCGAATCGTCTGCAAAAAGTTCAAATTAATACCCGTGTCACACGGGCGTTTGGAAGGCCTTCCAACCGATAGTCATTTGAATCAAAGGTCAAGTTCGAGCTGCTACACGGGCCGTTTCGAAGGCCGCCGAGTCAATGGTCTATCGAGTCAACGGAGCACCTTACAACTCTATCGAAATCTCGATGGCCTTTGAGCAACGGAAGCGGAAACAGCGCGAACATGCCTTCTCGTTCACATTGTGCTCGTACTCGCGGTTAGAAAGAACAAATCAAACCAAATGCTCTTGAAATACTATATATGAGTGTTATTCATTATTCAATAAACTGCTTTTGCCACTTGACATGTGCGAACACACACCAGAACGGCAGCCGCATCGAGCGGTGCAAACGTTGTCGCAGTTTCGCTACTCAACAACTTAAAAACTAAACATATATGTATGGCAATGTATAAACAAATTTTTTAGTGTATAAACAAATATAAAAGAAATTACAGTGCTTTTAAATGGTTTTAACGCTGTTTAACTTTTCGTGAAATGAAAACTAAAGATCCGCAGCGCCACACAATTGTGCGAGAAACGCCTGAACTACTCAACGGCCTTTCAAAAGTGCCGTGTAGCAGCGTGACAGCTCCTTTGAGTCGATAGAGTTGTGGCGTTTCAAAGGCCGTTGACTGGAAGGCCTTCCAAATGTGCCCGTGTGACACAGGTATAAGGTACTGAGCGATGCTGTAGCTCCTGCGAGAAAGAAAGATGCAGCGCGTAGGCACTGTAGGCATTCTCCTGAGT
Source organism: Dermacentor albipictus (assembly GCF_038994185.2). Taxonomy (NCBI): domain Eukaryota; kingdom Metazoa; phylum Arthropoda; class Arachnida; order Ixodida; family Ixodidae; genus Dermacentor; species Dermacentor albipictus. The sequence goes on from NC_091821.1 coordinate 77,197,814, forward strand.
TTCCTTCCTCCGTGTTTGTCTCTGTTTTGCCGCCTTGCAAAATGGCATCGTCGGCGCGGTTGAGGCGTTATTGGCGTTTTCCCGCGATGTGATGCGGGTGATGCGATGTGATGCGGTTTTCCCGCGATGTGATGCGCTGATTGGCCGGAGCAGCGCGTTCAAATCTCGCCGGCTAAAGCGCGCCTGCCATTGGCTGCGCGCGGGCGGCGGCGGCTGCTCAAATCCCGCGGGCTAAAAGGCGCCTGTCATTGGCTGCTGCGCGGGCGGCGGCGGCTGCTCCCTTTGATGCCGCGCTCGCGTCGTTGTTGCCCCTTGCTCCGTCCGCCTCAACATGAGCTTGCGCGCTGCTCATCGCCTTGCGCTATCTTTTAGATTATTTGCCCAGCTTTTTTTTTTTTCGCTAGTTCTTCGCTGCACGCGATGGCGGCAAAGCCCAAGACAGTGCAGATGTTCGGTGCACAGGAGCGCGATATGCGTCTTGTACGAGCATCGAACTTCCGATCTCCCGCAGCGAGTGCCGACTGCGTAGACGCTTTTCAGCGGCGGAACTGTGCTTTCGGCTGTCGCCAGTCGAAAATCCGACACACTGAGTGTGCCTGGAGCCGCAAGAGCTAATTAGAAGCTCCGCAGGAGCTTTCTAATAAAAAAACACGTGTTCAACTTTAAGGCCTGTTTTCTCAGAATGGATTTTTTTCGCTAGTAGTGGTGCTGGGTAAGGCGATATCTGAAGAACCGCACTTCATATTTGTATGCCGTTTTTTTTTTTAAATTCTGTTCCTGAATGACATTGCCAGGGGGTAACAGGCTTCTTTTTTTGAAAGCTGGTGCAGTTAATTTTTAATAAGCAATTCATTTTTGATGAATGTGGTCATTACTGGCTACATCAAATTCAAAGTTGTCTTAAATTTTTTTGGAGGGGAAATTTAAAGAAAAGGGCTCTTAGCCCCCTGGGATATCTATCAAAAGATCATCACAGTGGATTTCAGCTTCCTACAATGTCCTGGCATTCCTCCAGGCTCTTCCTCAGGCATATACATGAATCACCTAGTTAGACCTCAATAACTCTGGAACTAATAAACATATCTTCATGAAACTTTGCAATTCCTCATAGTTCGGTGGTGTGAACGTACCCTGAAAGTTTCATCTGGATATCTTAAAAAATAAGAAAATTCGGTCTCCAGGGTAGCCTACCCCCTTAACCTGCGGCCGAGGGGGAGGTCCGGATAAAGCATTGTAATTAGCTGCGCCCAACAACTAGTGTGCCTCACGGCATGAAATCGTTTGATTATCAAATGCTGGAACTAAGTATCTGTCCAGAGATAGCCTGCATAGCGTTGCAGTCTCAGTATCTTAGCACCGTCAAAAATCTATTGAAACCTCTTACAGGTATAACTGTTGAATTTAATGTGTAATCCTGATTTATTGTAGAAGTGCAGTCCACTTATCGGTTATAATGATGAGTTGGCTTCCGAGTACCAACTTAGGGCTATGAGAAAAACCGTATATAATGATGATATGTTATACACCGCATATCAGATATAATTAGTGAAATTCTACCTTTTGGCCGTCGTTTCCCATGCAGAATAATCGTGAAATTTGTGTTGCTAAGTTCCTCTTAACCTAGATGGTTAAAAAAACAAAAAAACAAGGCAAAGCAGAGACCGCCCGTGCTCTTTTCTACAATCTCCCTCTCTTGGCAAGCGCGGAAATGCACCGCGGAAGCAGCGGTGCAATGAAACCCAGATGCAGTTGTTGCATAAAACAGGAACATGAATTATGGCTTTACTTAATCATAAAAAAAATATGGACCGATCCAGAAGGCAGTGCAGTCTAAACAAGCCACATGGTGCTCTAATGCGCCCAAGAAGACCTTGTCTTTCTTCACTGTTATCCACTGTTGACGCAATTGTGTGATACCCGCCGTGGTTGGCTATGGTTATTGGCTATGGTGTTTGGCTGCTAAGCACGAAGTCGTGAGATCGAATCCTGGCCACGGCTGCTGCATTTCGTTGGGGGCGAATAGCGAAAACGCCTATATATTTAGATTTAGGTGCATGTTAAAGAATCCCCGGTGGTCCAAATTATCCCAGAGTTCCCCACTATGGTGTGCCTCATAACCAAATCGTGGTTTTGGCGCATAAAACTTCACTATTTAATTTTTAATTTTTTTACTTGTGTGGTGGTGTTCGATATGGAAGCTTCAGTGATGGCATGGGCCGAGTTAGTGGATGGTTGTCATCGCCAATGCATTTGGCGTGATGGGCTAATTGTTTCGATTAACCTGCGAAGGCCAGCTAGGGCCCAAAGCTGACCTGATGAGAATATGGGCACGTAGTGCTTCATTCTGAATCTCAATTCCAGGCTACTACACTGAATCAGGCAGGTGTGCCATGAGTGGGTGTGTAAAAAAGCTTGGGACAAGGCCACATCCTCATTACTATTCTGCCCATTCATGCAGTCCCAGTAACAGGAAGTGAGATGGGGGACCTGGTGTCCACTGCAGCTGGAATGTTTCACTCACCATAATAAAAAACGTGCACATACAAGCCATGACATCGAATGATACCCTAAAATAACTTGTTCTTGGGCATGTTTGTTGACACTTGGTGAAGTGATTATAGTGCAAATAAAACAAAAAGAATGGCCATGGCCTCTGGTATTCTGTTCTTTGTTTAATTGTGCTACAATGGCTTCACCGAATGATCCCATAGCAACCTGCGATAGGGTCGAATCCGCCTCTTTCATGGCGCGACAGCGCATGCGCCCTGCCCTGGCGGATTAGTCGCAAAATGTTTTGGAAGGGTCGCGCGCGTGGCCGCGCGCCGGAAAGTTCCCCGAAAAAAAGGGAAAAAAAAGATGCTCGGTTGTGCGCTGCTGCAAACAATCGTGCCATGTACCGCGTTGAACTCTACTGGTAGCTCGACGTCGGTGCAGTGCTGAAAACGTGCGTAGCGTAAGACCGCAACTCCACTTTAAAAGAGAAAGCGGCCAGGGCATCGTCTGAGTTGTCCGGACTGCACCGTGAGCCAGGTAGTTGCAGCCTTTCATGAATGACTCGCTAATTTAACGAAAAACCCGTGCGTTGCACTTGGGCGACACTTAAGTACATCACGTTGCTGACGAAGTCTTTATGCAGCGTTGGTCCTCACTTGCTGGTGGTGGCAGCGCGTTCTTGACTGCACGTACTCGTAAGGCGCGGCCAACACTGTGTCGATACGAGACCGACAAGACGCTCACTCCAGTGATTGACCGACCATAGTGCGTCACTGAAACCTTTTTATCATACCAAGTTGACAATGACGCAACTGACGAGCGCGAGTTGTGCTGTGACAGGCTTTCTTGTCGAAGGCACCGGCAAAAACAGCATGCTGACCATGGTTCGACCGAACCCCGCGCGATCAGCAGTCGAACCGGCAACACAACAGCGACAGCATCTTCGCTTGTATATATAATTAATCATGGTCAAAATGAGTCAAGCACGCCTACCAAGTTGAAATGAACAAGCTTTAACCCTCTTAACCCGTGCCCACGAAGTTTGAGCCAATGCCGATCCTGTTCAGCGAAGGTTAACCTGGCACCGTCGAGTTCGTGCACTCGCTACCAGTGGACCTGAACTGAAATGCAAGTAGTTAGGTCGAACAAAACTGCTTTTATAGTTCGATTCTGGCTTTAGCAATTTGAAATCAGCTACAGTTCACTTCGCACGGCGCGTACACAATAAGTGGTAAGCGGCGACCCAGCGCTGCGCCAACATCTGTACGGCACCATACCTGTAGGCTGTGAGCCGCCTTCGCTACGTATATGGGTGGCCCTGTATGTGTTGCTTTGCCGACACATTTCTCAATTTCACAGATGCACTGTTTGCCTCCGCGTCAAGCGGCAAACAAGAGGCGGTGTATTCGGTATACAGCAGCATAAACAACCGCCTCGCTCATTTATACCAACGCCGTGTGAGCGGTGGCATCCGCGCGTTTTCGTGAGAGAACATGGCCTACAAATGAGCACTTATGCGAGCACGGTTTTCTCTAATAATGCTCTATAGCGGCGTTTACATGAATGCGACAGTGGCGCATCGCATCGCATTTCTAGCGCATCGCATGCATGTAAACAGCGGTAATGCGCTAGGAAGGCGCATCGCATTAATGCGCCAGGCGAGGGTAGCTTTACGGACGCCAGTCGACTCTCGCGGAGCATGTAAACGCAGCATCGTCGCATTAGGAATTATGGGAAGGAATTTGCTGCGGGACTGCCGCGCTGGTGACCAAAAAAAAAAAAACAGCAACGCCCGAATCAGAAGCAACATGGCGTCCTCCCCGGCAGCTTCGTTCGCCGCAGCTTCGCGAAATTATTTCTCCGTAGAGGAAACCGCGGCTTTCCTTGCCATTATATCAGAACTGAATATTGGTGAACTCCTAGATTCGTGCCGCCAACGAAATCAAGTTCACTTCACGAAGGTACAGCAAGAAATGGCTCTAATTGGATATTGCCGCACTTGGCAGCAACTGCGTACACATTGGAAGAATCTGAAGGGGAAATACAACAAGGTAAGTTGTCTTGCTGAGCTCACTGATGTTCTGAAAGGCTTTGCCAGACTCGCACTCATGTTTCGAAAAATATTTCTTTTCTCGCTAGGAAAGAGAGCTACAAATGTTAAGCGGCGCGGCGCCATCGAAATGGCGATGGTACAAAGAATTAAGTGCCATTCTGTGCCACCGGCCCATGGTGGAGGCCCATCACTATGGCCTCGACAGTGACGCTAGTGTCGCCGACGAAGACAACACAGGTAAAACAAGTGGAACGGCTTTTTTTTTTCTCCAGTGTCCATTTTCCCAGCTCGGCACTCAGACGTAGTGTTCGAAGCAGCACCCCATTTTAAGCTAATGCAAGACCAGTCGATGAAGGCTGCATATATATATATGTATATATATATATATATATGTATATATATATATATATATATATATATATATATATATATATATATATATATATATATATATATATATATATATAGCGATGGTGAGCGCACGACCTACTTCCAGTTTAGAAGCGAGTGTGGGCATAAGCGCACCGAGTGTGCAAATCTGTGCTCTGAACCAGTACCTACAACTAGTAAAGCTGCATTCTCCGGATGAAACAAATTCTCCTGATGAAATTGTGATCTCCGATCTTTTGGCACTTGAACATTCAGACAAGCAACCAGAGTTTCATGATTTCATTTATTGCAAGCACTGAAGACATTTGCATCACTGGCAAACTGGTGTTTTATTGTGCAACATAAAAGGGGCCACATGTTAAAAAACAGCAGCTAACTGTCAAGCAGCAAAAGCAATGTGTGCATGCATACAATGTTTATGTACATGGAAACAGAAACAGAAGAACAAGAAGCAATTAATTATGCTTGTAGCAAAGCATAGCGAGAAATTGAGAAAATAAAATGTTGTGAGCAAAGGAGTTGTTTTACACATAAATGAAATGAGCAAATGTATGTTTAACGGTGAGTTATGAAGTGACACCACCATCTTTTTCAATTCAGGTCAGAGTGATGACGAGAGGGGCTCGCACTTTGAAAGCCTCGACTCGCCTGGTGGCAGCCAGACCTGCGAGATGAGCTCAAGCCGTAAGTGGTGATTTCTTAATGCTGCAGTCTATCCTTAGCAATGGATTAGTGCAGTTGCTACAGGCACAGAGGAAAGAGAGGACAAATGAATGTTTATACATGTGCGCATACCACATGGAATGTTTGTATATGTACATGTGATGGCATAACATGGAGCTGCTGATCATGCTGAACTCCGCATTTTTTATTTCTACGCTAGTCCAGTACCCGTGCAGAACCAAACAAACATTTCGTAAGCTGGCGTCCAACGGCGAAAGTAGAAATGACATTAGCGGCGTCATACTGCTGCTGTCTTTACACACCCACACATTTGTGTAAGGCACATAGCGATTCTTCTTGCATAAACACATTGGTTCCCCCCCGAACGTACTCTGCATAATCCCAAACAATGCTAGGTAGGCAGCTACCAGCATAATGGTTTTCGTAACATCAATGCGTCGGATCTACTTCATGTATTGTTTTGGATGCAACTATTTGAAATCACTTTCCCATGTGATGTAACAGTGTGACCAAAAACAAAGGTTTTTCTATGTTTATGGTGATTACAATTGTGCACTGTTTCTTGCAGCAACCACTGGCTCTACCATGCCACCTGTAAAGCGGGCCAGAACCAGTACCTTGGGACTGCCCGAATTGCTAGAACGGCAGCATCAAAGAACAGCTGCACTACTGCAAGAGCAGAATGAAGTTCTCTTTAAGCAGCAAAAAGAGCTGCTGCAACAGGAGAATGAGAATTTTAAGGATGTGATGGCTGGCATCACAGCGTCATTTCTGCAAGGAACCCAAGCGATGATGTCACAATTGGCCAGACAGCCTGTGCCAGCATTTGGGCAGATGCCATACCCATTTTCACTTAATCAACAAGAAGGACTGTATGTATTTTCTACTCAGCCTCAGGGTCAAGGCCCAAGTAATGCTCAGGGCCCAAGTAATGCTGCAAATCAGCAGTGAAGTGAGGAAGGTCTACTTTTTGAAAATAAACTCTGCTTTTAAAAACCATGCTTCAAACTGTTTCATTTCACTGTCTTCAGAACTTCACAAGAAACAATTCACCACGATGCAGACCGAAGTGGAAAGTTCTGAGCCAAGAAATCGCAGAGGAAATCCCGCACTTCACTAACAGAGTTCGTGTGTAGAGGTCTGGTTGAAGGCTGCTGGTAAAGCTCATCCTCAGATGACCTAACATCACTAATCCACGCATCACTTACTGCCTCTCCTCTCTCTTCACAAAAATTGTGCAAAATGCACGCAGCTACTATTACCGTCGGCATGAATTTGTAATTTATGTCAGCTCGCTTCAGTAGCACTCTCCATCGCCCCTTTAGCCTTCCAAAAGCATGCTCCACAACATTACGTCCGCTACTGTGGTACACATTAAATGATTCCTGTTCCTTTGAGAGCCTTCCTTGTGACGAGGTGTATCCCTTCAGTATCCAAGGTAAACCAGGATATGCAGGATCCCCCAATAGCATGAGTGGGATTGAACAGCCATTCAACATGATTTCTTGTCTTGGCAACAGCTCCTCACTCCTTTGGAACAGTGATGACAGCCTCAACACCGATGCATCATGCGCACTTCCTGGGACATTGCAGGTAACACTGCGAAATCTGAAACATACATGAGCATTATAATTAAGACGCATGGTAAGAATATGGTTTCAAGCAATAAGGGCACTTCTATGACAACTTACAAGTGAACTGTTTGTGTGCAATCAATTCACTCACATTAACTGGCCAGCACTAATACAGTCCTTGCTACAGAAGAACAATAAACTATGGTGCAAGCAAACGAGCTTGTGGGAGGAAAGGCCACTGGTTTCCATGTTTACCAGGAGAAAACTCCCAAGAGAAAAAGAAAACTGAATATGTTGTGAAATGAAACTTACCGCCCTCGGTCATCTACTACAGCCTGCACATTGTACGATGTCCACATTTTTCTGTTTACAAAGTCACGATATCCTTTCTTTGGTGCCATGATAGGGATGTGGGTACCGTCGATTGCCCCAAATATTTGAGGGAGGTGGCACCTTGCTTCAAAGTTCCTGGCAATAGCTCCAGCTTCTGTGGCAGTCGGTATGCTTATGTACTTCTTCAGGTAATGCTGCACAAGCGATTGGCAGAACATGTATACACAATTTTTGACGCTGCTTTTGTGAACACCAAATTGATTCGCTACCACCCTATATTCACTGCAGCTGGCCATTTTGAAAAGGGCAATAGCCACTCTCTTTTGCACTGGTAGTGGTTGTCGCACGCAATGTGTCTTTGGCGACATGAATGGTTCCAAAAGTAGAACAAGTTCGTTGAATGAAGCTCGGCTCATTCTAAAATTATCTTTCCAGTCCTCGTCGGTGAACTCTGTTGCCACAATGCGGTCCCACCAGTCACTAGAACGAGTCTTCATCCAGACACTTCTCTGCTTCCGTTTTTTTCCCAGCAAAGACCCTATAATAGAGGAGAGAAACCATGAAATATTTCGAAAATAGCTGCTAATGCAAAGCAGCACATAAACAATATAATTATTAAAATGTACACAAACGTCACATGAAGTGCCAGATGTTGCTTGCAAGAGTAGTGCAACAGCATTGGGTAATGTGTGTGCTGTGGGACGATGTGAGATAGCAGTGAAATTAAGAACGTTTGAAGCCTGAAAAACGTGCTGCTCCCACTGCAGAAGCTGTTGTGATATGAATAAAGAAATCTTGATGTTAACCGCTAAATTCCAGAGTTGACGCATTTATTTTGCTCAGTTCGAATACATGTACAGGCCACACAAATGCGAACATCGTGATGGTGCGCCGCGTAAGAAAGCATGTGTTACTTTTCGCACTAGATGCAAAGCAAAGCAATCACTTTTGTCTTGTTTTGGTTATAGCGCTTCAAAGGCTTCATCCCGTGCGTACTAGCCACAGCGCCGGCAGCGAAAGAAAGCGCTTCCACATTGGGGAATCCGGCGTCTACAGCGAATTCTCCTGCCGCCGGAACTCCCGACTAGACGCTTGTCGCGTCGCCGACACTCGCCGCAGCTGCATGGAGCTTTGACAGGCGTTTCTCTCGGCTGCATCTAGTTTTGGTACTCGGTGGGGCAAACTGATCCCCGGCGTCACATGGATGTTTACGATCGCGAATTTGCGCTAAAGCTCACTCACTCGATCATAATTTCTGGACCGTGTGGCGGCAATTGTTGCCGATCACAATCGAAAGTACTTCGTAACAAACGCCACTCGCCTTCGTACGCTGCTTCGTTTCGGGACTACTAGCGGGCTTACATGCTCTCATTAACAAGTATAGTACAGTGTCTGTCTAAAATGATCCTTTAAAGATGTTCTCACCTTGCATGACAACCAAATCGTTGACGGCAGAGCACGTCGCCAACCCTCTTGCGCGCAAAAGTGCTTTCATGTAGGCCGACCGTATCCGACGACGTCGCTGCTGATGCTGCATGCAGGCGACAGCGTACAGGATGACGTGAAAGTTAGCCCATGCCGACAAAAATAGCATAAGGTGGAGACGCAACGCTGCATTACCAAGCATTTTGCACAAGCGTCAGGCTCGCGGTGTCCCGTTCAGTCAGCACCCAGCTGACCCAGCCAGCAACGCGCGCTCGGCTCACTACCGGAAACCAACTGAACCGGAAGTCGGCTACACTTCCCTTATACGACACCATGTGGCGCTACGTTCTCGCGAGAGGTAATGCGCTACATGTAAACGGCGTCGCATCGCCTTCCCAAAATGCGCTCGGAAATGCGATGCGCCACTGTCGCATTCATGTAAACGGGGCTTATGGCATGCTAAAACTGTAAGTATGATGGAGTTAAAGAAAAGCGAGAATGATTTAACAGCCCGTAATACATGTATCTGGATCACAGTTGCCGTTGTTTAAGTGGTTCGGCCGCTCATATTCCACAATATTTGACGATAATGACCTGCGGCTGTAGATGTCGATGTAAACAAGTGCACCGCTTTAATAAATCCGACGCAGAAGAATGCACTCGAAGATTTTTTGAATATGCGAAGCGTATAAATAATGTGTAAAAAGAATGCAAAAAGTGATGTCCAGGTGAAGAAATCAGTGACAAATTCCAAGGCAGCCGTGCTGCCAAACGTAACTCAGCGTGCCTTTATCGGCTGCACTGTTTGCAGAACAGCGCACTCAGGCCTGCTCACCCAGTAGTAATTGAGTGCTAAATGGCTTCGGGAACGACATGCTGTCGCAAAGAAGCCATTATTAACGATTCGCGATCCACGAAACGCACAACCGACGCGCGCTCAACGTGGGCGCAGGTACACAAATCAACCGGCGAAAGCCCCAGGACCCTTCCAAAATGTTTTCAGTGGCGTGCGGCAGAGGGCAGCACAGGAAAATGAAAGAGGCGGATTGGCTTGGTGGAACCCCTTGTTGTGGTGCCACCTATTCTCAATCAAAGGAATAGTGGACAAGCGTGAAAAATATCTGGTTGCATTGACAGGCAGAGTGTCAGCACATATGGTAAAATGTATGACAATTCTTTGTTTCTTCACTTTGTTGCCTTCTGTAAAGGTTGCTGATAAAAAATTTGCACTGTATGATTATAACTGGAAATTAAACATTTTGACAGGATTACCTGTCAGGTAGGGACAATTAATTTAGCAACGGCTCCAACCAAAAAGTGGATTTATTAAACCCTCTTGTTTTGTGATGTTTCAGACCGAACTCTCCTCCTTCCTCAGAGGTTGACGGCGGATAGTGGAGGGGTGCAGCTTTTAAGGCCCTTCATAGTATATATATGGGGAGGGAGGTGGTACCTGGGAATGGTAACCTTTCTTTGCGCCCTTGACCGACTGAATGTTCAGTGATAGCACTGCCTACTCTAAAAAAGGTTCTGATGTCATTTTATTGTGATAGCAATTATATGGACTCTCCGGGTGGATTTTCGCCACCGCCACAAGGTTTGTGCTAAAGGGAGATTGTGCTCCGTTTGCTGGATGTGCAAGCGAAGCATGCAAAGCTGAAGCGAGAAGGATGGTGGTTTGATGCATGCCGTCCTGTACACCCAATGTTGGAGGTCGCCTGATAAATGCACGGTTGGGGAGGAGACGGGTGAGCACGCGTCTCCTACCCCGATTGTGGCTTCGCACTAGCATGGGGCTCCTCACGGCTGAGCACATACGCAGGCCGCACGCTGTCGTATCTTGGAGGTAATATGTGGCAGGTCTAAAGATGACTGGTCGCTTCATGTGCGCTGTCTTCCCCAAGCGCTTAGTGGTGGAGGTCGCATAATCTCGTGTTGGATACACGTTGAAGCGAGAGGCAGCCCAAGGCGGTCGGTCCTCAAGGCTGGCACTCTTCATTGCACCAGCGTTGTGCCAGCTAGTGTTTGTGATCGAGTGAGATGTGTTCGTGTTTGCCTGTGTGTGTGTGATGCCATGCTGGTTAATTTAATTAGGAATCGATTGTTTAATGCAATTTATACGTGCGATAAAACTATGAATCTTACTTCATGTAGTTGTCGAATACTTTGCTATTTCTATCAGTGCTTGACCTTTTGTGCATAACTGCAACTTTTTTTTTGGTGTTGCCCAATTCTTTTGTGTATATTTTTGTTTCCACAACGTCTCTCCGAAATTCTTAATTTATTATAACTGACAAAAGTGATATCAGGTTCTGGTGAAGCTTTGTGGTGTCAAAAGCATTCTGCAGATAGTAATTTATAGTGCCTAAGTGAATATTAAAGCATATGTGGACGAATAGCTTTACTTATCTTGACTACTTTCTGTGTAGCTGATGAAGACTTAGATGATGAGGAGCTTGACGATGAGGAGCTTGACGATGAGGAACTTGACGATGAAGAACTGGATGATGAAGAACTTGATGAGGAATCTGAAGATGAGGATGGTAAGTGGCCTTTTTGTATTACATGCAGTGATGAATGAATGATTGTTTAGTGAAACAGGGTGGAAATTTGGCCTAATTATCTGGAAAGAGGACATTTGTAAGAGGGGTAGATTTGTCTGGGGTGCTGACTCCTCCGCAGGCTGGGAGGCTTAGCAGTACCTCTTCCGTGTTTTACTACTGGTTGGTGCTCTCCACTGTTTGTAGCTTTGTACTTTGTGGCAGCATGGGTCAATGTCCCACTTGCCGGTGGATAATCTAACCTCATTGCACGGAATGATCCAAAGGTTGTCTAAAACTGAATTTCAATAAGCACAGGTAGCAATATATGTTACTCATGGTGATGAAATTTTAAGCACGTTCAGAAGGAAACTAGGCTAAGATATATTGATGGTTTGCACTCCTGGAACAGCTAACGAGTGAGTTTTACTGTGAACAGAGGTTTGGCATAATAGAGAGTGATGAGAGAGAGACATGCGTGGGAACACTGCATGGGTTTGGGCCTAGAAGCTTGGGGTTCAGGTCAGGCCCGGGCATAATGTTTAAATTGAATCCCAGACCAGGATGAATTTTTTCCTTAACTGCAAACTTTCCTTTCAGAGAAACCCGTATGGGTTTCTTTTCTAGCTTTGTGCTACATTCGAGTGGATGAGAATTTTTTCTTTCATAAACAGTCCTCCACCTTGCGGGATTCTGCAGAATTTCCTATATTCAGTGTCCCAGTGCTTCGAGTTGTTTGTTAGTTTGCCCTCACCCTTTGAACTGCCAGCCTCCTAGTTAGCTCAGATGGCCTGGAAAGGTGTTGGTCCCAGGTTCGAATCCCAGACCAGGAGAAATGTTTTCTCAACTGCGAAGCTTATGTTCAAAGAAACCCGTATGGGTTTCCTCTGTAGCTTTGTGCTACATTGTGTGGATGACAATTATCCCTGTCAAGAACCTTGCTCCACTAATTGATTTGCCCATAAAATAACTCTGGCTAGCATAGTTCCCAGGTTATTAAGAGACTGACAACAAAGTTTGAAGGGAGGTAGGTAAGTTTGATAGTGGTCCCACCTGTAAAGAATTCAAGCGCATTGGGCGATTGGGAGTGGAAGTGACGGACGAATTTAAAGACTCTCAAAACATCACCAAGTTGATTCAGAATGACCAAGAGAGAAAGATATATTGCAATGGTTGGAAGTTATAGGAATGGTGGGAGACACGCTGAAAAAGAAAAAGGTAGTCTGTTCTTAGTTCTACTAAGCATAATTTGTATTGCAGCCACAAGAGGAATTATGGACAGTAGTTTCAGTACCTCTAGTTACATTCTGGCTCTAGTTACATACAGACATGGCTAAAGGCAGAGTCGTTTGCAATATTTTGTTGCCAAACAAAATTATGTGGATTTTTGGCAGGAGTCATTGATATGCCACTTCGCACTGGCCTTGTGGCTGGTCATTTTAATAGAAGAACAAATTAAATTTTACACAAGTCCTCGGAGTATTGAAATAAAGCGGTATCATGCTAATTTTGGGATATTCATCAGCAAATAAATTTCTGTGTTAAGGGATAGCGCAAATCGCTACTGGTTTCCATTATTTTTCTGCCCTATTTGTTCAAGCGAGTTGAATATTCTGCCGTAGCTTATTGAATAATTAGTTGGACTGATTAAATTTACTTTCAAGTGTCCATTGTTCTTAGATAAATACTTTCAGGGGGGGGGGGGGACGGGTGAGTCCTAGACCAAAAATTTTCTTAATCTTTATTTTTTGAGGCATAGTGGTGAAAACTTGTACATATACAGTCGCCGACCGTTTATTCGGACCTCACGGGGACTGCGGAAATGTGCGAATAAACAGGTGTCCGAAAAAGCAGATTAAGAAAAAAAAATAAACTTTTATTTCCACGCACTTATTCGGGCTCGGCAGTAGGCTTGGAAGAAATCTTGAGTGCGCCGTTGCACGCTGTTCCGTTTACGCGCAATCAGATAAGCCTGAAGCTCGGAGAGGGTCGTACGGTCACTATAGGCGGCTGAAAGCACAGTCACTGCTTGTGCACGATCCGCATGCGACGGCAGCGTAGCACATGGTGCGTCATCTTCCGACTCGGAGTCATCGTCCGGCGGAGCAGCACAAACCTGACGAATGATCTCGCCGTCGTCGAGTTCTGCGCATGTCAGTACAGCAGTGTCAGCACCTGTGAAACTGTCAAATGAGACGGTGTCCGGAATCGCAATGCAACCACTGCGCAGGTCTCGGCAGAACATTTTCCGCGTCACTAGGGAGCACATCGGAAGGCGACAAATCTTAGGCCTCCCGGCACCCGCTTGCCGGCATTCCCCAGCGCAGTCTGCGATGGCACTGTCGGCGCCATTAGACACTTGACGCGATATTTCTGTATGCCGCGTTGGATCACCGAAACCTCAACACAGCACATAACGCAAACACCACTGTGCCGACACCGGTCGCACAAACGAAAAACGTGCTGCTCGCAGCGTCGTGCGCGAAAGAAACAAATCAGCTGCTGGATTGTTTTGACATGGCTTACTAAGCTGAAACTGGAACTGCTGTACGACCACTCTATCGAACCAGGCAGAAACGATGATGATGAGCAGGGATTTCCAGTAGTGCCACTTCGTGGGGCAGCAAGGAGGCTCCGTTCAAAACAAAAATGGCGTTCAGCAAGTCGAAGTATGCGCCAGTCAGAGTCGGTGCATGATGCCCTCGATCGAGTTGGCTCAAGGAGTGTCCGAAAAATCAGACGAGGGGTTGCAAGGTGTCCGAACTTTCGGCAGTTGTTATACATTATGGTCTATGAGGAGAATGGCGGTGCCACGAAGCTGACCGAATAATCGGGCATGTCCGAATTTTCGGAGTCCGGAAAATCGGTCGGCGACTGTATTTAATGTCATGTGCTTATTTAGAATATAAGGTCCATTTTCATTTGGCTCCTTTAGTTCAAATTTTATGCAAGCTTCCTATGATGATCTTATCTTCATCAAAGATTTGCACAATATCTGTTTCTTAGAATTCACTAAATAAGGTATCAATAGCTTCTGTATGATTCAAGGAATGCAATAAGACCAACCTTATTGCTCTGCCTTACCTAGAAGACGAGTTGCAGGGTATTGAATAAGAACCTCGAGAGTGTTTTTCTGGTGACTAACTGAAGTCTCGCAACTCTTGTTCTAAGTAAGGCAAAGCAAAAGGTTAATTTTATTGCATTCCTTGAATCGTACAGAAGCCATAGGTACCCTCTTCATCAAAATTTAAGAAACTGATGTTTTGTAAAACTTTGCAAAAACTTAGGAAGCTCACATAAAATTAGAACCAGATGAAATAACAACATAGACTGAATAATGCAAAAAAAAAGGGAAATATGCACATAAAATTACATATATGTACAAGTTTTCAGCACCTTATCAGAAAGAAAAATTAAACAAAAAATTCCCATCCCATTTTAAGCCTATGCAGATGCTGCAAAATTTGCAACATTGGCAAGAAGAATGTGAGAAAAAAAAGCGAAAAATATTACTCTGTGCATTTGTTTAAAATGTTATTTTCACACATTAGGCGACTAAACCCGCGTGGTCATAGCCCTGTATATGGTTTTAGCACTTGGTGGGTTCCCTGTGAATATACTCAAAACAGTCGTATCATATCCCAATCTGACAGACTGTCTACAACTGTAGACAGTCCAGTATAGCTCATATTCCAAAACAAGGATGTCTAAATTGGTGACCGAAAAATCAACAGCATTTTAATGAAGCTGAATAAAGCAATTAAAATGGAATGTTCTGTGACATGATTGCACATGAGCGTTACCCATGCGGATGAGTTTGTTTCTCTTCAATGAAAGAAAGCTTCTAGTGGTCATGTATTATGACATTTTTGAAAGCCAATAGACCAGCCTGTTTAAATTTACATTCCAGCCACGTTTACTGCCTTGAGTTCCATAACTGTACATCACAATGATTATGTGATTCTAAAGTAAGATGAAATGGCCAACTCCGGCCAACTACGGTTTAACGAGGTTTCACTGTACGTTTTTCTCTCACGGTTTTTTGTTTCCAAAACGTATGAACTAGGTTCTACTTTACTATATATTTTAAGACTACATTAACAGTGGCCTTGAGAATAGATACTGACAATTAGTTCTGAGCCCATGATTCTTACGAAATATTGAGGGTGAAGGATTTTATTTCAACCGAGGAAAGTCGCAATTTAGATGATGGTAAATATTCTGGAGTCAAGTGTGTTCCTATAAGTGGCATAGAGATTACATTTTGAATTGAATCATAATATGCCTAGGCTGTGGTTGTGGAAATGTTAACCAGCAAATAGATGCTCACTAGTCCTTGGTTTATTGACACTGATATATATTATATAGTGCCAGCTCTGAAGGCCACAAAGCAAGCATCTGCTGCATCAAAGGCACAAGGACAGCAGCAGAAAAGCCCTGTCAAGCAGTCTCAGTCACCTAAGGAGAAAGTTCCTGTGGTGGCAGCTGTCAATGGCAAGCGTAAGGCAGAGTGGGAAGCAGGCTCCTCTCCAGCCAAGAAGATTCGATTAGAAGGTGAGTCTGGCAGCATTGCGCAGAAGCCATTCATGCACTATAAATTTTGCTCTTGGCTAGTAGCTGTGAAGTTGCAGATAAGGTTCCTACACCTTGCAGGTAGCCATGCCTGTAAATGAGGTGCTTTCATGGATGGATGATTTGGTAGTTTTGAAATCCTGTGCACATTGGTGAACAGCTGTACCAAATTGTGCCTAGAGCAGCCCTCCTTTTTTTTAATGTTTTCGCAGCCCCGAGGCAGTCTGAAAAATCTGATGTTGGTTGTAAACATGCTTTATAGCAATATATTTGCACTAGTCAATTGTTGCTGGCAGTATTTCATTCCTAAAGAGATCAGAGTAATATTTTTGATGTGCCTCACACTGTTGAAAGCAATAATTGAAATGTGTGAGCGACATTGACAGTTTTTCAATGCACATATGTCTTTTTCTGTTTTTCGCAGATCATATTCCAGCATCCTTTGTCGTTGATTATGGTGAGTTGTCATTGTCACCTTTTTGTTCTTGCTATGCTTGGATGGAAGTACAAACAGGTGCTTGTTGCAGTAAAGAGATGTTACAAAAGATGTACGAGTTCAAGCAGTGTGTGTTATGCATTAGTTCTGCTGCCAACTGATGTTGATTAGTGGGAGACGACATTGATTGCAAGATATGACTGCAGGAGAGGAGGCTTTGTGCAAAATTTTCTTTCATTAGAGAGTTAGAATAGAGGCCCCAATAGTTTCGGGCCCCAAAGAGCTTTGCGGGTGTTTAGTGTTGGGGCACGCAGGAGGGAAGAGTTTTTGAATTTTTAATAGGGTTTTACGTTTGCGGATAGCGTCTTGCACTGGACAGCGCCACTACGGCGTCAAAGAAAAGCTATTAGGAATAATTAAATAAAATGTACCATTTTATGAGAGGAATAGTAATTTTGACTTGCGTGTATTCACGTTTAATTACAATTTAGAGGTTATTCTGTAAGCAGCAAGCAATTAGTTGCGCTTAGTTTTGAGCAAAATAACTTTACGTGCCTTCACCAGCCAAGCTTAGCCGTGTTAGACCTATGAGCCATAATATCCACAATCGAATTCGGAATCAGCGGTGTCTAATGAATCAATCTTTACACCACACGCTAGTTGAGAGAAAGCGATAACTGCAGTCACTACTCCTAGCTTGCGGACTTCACGCGTTACCACGAATTGAACCCAGTTAAGTGCTAGGTTAGAGCCGTCGCTTCGATGGGTGCCGCCATGTTTGCTGACGCAAAGCTTTTGGGGCAACTATTTGGGCTGCCGCTAAATCGGTGAAATAGCGTTCCCAACGCAAAACCCAAACGCAGTTTGCTTCTCGCGCATGCGCAGTGGCTTCGACGCTATTTCTTTGGGGCCCTAAAACGTTTGGGGCCCCTGTTCTAAAACTCTCTATTATAGACAAGTGGATGCATCAGAAATAGCTCACCAGTGTAGTACAGTCGACTCCCGTTAATACGAAGTTCACGGGGACCGCAAAAAACTTCGAATTAAACGAACTTCCAATTAAGCACAAAACACAAAAAACAGCACTTTATTTGTGGCGAAATCGAGTATTTTCTCTAAGAAAAATAGTCGGTCATCTTGCTTTGCGTCTTCTTGCCGAATCACGCTGCTGAATGCAAGTTCTGCAGGCTGTAGATGTGGCGGAACGCTTCTTCCGCGTTACCTTCAGCGGCAAAGAAGCGCTCCGCGAGAGCAAGGCCCGCAGGTACATTGGCAGCTTTAGGTTGCGGCTCGCCCTCAACGTCATCGTCGCTTTCCTGGGTCGCTTCCTGGGGCCGAATAATCTCTACAATTTCGCTATCCGTCAGCGCACCGCAAGTTTCGACCGCCTTGTCTACGGTGACGTAATCTTCAAAATTGACGTCCCCGAGAGCATCACCAAAATCAGTGCCGTCAAGCTCGCTTGTTGACGCTTCCTCCGCTGAAATTTCAGAGGCATCCTCCGAAGAAGCTGCCACAAAACCGCAAGCCCTGAAGTAGTTTGCGATTGTTTCTTGCTTCACACGATCCCATGCTCGCGCCAACATGTGGATGGCACTAAGCAGGCTCACCTCGTACTTTGTGGAGCTATCCATACACAAAATCATGCGCTCGAGGAGGTGCCACCTGTACAGGACTTTAACATTCTTGATGATGCCTTGGTCCATTGGCTGCAAAACAGCCGTTGTGTTTGCAAGCAAAAATGCGAGTCGTATTGCACTCAAGGCTGGCACATTCACATGAGCACTGCAGTGATCAACAAGGAACAACACCTTGTGGTTCGAAGCAGCAAACTTGCGGTCCAATTTGCTTATCCAGCTCTTGAAGATTTCGGCCGTCATCCACGCTTTTTTGTTCGCCTCCTAGTCCACAGGCTCTTCACGCCTTTAAACCATCTCAGCTTTGCGGCTTTCCCGATCACAAGTAAGCGACATTGTTCCGTGCCAGTCATGTTTGCCGCGATCAGCACCGACACTCTCTCCTTGCTGCGTTTGCCCCAAGCACAGTCGTCGTCCTTGAATGTCAGGGTCTTCTCTAGTAGAAGCCGATAGAAGAGTGCAGTCTCATCTGCATTGAAGATGTCTTCCGGTCTGTATTCGGCGAGATATTCACGCAGCTTTCCGTCCTTCCACGTGGCGCATGTTTCCTGGTTAACGGATGCCTTTTCACCACACACGCTTTTGAAAACCAGGTCATGGCGATCTTTAAAGCACGTCAGCCATCCATCTGACGAAACGAAGTCATTGATCCCCAATATTGCTGCAAGCGTTCGGGCTTTCATCGCAACGATGTCTCCGCTGAGAGGAAGTTTGTTGCTCCTGGCCTCCCTAATCCAAACCAGCAGAGCCTTCTCCAACTCTGGGTAAGCGCCGGTGCGCATTCGCTTCCGAGAAGGCTTGAACTCTTGAAAAAATGCATCCATTATTGTGCGCTTGTTCTTGATGTAATTTGAGAGCGTGTTCGACTTGACCCCGTACTTCCGCGCTATGTCTTGTTTGGCGGCACCTCCCTTCTCAACTTCCTTCAAAACCTCGACTTTCGTTGCCAGGTCGAGTGTGTGATAAGAGCCACGGTTTGCCATGGCTATAAACTGTGCGACTAGGTACAGTCAATTCCGAATCACTCGTGGAACAACCTAGCCTACGAGCTTCCCTCACAAAGGCGCTCGACCAACACACGCCTCGACATACGCTGCGCACGCTGCAAGACTAATCTCGCACAATCTCGCCACTGCCAGTATGCAGCGCTGCGTGCCCCTATGGCGCCCGCGTGGCCTCCGCGATCAGCTCCGGCCACGCGCGGCAGCTGCGCGTGGCCTCTGGCGGGAGCCGCTTCGCCTCCCGCCGGAGCCGATTGCGGAGGCCGCGGCAGCTGTAGCAATGAATAATCGCGCCGCTCCAAGAAGGATGGCGTTGCGGGCGGCTGCGGTGGCGATGACACCAGCGCGGAGCATGGAACTGTTGCAACACTTGAATAATTGCACATTCTACCACAGAATGACATCACCTCGAGGATCCCGGCTGAAAATTAACTTCCAATTAAACAATATTACTGGATGAGGACTTTGAATTATCGAGCGATTTCTTCTATGGGATCACATGCAAAACTGACGGGACCAGCACTTCACTTCTAATTAACCGAAAATTCCAATTAAGCGGCTTCGAATTATCGGGAGTCGACTGTACCAGCTTTTGATACTACAAATTAATGCAAGGGCAAAGCTTCTGCTTACTCCAACCCTCATAGCTGAAGAAACCTGAATGCATGCATAATTTCTTATGACAACCATTATGACCCTCTGCAGAAATTTTGAGTAAATAACAGTAATAGTGTACAGTCGAGCCCACTTATAACGATATTGATTTTAATGCATCGGTTATAACAATGGGAAGCTGCTGCACCATCAACTTCTGTATGGTTTCCATGATGAAATAACCCGCTTACTACAATGCCCCGATGCCGCATTATCGGTTTTAACGATGAAGTCTGGCTGCTGGGTGTCCGAGCAGAAAGATAGTGAAACGAGAAATTCGAGCCGCTACACGATGGGCCGCATGCTCATTTTCCAGCCAACTTCGCTTGGCTCTCTCCCATCGCCCTTCCAACCCTCCAAACACGAATGGGCTGCTCCCATAGCTCTCTGCTGCCCCACCCTCCGAAACATGAACGGACTACAAGCAAATTGCTCACATGTTGCTCGCTGGCTCCTCATTCAGCGCCGTTCTGCAAACAGCGTAACCGCTCGTGTACGTCTTTCTTGGTTGCATCGAAGTCGTTCCTGGCGACGCGGTTTCTCAGCCTCACTTGACTCACAGTTGAAATGGAAGACGGCTGGTCCACCCGCTCACCATTGGCAATGCCCGACATTGCCGGTGAAAAGAAAGCGCACGGCTATAGATTTGGAAACTTAAGTGCGTCTGACTGATGAGACGACAACAGCAGTGCCGTGGTAGGGCACACTGCCTCAACGTTGTCCTCGCAAGAGGTTCGGCAGATGATTCAATCCCTCCGGGGCTTCGTCTCTCGCTGAACCTTCCGCTGCACTGTGTGGACCGCTTGGATGCCTTGGAGAAGGATGTCGGCAAGCTTCGTGTAACGCATGCAAGACTGGTGGACATACCGTATTTACATGATTGTAAGTCGACCCCCCCCCCCCATATCGTCTGACAGGAAAAAAAAAAGAGCATACCACAGGGTGCATTCGATAATGAAAATTTATTAGTAGCTGACATGGTCACTAGACTACTCATCTTCACTAGTGCTGCCATCGTCATCATTGCTATGGTCCCACAGCGCGTCGTCGTCGCGCAAAATTTCACATTTGGCAAACGAATGCATCTAACTACACGCAGCCGTCAGGGAGGCTCTTTTGACAGGGCCGGTTGGCGTAATTTCGCGGTCTTCTGCCGCCAGCCACTCACACTCGCAGCGGAGCAGGTCCTTAAAAGGCGAAGATCCGGGCTTGTTTCAATGCCATGTCGCACTTCACTGGCAGGGACCAATCGCGCATTTCAGCAACGTGCGCCGCAAGCTTAGCCTACAGCTCCGGAAAGCGTCCAGACTTTGCCATGTAGGAAATTCCTCTTGCTCTCACAGGTGAAAATTTTGCTTCTCTGCAGTCGCCACTCTCGCACCACCCGTTCAGAAACATCGAACTTGCGGCCCGCTGCGCAGTGATTTGTTTCTTCGGCGTAAAGGATGGCAGCCCTCTTGAACGCTGCTGTGAACGAGTGCCGAATGATTAGTGGGCCTGGAGCACTCGTGACGACTGAGAAAGCATAGAAGTAGCACACAGCCGGCAGTCAAGTGGAATGCGTCAAACCAATGCCTTTTGTCAAACTATAGAGAAAGCTAAGCACAACGGGCAAAGAGAAACCCGCGAGCAGTATCTGCTCTTCCATGAACTACCGATACTCCCCGCAAGTGCCGCTGTTCTGAGGGTGCCGCCACGAATGGAACAGCAGCGCTTTTGTCAACTATCGACACCCCCTCATGAGTGTTGCGTGCACGGTAAAACTCTCAGAAATGTTGAAAAATGTTTGAACTAAGTAAAAATAATTGTCTGTGACAAATTGCGTGATTTGGTCTGTTCAGGTGCATTACCTGATGAAGCAGATGTTACGCTGCAACAAGTCTTAATGTTTAGGTGGGTAATTTAAAAGATTCGGCTATGGTGTTAGGCTGCTAAGCGCGAGGTCGCAGGATCAACTTCCAGCCACGGTAGCCCCATTTCGATGGGGGCAAAATGTGAAAACGCCCATGCGTTTAGATTTATGTGCACATTAAGGGAGGACATGGGTTGTTGAGATAACTTTATTTCTTGATCAAATCTGATAAAACTACATATGCTCATTCAGTGTTTCATGTTGATATTAAATATCTAACTATATTTTGCATATACATAGTAGTTGCCGAGATAATTAATAATTCTATTGCTTGTTGAAACAATCAAAATTTATCTGCTGAAGGGAAAGTTGCAAACAACATATACCTAGTTGCATAAGGATGGCAATGCTGGAAACAGATTCAAAATTGAACAATTATTTGTCATCTTACAGCCCATTTAAGTTCTGTGTTCACAGTATCAATAAGAAGAGCAAATCTAAATGTAAACAAAAAGAATTTGGAGCTGAAAGTAAAAAAAAATCTGCTCTCAGCGTTGCATTCTTAATACATTTTGCTTTGTGCTGCAAAAGAAATAATAGCATGTGGTTCCTGTACATAAGAAAGGACGAAAAAATAACTTAGAACAATATTGCCCAATTTCTCTTCCATGCGGGGCTTCGAAAATTATGGAACACATCATATACAGCGACCTAATAAGGCACCTGAATTTACAAAACTTTTTTTACACAGAACTGCGTGGCTTCGTGCCGGATTTTCTTGCGACACACAGTTAACGAAATTTTCTTTTGACATAACTGCATTAGATCAAGGTACTAGTGTTGACTGTTTGTTTTTAGATTTCAAAAAAGCATTCAATCGGGTATGACATGATTGTGTAATACAGAAGCTTCAGCATTTAAAAATTCCCGCTGACCTAATGAACTGGTTAATTAACTACTTCGTAAATCGCAGACAGATAACAGTGGCAAATGGATGTGGCTCATCAGCTGTTCCAGTCACATCCAGAGTACCGCAGGGGTCAGTTCTGGGCCCGTTATTATTTCTGATCTTTATTAACAATATTGCTAAGAACATCCAGTCCAACTTACGATTGTACACAGATGACTGCATTGTCTACCGCTTGATAAACAATCCAAATGAGAGCAAAATCCTTCAAGAGGACCTTAACAAAATTTTGAACTGGTGTGCCACTTAGTGCATGACACTAAATGAATCAAAATGCAACTACGTGTGCTTTTCTAGGAAAAAAAAACTGACATTTCCCATTCTCACAGGCTAAATAATTCGACCATTTCAAGCGTAACAGGGGCCAAGTACCTCGGCGTTCACTTCTCAAGCGGTCTTTCTTGGCAGGATCACATTGCAGAGGTTGCCGCGAAAGGGAATACAGTGGAATCTCGATGATACGAATCTCACGGGGTCACGGAAGATATTCGTATTAGCCGAAATTTGTATCATCCAAACAATTAAATCTAGCTAAATTAAAGAGTGAGAGGTGAATTCACTCAGGCACACTTACGTAAAAAGCATTTATTTCTTAAAGGAAAAGTCTCCGATGTCCTTCTGCTTATTTTTCTTTGTCAGGTCAATTAACAGACTTTGTTCAAATCCATAAAAACGCGTGCACGTGTCGTCGCTGATTTCATCCGCAGCCATACTACGCCTCAGAACTTCGAGCGCATGCAGCGTTTCAGCCGCCGGTGGTGGTCCTTCGCCGTCGCCCAAGAGCGTGGCTAGAAGCACAGCAGCCACTCCGTCCGATAGCATGCGGAAAAGGAGGAAAAGCACAAAAGCAACAAAAGTGCCACCGCTTCAAACTCTTCGCGCCCAGTCGCGGCCTCTGCGCTGTCCGGCGCCACGTCCGTGCCTCCGCACCAAAAGAGAGAGGCAGAAATCGCGTAGCCGTCAGTGGGGCTCGCGGTCGCGTCCGTCCGTGCGCTGGAATGGTGCCAACTGTGGCCTCTTCTCCGCGCAGCGGCGCAACCTCCTCCCCTCCTTAGCAACCGGTGCGCCGGTCGGAGGCGCAGCTGCGCATAGCAACTGTGACGTCACACAGTAGCGGTAAAACGAGCGCGTGGGCGTCGGCGGTGGCAGCTGCACCACCGCTCCTTCGTCAGACGTCTCGTTGCAGTCGAGTGAGACCCGTAGCTCCGAAGCGGCCCAGTGATTGCGCGCCAAGCGGTTCTGGAAGCGGCAGCGGACGCTGGATTCCCCCAACATCAAACGCCAGATGAACAAGGAGCGAAGGCGCGTGCGACGAATGAACATGTCACCAGATGCGAAAGCAAGGGAGGCAGAACAGAAACGCCAACAGTGACTGATTAGATCGCCGGGTACTAAAGGCAGGGAAGCAGAACGCAAGCGGCAGCAGCGACAGGCGATATCGCCGAACACCAAAGCGAATGAATTGGAGTGCAGACGGCAGCAGCGTGTGGCCTTCGCCAAGCACACTTTCAAATTTCCAGTGTCTTCGGTAATATTCGTATCAACCGATGCGGGTCGTAAATTGATTCGTAACAACCGTTGTCTAGCACATTGGAAAGTAATGGGGCTCGACCGAGACCTCAGAAAAATTCGTATGACCCAGAAATTCGTATTAGCCGTGATCGTATCATCGAGATTCCACTGTAACACACTAATGTTCTTAGCTCGAAATTTTCACCCCTGTCCTCTGGCTACTAAACAGTTATTATACACAACATACGTAAGGCCTATTTTTGAATACGCGTGCACGATATGGGACCCTTATCAGGACGACCTTAAATACATCTTAGAGCCCGCAAAAAATCGAGTGGCACGCTTTATCACTGGGAGCTATCGCAGATCTAGTAGCGTCGCAGAAATGAAAATACGCTTAGTGCTTACGACGTTAGCTGAACGCCGGCGCTGCTTGCGTCTCAAATTTTTTCACAAGATCTTTTACAACAATACTGGCATTGATGAATCAAAATACATGCGTAACCCGCACAACATATCCCATTACCGTGAACACACATTAAAAGTAAGGCCAATTAAGTCAAGAACGAACTTGTTAAAGTATTCTTTTATACCAAAAACCATCAATGAATGGAATGCTCTGCCTGAGGACACCGTTTCTAAGACATCAAATTCAGCCTTTTTCAATGAACCACTTGACGTGATCAGTTCGCGTGTTTCGATGTTTCTTTTTGTTTTTATTTTTCGCATTTGCTTGCCTACTATATATATTTATGAGAGTATATGTGTTTATATATTCATGTATGCTCATATATGTGTATACAGTTGCTGACTGATTTTCCAGACTCCAAAAATTCGGGCATGCTCGATTATTCAGTGTGCTTCACGGCACCGCCATTCTCCCCATAGATCATAATGTATAACAACTGCCGAAAGTTCGGACACCTTGAAACCTCTCGTCTGATTTTTCGGACACTCCTTGAGCCAACTCGATCGAGAGCACCATGCACCGACTCTGACCGGTGCATGGTTCGACCTGCTAAACGCCATTTTTGTTTTGAATGGAGCCTCCTTGCTGCCCCATGAAGTGGCGCTACTGCAAATCCCTGCTCATCATCATCTGGCCTCTTCGATTTTCGGAGTTCTGGCAGCCAGCTAGTTCGGTTCTGATAGGAAGTCACGTGGGCTGGGATCCCAAGACAACTCGAACCTGCCCAAAGTTTGCAAAATCGAACGCTGGGGCAGCTGGCTGAATGTAAACATGCTGCCAGCATGGCAGCGCCCGGTGAGGCTGGTGTGCGCTCGGCGTAGTTGGCTCATTTATGCGTTGCCAGCTTGAAAATATATAGTTGCATTAATGGATACGATCACTTTCGCGCGACTGGGCGTCCTGCATCCTTATCACCGCCGTGAAGAAGCCTTCAGGGGACACACACACGAAAGCTTCAAACGGTTCACCACAGCTCGTATCACACCGCTTCGCAATGCGGAACGGAGCATAAGCACCTGAAAAGATAATGCTAGAAGTAAGGAAATCCGAAGATGACCGTAGACAGTTGGCTGAGCGAGGTAAATTTAAGTCCTCAAGCGCCCGCGTTGTAATCTGTAAAGTCCCTGCAAGAATGGCGGCGAGCGCCTATCGCCTCTTTTCGTCGTCTGCTAGCCAGAGAACTTCCACTGAGCAGCCAGACCAAAATAATCATGGCAGGTTCTGGCAGCCTGCGCGTAGCCAGAACCGTCCAGCACGAACAAAATGAACGCCCGGCGGAAGTGCGTAGCGCGGTGGGCGGAGCAACCCGAGAAAAACGAAGATGGTCTGGCTGGCTCTGGAAGCCCGCTGGTAGCCAGAAGTGGAAAATTGAAGAAGCCCATCGTTTCTGCCTGGTTCGATAGAGTGGTTCTACAGCAGTTCGGTTTCAGCTTAGTAAGCCATGTCAA
The DNA here is from genome assembly GCF_038994185.2 of Dermacentor albipictus. Lineage (NCBI taxonomy): Eukaryota > Metazoa > Arthropoda > Arachnida > Ixodida > Ixodidae > Dermacentor > Dermacentor albipictus. Next base: position 77,223,854 of record NC_091821.1, read on the forward strand.
GACAATCCAGCAGCTGATTTTCTTCGTGCGTGACGCTGCGAGTAGGCCACGTTTTTCGTTTGTGTGACTGGTGTTGGCATGGTGGTGTTTGCTTTGTGTGCTGTGTCGAGGTTCCGGGGATCCAATGCGGCATACGGAAACATCGCGTAAAGTGTCTAATGGCGCCGACAGTGCCCGCGCAGACTGCGCTGGGGAATGCTGGCAAGCAGGCGCCGGGAGGCCTAAGATTTGTCGCCTTCCGATGTGCTCCCTACTGACGCGGAAAATGTTCTGCCGAGACCTGCGCAGTGGTTGCATTGCAATTCCGGACACCGTCTCATTTGACGTTTGGCCGCCACTCACGCACGGTGAACTCCGCGCCGATGCGGCATCACCACAGATTGCACACAAGATGACTCTCTCTTAGGGAAGACTGCAATCATGTTCACCTTTCCGCTGCCGCACCGCAACTTGTGCTTTACACAAAACGGCAGAGAATCTTGGCTTACGATAACGAAGCACGTCTACTACACATCCGAGCCTGCCGCTGCTGTAGGTCGACGCACTCACTCACATTCACTCACACTCAGTTCAAAGGTGTGAGTGTGAGTGCCAGTGGGTGTGAGTGCCAGTGAGTGTGAGTATCAGCGAGTGCCAGAGAGTTGCACTCATCATTTGCTTGCACTCGTCACTGCGATGCAAAACACACGGCATTGCCAATGGTTTCAGATTCAACACATGTACTCGACTAAACAGCGTGCAATGAAAACGTAAATAAAATGAGGCATCAGTCCATATCAATCTGCACAGAGCGGTATTGAGCTGCATAGAGTGGTGTGGTGGTTGGCTAAGCGTTTTTACTAAGTAGCCTCCATGAAAATTTTACACTTCACTTTGGTTAAAAATTCAATTCGATAATTGGAGGTTTTTCTTGGACATTTGTATTAGTTCTGATGAACAGTATTCCAGCACCACTACTTTTAAGGTGCTTTTGCACAGGTTTGTTTTAGTCCCATGCATCTTTATTCTGTTGGCATGTTATGTGGCATTTGTCAGTGTCGAGTTGAATTAAGGAAGTGCACCGGGTGTTTTTGTTTTGGATTTCAATTGCAGAGGCCCGAGACCTGTGTGATGTCAAGCTGGCTTCTTTTCCTGATGGCGTTACAAATGATGATGTCAAGAAGCTCTGCAAGGATGGTACTGTAGTGCGAGAAATCGTACAAAACAAAAAACTCGTGTAAGTGGTGCAATTTGCTAAGATGGCTTGAAATTTTTCTTGATGGGAAAGTCGCGAGCTTGAATGTGTTGCAGTTAATTTAAATTAACTCATGGCAATAACTGCTGTTGATGTTGTGTCCGGGAGCTTGAACTTTGATGGCTGTGGATGGAGAAAGGACGTTGCATGCCCAAATTGCCTGCCTATCGTATGCCACATTGCTTTAAAAGGGTATTGACACAATGTTTAGTGCCTTTTTGGTTAGATGAACGAAGGTCCAGGACCTCTAATCCGGGGGCAACAAGATTTTTCACACGAATTCCACTGTCGTCGGTCGAGTCGCTCATTGATTTTATGCATGCTAAATTATTGCCACTAGTGCTCGCGCAACAGCTGGGCATTGCAGTTGTGAACCTGAAACCCCTGTGAAAGCAAGTGCAGATTTTTTACTATTTCAGCGTGCTTAACGCTTCATACACTGTTCAGAAGAGTAACTAAACATTATTTTTGATAGTCTACTTTATATGTTTCTTTTTTAAACACAAGTGGCGAATTTGGTTTCAGAGCTTCAAATATTTTTTTACGGCAGTTCAGATAGCGCAGTGAATGGTTATAACGGTTGGATTTTTCTTGGTATTGTTGCAAGTGGACTGCACTGTATTGCAATCGTTGGAGGTGAGCTTTCTCTGAGCAACAAGCATAAGTTTTTAGGAATCATCTGAAACTAAGCTCATGTTTATTCCTCATCTTAAGTATCTGGAGGTGAAATGCCATAAGATGCAGTACCTTTTAAAACGTCTATTGCGCACAATGTGAGGTAGCGATAGGAAATGTCTCCTGAACTTGCGTAAATCTTCCCTGCTCGTGCCTTGACTAGGGTGCTATAGGGCACTGTATAAGGCTATAATTCCACAACACCAAGTGCTTTCAAAAGTCTAGACCCTGTTCACAATCTATGCATCAACCTCGCAACCGGCGCATTCAGGACAAGTGCAATATAGAGCATCTGTGTAGTCAAATGAGTGATCTTTTCACCTACAGCGGTCAAATTTAAGTTTTACATATTTCTTTAGAGTACATGCAAACAGTGAACACACTTCTCATGCAACCATAAATGGTGACCTTGCCACAGTATCATGAACGACCCACAGCAAGAGTCGTTGTCGCTATGTATAAGGTATCTCTGTGAAGAAATGGTGTCCCACTTTTTGCACAATCCCTGATAGCCCCCACAGTCATTTCCGCCATGGCACTGGCAGCTTATAATTGTGACACGTCGCTTAAGTTGCAAAATTCCCCAGAGCCATAAAAATTCACTTCCTCGAACTCCAGGCAAAGTACTCATGTCCTGAATATTACACTGATGCGTCAAGGTCACATTCCGATGGGCTTTATGCAACACTTGGTCTGTCCTTCTCTGAATCGGATGTTCTGCATCCTGAAACTAGTATCTACACGGCCGAGACATAGGCAGTATTGACGGATGTCAAACACATCAACAACACAGACAAAAAAGTGATTATATTCATCGACTCTCTAAGTGCTGCAAGATCCATCATGTTGCTCACTAAACCTAAAAAATCTCGTACTTAATGACCTTTATTTACTCCTGCCTACAAGCTATATCTCTAAGCAGTGTATTACAATATGCTGGGTGCCTGGATATAGAGGTATTGAGGGCAATGTACTTGCAGCTGAAACCGCCACATCATTAGCCAGAAAACCCACGAACTTCTCTGTAGCTGTACCTGTGATAGACTTGAAGCCTTTCTTACAGAAATAGCTTTGGAGTTATTGGCAGCGCTTATGGGACACTGAAACATCCAATGAGTTGTATGTCATTAAACCACAGCTAGAAAATTGGCCACCCATATAAAAAATACGGGGAACGAAGGTTATCTGTCTACTTAGAATCAGCCACACTCTTGCACACACTTGTACTTGTTGACTGGTGATGAGCCACCTACCTGTGGTAAATGTGTCGCAATGTTGACTTTCCTCCACGTGTTGTTGGAATTTCATGACTTAGAATCTTGTAGAAAGAAAAAGCACTTTACTTTGCCACACCATCAACAAGTTCCACTGCATCCACAATGTTCCTAGGCAGTGACCCACCCTTTCATATTTAATTAGTCTCAGGTTTTTTAAATGATATATGTGTACTGCGTGTTATGCATACAAGTGATCCATAGCACGGCCTCCTATCAGAGTGTGTTGCTGTGTTAGTAGTATTTAGAGCATGTGCTTCCCAGCTATTGCTCTTAAGTGCCCAGGTAAGGTGGTAGTGCTGCTTGCATATTCCCACACCTTTTATGATCGCTTCACGACATATGCTTTTAAGCCATAGCATACCTCGCTGGTTATTGTCATATTTTAGTGTGAAAGTGCTACTAGCCTACCATGCTGGATTTTGCCTGCTTGTATGAATGAGTTTTATGCGCTAACATGAAGTGAATTCTGGGAGCATAGAATCATTTACTGCAGTGGTTAGTAAAGGCAGTGTTCTTGCGGTGAAGTTCAGATAGAAGAGGGGGGTGGTTGCAGTGTCTTATCTATAGTACTATACTTGAGGCTGTTAGTGCAGCTGCGCTCGGAACGCAGTCTTGAGGCTGACGCTTGGACCACGAGAAACGGGCGGGTTAACAAAACTCCCAAACAGCAACAACGCTAGGGCTAACAGTGCTAGTGTACAACAGTTTGTGTTTAGCCAGAGCTAAACTGTCAGCCATTTTGTTAGTACATATATATTCTACGCATATATACATCAACCAATTTTAGGCACCTTTACAGCCATGTTACATCCTTGACGTCATACATTGTTAACTTGTTGCACCACATGTTTGGCACTTTTTAGCCAGTACTGGCCTTAGTGCCATGAAAACAACTAGGCTTGCCACTATTTTTTCTAGAGTTGACGTCTGGAGCCTTCACTTAATGCAAAAAAAAAAAATGAATAGTCTAAAATATCATATCACTACTTCATCAAGCTGCTCTATGCAGTTATGTACAGCCTTTGTACTGAGTGAGACCAAAGGTGACCGAGATGGCTGTCTGGCTTACATACTAAAGTTTGGAAAGTGAGAGTAATCTTAAGTATAAGATTACTGCCTCTGCTCAGACAGTAGTTTTAGGCACCAGCTTGCTTTATGTAGTTATGTATTGGTTTTGTTTATAGACCAACCTTTTTCTCCATTTACCTTTACATTTTTATCTTTTGACAAATGCCATTGTTTTTCTTGAGGCTTACATGCGTAAGCACAGAGTTAGTTTGCTAGCTCCAGAAAATATGCGGTTTCCTGAGAGTTTATAGATTAACAAAGTTCGTAAGGTTGAGGCTTGTGTTTTGTTTTGCTTTTGTGTGTCCAGGTGTGCTTTCGTGCGGTATCCCAACAAGGAAAAGGCTGTGGCAGCTGTGCGCTCGTTGCGGGGGACCAACCTAAAAGGGGTTGCCATCAAGGTTTCATATTGTGGTGAACGATGGACCAATCCAGCATCGTGTCCTCAGTTCCAACCGGACACTTTGGATGTGCGGCGAGTACCTAAAGAGTACCAAAACAAGCAAAAGCTTTCTGCACTATTCCCCACAGGCGAAGTGCTCAAGGTACAGCGAGATGGGTGAGTTACTTACTGTTGTCTGTCTTGAAAAATGCAGTGATGCTGATGTCTTACTTAGGTGGCAGTGGCAGGCCAATGAATGGCTCTGAGGAGCCACTTGGGCTCAGCGATTCCTCAACTATATGGTGACTGACCAACTTTTTTTCTATTTGAAAGGAACTATAGGGAGCTGAAAAGGCAAAGGACAGTAGAGTTTTAATGCCACTGGGCAGATGTTGGTGACATACTACAAGCCAGTCATAGAATGAAATATTAAAGAAGCTGCTACCATACATGCTCGGTGCCTTTGGCTTGGCTTCATTATGTTCTCTCAGCTAGCGAACTGCCAAGAATAGAGGTGGCTGAGGTGAGATGCCTGTACAAAAAACACTCGCGTGGCTTGTTACTTGAGTGAAATGATACTCAAGTTATACACAAGAGGCTGGCATGGGAGGTGAGTCATTTCTGCATGCTGAGGAAGGCAGCACAAAAAAGTAAGCACGATGAAAGGAACGTACACAGGATGGGCACAAACTTCCAACTATATATTTCGGAACATGAAAACGGGCCTATATGAATACACATCAGGTAACACGTGCCACAAGACTGATAAAAAACTCAAGCCTTTCCGTATTATCTCTATCATACACACAATCCATATTGAATGGATTGCATCACAGGCATGCTAGTCACGGTGCTTTGGTGATGGTGGGGGGGGTTCCAAGATGAGGCTGTGCTCACAAACCTTTCAAAGCCTTTCGAGACTAATCCGCTAGGGCAGGGCACATTTGCTGTCGTGCCATAAGAAGGGCAGGTTGTACATCAATGGGTAGCCTACTGCATAGAGTCCAGGCTGAGTTAGCACAAAGTTTGATCAACAAGCTGTTTTGGACTGATTGAGCAACCTATTCTGATTTTTCTTCTGTGAAGCTTCACAGGCTGGCTTTCTATAAAAATACATATAGTGAACCATGGTGGCATTTACAGTCGCCGACCGTTTATTCGGACCTCACCGGGACTGCGGAAATGTCCGAATAAACAGGTGTCCGAAAAAGCAGATTAAGAAAAAAAAATGAAATCCTTTATTTCCACGCACTTAATCGAGCTCGGCAGTAGGCTTGAAGAAATCGTGAGTGCGCCGTAGCACGCTGTTCCGTTTACGCGCAATCAGATAAGCCTGAATCTCGGAGAGGGTCGTACGGTCACTATAGGCGGCTGAAAGCACAGTCACTGCTTGTGCACGCTCCGCATGCGACGGCAGCGTAGTACATGGTGCGTCATCTTCCGACTCGGAGTCATCGTCCGGCGGAGCAGCAGAAACCTGACGAACGATCTCGCCGTCGTCGAGTTATGCGCATGTCAGTACAGCAGTGTCAGCACCTGTGAAACTGTCAAATGAGACGGTGTCCGGAATCGCAATGCAACCACTGCGCAAGTCTCGGCAGAATATTTTCCGCGTCAGTAGGGAGCACATCGGAAGGCAACAAATCTTAGGTATCCCGGCACCCGCTTGCCGGCATTCCCCAGCGCAGTCTGCGCGGGCACTGTCGGCGCCATTAGACACTTGACGCGATGTTTCCGTACGCTGCGTTGGATCACCGAAACCTCGATACAGCACTCAAAGCAAACACCACCGTGCCGACACCAGTCGCACAAACGAAAAACGTGCTGCTCGCAGCGTCGTGCGCGAAAGAAAGAAATCAGCTGCTGGATTGTCTTGACATGGCTTACTAAGCTGAAACCGGAACTGCTGTACGACCACTCTATCGAACCAGGCAGAAACGATGATGATGAGCGTGGATTTCCAGTAGCGCCACTTCGTGGGGCAGCAAGGAGGCTCTGTTCAAAAGAAAAATGGCGTTCAGCAAGTCGAATTATGTGCCGCGGTCAGAGTCGGTGCATGATGCCCTCGATCGAGTTGGCTCAAGGAGCGTCCGAAAAATCAGACGAGGGGTTGCAAGGCGTCCGAACTTTCGGCAGTTGTTATACATTATGGTCTATGGGGAGAATGGCGGTGCCGTGAAGCTGACCGAATAATCGGGCATGTCCGAATTTTTTGAGTCCGGAAAATCGTTCGGCGACTGTAATTTAGTGCAGCAGTTGTCAGCAAAAATCTTATGTTATCAGCCAACACTCATGTTGTATGGCACGAGTTTTGAGATGGTTGTGCCATTTGTATGCAGTGATCTGAATCAGGGGCAGAAGACTATGGGCATTCTCTGTAATACTGCTACTGGTTTCGTTCTATCCACAGGTTTTTGGCTGGGTATAGAGTGGGCATGAGACATTGATCATTTCGAATCTCCATCTTTCTGTGAACCTCTTGTTTGTAGTTCAAATGATACTAGTACAATTTGATATGAACTGGCCTCAAGTTATTGCATCTAGTTACAAGTTAACAGTTAAATTAACCCCCTCCCTCATTCTCCAAAGGCAGTCGATGGCACATTACAAGTTTTTTGTATTATTCTGCACATACACGTCATACTTTTAGTTTGCTTTTGACCTTATACGAAATGATGAATTTGCAAGTTATCTGATGTCTCTTTACCTACCGTGGTGGCTTAGCGGCTATGATGTTGCACTGCTATGCACAAGAGCACGGGATCAAAGCCCGGGCGCCACTGCCACATATCGATGGGGCGAAATGCCAAAATGTCTGTGTGCCGTGCATTGGGGGCACGTTAAAGATCCCCTGGGCGTCAAAATTATTCCGGAGTGCCCCACTACGATGTGCCTCTTATTCAGATAGTGGTTTTGGCACGTAAAACCTCAGAAGTCAATTCACTTCTCTCTCTCTCTTTAAAAGTGTCATAAAATTCGTTTGAGAGCATGTGCTTTCGTTGCATGTGCTTTCGTTGGCTACCAATGATTACTAGACTTGACAACCAGCAGTCTAAAATGGTGGGAGTCTGGTGCTGCAACCTCTATGCACAAAAATATACTGTAAACTCGTAACGAATATTTCAGAATAACAAACTTTTAGAAAATCCCAGGCAGTTTTCCCATGAATTCTGTGCAAAAATCTTCCAGTTGAATGAATTTGAGGCTCCTGGTGGATAGTAACACCAGCTACGATTAGAAACTGCTGACATAAAGCAGGCGTCCCCCCCCCCTGTGCGGTGAAAGCGAGCAAGAGGAACAGCGAGACGAGGTGATCAAGCCCAAGATGTGGACAGAAGTCTGTCACCAGTTAGATGTTGACAGCAACACTTAGATTGAAGACTATGTGCAATGACAGTGAGCTCGTTACCTGTGCTGAACTATCATATCTGGAAATGTAAAAAAAATTCCAGTGTACATCCCGAATAAGAGTGCGACGAGGAAGATGCAATGGCAGAGGCAGATTCAAATAATGCAACTCTGGCAGAGGCTGTAAAATGCCTTGGAAAGCTGCTGACTTCGTGTTTCAGCAACAATTTGTGCCAGAGGTAGGGCACAAAAACATATATACTCTTTGGACAACTGTGTTACTGAGCACCAGTGCAAATGAAAATTATATATATATATTTTTTTTTTCAAGATGAGATAAGCAGCAGCATACCTGTTACACACTTTGTATATATTGATGTACATAACTCCATAAATTGCATTTCACCCTTATTACTCTGCTGTGCCCTATTCTGTTCCATATTCTTTTAATGAACTTTCAGTTAGGTAAACTATTTCCTTGGGTGCCTTGAAGTTTACTCAAGTGAAAGTTCACTGTATTTTAGTTGATCTAGTCTGACTCAATATGTTCATACCTGGTTCTCCATGCATTTTTCCCCCCTTTTTTTTCTTTTTTAGAAATACCTCACAGGCTCCATGCAGGAGCATTATGTGAGGGGGACTAGACAATAATTTTTAACTAAAACACGGAAACAAAAGAAATTCAAGAACCAGGTATTATGCAATAGTAAAATGTAGATATGGTGTAACATTGTAATAATAGAATACTTAGTAGGTTTTGTACATAATTGAGTGGGCCTACATGATATCCCTATAAAATCTATAAACATGATTTCAAATGATCATGTGGTTAACAAAAACAGTCATAGATGGTTAGTATTTTATTTCGAAATGCCATATGGTCATGAATACAGACATCAGGGAGGTCATTCCATTGACCAAATTTGAAACCTCTTAATTCCAATAGACGGATAATTCGAACTGCTCTGTTGGTATCAGCAATGTTTCGGCATTTGAATAGGGAAAAACTAAATTTGAACTCCAAAACATGTGCAACAGTTGTTATCAAGCCCATCTGGCTAAAAAGGAGCAGGAAAACCCCCCAAGTGTGATGCACTCACCTATGACCCCCCCCTTGTGGGGCCGTGATCACATTACCGCGTACTCACCTGTCTTTGCCTCATCTCCATCCTAGCATGCACATTGGGCATGCAGGGGGACAGTGCGAATCAAGCTACCATCCTTCTTGGCTGGCCCTTGCCCCTATAGGTGCTATTTTATTGCACTTGGAACTTGTGCTTCTTCTGGCACATGTCATAGCGAGCTGATGCAGGAAATGTCAGGCAGTTTCAATGTGAGCCCAGTGACTGTTTTGCACACTCTACTCCACAATTGATTGGGCACTATATTTAATGGGGCTCTCCTTGGAGTTTGAATTAACGTGATTCCACTGTACAATCTAAGCACTGAGGCCTTGAAGAATGGTTTCCAAGGTATTCATTGCCTTGGGACTTGTGCCTTCATGTGCAACAGAAAGAATGGCAAGGCTATCTTCGCTTGTGGTCTATCTGCAAGGGAGGAACCACCCTGCTACACGTGCTGCTGCTCGTGTGCATCATTGGTGCGGTAGTAGCAGCAGAGCATTCTTTTTTTGTCTTCTACCCACCATAGAAACAGAAATGTTATGCTTTGTGTTATGCTTTGCGTTCTGCTTTACGTTGAAGGAAGGTACGTTTGCCTTGGTTCAATATTGTGTGTTGCTTTTTTCATGTGCAGTAAACTTTTGTTGAAGATACGTATGGTTGTTAAAAGAGCTTTTCTTTTGATTGCTGAAAGCACATTTGCACTCCGGTTGTTCAAATTGCTTTTTTGTTGTCTTAGCTATGCCCAGGTGAAGTTCCCATCCAGTGAAGTGCTGATAAAAGCACTCAAGAATCCGAAGTGCCGGACAATTGATGGCAAAAATCTGGAGTTTTCCGTGGCACTTGTCCCCAAGCGCAGTAAGTATTGACAAGTTGAACAATGACAAAACTTTATTACAGTGTGGGAAATTTCTCAAGATGTACAGAGTCTGATTTCACATAGGAAATGGCATACGATTGTGCCCTCAGTGCTTATCTGATCATTGGTATTTTCCCAACTGATCTGTTTACAACTTTAGTACCGTATTTAAGGGGAGAGGCCACCCTGGAGACCGAACTTTTTTATTTTTTAAGATATCCAGATGAAACTTTCAGGGTACGTTCACACCACCGAACTATGAGAAACTGCAAAGTTTCATGAATATATGTTTATTAGTTCCAGAGTTATTGAGGTCTAACGAGGTGATTCATGTATGTGCCTGAGGAAGAGCCTGGAGAAATGCCAGGACATCGTAGGAAGCAGAAATTCACTGTGATGATCCCTTGATAGATATCCCAGGGGGCTAAAGGGCCCTTTTCTTTAATTTCCCCTCCAAAAAATTTTAAGACAACTTTGAATTTGATGTAGCCAGTAATGACCACATTCATCAAAAATTAATTGCTTATTATAAATTAAATGCACCAGCTTTCAAAAGAAGAAGCCTGTTACCCCCTGGCAAAGTCATTCAGGAACAGAATAAAAAAAACAGCATACAAATCTGAAGAGCGGTTCTTGTGATATCGCCTTCCCCAGCATCACTACTAGCGAAAAAATCCATTCCGAGAAAACAGGCCTTAAAGTTGAGTCCGTGTTTTTTTGGTATGATGTCCGCTGGCGGACAATGTGCATTGTAAGTTAGTATGGTTAAAATCTTAAAACACTAGTGATTTGTACATTCTCAAGCTCTGGCCTGTGTACATAAATTTCACTTGAAATTCAGTTCCCTGTACTACTGCCTTGAGCCATAAGTGCAGAAACAGATGTAGTGGTTCACTGTTCTTGAGTCAAGCATTTTACTTTATCTGAGGACTCTGGTCTTAGGGCAGTGTTTACCTAACGCTTGTAGTTGGGTGCTTTGTTGTGCATCCCTGGATGAAAATTGCCAATTCTTATTTCTGTTTTGATTTGCAGAACATACCAAGGCTGCAGGCTTCAAGGCAAATCAGAATGCTGTCTTAAGCCCCCAAAACAAGAAGGCTAGAAATGCAGCCAAACAGGAAGCAGAAGCAGCCAAGACCCCCACAAAAGGCCAGACTCCCAGCAAACAGCCTAGTAGCCCTACTCTGAAGGGCTCACCTCACACTCCTACCCCTCAGAAGAAGCAGAGGCGGAAGAGATCGAAGACGCCTGGGCAGCAAACGGGACCCAAAACACCCGGGCAGCAAGGGGGACCCAAAACACCCGGGCAGCAAGGGGGACCCAAGACGCCCGGGCAGCAAGGAGGACCCAAGACGCCCGGGCAGCAAGGAGGACCCAAGACACCCGGCCAGCAAGGGGGACCCAAGACGCCCAAGCAGCAAGGGGGACCCAAGACACCCGGGCAGCAAGGGGGACCCAAGACACCCGGGCAGCAAGGGGGACCCAAGACGCCCGGGCAGCAAGGGGGACCCAAGACGCCCGGGCAGCAAGGGGGACCCAAGACACCCGGGCAGCAAGGGGGACCCAAGACACCTGGGCAGAGGGGGTCGAAGACACCAGGCCAAGCAAAAGGAGGTGCCAAGACACCCAAAGGAACACCTAACCATAAGACACCTAGAATGAAAGGAACTCCAGCCATGGCTTGAGAAGCGTCACAAGTGTTTTTAACAGCTGTGAATAGAGGGACTGAAGAAAGGGCAGGGTTGGGAGGACATCTTCTTGCAACATGACAGTGCAGTATGGTTCACTCAAAGGAAACACCAAATAAATATGGCAGTGCTAATTATCGCTCTGTTTTGGTATAAATGTCTGAAAAGTAATTTTTCATCAATACATGTATACCTAATGCATCACATCTGGCACTTTATCCCTATTAATGTAAAGAAGTGTTGATGCTGGCTTAAATAGTTTTTAGGTGTTGCCTTCATGAGTGGACCATGCAGAACATTGCCATAGTCACTTGGCATTATTAATACAGTCTACCATAATTCCATCATGTTAGTGTCGAATAAAGTGTTTGACCATTCTATGCTGTGTTTAATCTTATTTTAGGGCCTGGCAGCTCATGCTTCTACTTGTAGATGCACGAGATAGTAATGTCTTGGGGAGGTCGTGAACTAAGTGCTGCTTCTTTGTACTATCAAAAGCAGCATACCGTAGGCCATCAGCTGCGTTGGTGGCGCAGTGGACCGAGGCAACGTTCTTGGACAATACGTACTTCAGTTTCGCAGCTCCCTATGCGAGCCCACTGGCCGGCGTGGCCGCAATGGGCGTCACTGAAACTACCGGTGCTGCAGTCGCGTCTTTTGTCATGCGCCGACTGGCCTGTAGGCACTTATCCGTCAGTAAATGTAGTTTACATACATAGTCTGAGTTTTGTGACTAGCCTACCGCGCTAAAGTAATGGGGACTGCACGGTGTCTGTGCACTATCGGCGCTGCAGTGACATCTCGCGCAGCGCGCATCGTCTACACTGCAGTGGGTCATTTTCTCCAACTGGCCTGTGCCATTCGCTCTTTGACCATTGTGTTTTGGTTGCCCGCACAATATTGTATGCCAAGGATCCTCGACTGATATGTCTAGCTAGTGTTTAGAGGCTGCAACTACACCGCAAATGAGCGATCGTGCAATGCGATTCCGCTTTTCAACCAACTTTTTCCCTATAAAAGCGCCACGGTGCTCCCTTCAGCGGGGGCTTTTTTTTGCTGCTTACGATGTGTAGTAATTAGAGACGGCGAGCGCCTGTGCAGACGTAGCGACATCAACGCATCACGCCCAGCAGTCGCTCGAGACACCGCTGTGGTGAATTGATCCACCCCCGTCAACGCTTCGCCTAATTTAATTGACACCTGTATTTTTTATATTTGTCCGCGGATATTATGGGACGTGTGAATGCGTTGGAAGTGATCTGCAAGCAGTGGCAAGGCCGAAGTTAAATACTATGAACATATTTAGGTCAAAGCTTAATTCATTTTCTTTTTGACGAACAAAACAGTGACACTTTTTATTTACTTTGTGCATAAAAAAGTAATTTTGAGCAACTTTTGCTCAGTAATTTTGCCCTCTTTCTGGCTGCTTGCACCTGCTCTGTCAGTGATGCCTCACTTCATTCTTTTGGAAAAGTGCATGCGCATGACAAGATAGAACTTGATGACATTAGCAGTCACCTCCTTCCTCATAATGATTATGGCATCCTAATGCTTTATCTAGCCCGTCCAGAATGCTCGCAAAATAAGTCGCCAAAAACTGCGTTGCTGTCGAGTGTTTGACGAATTACTTATATGTGTTTGACGACGGTGAACATTCTGAAAGACTTCACGTAAGCACCCCGACTTGAATGACCTCGGCTCTGTCAAAAGGCTATGCGAGGGTCGTGGGTCACGCGCACTTGGTGGCTCGGAAGCACTTTCTTCAGTGTATATCCAGCCAGGTAGTAGACAACCATTTCTTGTGTTCCTGCTTTCTGGTACCCGTGGTCGCCCAAGTTATCCATGTGGCCTACTGAAAGACTCATCCTACACAGCTTCTTGTATAGCTTTGCTTCAACTGCACCTTTCAGCTCAGCAGCAGCCTTTTCCTTTTGCCCCAGGCTGTTGTGAGGAGACACCAGAACACCATTGGGAGCGCCAGAGCAATTTCCTCTCACTGCATTTTTCACAGGTGTGAACAAAGACAACAATCTACAAATCTGTCGGAATTGAACTACGGATGGGTGGTCATTGTCGCCATGGAGTGAACGGACAACACCAAAAATTTTCTGAAATGAATAAAAGCATTCTTTGAGTGATTTTGCCTACGCACTTTTTAATTTAATGGTCCTATGGCGTGCAGTAATATAAGTAATCACGATAAAACCAACTGCATTTGCGGTGTGTGCATGCATTAAAAATTCAACAAGCATTTGCGCATTACCTCTTGGGGATCTTGGTTGGGCTTCACTGTCAGTTGTAGAGGACACCAGCTTTGTGGAGCTCGTCAATTATGTTGAGTACCGAAGCGTAACACGCAAAGCTTCGATTGTCTGTCTCGAAGCAAACAAGCATGTTTCGGTGGTGGTAGTTGTGTTCCGTGATGTTGAGCAGGTTGAGAAACTTCTTGATTATCTGCGCAAATAAATGAATGTGTAGTTTGCACTAAACTGTAGGGCTTCCATTAAATATTATTACACCGAGTTGGACACATGTACACTGGCTTGAAGCGTACTCTTCGGTGAGCCCTTTCGTATTTCTTCTGCAGGATTTTTTGTGTTGAGTGCGTCAAAGACGTCATTCATTGTTGTTGTAAACGCTTCTGTTCCCTTGGAGGCCTCCTATGGCGTGCAGTAATATAAGTAATCACGATAAAACAAACTGCATTTGCGGTGTGTGCATGCATTAAAAATTCAACAAGCATTTGCGCATTACCTCTTGGGGATCTTGGTTGGGCTTCACTGTCAGTTGTAGAGGACACCAGCTTTGTGGAGCTCGTCAATTATGTCGAGTACCGAAGCGTAACACGCAAAGCTTCGATTGTCTGTCTCGAAGCAAACAAGCATGTTTCGGTGGTGGCAGTTGTGTTCCGTGATGTTGAGCAGGTCGAGAAACTTCTTGATTATCTGCGCAAATAAATGAATGTGTAGTTTGCACTAAACTGTAGGGCTTCCATTAAATATTATTACACCGAGTTGGACACATGTACACTGGCTTGAAGCGTACTCTTCGGTGAGCCCTTTCGTATTTCTTCTGCAGGATTTTTTGTGTTGAGTGCGTCAAAGACGTCATTCATTGTCGTTGTAAACGCTTCTGTTCCCTTGGAGGCCTTCAACGCTTTCTGCCCTGTATAACTGCGATCCAATAGCAGTACTAAGCTGAACAGCTGTGGAAGGTAAACAAAGTGTAACAGTTGTTGAAAAAAAAAAACTCGCAAAGCAACATGGAGCCACCGTCTATATTTAGGCATATTACAATTTTTAATAGCTCACCTGTGCAACGAGTCACACGTTCATTCTCTGCAAGTTTGTTGGGTTTACGTGCGCTGCTGAGAGCTTGGGGACGACTTTGAGATTATGCTTTCTTTCGCACTCTTAATTAGAGGAGTTGATGGTGGGCAAAGTTTATGCGGTAATCTCCAGCCTGAAAAAAAAGTTATCGGCGCCAATCAGCACAGGTTATTATGAAATAAAGTGCGCTAGCTCACCTGTCCATATTTGTGCTTGAGCAAATGGTTGCGTACACACTTCAGGGCATGTGGCACATCACACAGGTACGCGCGCTCAGGCAGGCATGGATGTGGAATCTTGTGAGAAGGTGAGGTTAAGCTGCCGCCGTTTCCCATCTGCTGCCACATCGAGTGATTGTTCCCAGCCCCGTCATTGACTACGGCAATCCCCATAGCACCATGTTAATGCAATTGAATTACTGCTTGCAACACCAGCTCTGCTAAAATCCTACCAGGCGCCGCACCTTTCGTGGCAAAGATGGCAGTTGGTTGCACCCAGCTCTCCAGAAGTGGTACAAACATCAGCACGAGCGCATGATCTGCAAGTTAGTCCGTTCCTTCATTTGAAATGCCACCGTAGCCCACAAAACCAAGTTTGAAGGTTGACTTGTTGAAATCGTACGCCTGACGTAACTTAATTTCATCCAAAATCAGTGTGCCGAACTTCTTCCCATCTGCTCTCTTGCCCAGCTGTTTTCCAATAGCTTCCATACAGAGAGGATTGAAACCATACATGCATGGTATTCCTTTCAGAATTTGTGTGAGACGGCTCAGGGAGGGCAAGGCCAGCATGTTCATGTCAGATAGAAGCTTATATGCTCGAGGGCTCGCTATTCTTAGCATTAAACATTTCAGAAGCCAGTGCCCATTGTACCGCGTGCCACACGGATACTTTGCATTCAACTGTTTAAACGATGTCATAAATGCAAGTCGCTGTAAAGGCAGAAGTTCGGCCAACGTTTCCTCGATTCTGTTATCGGGCATTTCTGAAAGCCTTCTCTTCAGAGCCAAAATTTCCTTCTTTTGCTTTTGATGCGCAGCAGTCGCCCTAGCAGCCTTTTCTTCACATTGCGTAGTTTCTGATATCGCTTGAGCGTTGCGCTCGGAGTTTTAATGCTCAGTCGAAGTTTCCTCTGTAGACGGAGACAACGCGCGCAGACTAGTTGCTTTGAAAGTACATACATTGCACTGCTTGTGGTGTATGTTATCTGATGTCGCCGGTGTCCCGCTGGCCTGCTTTCATGCCCGCGCATATGTTCAAGCTGTCTGCTTCTCTCAGGTTTATTTCCACACTTGCAATGCTGGCCGCAGCTCGAAATAGCCTCTTGTGAATTTTGCTGTAGCCGTTTATGCAGCAAGTACCATCATCTTCAAGCACAACAGTATTCATTACTCGCAGATGCCCGGCTACCAGTTGGCTCATAAAATACTCCACATCGCTTCTGTGTTGCGTCGTCCTAAACAATTTCTAACTTCCAGAGCGCAGAAGGCAGTGCCACGTTCGTGAGCTCGTTGAGCACAAAGTGGGTTGCGCATATTTTTGGAGTTCCTTTCTTCCAAGCCCAACAGCAGGTTTGAAGTTGAAGTGCTGTCAAGCTTCGCCCGATGTACTTGCCGGCACTTGCGCTCGTTCTTTTGGTGGGCGTCGTTTTCGCTTCACATTTTTTGGCTTTGAGATATGCTCAGGCAGCCCAGGAAAGAGCCGACGAAGTGCGCCGGGAACAAGCATCCATTTCCCGCGAGGAATCAATATTTCTTTGTCACCCACAACATGCTTGTAGTATTTCAAAATGTCGTCGTCCTCGAAGTGGCGTTCACAGACTTTTGATTTGTTTGTGAGGCGTTTACCGTTTCGGTGTAGCATGCGTTCCCAACTTTTGAACTCCCCAGCATCTTGTGGCGGTGCGAAAAAATGGCGACCAGCGGCATCCTGTCTCAGGCCGCTGGTGCAGCTGGGGGCAAAACACTACGGCATAGGGAACTTCTTGCTGTCATGAGACGCGGAAACTCTTCTTAAAGAAACTTTTCAAGACAGCAAATCGCGACACATTCCACAACACCTACAAAACGGAGAAGGATAGCGGCAGACAGTGCAGCGCAACCAGCATGAAACCAGAAGTGAAAGCAGAAGTCAAGTGTCAAGTTCATTACCAGAAACGCATTTACAATACATAGGTCAGATATGACAAATTTTCACAAAGAGGCTCAAAATTAAGAACTGAAATAACTACTCAAAATGAAACCAGAATCTACCAGAAATTAAGCAACTTCTACCAGAAACGAAACAAAAAGTGACAAAAGACGCGATCGCAGCGCCGCTAGTTCGCGTGACCATCACTTCGGCCACCTCCCGAGTGATGCCATAGGTGAAGCTGTGAAACCGAAGTATGTCACAGTTATGAGAGCGGTGTAACGCAAGCCTCACAACCAGGGAAAAATGCAGGTCGTCCGCGAAGGAAACGCGCCAATGCTTCTAGTACTTGACAAGCCACAGGTTCAGAATCACTGTCTTTTTTTTACGCACATGGTTCTTCGAATCAAGCGAAGCATAAACCACCATCGATTAATATTAATGCCGGTAGTTGTCGTGACGTCAAGACGACCCCATCGCCAGATACGTGCCAGTTACGTGTGATATCCCTGAATGCTAGAAGCATTGTTAACAAAATAGATAGCCTTGAAGTTCTGCTCATTTCTTACGATCCTCACGTACTGGTGATTTCCGAGACATGGTTACATAGCGGTATTCTTGATGAAGAAATTGTGCCACCGGACTACGTCATATACAGACGCGATCGCGGCTCACGTGGTGGAGGCGTTGCTGTGATTGCGAAACGTGCAGTAAGCGTAACGCTGCTTGAACAAATTGATCAGCATGAAAGTTTGTTGTTGCACGTTACTGCGCATGGTCTCACTTTTCTTCTTTGTGCTGTGTATCGTGCCCCTGATGCAGCGGATTCTTTCATGTATAGTTTATTTGACCGCTTACTGCCTTACCAAAACAGGAACTTAATTATTACCGGTGATTTTAATTTCCCTGCTATTGATTGGGATAAACCGTATTATGGCCTGTCTGCCTCATGTGATATTATTCTTGATCTGATGTTTTCTTTAAACCTTAAGCAAACCGTTCATGCATACACCAGAGAGACATCTGTCTTAGACCTTTTCTTTGTTAGTCAAACCTTTTTTGATGGAGTGCTTAGTGTTGAAGCTGGAATCTCGGACCATCGTCTCTTGTTCTTCTGTTGTGTTTCGTCAGTTGTTGCCGGGATGCGACCGATTAAAATGATCAAGGACTACGCACGCGCTGACGATAACGCAATCATCGACTCTTTACAATCACAGTTAGATAACCCTAGCAGCGATGACCTTCATAGTTTATGGCAGCACTTTAAGAATACAGTACAGTATACTATAGAACATTTTGTTCCCCTTAGAAAGGTTTGTATTAATCGCCGCAATCCTTGGATAAGTCGCGAAATTATTCAAATGAAACGTAAAGTAAGGCGCTGTAGGAAGAAAAAATTACCTTGTCCGCAACACTTCCAGGTTCTAAAAGAGGAACTTGCCTATAAGTTAAAACTAGCAAAGTCACGTTATTTTGACACGACGCTCCCCGAATTTATCAGAAGTGATCCCCAAAAATTTTGGAATTTCCTAGGTCGCAGGACTGACCACTTGACCAAAATTCAAGTTAATAACAGCGTTGTAACCGACTCCACGATCATAGCGCAAAGTTTTAACTCGTATTTTCAAAGCGTGTTCCTTGTGGAACGGGCAACCACAGCAAGAATTCCAGTTGAAGATCCTGGTGACGTACCAACTATCTCTGTGGACGGTGTTGTGTGTATGCTGCGTAAACTCGCAGATAAAAAATCCGCGGGTCCCGATGGGCTTCCAAATGCCTTTTTGAAGCGTTTTGCAGCACAGGTATCTGTTTTCTTAACGAGGATCTTTCAAGTCTCGTTACTATCGGGAGATGTACCGGAGGACTGGAGGATGGCCCGCGTTGTGCCAATTCTAAAAAAAAGGGGACAAGCTAACCATTTCTAATTATCGGCCAATCTCAATCACTTCCTCTTGTTGCAAGCTGCTTGAACACATAGTATCGGGTTATCTTAACTCTTATCTTGCTGAAAATAACATTTTATCACCTGCACAACATGGCTTTCGGAAAGAAATGTCCACTGTGACACAGTTAGTTACAACAATTCATGATTTTTCTGTTGTGCTTGATAAATCGGGGCAGATTGATGTACTTATTTTAGATTTCCGCAAGGCATTTGACACAGTTCCCCACAGTAAACTTATTTATAAACTGGAAAGTATTGGCGTCCCTACTTACCTTGTTAATTGGATTAATGCTTATTTAAAACACAGGACACAGTACGTGGAGGTTAACGGTTGTAAATCTGAAGTGCTTCCAGTTACGTCAGGTGTACCCCAAGGAAGCGTTTTAGGCCCACTGCTATTCTTAATTTATATTAA